>NC_138066.1:20163188-20763188 GCF_964194185.1 Rhinolophus hipposideros | reverse complement strand
TTCTCTTCACCCTTCTCCAAAAGCAATCTCATGTTTCACTTTAATACTCTATTGTCATGTATCCATTGGCTGCAAATCTGGGAATATGTATTGCCATCGTTGCACCTACAGCCCCTCCACCCTCTGATTTCCACAGGTGGGAATTCATTCTCTCAGAATGAGATGGACAGTGTCTGTCCCTCTATCCTGCCGCTTGTGATGAGACCAGATGCTGCCACTCTACTCAGAGCTTCCGTGGGTATTCACTTCAGGACAAGGAAACTTCCTCTGGGGGAACTCGTCATCCTACTAGAGAGATGAGGCGGTATGTGTGATCTCCCACCAGGTTCCCTCATCTCCACCTAGGCAATACTTGGTGGATCCATTGAATGATGTGTCGTTTGGAGCCTTTTGGCAGTTTCCTTGCTTCAGTAGCTAAGGAAATATTTTATCTTTCTTTGGGGTTGTGTTATGGGGTTCCAGGAATGAGAGTGGAACAAAAATCTTCTGAACCTTTTCCACTGAAACAGGTTCGTTTCTTTCATGTCATAGGAAAGAATTAATGAGCTACGTACTCAGGCATCTTTTGTAAAAGCAGCAGCTCTAATGCAGACAGACCAGCTTGACAGCTCACCGTGGCTGAACACGACTGAAAATCAGGTCACAGATTGTCACACGAGGAGGATGAAAAGGCCAGTAACCCATAACGGGAATGTCCCTGTGGCTGCCAGATGTGCCTCATGGAACTGGCAAGTACCAGCCCGGGGCTTCCATCTCGTCTGGAACGGCAACATCCCAGCTGTTTGCTTTTATGCCTTGGCATCCCCCAACTCACTCCCCCCACGTGCTAGAGAGCATGTATTTATTTAAATTGAGTAAAATTTTATTTAAAATAAAGTGTGAATTAAAACGAATAGGTTTGAGGATTTCAAAAGAGAAAATGGAAGACATTCAAGGGGTTACAAAATCAAAGATGGAAAAGCTTACGCCGAAGGGCATTAGGGTCACAAAACTCCTTCCAGGTTCCCTGATTGATACATCAAAACAGCACTGGGGTCAGGGGAGGGAGGGAGGAGAATGGGTCCAGGAAGGGTACAAACTTGCTTGTAAAACTGTTTCATATAGAAAAAAATAAAAGAAGGAAGAAAAGGATAAAGAAAGAAGAAACATTGAAGCTAACATCTTTATTTTTCCCCCAAATGGATTCCATTAGACTGTAATATGTCATTCTAAGTGCACCTGAATATAGCTGTGGATTTAGATAACGCTCTCTTCCTCTTCTGACCTTTATTACGACTGCAAAAATTCTGAGTGTGAGGAATAAATAATGCATGCTCTCAGCCAAGAAAGGAAAGAAGACCCAAGGAAATGTTACAGAATAGAACAAGCAACCGTTTTTCATTTTACTCCTGACCCACTTCCTCCTCCCTCCATCCTCACTCTGTTACCCACCAATCAGGAACTGAAAACCCCAAAGCAGAAGCATTTGAGAACACAGATTTGGGGGTCAAACTTGCATTAACATACTTATAGCGATGTAGCTAATAGTATATCAGTCCTATGATCCTGAGTAAGTCCCCTCTTCCCTCTCCGCCTTGATCTTCTCTGTAAAATCAGGACACCCATCTTGATATGCACTGTATCAAAGGCTTTGGAAAGATAATAAATGAACGTGTATGCAAGTGAATCTTGTGCCCTGGGGAAGAGACAGAGGAAAGAAGGTCTATTCAGGTCAGTTGTGAGTCTCAGACATCAAGGGACGAGCTTCAGGGAGGGGGGGCACCTTCTCAGTGAGCCTAGAATGAACTGGAGGGGTTAGTTCAGAGCCCAGAAATCTGGTCCTAGCTTTAGATCCTCCCGGAGGGCTTCTGTGGCAGCAAAGTGAACCAAAGTTCTCAGCAATACCCTCAGAGTGGAAAGATGGGATTTCTTACCATGTTCAGAAGCCAGAACGCTCTTACTTGCAGTTATCACAGAAACAGATGGAGGGATAGAACTGAACTCTAGGTTCAAGCTAGATTCAAAGTCGAATGTTACTCAGGGACAATTCCCGTGTCTGCATGTGGACCTCTGTTTCACTGAGGGGTAGGGACCAATGACTCTTTTCCAGTTGGTGGTTTAAAAAAGAGCCTGTGCGCTTTCTCCTCAAGCCTTTGGATTAGAAAACGAGGGAGGGAAGGAAAATACAGTTTGGATACTTATCATCTGTGGAAGGAAGTTGGAAGTCATAACAAACATGAGGTTTGGGGACTATTTGCTCATTGATACATCATCTGCAGCTCCCCAAGGCCACACCTAATTAAGAGCTGGATAAGTAGGCAAACCGTTTAAATGTATGAGAAGGGAGTTGGGATGAGCACGCAGTACAGGAAGAGGCACGTCTAGTCTTGAGAAAAACGTGGAAAGAAGTGGCCCTGCAGTGTGTCTTTCCGAGCCTAAGCCCCCGCTTCTTTACGGGCATTTCTGGACACTTCTCCAGCTCCCTGTGCCTTGTCACTTTGTCGCTACCAACATTAAATGTTGGAGATAGAAGAGATCGCCACAGAGCAAAGAACCAAAATCACAGGAAAGCAGTGAGTTGCCTAAAGGGATGGGAGATCCCAGACGGCACCAAGGTCCAGTCCCGTGACTTGTCCCCTTTCCCTTCCATCGCTGCTCCCATTTCAATCTTGTCATTGTCAATGGTTCTGCTCTCTCTGTGAGTCCCCATCTCCCTCCTAGACCTTGCTGTTACCCCTTGTAAAACTAGTCCTCAGAGCCTGATTGCCTCTAATGTTGAGAGGTCTACGTAGAGTGGGGACGAGTCTGCCTGGTATATAGGAGCATCCCTCCGGAAGTGGGATTATTTTGATTTTCCTGGGGTGCTGGTCCCCACCACGGCTGATCTTTAAATCTATGGGAAGATGAGTAGGTCAAGCACCCCTGTGGGCTCTCTGTCCACACCCATCCACTAATGCCCCAATGTGAGCTTCCTACAGGCACCAAATGGTTTTGTGTAATCATTAAGGAACCCCCTTTCTTGTTCCTGCTCCAGTTTTACCACCTATTTCGGAATGACTGTCTTACAAAAGGTATCAGGCTCAAAGAGGGGAACTGGCTTGCTCTACATAGTGGACTTGGGACAGAGCTGGGGTGAAAATGTGGTGACCAGTGTGCCAGTTTGAAAACAGCAGGGCCGTTTCTATTACCCAGAGAAATCCTTGGCTGAATGCAAAGGGTAATTGGAGACCTTGCTCTGTGGTTGCCTGAGGAAGTTGTAGAATCAGCTTCTTCCATTCTTACTTCCTATTAGATGAAGCTTTGACATTTCCATGGCAACTGAGAAGCTTGTTGGGTTTCACCGAACCATTGTCTGGGGAGCTATGGGAGGACAACTAGGGGGGTAGGTAGATACAGAGGCTGAGGTATATAAATCTTCCCATTCTATCCTTACCTCAGGCTATCCCCCAAAACAGGTGCTGGAATATAAAGATCATTATTCATTTTGTGACCTCAAGGCCCCATATGCCAATCCCGAGAGTCACACACATGCCCAGTGATGAAAGCTGGGCGCCGAAACATTCCTTAACTTCCTATTGTGGCCTTGTCTACTCTTAGGGCTCCCCTTCTCTCTGCCCATCTTTCCTCTTTCTCCCTTTCTTCCTTTAGCTTCTTCCCCAAGCCTCTGGCAGAGTCCAAGCTTAGTACCAGAGTATGGAAAAAGGCATACTTCTCTCTGGGTAGGCACTGGGTGACATGGAGAGATTGGGACATGTAGCCTAGAGGAAGAGCAATGTCTACTTTCTAGCCATGTGACCTTGAGCTTCAGATTTTTCACCAGTAAAGTGGAGCCAATAGTTCCTCCTTCTTAAGGCTGCTGTGAGGATTAAATGCTTTAACGTATGTGTGGCTCCTAGAGCAGCGCCTGTCATGGGGACAATCCTGTATAAGCAAGGTGACCTCCAACCCAGATGGGTCTAGGACAGTCCCATTTCACGCGCACTGGCCCAGCACCATTATTCACAGTGCTCGTGTCAAAGGAATCTGGGGTTGGATGCTAACTGTGGTTACCCTATATATAGAGTTAGCTATTTTACTATTGGGTAGTGATGCAGTATTTGAAGGATGTGTGGGGTTGGGTGCCACAGGCTCGCAAGTGAGGCCGGTAGAGTTTGGCTCCAGAGCCTCCATAAGGAACCAGTTCAGGTTCCACTGCCCTTATCTTGGCAGACAAAAACAAAAGAAAACCGGGTAACACTGACATTTTGCTTTTCCCCACCCCCACTCTCTTCCCTGGTGAAAGGTGCCAAGAATCAATAAGGGGGCAGCGCCACAGGGGTCCCACCAGTAGTGCACAGGCAGAGAGCAAGTTTGAGAGCCCAGAACTGGGAGTTGCTTTCTGCTCTGCCTCAGGCCAGATAACTGGGTCAGGGGTGCCATTGTAACCAAGGCCGGCAGTGCTGTGTATTCCTGGATAAAAGAAAAAATATTTAGAGATGACCAAGCTTCCTGAGGTCCAGTCTCGTAACTTTCTATCCTCCCTGATGGAGGGCTGTGGTCAGTGTCTGCAGAGTGTTTCCACAGAGACTTTTTGTTGCCAGAGTCGTAGACTGAGTTCTACTGGAGTGAGGGCCACTGGCTTCGCTTTGTCACCAAGTGCCTAAAGTCCTGGGTACTTCAGATCATTGTCTGTCTATCTGTCTATGTATCTACGTAACTATGTATCTAGGTATGTATGTATGTATGTATGTATGTATGTATGTATGTATGTATGTATCTGTCTATCTATCTATCTATCTATCTATCTATCTATCTATCTATCTATCTATCTATCATCTATCTGTCTGTCTGTCTGTCTATCTATCATCTATCTATCTATCTATCATCTATCTATCTATCTATCTATCTATCTATCTATCTATCTATCTATCTATCTATCATCTACCAGTCTCCTATATTTACCATGATCTTCAGAAATACTGTCTGTCATTCTAATAACTTGGACCCTAGAGTCAAATCCCAGGTCCTCCACTCACTGGCTATGCAACTTTAGGCAAATTCCTTAACTTTTCTGTACTTGGATTTCCTCATCTATTAATATAAAATGAGAAAGATACTGTATCTACCCCATAAGGGTATTGTGAGGATTAAAAGCTGTTTGTATCATACTCAGCACATGTGCTTGGCACACAGTGAATGCTTCAATCATTGCTGTTGTTAGCCCATTATTTTCTTGTTATTTTCCTTGTCAGAGGGGGTTCTGCCCTTCTCATCCCATCCCTTTGGTTATCTTAATATGTTTTTAAACTAAAAGAAACCTATTCCTATGTTGTTAGAAAGAATTCCCTGACCTGTTTAGGCCCAATCATCATTTGCGTCCAGCATGTTATTACACAGATGGGGTACACCAGGAAAACAGAACTGGGCCCAGAAGGGAGTAAGGTGGCCTCTGTTCCTATTTGGATCTTGAAGGAAGAAAGTGGTGAGAATTGCACCGTTTTGGAATGAGAACATGGTTTCAATTCTGGATCTTCTGATTTTAACCATGTGACCTTGGGTAAAATATCTCACCACTGTGAACCTCAGTTTACTGATACATAAAATAGAGAAAATTGCACGGTTTGCTTGCTGCATGCAAAAGGTCCCAGCACAATTTCTGGCATGCACCAGCTATTCCCAAAATGCTGATTCCTTATCCCCTTTTGTTATCAGACTGTAAGCTCTTTGGGGGAATGGAGGCCGTGTTTGTTCACTGTCGTATCTCCCAGCACTCAGCTTGGTGCCTGTAACTGACCAAGCAGCAGTAAATCTCGGGTAAGTGAATGCAGAATGAATCGATTCTTCATGTGTTACATGCCTCCTTATCCATAAATATATTAACTTCCTGCTTACTGCATCATGGCTAATCACTGCTAGAGATGAAGGCTTTGGGGACTTAATGATTTTTGAAAACTATATTCAAAGTTAAATTATGAGTCAAGCCAAGCCTCTAAACTGCAGGAAGCAATTTCCTCATGTTTCAACAGTTGCTCAGCCTAACCTGCTTTATTTATTGAAGCCTGCTGACCCCTCCCCCTCACATTCTCCCTGTGCACCTCACGGTGGCGGCACCTTACTGGATTTCTCTGGAAAGGAAGCAGGGGCAGAGAACACAGGTTAAGGCTGAAGCGCTTCAGGGCTTGTGATTTCAAAAGGAATTAAGTAGAAGTGTGTGTGTGTGGGGGGGGGGGGCGGATGTGTTTGTCCTTGACTCTAGTCCTTTCACTTCCTAAATTCTACATTTACTCACAGCATATGAGGGGTATGAAGGGGAGACTGATTTAGAAATTGGCCCTATCCACAGCCTAGCTAGCTCATGAGCCTCATGCCCTCCTGAACCTCTAGAAAGGGCTATCTGCTGGTGGAGTGACAGGGGTGGAGTGACAGTAGAGATGGCTAAAATAGTTTTGGGCTGCTCAAGGCAACTGTTTCCTTCATACAAGCTCTGACAATTAAGTTTGTGAACTCATCCTAGAAAAAGTGCTACATACCTCATTGCTGAATATCACTATGGTCATCTTTGAAGTACTCCCCTCGGGAAGCTATGCACTGATGCCAGTGCCTAGTCCACCCTTCAAAGCAATTGTGGAACTCTTTTTCTGGAATGACCATCAGAGATGTCATCGTATTACCCTTGATGTCCTGAATGTCATCAAAATGTCTTCCTTTCAGTATTTCCTTTATCTTCAGGTAAAGAAAGAAGTCACTGGGGGCCAGATCAGGTGAGGAGGGAGGCCGTTCCAATAGTTATTTGTTTACTGGCTAAAAGCTCCCTCACAGACAGTGCTGTGTGAGCTGGTGCATTGTCGTGATGCAAGAGACATGAATTGTTGGCGAAAAGTTCAGGTCGTCTAACTTTTTCACGCAGCCTTTTCAGCACTTCGAAATAGTAAACTTGGTTAACTGTTTGTCCAGTTGGTACAAATTCATAATGGATAATCCCTCTGATATCAAAAAAGGTGAGCAACTTCGTTGCAACAAGTTCTCGAACTTCATTGTCAGGCCTCGTATGTCTTCATGAGCATCTTCTGACTTTCCTGGGCACCGAGGATGTCTGTGTCCCTCTTACGGCATTCCTAAAGGGGAGGGATATGGTGAACTGCATAGAGCAGTGGTCTGGCGGTTATGTGGCATTTTCTTAGGACTGTAAAATCCTTGGGGCCAGTGCTTTGTTTGTTCGTTTTGCTTTGTTTTGTATTTTTAAAACCTAAGACTGGGCACCTGGTCATATACAACTGCAATTGTGTAGGGGAAAAAAAAAGTGTTAGCCCTTGTGAAGGAGAACCTAGGGGCAGGCATGGAACAGACCTTCTCTTACGGAAGAAACCCATGTCCGGCAGGAAGAAGATGGTATGTGGGCTTTGTGTGTGTGCTATTAGAGGATCGATTGGGACCCAGCAGAAGCTGCCTCTCCGTGGTCTTGCAGGGGCCCGGGGTGGTGCGGACCGATCGGCAAAGCGGTCCTATAGGGCACAGGGTGGAATGGGGCTAAGATGGTAACGCTGATCCTGGAGGCAGGTGTTGAGGGAAATCAGCAGGACAGAGAGTGCTGGTTTTCACTAAGCTCACAGGGTGGAGAGAAGGGGCCATGTGAACTGGACAGAGAGACTTGACCCAGTCAGGTTGAAGCTCAGTGTATGAATGAGTCTGGAAGCTTTTTAGCACCTGACTTCCCTAACATGGTGCACAGACCTAGGGACAATGGCTAAGCATGTGTGCTTGTGAGCTAATAGAACTATAGTTTTGACCTAAGCGTGTTTCCCGGGTGCAGCCCATATAACCATCTAGGCCAGTACCTGCTGGCATTGCCTCAGCGATGCTGGGAGTGTCTCTGGAGCTACAGGAGACCATTCTTCCGCAGTGACCTCCTGTGGTGATGAGGAGAAATTGCACTTGCAGTCTGAAGAGTTCACACTAATGTTGGACAGATAGAGAAGGCCCTAGGTTTCTTGGATAAGTGATGGGAATGAGGACGGGGAAAATAAAATAACATCAAGAGGGAGGAAGATTCTGGAATTCATGCTGATTAGGAGAAATGTCTTGAGTGATTTATTTCACAACAACAAAACCATGTGACTAATTTTACCCCAACATGGTGAAATAGGTCATATCAGTTACAAAATGTATACAGTACACAACATTTTGCATTTAGGTGGATTTCCGTACATGTTTGTTGAATGAAGAAGATGGATGATGGATGGATGGATGGATGAGGGAATGGAATGAATGTTCATTGAAACCCACACTCTGAGAGACACTGGGGGATGGGAAGGGGAGACTCATTTAGAAATTGGCCCTTCAGACACTTCTCCAATTTATTCCTCATAATATGGTAAGTATTGTCATCCTCGTGTCAGAGATGAACCCTGCAAGTGTCCATATACAGCAGCAAATCGTGGAAACAATATGTGAACCGAGAGCTGAGTCCCAAAGCCATGCTGGTCCTTGGCCAGACAGGTGCTGCCGAGATGGCTGCTGCAGCCACAATCACTGAGTGGTAAATTATTGGGATGTGTGTATAGTTCATGGAGGCCTGGGATTCGAAAAGGTGATGTAATGGAAACACAGTCAAGAAAGGCCTTTATAATGTGAGAAAGTCTGATTTTCTCCTGAGAGTCACGAGCTGAGGTGAGAATTATGGTGCCGAAAACCAAAGCCCCACCCAAACTATCACCAGCAGTATCTCTGGAGGGGATGGGAAGAAAGAAGGGAGTGAAGCAGAGAAGGTAAGTCAAAAGATATATATATATATATATGGATTGAGAACCAGAAAACCAAACAAACAAAAAACACACAAACAGGCAGGGCCATGGAAAAAATAAGACAGGAAAAGAAGAACCTTTTGAAAAAATGGATACATTTAAATTACTTAACTGAAAGAAACATTAAGTGCAATATGGGTAATTTTGCAAGGAGTCCTGCCAAAATCACATAAGGTTAATTATTTTGACCCCCATTTCCTGCTATACACTTGACTGAGGGCATCCCAGACTGGAAAGGACAGCACCGCCCCCAATGACGTGTTTACAGCCACTGATGACCTATCTGGAGTGTAACTCAAGTTCCTAGAGTACAACTGTAACTTTAGAAGCAAATTGGCTTTGCGGTAATGGCTTTGGAATAATTGCTAGTGGTTTCTGGTCTATTTTGGAAAGACACATAAGGAATGTCATTGTTAAGGCTCCTTTCTTTCTTGTCTCTTTTTAAAGGGCCTGTGGTCCCTCTTGCAGTATCAGAGAATATGTGACTGTTGGAAACTCGTTTGTGGAAGCACTAGTTAGAGGAAGCCTGAGGAGGGTGGCAGCCGTGGCTGTCTTACGTGCATTGTACCCAAGAGCCTGGCACAT
Organism: Rhinolophus hipposideros; assembly: GCF_964194185.1. Lineage (NCBI taxonomy): Eukaryota > Metazoa > Chordata > Mammalia > Chiroptera > Rhinolophidae > Rhinolophus > Rhinolophus hipposideros. The sequence continues at coordinate 20,753,844 of NC_138066.1, read as the reverse complement.
GGGAATGAATCATTGAATATTTGAATCATAGGGTGAATATGTGCTGAAGCTTTGTTTCTTCTAGACCATGCTTTTCCCTTTTTTTCCTAAATAGTTTTGAGCCTTTCTGATGTATTGAGCTCTCTGCTAGCCTTTGAGGATATAATTCTCACCGGGGTGTGTTCTGTATCCTCAAAACGCTTATAGTTGGAAGGGCAATTCTCCTGTTTGAGAGACAGGGGGCAGATGATATGAGACATTCAGACACTATAGGCCTGACTTTGTTACTTTTTAAAGAAAATTCTTCTACCTCTGGTTGGATATCTGTCTGCATAGAGGACTACAAGATGCTGGGCACTTTTGGAAAATCAAGACGCATAATTGTTTCAACAATTCAACAAATACTGATTGAGCCTCTACCATGTGTGAGGAGCTGTTCTGGGGAAACTGGCATGAATAAGGTAGCCCCAAACCCTTATCTTCCAGGAGCTCATATTCTACCTGGGGAGGCAGACGATAGAAGAGGGAAATAGTATTAATAACATAAGAAATATTGGTGACGTTCCATTGGACTAGGTGCAGGATATTGAAAGAATTTTACATTTTATTTTGAGATGGGCAAGTTAATAATTCTTCTCCATGTCTCTCTCATTTCCTGTTTAGACAAATAGACCCCTCAAGCCTTCTCCATTTTTTTCCAACCACATTTAATACGCCTTAGGAGATATTCTGATGTATACACCCCCACCTACCGTTTCCTAATGCTCAAAATTCCCTCGAAACCATGAACAAATGAATTCACGTCCATGCTCCTCTCGGGCCTCACCTGTCAGATGACCATCACAATTCCTGCAGGGTTGTTGCCTGTCAAGACAGAATAGGTGTGAAACAGCTGAAGCCCAGGGACTGCTTGATCATTGTTTCTTCCAAAAGCAAAATAAGATTGTTTTAGGAGACTCTTTCGGGGTTCAGTAGAATAGGTTTAAATGCAAATCCTTTTGCTATGTTGATTCCACAAGGAGGGGAAGGTCGGAGTCGGCACTTTCAGGGGAGGGAGGATCTTCAAGCAATGCCTCATAAGGCATAAATGCCCTTGTCCGTTTCCCACCCATTTCAGGGGACAAGGCCTGCACTGCAACCAGTTGTGAGAGTCCTCTTCTGGCCATGAGACCTAGGTGGACCCTGGGCACCTGGGGTTCTTATCTGCCCTCACATTTAAACCCAGATTTGGGACTGCACACTTCTCATTTTGAATGGGGACAGGGTGAGTCGCATGGGGGCCAAAGAAAGTTCACAAGTCCACAGAGTGTGGCTCCATGTTAGCTGGGTCTCCTGTTGACATTAGCAGTGATATAATAATAATGGTGCTCTAGTTACTGAGCATTTCTTAAATACTTGTCAGGGTTTTCCGTGATTTAGCTCAGCAGATCCTCCCATCATCACTAAGAGGGGGGTACTGGGATTATTCCCATTTTACAGATACATACACCAAGGTTTAGACAGATTGCATAGCATGCTTCTGGTACTAGAGCTAGTGTGGTCGATTCAGGACACCCTCACAGCCGGCTGACACCAGCACCTGACCATAGCACTCCACAGTCTCACGAGGCACATGGGCAGTCGTGTGATTCAGTGACCCTGGACTCTAAGGGGAAGCGCATTCCCACACCTGCTGTGGGACCATGGGCAATTCACTTAACATCTTTAAGCCTCAGTCTCCTTGTCTATAGAATGGGCCGAATAATCTCACAGGATGAAATGAGATGTTGGCTGCCTATCCATGTTGATTTCCTTCCTTCCATGAAAATCCAGCCAGTGCAGAAACTTAATAATAGGGCATTTTATTGTCCATGGGGATGTGGCCCACAGACTCACTTGATGCCCACATATGTATGGGGTTACTTTAGAAGAAGATCGCCCATCAAAGGGCTTGAGCATTGGCGTTATTTTAATGAATAGCTTCATACTCGATTGGATTTTAACTCCTCATAGGACCGCAGGTATGTTCACTGTAAGTGAAGACCGAACGCTTTGGTTTCGTGTGGCAGCCTCAGAACGTTTTCTCAGTAGATGAAATGTACCCAACGCACAGTCAGGCTTGTAATTTCACGTGCTCTCCCTTGATCTATTTTTATATCATCACATAATAACTTGTCCCCTAAATATATCCATCATCCTCGATTGCATTTATTTTTTATTAAGCCACTTGCCTGCCGCCTGTAGTTTAATTGGTGTTTACTGCATTCTCTGAATAGCAGAGGGCATAAGAGTTACAAGGCGTGGATCCAAGTCTGGACTCAGGTGGCTTGGCTGCTCTGTGACTTGGGGCGATTTTCTCCTGTCAGTCTAGGTCTCAGTGTGTTCATTGACAAAATGGGAACCAGGCTGGGTTCAACTCATGGATAAACCAGTGGTTATGTCCTCTTGGTGACCTCCTCCAACAACAATGTAACGATGGCTTACTTATTGGTGTCCTCTCAGATTGCTGTATCAAAGTGACCAGACCAAAATTGGCAGGCAACAAATCCTTGCTAGATTGGATGCATTATCAGACACAGAAAGAAAGGAGACATATACGAGTATGCATAAGTACACGTTTATATTTGTATATACAGAGATAGAGGAAAAAGACATTTATCTCATGCTCACTCCTTCCACAATAAGCTCTTGAAAACTCAGCCTCTGGGGGCTCTTCTCTGGCTCTTTGAATGATACACAGACAAGAACACAAAAGATCTGGAAGGACCTCCCAAATATAGCCCTCGGACCAAGTCCTATAGCTCCCTCTCCCCTCATTCTTCCTTGTCACCGTCTTCACTCTCTCTGGCTTCATTGATTTCCTTTTCCCTACAGCCAACATGTCATGGCCAGCGGACGTGGCACTGCCACACTGCCTCACTGTGTCACAGCTCTGTGAAGCATCTGTGAGGAAAGCTTGATTAGGATAATAACAGAGTGGAAAGAACATGAAATCTGGAGTCAGGAAATCGGGATTTGAGCCCCAGATCCTCTTACTACCTTCTCAGAGTCCTTCAACTCTCTGAGCCTCAGTTTCTTCTTTCATATCATGGAAACAGTGATCCCTCTTCTGCGCACAGAAATCAAATGGGGTAATGCCAGCTAAAGAGCTTCACAGCAAGTGTGACACAGATATGACGTTATTCGTGCCTCACCCATGAGACGAGCAGTTCCATGAGTGCAGGGGCCACGTTTTTTATATCTTGTTTATTTCCTTGTAGTGCCTACCCCAGGGCTGGACACATTAAAACCTGTGTAATGAATTTGTAGTAGATTTCATATAGATGCAGAGAAAAAGATGAACATGGTTATCAACGTAAATGCATTGCTCCTTTTTCCTTAATCCTGTTTTCCTCTGCCTCATTCCTATTTCATTACTTTCAGTTCATGTTTTATGAAAGAGTTGGGGAGTAAATAAATTGAATTAGAATGAACGTCGGAGAGCTAGAGAAATCATCCAATGCAAATAGGTACACGAATGAAGTGCACACCTATCTATATACACTGAAGCCCTTTTTTAAAAAGAGCAGATGGATGAATAGAGAGGGGAGGGCACTGATATAAGAAGGTAGGTGGGTGGGTGAGAGAGGTTGTGTAATAAGCCAGGTGATCACGGTGTGATAAAATGCCACCACTGTTAACAACTTTGTTCCAGAAGATCAGAAGTAGTTGTAACCACAAGGGGGAGAGGAAGTTCCACTCAGAAGCAAGGCTTCTTTGGCATTGTTTTCCTTTCCCTGGTGTTCTGTAGCGTCCAGCTCACCTACGGCCAAGGTGGTGCTAATAAAGTTTTTGTTGAAAGCCTGTCTGTGGCTTGTTGACTTCAGAGCCTCTCTGTTTCTTTTTCTTTATGTGTGAAGCGCTTGGCTCCAGGGATTCAGAGACAGAGAGAAAACAAGCAGCAGTGGTTTCTTTCTTCCGCTTCCTTCTCAGGGGACAGAGGGGCAGAGGCAGACTCAAAGAGAAGAACGCATGGAGACAAGAACACGAAATAAAGAATGTTTAGAGAAGAAAAATAGAGAGCAGACGTTGGACAGGAGAGAGGCGGGGTGCGGTGGACTTTCACAGCCTTGAGGAAAAGGGATATAACATGAAATCAAAGCAGGAATCAAGGCCCCTGGGCCTTGGGTAACTTCCTTTACTCCTGGGGTCTATTTGAACAAGGCCTGCTTCACTTATATGACAGAGGACTTTGGTGTCTTTAAACAAAGGGGCTGCATGAAGGGCCTTCAGGATAAAAATGAGTGTGGTCAGGTATGGCCTCTCCTCAGCCTACCTGGGAGGATCAGACCTTACAGGTCTAAGGGAATGTCGGTAGATGTGTCCCATGGAAAGCAAACAAAGCAACACAAAAGAAAGTTAGAAGCCACTGATTCTGTACTAAGGGGTGGTTACTCATAGTACAAACTAAGTTTTGGTTATCAAAACAAGGATCGATGCAAAGCTGGTGATAATCCACGTCACTGAGTGCTTACTCCCTGACGAATACTCTCAGAGCCTCATTATAATCTCACTCAATCCTTCCGTTGCCCTGTGGGGTAGGTGTCATCTACTCAGCTAACAGAGAAGGCACCTGAGGAACTTCACCAAGAACACAGAGCTAGCCAGTAAGTGGTGGAACCGCAGTTCAAACCCAGATACTCTGACTGTAAAGTCATTTTTTTAAGTCAGAGCTTTCAAAGTGAGGGTATTTTTCAAAGGAAACCTTGTAGTAGCACTTAAATACAGAGATGATACTATGTTTAAAAAAACACACAAAAAAACAAGGATTGATGGTAAGGAAGCGTTTGGGGGTCCTCTTGTGATTTGGCTTCCTTGTTTCACCCCAGCCAGTATTTATTAAACATCTATGGTTTAAGTTATTTCTTCATGACATCGTTAGCCTATCAGATTAGGAAAGTAGAGAGAAGCTTGGATGGGAAGTGTCAAGGTCAGCTATCCATTCCAAGTCGGGGGGGAGTGGTCAGGTAGTAAGCAGCACTCCGTTCATACCTGACCTCAACCTTCACTGGCGCCCACGTTTTTGTAGATGACGTTAAGGAGAAGTGTGACCTCAGCTCTGAAGTCAGGGTTTGCCAGTCAGCTAACCCCTGCTGAGATTCTCGGGGTGCACAGCCCCCCGCTGGATGTGCTGCCTCTGCTTCCAGTGAGGTCTTCTCCAGGTCCTGGGGAAACAGGGTTGGGAGGCAGGAGGTGCCCCTCACCTTCCTGAGGAATTGGGCCCAGGACAGGTCCCAAGCTTTCCAGGGTCTGAAAGAGCATCCCATTCTTGTATCTCAGAGAAGCAGTCTCACCGTCAGAAATAAGGAATTCATCCAGTGTTCATTTACTCACAAATTCTTATATTACTGAGCCCCCCGCCCCATGTGCCTCATGATGGGGTACAGACTCCAACAAGCCAGGCAGGGTTTCTGTCCCTGGGATGGGGGTGGAGGTTAGGGTCTTTAAAGCTGTGAGAACAACAGATAATTCACAGGGAGATGGGCAAATTTCAGAAAATGACTAGGACTGAGAAGGAAAGGAAGCATGTGATGGGATAGTCAGTGGGGTGGAGGGTGGGTGGAGATAGGCCAGCCAAGGCCTCTCTGAGCAGATGACATGTGAGAAGCAGCTAGCTGTGGGGAAAATGCAAGTGCAAAACACCAGAAACCAGCTTGGTGCGTCTGACAGATAAGAAGAGCTCCTGATGTGTGGCTGTGGCTGGCTCTGGGTGGAGTCCGCATTCTGCCCTCCATAACCCCATAAATGAACAGGGCTTTCCAGGCCCCACCCCTAGAGATTCTGATTCAGTGGGGCATAGGGGCTGGAAAGGGAAATGGAACAGGGATCTGCAGGTTTAACAAGTGTTGGGTAATTTGAATTCACCTGGCCCTGCCATCACACTGCTCCAGCAGATGGTGACATGGGGTTAATGAGCAGAATCCCAAATTCTAACTCATTTTTATCCCATTAAGTATGCATTTATGATTTGGTCAAGGCTCGGGTCAAATTGCAGTGGCATAGAAAGCTGGTGCAGGAGGAAGCCTCAGCAATGATTTAGCACCAACGAGGAAATGGCACAGATATGTTACATGGTTGTCTGAAGGCCACACAGCAAGTGCAACCCATTCCAGGGCTCAGATCAATTGGCAGCTGGAGCCCCAAGAGTCCACTCTTTGTGGAGTGGCTTCTGTAGTTTTCTCCTGGAAGAAATAAATAAAACAACTATAACTAAAATCTCAATAAAGTATGCATTAAATGCCCAGCTTTGCTTAATGCTCCTCCCTGGTATACTCTTCGTGACAAATTATTTGCTAAATGTAAACTGAGGTAACTAAATGGGAATACCGGTAGTTGTTATACAAGGTATTTATTTATAAACCAACCAACGACAGGGAATGCTTTGGTTTATAATAGTTGATTTTTTTTTTCTTTATGGCAACGACGAGCCAGGAGGAAAAGTTGTATATTGAGGCCCCTCTGAGTTGGAGATAATGTCATCTGTATATTAGAAAAGAATGTGTGTCTTTTTTTTCTCTTTTAATTAAGGAGTGATGGTGGCAGCAGCATGTATCTGACATGTGTTAAGTAGCCAATTAGCATTTTAGCTGATTGTAGATCTCAGCTTCCTAACCCTCCTGCCTATCACTATTTGCAGGAGGTGAGAGGCTGCGCTTTGTGCCTCTCGCCTTCCTTGGGTTCCCCAGAGTTGGAAGAGGGTCTCTCTCCTTGCATCTCAGAAAAGCAGCCTCTGTGTCAGGGAAATTGAATAAATCCATGTGTTCATTTATTCATTCACATGTGAATAAATATACCACAGCAAAACTCTGAACGCATTGTCTAAGAGGGTGGTTAAATTGCATGATTTGCAAATAAATTTATCTGGAAAGTTCTTTAATGTTTAGTTTTACACTTAACACTTTTCCTTCTTTAAAAAGACCACAATTATACACAATTAGGGCAGTACCTGAAAGTGTGGGCCAAGTAGATCCAATCTAAACCTAGTCGCCATAACCCCTACACATACCTGCAGTGTATTATAAAAGCAAATAGGTATTGCAAATATGATTGGTGAGTGGCATGTTTAACCAACTGAATGCCATACAATATTTTTTTTTTGTTTGATCCTGGAATACCATATATTTATATATGGCTGCTAAACCATACTGCTAATTGTTTTTCTGCTTCTGAAGAGTATAGCCAAAATTAATTACAAAATAGCTCTATTTAATTGACTCAAAGAAAAATAAGCTTTAGTATCAACAGTATACTTATGTGAAACTAAAATTTAATTTTCTTTCATCTGCCAGAAGACCAAATTTTCTTAGGCGGTGTGTTCGTTCTTGATAAGATTGTGAAAAGTCTTTCATTACCTTTTAAAGTAATATGCCTAGAAAGCAAAGATTCTGTGTTTTATCAAAATAATTTCCTATGTTTTATGTTATCTTTATCACGTCTTTGATTACTTAAGAAAACTGAGTCTTTTTTGAAAAGACCTAGGCTTCTTCTTTTTTATTTTTTACAACTATGTAACTCTCTGTATTTGTCTTTAAATTCTTTGACCCTTTGATTAAATGGATAATGTATTGTTTCACAGCGACTTATGATTTTTATTTTCAGGTAGGCAAAAGTGGCAAAAAAGCCTTATTAATGAGGCAAGTACACTCGGAGACATGGAGTGGACCGATGCTGACCCCGGGGTGGATAGCTGCCTCTCCCTACACTGGGCGAAGGCTTTTATTCTTGTGGATAGGACGTTCTCCTCCCTCTCCCTCACCTCCCCTTCTATGTCTCCTGTTTCTAAAGAGCAAGCACAAGCCCGCCCATTTCTGACTGACACATCCGGTTTCTAGGACACAAGTGCAAGCCTGCCCATTTCCCACCATCCGTTTGAAAGCCCACTAAGGGGGGCCCAAAGCGTGATGCAGGTGTACGTGCAGGCTTGACCTGTGTGCCGGTGCACATGCTCTGAGGGCTGGAAATGGGGTGGTCTCCACGGGCAGCTCACCTCGACCTTCCTGCCTACTCTATCATTCCCTGCTCAAGAGTTTGAGATCCTGAAACCTTTTAGGAAGGGGGTTGCCAGTCTCCTGTATCTACTTCCTGCTGAGAGGGGGCCATGTTGTGGTCAGGGTCTCCTCCTCTTGCTCTCTGTCACGATGGAAGAGGTGCTGCCCCAGCGCTTTCTGCAGGTGGGATACGGAAGTCGCGAGCGATGGCTTGGAGAGGGGACTGGTACGGATTTGGGGAGTAAGTCCTTTGAAGAGTGGCATGAGATATTGTTGGATGGGGGAGTGTCTGCGCGAGCATCTGGAGTTTGATGGACCCTAGGCCGGAGGCGACAAAATGTGTCAGCATATTCAATAAGCAGGGACCGAAAAGAAGCATGAGTAGAATTCCTAAGAGGGCCTAATAAAGGCAAAAGCCAGGAGAACCAGGACCATGTCTCGTCCCAGGTTAGCCATCCCTGGGTAGTCTGGGTATGAAGTTATTTTGCCTTGTCTAGAAAGTATTGGATGTCTGCATTAATTTGTCCTAAACGGTTGACCCCAAGACAACATCATTCCTGCAACATAGCACATATTCCCCCTTGTGAGGGAGTAAGGATATCTAAACCTCTTCTGTTTTGGAGAACCACTGCACCTAGAGAGTTGATCTGCCCTTGTAATACCAATGGAGAGTCCGTGATGTGTTAGTTAACCCCTGCTAATTCAAGGGAAAGATTCGAATAAACATGGTTCACGGAGACTGCTCTGGTGATTCTGGCTGCCACACCTCCTGCCATGGCCATTGTGCCTAGTGCAGTGAGTAAAGGGACAAGTACAGGGGCCCTTTTGCTCCCTGGGTGTGGATTTGTATAAACTGGTATGGGATGGGTTGATCCTTGGAGGCCAAAATGATTTTGGGAAGTACATAAACAAGGGTGCATAATCCAGTCCAATTGGTAGGAAAACAGGTATATGTGGAGGACCCACAGAGAAAGTCAATGCCTCCCCCAGGGGAAGGCATCCTGACATGTGGTAGTCCTCCTGAGAGGTGTGGTTACCTTGATGTGTATATTTCCAAAAATAAGTGGCAGCAAACGAAGCAGCGATAAGGAGCCCGAAAGATGGGGTGTCATTATATATTCTGTTATTAGGGCCTTTCCAGAAGAATAACCTCCTAATGGTGTCGATTAGGGTTCGATTTGGCTGATCGGTGTAGACAATGTAACAGTTATGTATTCCAATGGTCCCCAACTGAAATTTGCAAGTAGGGCTAAATGTGAGCATCCTAATGGCAAAAACGAGAATGGTTATATTGGCTCCATAAGGATGTATTAGGAGGAGGGTTTAGCCTGCTCAGGCCTATAGGGGGGCTAGAGAAAGGATCTAAGCTGTGGTTATCTGGATGTATATGAACGGTGAGATTGCAGAGCGAAGGGGAGAGTGAACCCACCAGTGTCCTGAAACTAAAAGGTGGAGAGCTTAAACAAAGAGGGGCCTGAGTGTTCAGCTGGACCCCTTCATCTGTAGCCCCTATACTTGGTTGTGAATAGCTCTGTTTGGTCCCCCTGCCAATGTAAATGCTGGGTATTTCCCCAGCCATGGTGTAGTCCCCTCTTACATGGGTTAGCCCCACTCTTACACGGAAGCTGGCCAAGATGAGGTCCCCGTCCCCTGGGTAGGGATGCAAATCCAAGATTCTCAGGTATAATTAGAATTGCTTAAGTTTCAAAACTTCAGAGCTGCTTGTAAAGGGGGAAGAAAAAGAGGGGGAGTAGCGATAGAGACAGGGAGAGAGGGTGGAGATCGTAAGACCTATCCGGTACAGGGTCTTCACTGGAATATTGGCTATGGTTGCGGAAGAAGCAGTGGTTGATGAGGATTCCAGGTGAGGCACAAGTGAAGGGAAACACGAGAGCTAAAAGGAGGCTCAAGAGAAAGGTAACAAAAGGTAATTCCATGGATATGGTCATTAGCACTTCTCTGGTAATTTGTTTAGTAGTAGCTTGAGGGCTTCTAGGGGCTCACAAGCTACTGTGGTTTAGGTCTTCTATCATCTGTTCACGGCTTTATCTGGGAATGATGAATCCTGCTAGATATCCCCGGCAACTTGACAGCTTGACTTTGGTGATCCGAATCATGGCACCAGAAGATGTTTCTGGGAAAGGCAGGTTTCCTCGGTTCTTGTCTCCTGGAAGGAAAGAATTCGGTCAAGAGATGGAGTCAGGCAAAAGCCAGCAAAAAGGTTTATTAGCAAGGCAAGTACACTTCGAGACATACAGTGGTTTGACCCGACGGGGGGTAGCAGCCTATGGTCTTCTTTAATCATGTTAAAACCTTTTGATATTTTTGACAAACTTCCCCAAAATCAAGTTCTAAACGAATTCTTGTTGACCTTGAATTAATTTTGCAATATTCCAGAGGGCCCCTGAAACATCTCAAAAGACGTGTTCTCTCTCCTTATAAAAGAGAGATATTGAACTAATTAGGCTTATTTGATATGTTAAATTACATGGGAAACATGGTCAAATAAGAAGTGACGCTAAACTTTCTTTATCGTATATTTGTACGACATTCCTAAAACTATGATGTGTCCTTATATAATGGTGTCAGTCATAATTTTAAAATACATATCACAGGAATAACCAAATGTCCTCATCAATTGCGTTACAATGAACTCTCATCAGATCTTTGACCGTGACCATTTTTAAGACTTTTGTTACTTACAGACAGTTATTGTTTTACTCTGATGTTTTTGCAAAAGTTCCTGCAAATGTGCTTCACCTTCAAGGAGAGTCATGGAAGCACAGGTTTCTGATAACTAAGATCAGTTGGCCTAATTGGGCTCAAATTGAAAAACAGCCTAGCAGCAGTTTCTAAATAAGGGCTTCTCAAGCAAGCCACGCTTTAGGGGAGAAGCCTGGACTAAATTGCCTGCTGCCTGCCCTGAACAGCCCACCTGCACTGTGTTCCTGCTGGCTGAGCCAACCCTTATAAAGGAGTTCTTGGAATCATATTTCAACCAATAGGACTGAGACTTCCCCCATCCAGTTGGATCTATGCAGCTATATCCTTATTTGCATTTTCACTGGCCAATCAGAGAGGCTCCACTCTGACCAATCAGGACAGTGCTTTTTGGACCAATCAAACTGTGATGATTTGAAATCCTCATTTGTATGAGGACAGACCAATCAAGGATCAGAGGGGTGAGGACTTCTCTCTCCATAAGTTAGCTTCTCTGCGGGCTTGGGGTGTGCATTGTCCCTTTCTACTTGAGGTTGTGTTTCACTGTCTAGAGCACTGAAGACATCTTGCCCGACTGGAGCACAGCAGGCTGAGAGGAGGGGACCAGAGCTGCAGAAAGCTGCGGAAAGCCGAGGAGAGCCGAGAAGAGTCATCTAACCGGAGACAGGCCTGCCCGACGCCCGCCTTGCTACCTTACTCTCTGCCCCCCTCTCCTGTTTCACAATCGTGCTACTTCATAATTGAGCTATAACACACTTGAGCTTTTCCACAGCTGTGCTGTATATCACAATGGAGCTGTTTGCACTGAATAGTTTCCTCCCTTACCACGCCCCACATTGTGGATTCCTGTTGATGTTGAATTGGCACCAATAACCATCAGTTGACTGCCAGGTGGGCTAAAGTCCTATCCTAGGCTTTAATACATTTGAATGATCCACCAGTAGGGCCTGTTGCCCCATAGGCCAGACTGGGGAACCCTGTGGAGACATCCAATGCTGTAAAGTTATAGAAGTTGTGGGGGACAGCCACTGCCCCAACTTTCAGCGTGGATCAACATGCTATGCTGCTGAGAACGCCACCTGGGAGAGCCATTATCTACTAGAATTTGCAATGGAACGTGCCACCGGGATGGGTGAGTTACTTGGTACCCCTGGGGGAGGGGGAACTAAACAGTCTCCACTGCCGTTTTGGTGCTGCAGACTGGCCCTGTTGAAATGTACTATCCTTGGAATGGAACACACACCATTGAGAGGGGAGGAGATGGGGTACCGGTCAGTGCATCTCATGCCTGACCATGTTGCTTCCCTGGCAATAGGTATGGTATGCACACCAGGTCAGGTTCCTACAGCTGCCAATCTCCTGCTCCTCAAGGCCAGGTGGGCACTTTCTGTTTTCCACCGGTACAATCATTTGGCTGCTTTGTCCCTTCCATTGGCCTGGAGGACATGGGGGCACAGAAGCCCTTACTAAATTCAGCCAGCGAGGCTTAAATGATAGCTAGCAAAGCCTGTCATTACCGAACACTGAAATGTCTCTAATGAGGAAAGCTGTCCTCCAAACTAAGATGGCCTTGGACAATATCACTGCCTCACAAGTAGGCACTAGTGCCACTATCCAAACGGAATGCTGTGTGTTCATACCTGGTAGGTCTGCGCATGTAGCATCTTTATTAAGTCTCATGAGGACACAAGTGAGTGAGCTGAGCTCCAACCTAGGAGACTTAATAAATTAATACTTCGGATCATGGGGCTTTTGGTGGAAAACAATTGTTTGGGGAAACATTATCTGAATGCATGCTTTCCTCTTGAACGTACCTATACTCGTGCTGTGATATCTGCCACTAATGCAGCCAGAGAGCTGCCCCAAATGAGTCCCCTTTATGCTAGTGAAACCCCTTACGGACCTCTCAGGGCACATTGTGGAAGAGGTGGGTGGGTAGGATTGGAAAAGCAGTCGTAAGGGATGGAGTGTTGGAAGAGGTCATCGAGAGGAGGTGACTGTGGGTTGACCCGTGAGCTGGCCCCGGGCAATCAGAGGCTCCTCACCCCCTCCCCGTCCTTGGATTGTACATTCCACTTGCCTTCCCTGCGGCTGCCCCAAGGACACAGCCTTGAGGGAGTAAGGTGCTGAGACCATCTGGGTGGTATATGGGATGGAACCCGGTTAAGGCCACTATATAAACTTTTAAGTTTCTGGCAGGCAGGTGTGTGTGTGATGGGGAAAGTGGGGTAGAAATGCTTGCCCCCTTCCTAAATTTGGGAAGGAGTGTTTTGGATCTGCTTTTGGAAGCTGTGGTTTGGAGGCAAGCATGCCTTAGTTCAAGTCCCAGCTCTGTCATTTAGCAGCTGGGTAATTTGGCCAGGGGACTTTTCTTTTGTGAGCCTTAGTTTCCTCATCTGTAGATTAGGTGTAATAACAGCACATACCTGCCAAGATGGATGGAAGGGTTAAGTGAGATGATAAGGCACCTTCACCCAGTTCCTGACACGTGAGCCTCAGTTTTGGCGCCCGTTTTGAAAACCCGGTGTCCCATCCAGGCAGCCCTACAAGCAGGGGTCGGAGACCTCTGGCATGGAATGCATGAGGTTGACTCGCCTCTGTCATTTGTGCTTACTGCTTCTGCTCTTCGGACTTCCAGGATCAATAAACCCCTGATTTAATGTCACGTGTTGCCTCAGAGTGCACCGAGACACTGTTCTTAGATTGGATCTGGTTTAGCAAGAGGGTAGATGGATAGAGAAATATTCCAGAGTAGCTACACACCAGGAGGGACATCCCCTAAGCTGCCTTCTTCTCCACGTGTTCCAAGGAGTGTCGTTTAAGCTTGGCATAACCTGGGGACACCAGATTGGCTCAACAAGGCGCCTCTAGGTGGCTTTGCCCCAGCTTGGCAGTGTGCACTGGATTGGCCACTGGAACTTTGAGTTCCTTTCCTCCTGATGAGGATTTAGCTCATTGACTCCATAGGTTCCAGCCTTTTGATCCCTGGCACGGGGTAAGCCACACCCATTTGCTAGCAGGGGCTGACTTCCAGTGGATTTTCAGGAACAAGGAGGTAGGTGGCTAGACGCCCAATTCTTCGCTCCCACCTATAGTTCCAGCTGTGCTTCCATCTGGCAAATTCTGGGGCAGAATACTCTCTCTCTCTCCCTCTCCTCCCCCCCCCCCAAAGGGAATGAATGCAGCCAGCCCTACCTGGAACCCCAGCTGTCTTTTTCAGATACAGAATCTCCAGCAGGTTCCATAGGGGTGAGGGATACTTGTTGCTCTTTCTCGGGGGCTCCCGGGGACGCCTGCTCCCTGGAATGTCCCCCTCCTGCCGGCAGCAGAGACACTGTGATTTTAGATTGCTCCTTCCCTTCCCCGTTTCCAGCATCCCCCCTCTGGAGACCCCAGGCTCAGCCTTCCCCGGGAGCAGACATTGGTGCAAAGGAATGCTGCCTGTATCCTCATACCTGGCTCCTGGGAGTTTATCAAGTGCCTTTCTGCCATCTGTGGGGGCGGGTCGTCACGTCCTCGCTCCCAGGGTTGGTTCTCCACCTGCGGGGAGAAGCCCCCACTAGCTCCCCACAAAATAGACCACGGAGAAACTTTCGCCAGGTCCCCCACCCCCACCGGCTCTGCCCCCCCCACGCCCCACCCCCGCCCTTCCCCCAGCAGCCTGGTGGAGGAGGGGTGCGGCAGGCCAGCTGGCTGTGCGCGCTCAGGGTCTCGCTTTTCTTCCGGGAGGCGGCGAGACCCGAGTCCCAGTCCACGCCGCGCGCATCCTGTGCAGCCTCCCGGTGGGTCCTCGCTGCTCTGCGGCCCTGCGCTGCCTCCTCCCCGAGGCGCTCGCCGCGGCCGCCGGCACTTGGAATTCTGCCCAAAGAAGGGGGCCTGGAGGAGGAGGAGGAGGAGGAGGAGGAGGAGGAGAGGGACGGAGCCGGCGGCGGGAGAGCGAATCTGGAGTGCAGAGCAGCCGGGGAGAGGACCGCGGCGTCCGCAGTACATCAGCGCGGCGCCCTGACACCCGGGATGGTTAACGCCGGGCATCCTGCGCTGCTTACCAGGCTCCGAGCTGCTCAGCGACTTGTTTGAAGCATTTTCTCCCTTGCTCTGGCTTTTCATCTCGTCTCGAGTGGCGTGTGTAGGGGGGAGGACTTTCTTTCCATTGGCTAAGCTCTCCCTTCCCACCCACGTCTCGTCCACATCACCTTGGTGTCTCCCTAAATAAAACCAGCCCTCCTTATCGCCTGGATAAAATCAGGAGCTAGAGTTTGAATGGGTTTTATATAAACACTCACCCCTGCCAGCTGGCGGCTGGGCTGGCAGGATCAACTCCCCGCGCCTTGCCTGACGCTTGCCTTGGGTTCTCTGCCTTGAACCTCCAGGTGGAAGCAGAGCTTGAGGACTGGGCACTCTTCTCTGAAATTGGATCAACCCGAAGCCAGTGGCGGAACCGCACAGGGTCCCCATGGACCTCAAGGAGAGCCCCAGCGAGGGCAGCCTGCAGCCCTCTAGCCTCCAGATCTTTGCCAACACCTCCACCCTCCACGGCATCCGCCATATTTTTGTGTATGGACCACTGACCGTCCGGCGGGTGCTTTGGGCCCTGGCCTTCGTGGGCTCCCTGGGCCTGCTGCTGCTGGAGAGCTCAGAGAGGGTGTCCTACTACTTCTCCTACCAGCATGTCACCAAGGTGGATGAGGTGGTGGCCCAGAGCCTGGTGTTCCCGGCGGTGACCCTCTGCAACCTCAACGGCTTCCGGTTCTCCAGGCTCACCACCAACGACCTGTACCACGCCGGGGAGCTGTTGGCCCTGCTGGACGTGAACCTGCAGATCCCAGACGCCCACCTGGCTGACCCCGCCGTGCTGGAGGCCCTGCGGCAGAAAGCCAACTTCAAACACTACAAGCCCAAGCAGTTCAGCATGCTGGAGTTCCTGCATCGCGTAGGCCATGACCTGAAGGATATGATGCTCTACTGCAAGTTCAAGGGTCAGGAGTGTGGCCACCGAGACTTCACCCCCGTGAGTACTTGGTTTTCAGCTGCTTCTAGCCCTTGGTTCTCTTGAGAAGTGCCAGGCTGGTGGTCTCCTGCTTGGCCTGGGGTGTTCCTGTGCTTGGGAGCAGGACAGAGTCGTACCTCAGCGGCAGGCCAAGAGAGGAGTTGGCCAGAGTTGTTGGAACGGGTTGGAGAAGTCTGCCTGCTGGGATGGACCACTGTTGTCCGGTCAGACGTCGGGGGCGAGAAGGGGCTCGCCGTGGGGGTTCATTTCTCCAGAGGTGCTGAATTGGCCTCCTCCCTGTCAGAGGGAGGAGGCCTGATTTGTCTGTTGTCCAGGGCATTTGGTGTCTGAGCTGTGTGATTGGAACAGCTTGTCATTGACGGTGTGGCATTTCTTTTTTTCTCTCTCTCTGCTCGGAAGTGCCATCAGGCATTGCATCCTGTGGGCTGGGCTGGAGCTAAAACCACCAGAGAAGGGGGTGTGGGGCCCCAGGAGGCCTGGATGGTGACAGTGGCTTTGGGAGCTGGCTGGCGCAGGTGAAGCTGCAAAGGTGTGGACGTCTCCTTGCTTCCTTTTCTTGTGTGGACGCTGAGTTCCTTGTCGGGAGAGGAGAGACCGGGGACCCTGGGTCTCTGCTGGTCTGGTGTGAGGTCAGAAGCAAAGAGATGTGCAGGCACTTGGGCCAAAGAAGAGGGTGTAGGCGGAGGCCAGGGTGTAGGATGGTCAGAAATGCCTGTGAGGGGAAGGGGTCCAGGCTGGCTTGTCTGGGAGCTTCAGCTGGTAACCAAATGGCTCGGTTTGCTGGATGTACAATCTCTTAATGTGGCTGCGAGAGGAGTGGTGTGGAGAGGGGTGAGCAGCTGTGGGATTGGAAAGCCTGGAGGAGGAGTGTGGAGCTGAGGAAAGAGAAAAAGCAGAGGGGATGGGGCTCACATTCAGGATGGGGCTTCCTGGAGCGGCAGAGAGAAAAAGGAGGGGAGGAGAGCTATTGCTGCTAGGTTCCTCTGTTTGCCCGATGAGTGGGCTGCTGGGCATAACTTGGCAGAACAGGTCAGATTGCAGCTGCAGATAACTCCTTGCATGAGGGGCTGTGGGACCCCCCAGAAGCCCAGTGTGGCCGCTTGTCCCATAGGTGTGCGAGGGAGAATCCAGAGCTTTGGAGTTTCAGCACCTTGAGCCAAATAGCGATTGTAAGTTCCGGATGGCCGTGCAGCAGTTGCAAATGCACTGGACTCTCAGTAGCACTTGTCTGGGGTCCTCTGCCTAATGACGGCGTACCCTCCCTTTCCCATGCTGTACCCATTCCCCACCTGCTCTCTGGTCCACTGCCTACCAGCCTCTTGCTCTGAGTTGCTTTTAATGCTACAACCAGTTTCTGCCCACAGACTCTGTGCTTGCTGTTGGCGTCTCTGATTCTGGGAAAGCCCAGAGTGCGGGGTGGACGAGGGGGCGGGGGGGCACTGCCCATTGCTGCATCCTTTAGAGCTCGGTTTCCTGGGGGAGCTGTTTTGTGTCATCTGCTTTAAACATTGTGGGGGGAAAGCACGACAAAATCAGTAGTAGTGTTTGCTCAAGAGGAAGTGAGTCTGAGCTAGGGGGAGGGACCAGCAGTCCTGAAAGCCCTTGTAAATAAGAGCACGCAGGATTCCAAAACATGTCATGCACAAATCGATGTCTTAGCTGGCTTGGGGAGAGATGGGGAACATGCCTTATTCGTGGAGGCTGTAACCATCGCTATATTCCACCCCATGCTTTCTAGTGCTGTGGCAATGCTCAGCTTCACCACTGCACCATGCATCTCAACCTGCACTCGGCGATTCCTCTGTATGCCTGAACACACACGGAATACACAGCAGAGAGGGTGGCCCAGAGAGAAACTGCAGTTGGTCTCATAACCACATATCCAGCTAGTGGCTCCTTCTCCATGCATGACCAAGTTCCAGTGTCAAGTAAAGGTTTTTTGACCTTGGGCTGCTGTTTTGCACTTGGCCCATTATTTGAGTTGCTGGGGTCTCAAGAGGCTAACGATCGGGGCCATCAAGCCTTCCCTGAACCGCTGACCTCTCCAGGATGTGTCTCACAGAGGGAGGTTGCCTGTGCATAAGGTTTGCTACTCAGTACGTGGTATGTTATTATCTGCCATTCTCGCCGAATTCAAGACTCATCTGGTTGAGTGTCCCTCCTGGGACAGACCCTCAATGTGTGAGCTTCCCCAGGACTGAAAAGGGGAATGAGATTTAGGGCTGAATCGTCAAGCTGTTTAGGGACCCATTCCAGGAAAGCTGGAGAAGCCCCCGGGTGGGAGGTTGGTCTTTTTTACCTGTTGACCATAGTGAACAGCCATGCTGAGCCTCTTTTGAGAGGGAACATGATGGCAAGTTTGTTCTGAGACCTTGCAGTGAGGGGTAAGCCTTCCCACTCCCCCCTCGTCTCCCTGTCCTTTGGGCCTGGGGGGTAGGTGAGCTTATTTTTGGGCTCCCACACCACAAGAGAGCCTTGCAGGTGGTTGTGGGAGAAGTGGGTTCATTGGCCTCTCTCTCATTCTTTTTGCTGCACACCCCTCTCCATCTGACTAATTTACTAGGCTGTACCTTGGTCGTCCTATGCTGGGCAGCTTCTATCTCTAAGTGCCATGGCTGATTTATTGGAGAAGTTGAGTATGGGGGAGGAGATGCCACAAGTGCATTACTTTTCCTGTTTTTTCTATAAAGCATACCTTGTGCCGTCTCCAGGGCTAATGCTTTCACCTAAGCTTCCTTATTCCAAGTTCTTAGCTGGTGTTCAATGAAGTGCGTAATACCCTTTAATTAGCGAACGGGCCATGATTCTAGCAGAGTGAAATGCTGTTTGTGGAGGTTAAAAATCCCCAGGAAGCCAGCTGTGGATTCCAACTGCTATGTAAACAGGTGTGCTCTTCGCCCTCACCTGGGACAACGTGACTTCAGACAGGCACATGCTTTTCCTTCCTGGGAAGAGGGCTTTGATTTCTTAGTGTCTACTAAGACACTGACCTGGCGTGGAAGGAAAGACAGTGGGGATGAGAAAGTTGGATTGGGGGGGAGGGGAGTTCCTCTGGCCATGATGTTGGAGGATCGGAGGTTAAGATTAGGAGTAGGAAGACATAGATTTGCATTCCGGCTTCATCATTTTCTAGCTTATTCCCTGGGTCATGATTTGTACTCTCCCAAGGCCTTGACTTGCTCATGTAACATACGATAGTCGTACGTGATTTCCTAAGTCAGGGTTGTCAGGAGGGTGAACCGTGGGAGACCGTATCCCTGCCAGTCTTTTCGTACGTTGTGACAGCTACGCAGATGTAAGGTGGGTTGTCATCAGTAGTAGCAGGAGCTTCTTGTCCACCCTACCTTTCATGTCTGCAGCCCCCCATGGGAGGCAGTTGATGATAAACCAGGGAGATGGAGGTGGCTGCTGCTTCTCTTTTGCAGCCCTGTGGTCAAGCCCAACCGCACTGAGATGGTTTCTGAGAGTGGAGGTCACCGTTGGGTTTAGTAGCTAACTCTGGCTGACAGGTGGCAACCCTACTGGGATGATTAGCACGTGACAGTTTCACGTGGCTTCTCTGCTCATCACACTGGGGTTCATCTGCCTTCACATTCAGAAATGCAAATGACCCTTCAGTATGCATGTTAAACTTGATTTCCGTAGTTGTGTGTATTTGTACTTCAACATTGAGATTTCTTAGGAAAAGCATTTCTGTACTTAATTGAAAGAAATGTCTCTCCACTGAGATCTTGTTAGAGGCACTTCAACGGGTCTTATTCATCTATATCATCGAGCATTGTAGAGACGTGGCGGTGAGGGGTTAGAAAGTGTATTTATTAGGAATTCTTGCACAAGGCTGGTGGCTCCATAACTAACCTCTAATTACTTCTTATACGCGGAGCAGGTGCGTAAATAATGTGAGCTTTGGGGAGAGATCTGAGTTGGAATTACGATTGTGACCCTTATTCACTGTGTAATCCTGGGAAAGTTTCTTAACCTTACTTTCCCCACCTCTCAGACAGGAACAATAACACCTGCCGCTCAGAGTTGCGGTACCAGTCTAGTTAGGCAAGGCACGCCAAGTTCTAGTGTGTGGCAGATGCCACGTCCAGGGCAGGCCCCCAGCTTTGCTTAGAGCCTGTGCTTAATTCCAGCTCTGTGGACTCCATCCAGGCCAGTGCTCGTCCCACATTTCCATACTGTGACTCCTCAACAGCTTTAGAGCACAAGCAACTTCTCTGTGTGGAGGATGTGTAATTCTTGTTACTTGGTAAACTTTCACTTCTCCCAATACTGTTGTTCATATCAGTTCTATTGTCTAAACGTCCTCTCCTTACCTACCCTCTTGGCCTCCACATTCCCAGTCATGGTCCTAAATGCACCCCGAGAAGCTCGTCCTGCCCAACCCATGATAGAAGTTGAGTGCCCTACGTACGTACCAGACTGACGGCTATTATCACAGTGTGTCCTATAGTGCACACACATCCATTCCTTTTTCGATCAAATAGAACATATAGTCTGAGCAGTGATACAGAGCAGATCCTTGCCTTCAGAGCTCACAGCCCATTGCCCATGCCTTCCAGATCGGGGGTAGTGGAGGGCAGGAGTCTTGTCTCATCAAACGCGTCCTCTGCCTACATCATGCCGAATACAAGGAGGTAAACAGCCAGTAAAGGTTTGTTGATGAAATAGTTACTTGCTATTTCCTGAACTGACCCAGAATTTTTTGCTCGTGGGCCTTTCTGAACTTTTTTACATTGTGTACGTCTCTCTCCATGTCTATTTATTTAAATCCTATTCAACCTTTAAAATCCAGCTCTAATATCTGTGTAGCCTTCCCCAGGATAGCACTGCCAATCCCTCTCCCAGGACCATAATCTAAATTAATCTCTTCCTCCGCTGTCTTCCGAACAGCATTTCCCCTTACTGCTTTGTTAGAGCAGTCACTGTGCTTTTCCTTACGTTAGGATCATGAAGTGTTTAGGCTAAAAGGGAGTTTAGAGATAATTTAATTTAGCACTTGAATTCCTTAACCGCTGATAATTTTTATACGTTGCCGATTTTCTGTCTTTCCTCCCTGTAAGAAATAATGTCTTGATTAACTTTATATTCTCAGGACTTAGAACTGCTTAGCACGTGGTAAGCTCTCAAACGTGTATTTAGACTGCGCTAAGCGGGCTTGATGTTTTCTTGAATGTAAGGTGACTGTATAGTGGATATAAAGTGAAATATTATTCAGCCTTCCTTTCCAGTATAGGTACCCTGGATTCCACCTGCTTGGCAGGGACTTGGCCCATTATTGTTGTTATTTTAACAATACACTTTCTTAGTATAGAAATAATTCGTGCTCATTGGAGAAAACTTGGGAAGCGTGGGAAAGAATAGAGAAGGAAGAAAAATGGCCCATAATGGCATCCCAGATGTAATTGCATGTATTACTTTGACATTTTGCAAGTCACTCCATTCAGTCATGTAATGTGTGCATGAGTGTGTGTCCCAACGTCTGGAATCATACCTTCTGCACATCGGGTACCCCGTCTGGCACACAGTACCACCCAATTAGTGTCACCTTGCTCTCTTCTTCTTGCTCCCCTGGGCAGTGTCCATGATGTTAGAGATTTCTTCAAAGGTCCATTTAGAGTAAAAATAAAATCCAAAGATATGTCTCAGTGGGTCTGATCACTACCCGTTTTGTGGGGTATGTTTGGTCTTATCGACCAGAAGTTCCCTGGGGATAATATACGAGATTCCCCTCTTAGCTCAGCCTCCTTGATTTTTAGCTTCAAGCCTGAACACCAGTGACTCTCTTTTAATGGCACTTTATTGACTGTTCAGCTCTGCATTTCCCTGCAGCCATCTTGGTCTCACTGTTGGTTGGATATTTGCTGGCATGAACCAGAGAGGTGGTCGCTGACAGCACCTTAGACCTCCTGACTGAGACCTAACCTTGCTCCTGGATGTGGACCATTTCCGGTTCTCCTTTCAGGACCATCTGTCTACACTGCACACCTCAGCACGCTCCTGGACTCTGATTCTCTCCCACCTGGGAAGTCTCTAGCTTTAGGCCAAAATGGTTTAAACAATATCTAATGCACATTAGATGATCATTCCTATTCCTTAAGAGGCTTGTAAGTTTTGTGAGCATTTGCCATGTCCTTGGAGAGGCAATCTCTGCCAACTTGGGTGAGTAGTTTTCCATGGTCCCAGCCTCTCGTTGGGATGTTCTGATTTACAGAACTTGAGGTGGTCGCTCTCTGGGACTAAAGCTTTCAGCGGTGTGCTGAATTCTTTCTGATGGGATGGAGGGGTAGGATGATGACAGCGAGCTGACTAGAGAATAACCCACACCATCTAATTGCAAAGAAAAGCTGAAGCCACTCTACCGGCCACTGAATTAATGCCCAGTTGCTCGTGGGGCGAGTCTATATGTCTGGGCCTCTGTCCTTGGGGATTCTTAGACCTCCAGAACTGCTGGTGAAAAAAGGCCCCTGGGGCTAATTGAATTGGAAACTCATCCCTTTCCCCCTCTCTGCAGTGGTTCCCATTTCCTCTCTGTGGAAAGACCTACCCTTAATGAACACACGAGTTCTAGAAAATTTTCTGTAAAGTGAGTCCAAGTTTGCTACTGATTTGTACAGCGAGAGCTAAAATGAGATCCCATTAAAAAAAAGTCCCCCAAAGACGGAATTGGTCACTTTTTGCACTAAGTTTATTGTCAGAAAAGTTGCTCCATAGAGCAGCTCACATTTCAAAGTCCCACGTATCCCATTCTCTCCATCAGAACAAAAACATACCACCTGGGTCTAGAGATATCTGGACCCAGATATCTTTCTATATCTTTTTTGCTGTTTGCTTTCTCATTTTTGTTGTTTGAGTGTTTATGTTTGATGGAACTGGGTTGAAATATGTAACTTCACCCGCAGGGCCATTTGACCTGTCATCTGTTACAACCTGAAATGAATGACATATCATCCCTGGGAGTTTGAAATTCCTTATATCACATTTCTCCCATGCAGCAGCCTTAAAACCAGTTCGTGTAGACTGGACTTAGTGGTTACTGGGTAGTGGGTGCCTCCAACACTCAGAAATAAATCTGAAACCTGTGAGAGCAGTAGAAGCCTGTTTATCAAGTTGGGCTTTATTTGGGAAGAAACAAACAAAATCCTGAAAAGTGTCATCCTTTGGCTACGAAAGCATCTTTCCATCTCCCAGTCCTTATGTTCTCAGGACTCTGTTGGTTATCTCAGTGGCCATGGAAATTTATACTCAGAAGAAATAAAGCACGAAACGCCGAAGGAACGTAGTATGTGCCTGGATTTAATCACTTCTGATGACCGAGTTGCAGAAGCTTGGGCAAGGCCGTTTGCCTGAATGGGCCGCAGTTTCCTCATCTGTAAAATAAGGACGTTGAACTGGGTGTTTCCCCAGGACTTGCCAACCTGTAGAACTCTAATGCAATAGAACATGATCAAAATTTGTTTTCTGATCCTACATTTGTTTGTGGAAACTACAGCTTTGACTTATATGTGGGGCGAGGGATATGATGTTATTTTGTACCCAGGTGTTTATGTCCACTTATTTGTCTGTTTGTTTGTGTGATTTAGATAGAGCTGTACAGTGGAAGCAGAAACACGTTGATGCAGTGCGTGCCAGTGGTTATAGTGGGATATAGGCAGGTACAGAATGCTGTCAAAACCCTGTCCGTGGGCCGTTATGGGTCCGGCAGCAGCTCAATATCTGACTGAGCTCATTGTCACTTCTCCTGCTGTTGTGAGCAGGGTCCGTGTATGAAGTAGCAAGGGCATCTGTGGAAGACATTGGTAGTGTGCCGCTCAGGTGCCCTTTACTGCTTCTTGGGGTCCAGCTCCTTCCCTCTCACACCTGCCCTGAGAACCGGAGCGTGCCCCTAGGTGACTGGTGCTGTCACTCCTGAGATACCCAGGAAGTTGTGCATCTTCCCGCTGCCTGGGGGAAGCCGGTGGCCAGTGGTTTACTGACACAGCAGTACAAAATGCCCGTTATCTTGCCTCAAGACCTAACAAATTGTGGTGCAGTTTATACCCCAGAGCTTCACGGGGGATCAGACCGAGCTAGAGTTCTTCTGAAGCCACGACTTTGCTTATCTGTTCTCCTGCTCCATCCTACATGCCTCAGTCCCTGCCGGGCGTTTCCTGATGTCATTCTCTCTTGGACAAGAGAAGCCCCATTTCAGGCTTGGCTAGGGAACCCAACCTACGTAGCAATCAGTTTTAGCTTCTCCATCTGTTTGGTAACGTGGAGGATCACCTACACAGATGGACCTACGTCTGGCTTAGAAAGAAGGAAATACCAGTTTCAAAGGTCTTTTAAACCTTGGACTTTCTAGATCTGTGCCTCAAATGGGGCCTGTAACTATTTCCAAGGGAGTTTTTTCATAATTCAAATGAGCATGTCTCTGATTAGGATTCACTGCACTGGGCACCGCTGGTTTGTTCCTCTTTGGAGCTTCCTGCCTGAGGAAAGCCCAGACCCTAAGAGCTGAGCTGGCCCTACTCCTCCAGCTGCTGCACACTCGACTGCTCCCGTTCTAGCTCCCACCTTCATGAACCCCGCATACTCATCATTTCCCAGTTCTGCCCTCTCTGAGAACTAACGTTTCCGACCCCGCCACCAGACTTCACTGCCATTTCTTCCTGGATATACATCAGGCTGGCTTTAAGCCCCGAGGCTTAGCACCAGAGGCTTTTGATGTTGGCAGTGGCTCGGGCCCATCGATAAAGCAGGAGGCAGTGAGAGATGTCCGGTGGTCCAGGGGTGATGCTCCTTGTATGTCACGGAAACCGTGAGTGAAGAGGAGAGGCTACAGCTGAGACTGCAGCCTAAACAGAGACGCCGGGGACTCCAGGCAAAATGATTGGTGTCTCCAAACACTTAGAAGGCCATCATAGGAAAGAGGAGCGGGGCTTTCTCTGTGTGAGGCCAGAGGGCAGAGCTAGCACCAGTGGGTGGGCAGAAGTTCAGAGAGGTGGAGACCAGTTGTCGGAAGGAGGGACACGTCCTGTGCCATGTCACCAGCGCTAGCAAAAGCTGTGCAGTTGCTTATTGGCAGTGCTGCAGAGGTGGATCAATGCCAGGTAAGGAGTTGGATCTAATGACCTCTAAAGTTACTTTCAATTCTTTATTTCTTTCCTGAACAGATATTTGGGGTCAGATGTGAGGGCCATTGGCAGATGGCATTGGAAGAATTGATAGTAGAGCTAAACCAGCACACCCAGCCTGCAGAAACCCCCCATGTCCCAAGACTGTGTAGCCTTGAGGTGAAGTGGTTCAGAAGCTGGGAATAAGCCTGGTGCTGGGGGAGGATCCTCGGACCCCAAAGAGTCCATAGTAGATTCATCCAGAGAGAGTGCAGGAATGTGTGGGTGGGGGTAGCCCGGGACGGGGGTGGCTGTTCAGTGACCTGGCCTCCCAAAGTGAGTATGCACGGCTCCTTGAAAATTTGTCCTAAGCTCTGGTGCTGGCTCTAATCCTAGAGAGCAAATCAGATGTGGTTGGGCCTGGTTCCTTGTGGAGGCTGAGGAGACTGAAAGGTACACAGATGAGAGGTAACTCGGGGGTAGGTGGGGCTAGCCATGGACCCAGCTGGGGTCGTCTGGCAGACAGAATGCCCTCCCAGGAGCACCAGGAGCTTGTGGCAAGTGTTAGAAGGATGAAGGGGCTTTGGCACCTGACGTAATAACAGAGGGAGATGTTGTGGCCTCATGGTACGATCATGGAATTTAGTGACAGACACATGCATGGCTGTGATATTATGATACAATAGATCGATATTTGGTCTTCGGTCGAGGTTCCTGGCAAAAGAGCTTTTCAAACCCTTGGAGTTTCCTGAGGCATTGGGGTGAGAGAGCATCTGTGTTATTCCTAATGAGCCCCTTTCGACCCGGCCGGAGTTTACCTTGAGAAGATGACTCTGGATAGGCCTCTAGATAGCATCAGGTTGGAGGCTGGTTGCCTAAGGAACCAAACAGGGGATTAGAGGGTTAGCACTTTCAGCCCCACCCCCAGACCTCCAGAGAGGAGAGAGGAGCTGGAGATTCAGCTCACCACCAAGGGCCAGTGATTTCATCAAGTAGGTCAGTGTAATGGAACCTTCATAAAAAGCTCTCCATGAAGGGATGCAGAGAGCTTGTGGGTTGGTGAACACAGGAACGCGCGGGGAGAGGACATGGGGCGCTGTGTCCCTTTCCCCATCCCTGGCTCTGTGCATCTCTTCCAGTTGGCGGTACCTGAGTTTCATCCTTTATACTAAATCAGCAATAGGAAGTAAACTTTTTCCAAGTTCTGTGAGCCGTTCTAGCAAATTATTGACCCTGAGGTGGGAGTCCTGGGAATCCCTGATTTATAGAAAGTTGGTCAGAAGAACAGGTGGCCTGGACTCATGCCTGGCACCGTAAGGGGGGGCGGTCCTGTGGGTCTGAGCCCTTAACCTGTGAAGTCGGCACTAGCACCAGGAACTTAAGTGTCAGAATGGCCTGGTGGGCGAGGAAAACCCACACATTGGGGGTCAGAAGTGAAGTGTGGCATGAATAAAAACCAGACCTCAGAATTGTGTGTAGCACTTGAGTGAAATCATGTAAGTGAAACTTTTAGCATTGGGCCGGATGGAGAGTGTCGGCTATTTTGTTGCTATTATTTTTTATTTTTATTATTCCTAAGATGAGCTGGTGGTAAAACATAGTGACAGGCGGTCCCAAAGCGTACGGAGGTGTTTTGAAATCCATATTGACATCAGCAAATCCTGAGTATAGGGAATGAGACTGTAATCAAGCAGGCACCCAGCTCTGGCATTACTGCCGGGCATACGCTACTGTGGACACCCAGGCTGTGTCCACACATTGCGTTTCTTCCATTTGACCGACACCGTGTAGTTTACAAAACCTGCTAATACTTGTTGACGTTTCCTGAGCACATCCTAGGTTCCAGGCCCTGTTCTAAACGAAGCACTTGATGGAATAATTCAGTCTTTACAGCCCCCCGATGGCGTATGTAATATGTGTGGCTTTGTTTCTTGCAGGGAGAAATGGAGGCTCAGAAAGGTGAAACGAGGGGCCTAAAGTCACGTAGCTAAGACTGAGTGGGATTTGCACCAGGTTCTAGATCCTCGATGCTGTCTTTATCAGATGCTCTTTGATCCTCACAATAACTCTGCAAGTGGAAAAGGTAACAGTGTATCTGTTTCCCGGTTGAACATAGGAGAGGCTGGGAGAGGTTGAGTGACTGGCACAGGGTCACTCAGAAAGAAAGTGGCACTGTGGGGCGGCAGAATTCATGCCTTCTGATTCCCCTTGGGGGGTTCTCTGTGGAGACATAGAGCTTCTTTACACAGGGCTGGGCTGGGGGAGGTCAGGCCTTTCATCAGCGAGACTTTAGCTCAAAAGAGTTGAAGTTTAGGCCAAAGCTTCCCCCCATTTATCTGCATCCTCCCATGAGCCTGGCAGCTGCCAGAGCTGAACCCAAGCAGGAGAGTGGGGTGCAGGGCAGGCCTCTGCTTGAAGCTGCAGTGCCCATCTGTCCGTGCAGCCCTCTAGCTCTGCTTGTATCCCTTGCCTTTGTGCAGGTAGATGGAGAGGAGACAGAGGCAGCCCAGCTCTCGGTGGCTGGAGGCTGGAGGGGCGGGGGTTGTGCTGCAAAGAACATTCCAACTCGGAAGAGCAAGACCTCTCAGCTACATTTCCCACCTGAGAGGAGAAGGAGCAGCACCGATGCCCTCAAAAGACTGGCTCTGAGAGGTGGTCCACCCCAGACCTTTCCCTCTGATGAACATGCAGATGGTTTCTGAGATGATGTCAGCTGCACCCGAGACGGGTGCCATTGGTTTCACTGGTTACATAGTCGGAGCTCTGTCGTTAACTTTTGAATTCCACTTTCCCTTCTAAGGGGGAGGTGGGCTCTGGATGCGGCCACCGCGATGTCTGCCTGTCCCAAGCACCACATCTCCAGGAGCTGGACATAGGCCTGTGGTCCTCCAGAGCATCCAGCTCCTTCCCGCTCTGCAGATCTGCACCCAAGCCTACACTCTCTCCTGCTCAGCCTCTCGGTTCAGCAGGGCACGGGTGGAAGGGCCACGCCATTCCACAGTACCCTCTTCAGAAAGTTGAGAAGCTTGAGAAGTCTCTTCTTGCCAGGGTAACACTTGCTATGGCTCCAGGTTGCCAGCTGGGGGGCTCCGGAGACTGACATCAGGACATGAGTGGCCGTGGTCAGGTGTGCACGTGATTCTGCCCTGCTTGCTCTTTCTGCCTCCACTCCCCCATTTTAAATTTGACGCTGGGTGGCAGAAATGAGAACTTTAGGAGAAACAGATGTGTTTCGGGAAGCAGGTGGTGCGAGCTTGACATTGAGAGCTTTGACCTTTACCTCTGAATCAGTGACTTGAATTCGAACGTCCAGTCCGGGCGTGCTCTGATGGACACACTTGCAGGTGGCAGTTGATCACAGCGGTTAGGAGCTGGGCTCTGGCGCGAGACTGTCTCGATTCAAATCCTAAAATCTTATACAAGTTGTGAGAGCTTGGGCAAGTTATTTAATTTGAGTTGGGGAGAATTAAATATGGAGCATAGGAGACCTGAACCTACATGAGTTTCTTCTCCTCCTTCTGCCTCTTGCCATCTTCACCCATGCACAAATTTTCGGGCTTCTAATCCAATAACTATATTTTTCTGTTCCCTCCTTTTTGTTCTTCAAACTGGGAGCTTTCTCTTAGAATCCTCTGGACTGTGTTCTCTTGTATTTTGCCCCCTGCACTGGATATGGTGCTGAGAGTCCTCTCTGGACAGGAATGATTGGGAAGGAGGGTTCTAGCATGTCCACCATGATGGTGTAGAGAATGTCAGGTCCCCCGTTCTCCCTGCTGGCCCTGAGAGGTGTCCATCCCTCTCTGCATGGATTATGAGAAAGCAGCTGACGAGAGAGAAATCTCTCCATGAACGGAAGTAACAGTGTCTTCTAAAGTTTGGGTCAAGGCTGCTTCTGCCTTCCTGGAATGATTTCTTAACAGAACACCTTCTATCCCCTGGGCCTGTTAGCTATTTCAGGGACATTTTAAGTGGCTATTAACAAATGTTGAATTATGGCTGTAAACCTCTGGGAGCTTCAGTGACATTCCCATGAATCATAAGTGAGCCCTGCGCAGTCAAGGCTGCCACAATGGGCTGGGATTAAACAAACAGGGGCCATTGTTCTCCCTGAAGCACTGAGGCGAGAATGCTGCTCCTTGGAGCCTATGATCTCAGGTACCGTGCCCCCTAGAAGCTCATCGCTGCAGGGTGGACAGAGGCGCTCTGCTTTGTAGAGAGGCATATTTCAGCTTGGTATCTGGAGGAATTTACCAACGATCAGCACGTCCAGGGATATGCCAGCCAAACTCAGGGGTTATGAGTTGCCCAGCACATTGATTCAACACACCTCTATGGAGTGCTTCCTCGGTTTTGGCTATTGTGCTAAACTCTAGAAAACTGCAAATGAGTAAGGCCCAGTCCAGGAGTTCAAGGAGCTCACAGTCTCGTGGAGAGAAGCTGAGCAGTAAACAGATGACCCGGGACACTCAAAGTTTGCACAAGGTCCAGAAGCTACACCGGGCAGGCTCTAACCATCTTCTAAAAGGGGGATGATATTTACATATTTTTTCTTTTGAGACAATTTCAAACATATAAATGTTGCAAGACTAATGCAAATAATTCCTGTGTATCCTTTCTCCAGGGTTCCAGTGACGTCCTCTCTGGCCAGAGGATCCCCTCCAAGGTCATTCAGTTGCCATATCTCCCTAGCCTCCTTTACTCTGGAACTGCTTATTAGTTTCTCCCTGACTTTCATGACCTTGACTTTTTTTTTTTTTTTTTTTTTTTTTTTTGGTAAGACAGTCATTTTGCAGAATGGTTTTCAGGTTGGGTTTGTCTAATGCTTCCTCTTGATCACACCCAGAGAATAAATTTTTGGCTGAATTTCACAGAACAGATGCAGGCTTCTTCTCATTGCATCCTCTCTGGAGGCATGTGGTATCTGTTTGTCCCAATACTTAGCGTGTCACCTTTTATCACTTGATTAATATGGTGTCTCCCAGAGAGCTACTTTGAGATTAGGTAAAACCCCATTTCTCATTCCTCTTTCACCCCCTCGTTTTATCATCCATTGATTTTTCTTGCCTGAATTATTATAGTGATGCTTGCCAAATGGTGACTTTTCTCATTCCATCATTCCATCTACATTTATTAGTTAGCCTTCTAAAATACAGAAGAGCTTTCTCTTCTCCCTTTTTATTCATTCATTTATTTATATCAGTGTAGACTCAGATTTCTTATTCATTCAGTGGGTTATAACCTGTTAATATCATTCTTTATTCAGAAACTCAGCAGTTCCCATATTTGGGAACCCCTTCAAGCTGACTTCTGTGTCCTTTTAACATTTCCCTGCAACTTTGGAGCACTTTTAAAATTTCTGGCCCAGCTAGACGTTCATCTTTTCCTTTTCCTTCCTCAGTCCTGTAATTTGTCATGTTTTCCAGTGAACCTGGTTCCTTTGCTTGGGAGAGGCTATTTAGAAGACCTGGGCTCTAGGTGTGGTCACTGCCACCAGGGTGTCACTGCTGGGGGCGTGCAGAGCTAGGATATTTACATATATATTTCCACCTACATTGGACGCCTAGCATTTATACTGGGACTTCCAATTCCAACTTCACACCACAGCGTTCATCGTATGTGTTTTCCTCATTTCCTTATTGGTCCCTCTTTTCTTGAGCAGTAGGAAACCTGCTTCTCATTATCTTATTTACTTATTTGCTTCATTCTCTTAAATGGAGACCATGTTCCTGTCTGCCTAGACGACTGCTCCACTTGGATGCCTCTTCCCATGAAGATGCCGATCCTCATGGGGCTGCTCTCCTGCCTCGCCCCTCCTGCCTCGCCCCTCCTGCCTCGCCCCTCCTGCCTCGCCCCACTGCCTTCTGTCTGTGTACTCTGGATGCAGCCTTTCACTCTTACTCACATTTCCTCAATGGTCCTCAGAATAGGTTTACAGCCTTTTAACTTAAATTCAGAATCCATTCAAGACACAGTCAAGAGTCAAGGAAGGAAGTACAAATTGGTGGTCACCAAAGAGCTGCAGGGATGTGAACTACAGTGTGGGGATTATAGTCGGTAATGTGAAAACTACGTATGGTGTCCGATGGGCACCGGACTTACCAGGGGGTCACTTCATAGATGACACACGTGCCTACCACTACGCTGTACACCTGAAACTAATATAAAATAATATTGAATGTCAACTGTAATTTAAAAAATATAGTCACGGGATGTGAAGTACAGCACAGGGAATACAGTCAATGGTATTGTAATAGGCTTTGTACCGTGTCAGAGGCGTAATAGACTTGTTGGGGTTGTCACTTTGTAAGGGGAGTAACTGTCTAATCAGGATGTTGTTTCATACACCTGAAACTAATGATAAAAAAAGATTCATGTGTTGCATTTGGTTTTTCTGTCTCTTTAATCAAAAAGCCCCCCCCCCCCAGCGTAACACACACATAGTTTTTTAAGAAATAGCTTTATTGAGATACAGTTCTTATAACACACAATTTACCCATATAAAATGTGAAATTCAGTGACTTAGGACTTAGTGCATTCACAGCATTATGAATTTTAGAACGTTTCATCACCTGAAACTAAACTCTGTACCCATTAGCAGTCACCCTTCCCGTTTCCTCCAAACCCCACCATTTTAGCCCCAGGTAATCACTAATCTACTTTCTGTCTCTATAGAGTGGCCTATTCTGGACATTTCATACAAATGCAATCTTCTATTGTGACGACATTTCATACAAATGCAATCTTCTATTGTGACAGACTTCTTTTGTTTAGCATAATGTTTTCAAGGTTCATCCATATTGTAGTGTGTACTTGTATCGAAACTTCATTTCTTTTTATTATGAAATAATATTCCATTGTACGGATGTGCTACATTTTATTTATCTATTCATCAATTGATAGGCATTTGGGTTTCCATTTTTTGGCAATTATGAATAACGCTGCTATCTACACTTCTTTTAGTATTGACTTTTGGAAGAACACAGACCAATTGTCCTATACAATTATTTCACACTATGAATCTGTCTGATTACTTTCTGTGGTTTCACTTAACCTGCTCTTCCCTACCCTGGGAGTTAGATTTAAGGAATTGATGAGATTCAGGTTAATGTTTTTGGCAAAAGGACTCCACAGATGAAGCTATATATTTCATATTGCATCATATTAGGAAGCGCTTATTCTGTGGTTGTCCCAGTCTTAGAAATGCTAGTTTTGAACACGTGGTTAAGGTAGCAATTGCAGGGTCTCTCCATTGCATCATCTCCCATTATCAAATCATCTCCCATCATCTGTGATGTGGTAGATATTATGGTACCCGGCAAACATTCTGTTTATCATAACATTTGAACCGGAACTAATAGTTTCATTAGAGGTTGCAAAATAGTGATTTCCCAATTCTATCATTCTTTCTACGTTTATTAGCTGATGTTCATTGGTAAAGAGCTTTCCTTCATCAACTGGGGATCAACTATATTTCTTCCTATGAAGGCAGGATAAATGCTTACTGTTGTCCTTTAATTACTAGTTTTCAGAGGGTAGAGTTGGTTAATAATTTCCATGCTGGGCTTTGAGGGATGATGAGCTCCCAGATGGACAAGGACTAAAGTATTTCCAGAGAATGACTGTGGGTGGGAGGGGAGAGGGAAGGTCGATAGGACTCTCCTCAGCTGTAGTCAAGGTAACCACAGATTCCTTCCAAATCCCACGGTATCCCAAGATGGGGATGTTTATTTTTAGACATGGTTCTCCCTGGTGCTGAGCCTGGGCAGGCCAGGGGGTGAGGTGACAGGCCCTAGGGTTGGTGAGACAGGGCTGTGACAACACTGACCACGTAGCCTAAGGCAGGTCATGAAGTGTCAACTGTAGGGATCCTAATTATTTGGCCTGTCCCTTGGTATCTCCTCATTTCCCTGGGGCCTTCTCAAGAAAATACCCAATACTTGTGTGCTGCCTTGCACCTGTTTCCAGGGAATTTATGCCCCCTCATTGCAAGCAGAGGAGGTGAGGTAGTAAAGGGATTCCATTTAATTGAACTACCTGGATAAATGATGGGAGCAAAATGTTTACTGAGCATGTGCCAGGCAGTGATGAAAGCATCTCCCAATGATGGAGGGAGTTCCTTTTACTCTTCCCATTTTGTGTATGAGAACCGAGGCACAAGAGATTAAGGAAATTGCCAGGGTCTTTTGAGAGGTTCATGATCCCATTCACTCCCCTGTTCTGCTTTTCTAGGCAGTGCATGAAGAAGAGGGGGCAGAGGGCCATGGAGCGACCGGGGCAGTTTCACATTCTCTTGCCTCTACTCTATACTTCCCTAGATAACTGGATAATTCATTAGCTATCTGGCTTTGAGCCTGGAGGAGGGACTTCTGGGTGCAAAAGCAATGGAGTAGGAAGGGCTCACAGAGGGGAGAGGCATCCAGCAGATGCAAGCATGACTGTCTCCAGGAATCCTTGGCATCATGGCTCTGTCTCTTCCCCTGCACCACTCGCCTGATCCTGCACAAGCAGAAGCAGCCTTTCTCCCATGTAACCTGCCGTAGGCCTTGCCTGCATAGGTGAGCTAATTATCTGGCATGCTAATGAGCCCAGAGGATTAACATGGAAAGTGGGTAATGATGATTTCACTAAATGGATTTAAAGCTACCTTCCTGTGAAAATATAATTCAATCTGTTTGCTGGGAAAGCATCTCACAACCAAAGAGCATGTGATGACTAAGGTTTCAATTGTGAAGAACCAAGCACATATCCATGATGCATGGTTAATTCAACCTGCTGTTCATGCAATCATTCATTCATCTTGCATTCCCGAGGGCCTACTTTGGGCTACGATGGATAAGGCACGTCCCTTGCCCTCAGGGGAATCTCACGTTTTTAAAGGGATGCAGATACAATGTGATCACCACGATAAGTCTATTAAGTCTTTATCACTGTGCAAAGTTATTACAGTATTATTGACTATATTCCTGTGTTGTATACTATAGCCCCATGGCTTGCTTATTTTGTGCCTAGAACTTGGTCCCTCTTATTCCCCTTTACCTTTTCCATCGATCCCCTTACCCCCATGAACACACACTTTTAATTAAAATCTCCATGAGAGAATTAGCTGTACTGTGTATGGGGTGGGGAGAGCAGAGAAGGGAGGGATTCATTCTACCTGGGGGGTGGGGGGATTGGAATGGCTTCATAAAGAAGGTGGCATCTTAACTAGGCCTTCAAGAGGAGTAGAATTTTGACAAAGGAAAGGGGCAGGTGAGGACATGGCAGGGCCAGGAAACTACCAATGAAGTTACTGGACAGGTGGGCCCAGGGCGTGCAAGGTGTGTGGTTGGGTAGAGTCAAGAACAGGAGAGACTGCTGCCAGGGTAGGTCAGAGGCTGGCCGTGTGGGACCCCAAGCTGCCCCAACGCCGTGGGGAGGGCTCTGAGGGACATCACATTTTCCTTCTTTAAGGAATCATGCTTGACAGCAGCCTGGTTGAGGATGGTTTAGATAAGAAAGATGTTGAAATAGGATTTCTGTTGGATTGTTTTGTGGTATTTAAAAATAAGAGACTTATCTTGATTTGGACCTCTTACCTTTAGATCCTATCTTTGTGGACTCACATCCTGGGTGTGGATTACTGACAGTAGAGTGAAATACTCAGGCAGTGAAAAACGTCATCATCACGTGCTAAGAGAAGGAATCGTGGCATAAAGGGAAGATTTAAGTCTCTGATTCTCAATCTTGGCGGCACATTGGAATTCCTCGGAGAGCTTTAAACAATACTGGTGTCCGGGTCCCACCCAGAGATGTCTGCGTTGACGTCTGGGCGTTGGGAGATTTCGAAGCTTACCAGGTTGACGCTCAGCCAGGATTGAAAATTACTAGCAAGAGAACCAGCAGCCTGGAGAGTTGGAAGCAAAACCCAGCTGCCTGCTGGGTTTGCTGACTGGTCTCCCATAGGGACGCGATCGCTAGTCTGGTCCTTTGCCACTTTCTATTTGTAGCACATCTTCTGTGCTTGCCGTGTCCCTGCTCTCAGCATTCCAGTGACCCTTGGGCAGGCCTGTCCGTGACCACTTGGCCACAAAAGACAAATGCAGTTCTCAGCTTAGGTAGGCCAGGCCATCGCTGGCTGAGGCTTTGCCAAACAGAACTTGGAGAAGTTGTGAGCTTCTGCTCTTAGGATTATTAATCAAGAGTTTTCCAACTTCCCCAGCAGGAAGAGCCTTTATTTTTGGCAAAATGTCCTATTTGTCTCTGAAGCTCTGATAAGCCTGTCTGCGGGGGTCTCAGACTTCATTCTCTGGTTGCCAATCTCTCAGTGATGGCCCATGGTTGGCAATACCTGTCTAATAAATTAGGATTCCAAAACTTCGGGTGCTGTGCTTTTTGCCAGGGTGGAGTGTATGGACTATGGGAGCCCTGGAAGGTACTGCCTAGGTGTGGGGTGTGAGATGGGGGTTCAGGGGTTCAGAATAAAGATTGGAGCTTGGGGCTCAACTTTGCTTCTTAGGAATGACTAGATGCCTGTCTATCCATCACGTTGATCAGAAGGAAGGTTTCCTGCCCGAGGCCAGACCTAATTAACTTGGAAATATGAATAGAGACTTAGCTTCTAGAGTGTACGGTGCCAACTGGCATTGAGAAGATGGTCGGCCCCTTGCTGACCTAGTACCTCATTGTAGGACGCGGGCAGAGTGCCACTTCTGAGCTTTCACGGCACTCAGGCCTGGCCGTGCAGACTGTTCCTGCCTCGTCTCTGCCGTGGCCTCATGCACACTCCCACCTGTCTGTCTCTCTCCTTCCCTCACTGCCCACTTACTATGTGTCAGGGTCTGGCCTATAGTATCCGTCTTTGAGGATGGCACAAAGCATCTAACCTACCCCTAGAGACCTGGTCTGGGTGGCTGTCCAGTCCTGAGGAGAGGGCAGTGTGCCCCCTCTCTGGACTATGGGAAGTTCCCCCAGGCCACTAGCACTTAAGGGCAGATGCCGTGCATAGGGGTAGGGCTGGGGCCGTCAGGGAGGGAACCAACTTATAAAATGCCCAGACATCTCATTGTTTACAACTCCCAAACCTCCGGTCCCAACAGTGTCATCCTAGGACACTTCCGGGCAATTTCTGTCGGGGCTTTCCAGACTTCCGGGGGACATTTCAGTAGGACCTGGGACGCTCCGGACTCTGCCTTCTGGAAGGAATGCAGGCTTTCTGCACGTCAGTCAGCTTGGACTTGGCTGGGACTAGCCTCCTCATCTCAGATACAAAGCAGGAGCGTTGGCTTCAGATGAGAGCACGGTGCCTGGGAGCTTAGCCCGGCACTCCGCTGCCATGTGAACGGCTATAAGTGTCTCTGCGAGGGAGTTTCCTTATCTCAGGGCTTCTCAGCCTCGGCACTCCTGGCATTGTGGGCTGGAAACTTCTCTGTGACGGGGCGTGCCCTGCTCACTGTACGATGTTCAGCCGTGTTCCTGGCCTGGCCAGTAGTACCCTCCCCCACCTGCCCTGCCAGTTTTGACAACCAAAAATATCTCCAGACATTATGCAGTGTCTTCTCTAGGGAAACATTGTTCCTGGCCGAGAACCACTGGTTTGGGATGGAAATCCCATGTCAAGGGTTGTCCTCTAATATAAATAAGTGTGGTTGACAGGAGATAGCACGTGGCCCACAGCAGGTGGCCCTCAGCTGACACAGTGCAGCCCAGGGAGGGTCTGGGTGCCCTCGGCTGGCGCCCCGTGAGGCTCCCCAAGCCAGGTGGGCACCAGGCTCCTTGGTATCTCCAGTGCCCTGGCCAGTGGCCATGCATGTGGGTGTCAGTCTTCTGTGCTTTTGTCCCGTGGCCCAGAGCCAGGTCCCTGGGGTGTGCACATTGACGTTCTGTAACCAGCCCAACTACACCAGGCGGCCCACGGCCCACTCTAGGTCACCGGGGATTCCCAGGAGTGTGGCTCCTCCCAGCACCTTCTTTAGAAGAGACAGGAAGGGGAAAAGAGCTAACGTTTCCTGAGCATGACCACGGCACTACCCCCACTCACCCGGAGAAAAGGAGAGTAGAAAAGCACCAAGAAAAATGGAAGATTCTTGGAGGCAGAGAGACGTGGGTTTGTATCCTCTCACTGCCTTTAAAATGAGAACTAGATAGATCACACATATAAATATATTTATATCATGCATTCGTATGATATGTATTATACATATGATATCTTTTATATATGATATAGATGATAGAGTTTGTATGAACATTAAATTAGATAATGGATGCCCAGTGTAGGATCTGGCATATAATAAATAGCAAATATTTGGTAGTTCTCTTCTCCCTCTACACAGATGATCTCATTTCATCCTTCTCCATGAGGGAGGGAGGCAAGTGTTAAATTGGGGTGACCCCAATCAGCACCCTAGTAGATTAGAGTGGGGTTTAGGCCTCTCTTTGGAGGAGACTGTATTTCTAGGGAGGGCTTGGGTTCCCGAGGGCCCTCCCCCTAACTGCAGGCCAGCTAGGAGCGGCTCCCAGGATGGATGGTTGGAGCATGACTGCTTTTCCTGTGCCCGGAGTTTATAGAGGACATCCCTGCATACACTCCGTGTGACTCAGCAGCCCGCACTGGTTGATGGGGCATCTGCCTTGTGGATGAGGACATTCAAGTTCAAGGAACTAGAGGGGCTTCCCCAAAGTTATGCTCTAACCAGTGGCAAAGTCAGGCTCCCCAGCGATTTGGGCCAGACGTGTCATCCCACGTCTTTGTCAGACCTGTCCTCTGTGGAAGGCATTAGGATCCTCTTCCTCCGCGAACCCCAGCATGGAGCTTCTGGGTATCGGACAGGGTCCCTCACATTCTAGGACGGCACCCACAGTTGTCACAAACATTCGCACAACAACCCCTGTCCCATGGAACCAGGGGTTTTAACTTCCCCCAGAGAGGAGTGGAGAGGCTAGATGCAAGGCTACTCACTCACCAAAGGGCCAACACTTAAACTTCCAGACATTTGGTTCCGGATGCGCCGACCTTCTGGGGCCTCTTTTGTACCTGGTCCCAGGTGAGCAGTGGTCCTCAGTAATGGCCGCTGAGTGGAATTAAAGGAAAGGCATGCACAGCCACACACTGAAATATTTCTCCCTCACTTTTTTTTTTTTGTAGAATGTGACATATCTCTTGTGGATCTGGGGACAGGATTCAGGCTTAGGAAGATGTTGCTGAGCAGTACTTTCCGCTGACCAATGCCCATGCTGCAGGGCACCACAGGCTGGCTTCCGCCAAGGGACAGTGGGTGACCAGGCAGGGCTGAGTCAGGGCTGGCTGTGCTCAGGTCCTGGTTGGTGACAGCTCAGCACTAGAGCATCTGTGGCTGAGCTGGGGGGAGAGACCTTTATGTGGCTATTTATAAGTCAAAGGGGAGGGAACTATACCAAGATGAGAATGACTCTTCTGGGCCCTGGACAGTGGAGCTGGGGGCTGGCAGTCTCTTTAGTGAATGTGATGGCTGACTCAGAATGGATATTTCTAAGCAGTCTCTCCCCAGCTGCTCCCCCTCCCATCCCCGTTATTCACTGCTGTCACATGGCCCTGTCTAAAACTCAGCTTTCAGTACGTCAGTGCTTTGCTCTACTTGGTCACCGGTCCCCCTTGCCTTCCCAAACTGCCTTTCCAGGCTCAGTTTCCAATTCCTCATGACACATACCCTAACCTCCGGTCGGACTTGGAATTCGTTCTTTCCCAAATGCTTGCTTTTCCCCCCAGACTCCTCAGCTTTGCTCACATGGTTCATTCTCAGGATTGATTCCTCCCCTCTCCCCTGGTATTCTTTTGTTCACAGCCAGCTCATCTTCCACTGCCCAGTGCAGTGCCACTTTTTACCTGAGCTTTCCTCATCTCTCCTGGCTCCCCAGACTCACCCTGTTGGATCCGTGTTCTCCCTGCATGGGACACCTTGGCGCTTTCTCCTCTCAGGGAGTCTCCCCGACTGGCCTTATCATGTGCTCACTTACAAGCTTTCCTTCCTCTGACACCCATCTTGTCAGTTCACTAGGCGTTTGTTGAGCAGCTACTGTCTTCTAGGCAGTTGGTAAGGGATACGCTTGTTATGCGAACACCAGTGATGCAGGGCCTGGCCCGTGGGCAGCTTTCAGCTCCCAGGGGAAAACAAGCATTCTGACAAATTCCTTATAGTGTGACAAGCACCGTGGAGGGGAATCCCAAAGTTTAAAAGAGGACATGTTTTACTGTTTAACGATGTCAAAGGCATCTTTTTGGGCAGGGCCTGTGTCTTTCTTGTCTATTCCGTCGCTGTCCAGAACCGCATCCGGGGCACAGAAGACGCTCAGTACGTGTGTGGTGCGTTGGGAAGAGGGAGATCTCGTTCTGTCTCCAGGCTCCTTTCAGCCCTGGGCCTTCCTCCCTGTACAATGATGCAGTATCTTAATTGTTTGCACGTATGTCTCCACATGAGCGGTGAGCCTCTGGAAGGCAGTGGTTGAACCTAATTCATCACTGCATTATTGCCAGGGCCTGCACAGAGTGAGGGGCTCATAGAGCTTCGCTGGTTGAAGTAATGGGGAGCAGTGACTGTCCCCTAATGGGTCCTACCTGGGCAGGAATGTCAAGCGTTCAGTTTGCTCATTCTGTCTGTACCCGCGTCTCTCATTTGGTTCTTTCACATGTGCAAATGAATTAATCCCCCATGCTCACAGACAACCTGAACGCTGTGAACCACCCCTACAACGACATGGTACAGATTCCCATGCTAGCTTTCTTGTCACCCATCTGGGCCCACCTGACAGTTGGATGACAGTGCTTCCTGCTCCGCTGGGCCAGCTGCCTTGTTAATTGCAGTCCTCCCAACTCATCAGACCCCCTTGTGAGGCAGGAAATGGTGTGTCTGGGAGGATGACAGCTAGCATTAGCCTTCCTTTTGCACTTGGTTTACTCACAACCCAGCTTCTAGATTTCAAAGAAGCATGGATCTGGGAGTCCAAGAAGATGGGATGTAGTTTCATCAGGAAAGAGTCTGCCCTGTTTTATGTATTCAATTTAGGTATTCAGTAAAAGGGTTCTGTGACAAAGGAAGTTTGAGAAAAATCTAAATGAAACAAAACTGCTCAGATTTCTTTCCTGCAGGACTTATCAGCACTTTTATTGTGGTTAGCATAGACTGTGAATATCCAGGAGGGTGTATAATAAGCAGGGATGTTTCTTTTTAGCCAACAACCTTTTAATGCTTCAGAGCAAGTTTTGGGGGAATTATCAATCCCAGGTATAGCATGAGGTGTAGTTTTGTAAGACTGGAACAGGTTCTTAGCCTGTGTGTGTGTGTCAAATGCAGTCATGTCATACCAGGATTTCCAAAGCTGATTTTGCCCAACAACTCCCCAGCATGCTTGGTTTTTATAGGAAAAAGAAAAAAAAAATCAGAAAGGGGATTCCCTGCTTCAAATCGTGGAGAGGCTAAAATCTCATAATAACCTCTCTTGAGAGCAGGTCTCCAGATTAGTTACCCTGGTTTCAAATACATTTTGAGGCTAAGGAAATCGAAAAGAGAAGAAAAATAAAGGGATGGTAGATTTAAGGTGGGGGAGTCACGGGATTATAGGTCTGAGAATGACAGAGCGGGCATCTGAGAGACATTTTACAGACGAGGAAACAGGCCCAGAGAGGGCAGTGATTTTGCCCAAAGTAAAACTGGAGGCAGACAGGGTGAGGGTTCAGGTCTTTCTCCAGTACTTGTCTGTGGACTGAAGGAGTGCAGAGCTGGGCCTCAGAGTCAGGCAGAGCTGGGCTTGGGTTCTGGTTCTGCCACACGTAATGTGAAACAAGCTCTGCCAGCTTCCCCCTCGGTAAATGAGGTGATACCAGCCCCCACCCCACAGGGCTGAGGTGAGGGTTCAATGGCATAAAGGCTATCCTGAGCTCAGCATGATGCTCGACGTGTAATCTGTGTTTAATAAATGTAAGCTATTAAAAACTGGATTCATAAATGTTTCATTCTCACAGTTCACAGGCTCTTGAACTCTGCGGGGAGGGGTTATGCATTACTTTGCCGGCTGATTTTCAGATTATTCTCCTCCTTTGGCTTATTCACATTCACTTTATAGCAGAGCCCAGGAATTCTCTGCGTAAGGAACCACCTGGGAACATTAAAAAAGAACCCCCTACCCCAGAACAACCAAATCAGAGTTTCTGGGGTGGGGCCAGGGCATTTGGGAGTTTTAGAACTCCCCAAGAGATTCCAATGCGCAGCCTCAACTCATACCTGGAACACCCCCTCTATTGGCATCCCCTCCCCTCACCCCCAGCTTTCTGCAAAACAGGAAAGAAACCAACTCCGACTATATTACATTTGTAGGACACCTAACACGTAGCTCTAGTGCTGGAATTACCCTGCACAGGCGAGGTCGCAGGGCAGGGGCTGTGGACCCTCCATTTTACAGATGATGAAACTGAGGCTATGAGAAGTTAAGTGACTTGTGTGAGGTCAGGCAGTGACACCGACGGGCCCTCCTATCACATTGAATAAGTGTGATTGGCAAGGGAAAGCAGCTGGCATGCAGCAGGGGGCGATGGGTAGGCCCAGAGAGGCCCAGAGGCTGTGTGTCCC
Source organism: Rhinolophus hipposideros (assembly GCF_964194185.1). Classification (NCBI taxonomy): domain Eukaryota; kingdom Metazoa; phylum Chordata; class Mammalia; order Chiroptera; family Rhinolophidae; genus Rhinolophus; species Rhinolophus hipposideros. The sequence goes on along the minus strand of NC_138066.1, from coordinate 20,712,458 downwards.
CCCCTGTTCCCTCCCAGGGACAGCTTCCCCTGCTGGGGCCAGGTCCCCAAGGCTCCCCACGCCAGGCTCTCTGGGAGCTTGGTGAGTGGGGCTTCAATAGCGCAGGGTAGGTGGGCAGTGCGGAAATACCTGGGGTGCTTTGAATAGACTGTGTAACTCTACCCCTACCCCACAGACGCTCCCACAGATCAGACATGTTAATTATTCACAGCCATGGCCTAATGCTCTTACCACCCATTTCCTTCCCTCCTTTCTTCTTCCTTCTCTCCTCCCTTTTGTCAAACGTTTCCTAACATAGTACAAGGCCTTGGGCGTAGAGCATGATGCTAGTCACCTCATTTGTGGCCGTCAGTGTGCACTTCATGCCCCATGCATTTCCTCATTTCATTCTTACAACCCTGTGAGGTAGGAACACTTATAATCCTCTTGTTACAGGTGAAGAAGTTGGAGGTTCTGGGCGATGGGTAATTTCCCCATGGTCACACAGCTAGAATACAGCAGAGCTGGAATGTGCATCTGGGGGGTCCACCTCCTTTGCCTGAAGCCTGGGGTGCACAAGAAAGGCCAGGCTGTCCCTGGGCCACACTTTTAGCTCGTAGGTCCCCGGATCTCCCCTTTGTCACTTTACATACTCCTTTCCCATGAATGGGACAGGTTCTGCATTCTTGACTCCAGCTGCCCCTCCCTATGGAAGACTCTGGTGACATCTGACTCTTCCTTGGAGCTGTTAGCATCATGGAGGTAGAGGGAGAGCTCTGGGGAGCCAAGGCTCCTGGTTGACAGCACGGAAGGGGAAGGAATGTGTTCAGGCTGAGAAGGGCTCCTGCACCCATCAAGTCTTCTTTCTTGATTCTAGCTACTTATCTGTGGGGCAAATTGTTTCACGACTGGTTTGGGACTGGGGTGAGGTTAATGGTCCTGAGAGAGGAAGGGGTCGCACCCTAGTCAAACTGAAGCCGCTGGCTATGGGGACCCATATTGGCTGAGACCTGGTATACAGTGGGGCTTAGAGCATCTTTGGGAATGTTATACTGGGAAGGGAGCCCCCAAAAGCATCTCACTGTTTGCTTTACAGAGCTCCGAATGAAGCTAAGGAGAGATAAACAGACATGAAAGTTAGAGACAATCAGTGGGATAAGTAGATGGGAGCTATAGAGACGGAAGACCAGGCCCTACAAGTCAGTCTTTGTTTCTGTTTGGAGAAGCCCTGACTCTGATACTTCCGTAATCTATTTTTACTCATTATATGCCGACACCAAATGTGTGGGGATTTTCCTCACACCAACCAATTTTCTGGCTCTCAGGACACCAACTGGGGGTCCTTCAATTCAATTCAATTCTGACACTCGCTGCCAGAGACAGTGCAGACCTGCAGGTTAACAGCTCAGTCCCAGGAGAGTGTCCTGGCCTTGGCACTTCTGACCGACTGGCTATAAATCAGGGTTCCCACTATCCATTGTTAGGGTTTGATGTTTGGCTAAAATGACCCCCAGAACTCCGGAAAGCACTTTACTAGTACCAGTTTATTATAAAGGGTACAACCCAGGGACAACCACGTGGAAGCAATGCACAGGGCAAGGTCTGAGGGGAAGGGCGTGGCACTCGCGTGGCCTGTCTGGATGTGCCACCGGCCTGGGAGGCCCACCTCTGAGGTGCCGCATTCGCTCCCTGCTTGCCCACCAGGCTGAGGGGTACGTAGTCTCGGCTGTAGCCCCTGCGTTTGGGTGTGAGGCCGTGGGCTGCCTTCCCTGTGCAGGCTGTGAGGATAGGCTGACAGCTCTCACATGTGATCCCTATATATTACTGGCTTCACCTTTAACTGTGACGATCCTCATTTCTCGCTCACATTGCAGTCCAGTCAGCGCTTTGGAGGACAGCTGTCCTCATGATGGTCTGGGGTCGGGGCTCCTCCTATGGTGGCTCTGCCTCCGCCAGGGCCTCCAGTTCTCCCCTGGGTCCTCTGTGTCTTGCCATGAGAGGGTGGAGGAGACACACCAGCTCTCAGACATGCCAGCCTGGAGCGGACCCACTTCTCTCTTTGCTGAGCAGAAAACTCCATCCCAGGGCCCCACTTCTACCCGAGTGGGGCTGAGGCACATGGAGGAAACACATGTGGGGGGCGCTGACTGCCTCTGTCACACTTTCTCCTCCCTGCTCTCTACAACCAAGGGTTCAGGTACCTGAGTGCCCACCTGGCTCCTCAGTTTCAGCAGCCTGTCCACCCCCTGTCCCCCGATGTGTCCAGGTGGCTGCAGCATAGTGGGGACATCTAGGCACCAGAACACAATTCCACAGCCTGCCACCTGTGGGGCTGTGAGCCAAGCCCGCGGTCAGTGGTTATGCCTCAGATTCCTCCTTGGTAAGAAAGGAATGACCTCTGTTACTCACTGATTACGTCATACTGACCAGGAGCTGGAGTGCCCTTGCCCCACAATGCCTGACAATGACCCCACAGGAGCTGCCCGCACTGTCGTTTGAGCATTGTTTCAGGCTGTTCCCTTCTGAGGCTGGTTCTCTGGTCTCCTGGAGAGTCCACGAGCTACCTAACGTCTTTTAATAAATTCCTTTTCTGATGAAACCAGCTAGAGTGGATTCTATTGAGTTGACATTGTCCCCAGGATAACATTAGGACCTTCAGTTCTCTTGTGATCAAGGACAAGATTATGGTCTTATCATCTCCACCCCACCATCATTCAAAATAAAATAACACACACACGCACTCACACACACACACACACACACACGAAGCACCTGCTGTGTGCCAGGTCCTGAGCTGGGATACACTTACAACAAGGCCTGGCCCTCCAGGAGGCTCTGGCTGAACAGGGGAGGCAGACAGGAGGCAGACGCATGCAGTGTCAGGGGTGACGTGAGGGCACGTCGGGCCCACTGCAGACACGGAGGAACACGCATGCAGATCTGCCCTGGCGTGCAAGGGGTTCTTCGCAGAGGAGGTGACTGCGGCAGGAAGGAAAGGTGTTTAACAGAACAGGGAAGGAAAGTCATTAAAGCAGAGAAGATATATGGAAAAGTCCCAATGCGTGAGTGCAAAGCACTTATTCCTGAAAGCATTGGGTGATAGAGTGTAAACGGGCACGGGGAGCGTTGGGAACTGAGGCTGGGCAGGCAAACCAAGGTCACATCGAGGGCTCTTTGTCCACGAAGTCAGGAGGTCTGGACTTGATCACAAAGGCTTGGAGGATCCATTGCAGGAACGTCTATACGGAAGTGGGATCACCATATTTGTATTTTAGAAAGGATCTCCTTGGCAGCACTGAGGAGTATGGATTGGAGGGGTCAAGAGACCACTTAGAAGTTTCTGGTAATAATGTGGATTTTAGAAATGCTTTTGTACCGATCAATGATGCTCAGCTGCGTGAAGCAGCTTTTAAACGACTTAGAAAACGTGGGAAATATTTGAGTATTAGCAGGTGATTATACCCACTGCGCTTTTCCAAGGTGCCAGGTATTGTGCTGAGCCCTTCCCAAATACTAGTTCTCTTGCTGAACCTCTATGCCTCAACTTCCTCATCTATAAAATGGCCAGAAAAGGAATAACAAGTTCAGAGTTATGAAGATAAAATGACTTGGTAACCTTTGAGGAGCTTTGCATGATCCCTAGCCCCAGTGAGCCCTTCCATAAAGGTCGCCTGTGGTCCCAACAATCCTATGAGGTAGGATGGCATTGTCCCATTTTACAGATGGGGAAACTGAGGCTTGCAAGACCACTCAGGTGACATGTGGCAGCTCCAGGGGTACTCCTAGACCGGCTGTTGGTTCAATGCTCAATGCTCTTGGCCAATACACTACCTGTGTGGTGGTTGTCACTGTCGTGATGACACAAAGACCTGAGCAGGAGGCATTTATATGACCAAGATGACTCCCGAGACACCCCCTCTGCTGACCTGGAGATACCTGCAAGGAGCTGGCTGCCATTCCCAGGAGTTAGCCCGCTCCGTCCCCGCTCCCTGAGAGTCTGTGAAGGGAAGGCAGGAGGTGAGGAGGCAACAGGGCATGGCATTGCCACCAGAGCTGAAGAGCCTTCCTCCCGCCAGGTCTGGGAGGTGTCCCACCAGCTACCTGGGTGATGGAGTCAGGTCGGCTTGACTTCAGTAGCACCAACCAGATTGCACGGCCTCTGAGCCTGCCCAGAACCCATCTAGGCAGGTGTCCATCTTCTCCCCCGTCCCCGGGCCAGCAGGGAGTCTCAGAACAGGCAGGATCATGTGCTCAGAACTTCCCATCTCCCTTAGAGAGGGCTGTGATCCGGGGGAAGCTAGATTCTTTTCCTAGACTGGCTGAGACTCACCTGCTGCCAGCTTGGAGCAGTGGGAACCCTGGAAGCCCACGGGACTCTTGACTGGGAGCAGTGAAGCCAGGCTCCATGAATTTTTGATGGACTCCCTCACGGAAGATATTAGTGTGCCCTTGAAGGTAGATAATTGGAATTCCGATTTGGATATTCTATTCCTTTGCGATATTCTTTATGAGGCTGCTTTGCATTTCCTGGTGACTTGGTCGCAGCTTTAGTGACTCCATTATGGAGAAATATATTGATTTGTCGGGGTGGTGTCAGGGGTGCTGCTCTGATGAAAATTGATTTATTTCTCTCTGAGCAGCTCGTGTTTTTAATTTGTCTTTCCTCCAACAAGGCATGGAGTGGGTGTGGGTGTGAAGAGGGCACCTCCTTCGTCAAGACGCTGTTCCCCACCACACACTGTAAATTAAGCTCAGGGTGCAGGCCTGGCTCCAGGTTTACGTTCTGTGCTGAGGAGATAAAATAGCTCCTCACTTGCCTCTGCTAGTGCTTATAACATTTGCGTTCTTTCTCCCACTCCCCTGACACAGACACATAGCTGCTGTGAGGGATGAGGGCCATAACTCCTTCAACCATGGGACAATAGCGCTCTCTCTTTCTCTCTCTCTCTCTCTCTCTCTGTCTCTCTCTCTCTCTCTCTCTCTCTCCCCCTCTCTCCTTTCTCCCTCTCCCTCCCTCCCTCCCTCCCTCCAAGAAGCAAGTCGATATTGAAGTGACAAGTGAAACTGGGGAGGTCTCCTCCATTCTGACAAACTGCAGGGAATAACTTTTAATTGTGCAAGTTTTCTGATGTTCGCTGGCTCATCCCTTCATCATTCCAGCAGTGTGGTAGAGTCTGGAGGCCTGGCCTCTTAGACCCTCTCTGGTACTTGCTCCCTGTACAGACTGGGTGGTTATTTAATCTCTCTGAGACTCAGCCTTCTTAGTACTAACGGAGAGATAATAGTGTTCAACGGATAGGATTGGTGGGAGGAGGAAATGCAACACGGCATGCGAGTTCTTAGCATGTTGCGTGGCCCCCAACAATAAAAAACAATAGTTGAAAGTCAATACGTAACATAAATACAACAAAGTGAAATGATTTTCTGTTGTTCACCTGCTCTGCCATCATGGTGGCATGGGTGATACCAGTAATAGCCATAGTACCTGCACCAAAGGAGTCCAGTCTAGTGGCAGAAATGTGGTGGGGCGAGGTGACCCCAATAAAGTGCAGAGAGGAGAATCCTATTTAGATTGGGAGGTGGAAGGTTCAGAGAAGACTTCCTGAAGGAGGTGTTGTCTGAGCAAATTTTGGAGAAAGAGTGCGAGTTGATTAGGTGAGGAAGAGGGGTGAGGCTGAAGGCAGGGAAATAGTATGTGAAGACCCTCAGACGGACAAACTCATTTGATGCTGGAAGATTCCAGTAGGTTTGGAACAAAGAAAGGGTGCATGTGAACGTGGGGGCAGGAGATGATTCCACCGTGGTGGTCACAGCCCTCATTGTTAAGGGTCTTTAGCTACACAGAGATGCTTACACTCCTTTGTCAATGTCCTGAAGATTCAGAGAAGCCATTGATCAGAGGAAACCGTGATCAGATCGATATTTTGAAAAGATCTCTCCAGCAGCCACATGGATGACAGATTGGAGGGACACTTGCTTAAATGCTTTTGTAATAGTCCAGTGAAGAGAGGATCGACTAAACTAAGGATGTGTTATTGGTGAGAATAAGTCGGAGAAGGCAGGTAGGAGAGACGAGGGGGTCATGGCTGGGATGAGACTAGCAGTGGAGACTGAAAAGAGAGAGGAGGCTGAGTGATTCATCGCTGGCTGGAAGGATAGTGGGTGGATTAGTTTCCTGGGGCTACCGTAACAAAGCGCCATAAACCCCGTGGCTTAAAACAACAGAAATTTATTGTCTGAGTTCTAGAGGCTAGAAATCCAACATCAAAGTGTGGGAAGGGCTATGCTTCCTCTGAAATGTGTAGGAAGGAATCCTTCCTTGCCTCTTCCCATTTCCAGGGTTTGCCAGAAATCCTTGACATTCCTGGGCTGATAGGTCCAATCGGAGCCTCTGTTCTTCTTGTGTATTTTTCCTCTCTCTCTCTTTTTTTTTTTTTTTTAAAGGACACCAGTCGTATTAGATTAAGGGCCCACTCTACTCTGGTGTGAGCTTGCCTTAACTTAGTTAGATCTGCAATCACCCTATTTCCAAACAAAGTCACATTTGGAGGTCATGGTTTGGAGCTTCAACATGTCATTTTGGAGGACAATTCAACCATAATGATTCACCCTCAGGACCCCCTAAATTCATGTCCTTTCCTTGTGAAAAATAATGCATACATTCACCCTATCAAACACCCCCAAAAGTCTTAGCCATTCCAGCATCAACTCTTAGTCCAAAATGAATATCTCTCTCTCTCTCTCTCTCTCTCTCTCTCTCTCTCTCTCTCTCTCTCTCTCGTCAGATTTCCTCTGAGCTGGAAAAAAGCAGGAGGAGCAGGTGGCAGGTGGGAGAGGGAGAGGAAGGAAGACTCAGGAGTTCAGCTGTATATGTCCAGTTAATAGCTCTGGTGAGACACCAGGTGATAGTTGGACGCTGCATATTCCTGTAACTTTGTTATCCATTTCTCCCATATTTGTCATCTGAAAGGACCACAAGAAGCCTTAGGACAAAAACTGTAATTGCTTTGGGGGCAGGAGTGTGCAGGAAATCATGGAAGGCAGCAGTGGGGTCGCCTCCTGTCCTGAGGTGGATCTGGAGGAGAGGAAAAGCCGGGTGGAGTGATGGCTCCTGGCAGCCAAGGTGATGAGCAGTGACTTTCTTCTCCATTGGATGTTATGTCTTGGCACTAACCCTATGTCAGGCAGCCTGGGGGACTTCAGGGTGACCCAGCCACAAATCCCATCCTTAGGAAGCTTACGGTCATGACAGGATTTGTGGCTGGAGAGGAGCTTATAGTCCACAAATGGTTGTAGTGCAAGGTAGAAAATATTGACCACCAAAAGGGAACTGCTGTGGGAAGTCATAGAGCGCAGAAGTGATCTCCTCCGTGTGTGTATGCTTGTGTGTGTGTGTGTAGGGGAGTTCATAGAGGAATGGATTTTAGAGGTGGGCTTTGAAAAATGGGTCCTATTGGGGCATGTGGGGTCAGGGAGGCTGGTTTTGCAGGCACACAGAAGAAAACATAAGGAGACAGATTATATAAGCATTATCCTGGGACTGTAATACATTTTCAGTAAGTATGAAAATCAAACTACATATATTTTGGTATTAAAAAATCAGGTGTTTTGTTGACACGATCTTACGTGGTGCTCGCAGTAATGCTTTATACAAGAGGATCTTGCTGTTCCCATTTTCAGATGAGAAAATAGAGGCTGAGGAGAGTTTAGTACCATGCCAGGCTCACACATTTGATGAAAGTCAGAGCTGGGACTCAAACCAATGTCTTGTGACTCCAAAGCCCCCGGTCCTTCTACTGTGTCTTCTTTATTACTCTTCTCTTTTTCTTCAACACCGATTAGAACTTGCTTCCTTAGTAAAAAATAGCCCGGAAGGAATTCCATAGGATTGACTTTGGACCAAGACAAGGGTCATGGATTCCAGGTTACAGGGTGAGCATTTTCTGATTCCAAGCTGAAAATCACTCCTGCCGCAGCCCCTCTGGCCCCCAACATGAAGACTGTGGAATGAAAAATACATCATTTTTACCTACTGCCGTTCCACCTAAGATCACCTGGCAGTCCAGCCAAGGCAGGACTGGTATCTTCTCATGCTCAAGGTCCTTTTAGGCTGCTGCATAGCTTTGGGTTTGGACACATAGCCTCAGAGCACCCATTCCCTGGACTGAGGCCAACAGCCTCGACATCTCACCAGAAAACTGCAGAAAAGCCTGGGATTCAGAGAATTAAGGACACGCTCATCTGTGTGCAAGGGAGCAGTTGGCTGAACACAGTGCCCAGGAGGCCTGAGCCTTCAGGTCAGAAAGTCTTGTTCTGTTTCCTGATGCTGACCAGCATTCTCTCCGGGATAGGATACCTGCTCAGAGACTCATGAGCAATCATCACAAATCCATTCCACCTCCGGGAGTGTGGCCAGAAGCACCTCCTGCTCTCAGTGGCCAGGAGCCTGGTCTGTAGGTCTAAAGGGCAGGCTTTATGACTGCATTGCGTCAACCTTCATGAGCTCTTCTGGAAGAAGTTTAGCTGCAGGAAATGGGTCCTTGTCTGCTGAAGAGTTCTCCACACTGAGAAGAAAAGAGAAAAGAAAACCGTATACCGATAACAGTAACAGCAATGCTTTCTGAGTTCTTTCTATGTGCCTGACGCTCTTCTCAGCCTCTTACATACATTACCTCGTGTAAGTCCCTATGAGGTGGATACAATTAGTATACCCATTTAGTAGATAGCAAGTGAAGTTTAGGAGAGCTTAAAGAAGCTGCCTGAGAATACAGTCTGTTAGTGGTGGTGGCGGGGAGATTTGAACCCTGGACTGCTGGTGGCAGAGTATATGGTATGGCCACTGTTCTGTGCTTCCTCACCATGACAACCAAAGGACTCAGGGGAACCCCAACCTACAGTCAAAGGAAGGGCCCTGAAGCCCCAGAGGAACTCTCCGAGGTCCTGGTTGAGAAGCGGCCTTAGAGTGTGTCATTCAAGGGCATGGTGGAGCTGATATTTATTCTGAGGCCCAGGCAGAGGAATGTCCTTGAGGCTGATGGGAAATGTGCCCCTTGTTGTTATTTATCTAACCTCCTCCGGAACCTGCTCCTCCTCCTGTGTTCTCAGTCTTGGGTAATGCTGACTTTAGCCAGTCAATCTCCAAAACCAGAAACCTCAGTCGTCCTCAACCCCGCCCTCCTCCTTAGGGCCCCTCCCCCATGCAATCCATTACCACTCCGGTGGCAAATTCCGTCTAGCAAACATTTCTTGAATTCAGCCTTTCTTCCCTCCACCCCCGGAGTCTACTGTCTGAGTATGGGATGTGAACGTCTTTTGTCACGGTGACTGCAGTCTCTTCTCTTTAGGCGAAGCTCCTTAATCAAGGTCCTTCCCACACGGGACCTAAATTCCTTAGGTCATCTCTTCTGCCATTATGCTCCCCTCACTCCAAGCTTCAGGTGCTCTTGTTCCCCCCAAATCACATGCCCAGCCCTGACTGTCAGTTTTTCACATGCCGCCCTCTTTGCTTCAAATGTCCTTTTTCCATTGTAACCCTGGGGAAATTCCTATTCATCTGTGAAGACCCCAACCACATGTCATTTTCTCTGCGATGTTTTTCACCCCTGGGGAATGCTCCCTGTCCTCTCCTCTGTGCTCCAGCTTCACTTACTTCTACATCCGGCCAACACAGACTGTTTTATCATGTCTGATTATATCTCTCTCATACTAGAGACAGGACCATGTTCATCTTTCTCTCCTCCACTTCTAGGATGGTGCTTAGGCCATAATATATGTTAAGTAAAGGGCTGTTGAGTAAATGAAAGAAAAATCCTTACAGATCGATAGTTCATGGTGCATGCAATTGGCGCGCGCGCGCACACACACACACACACATGCACACTTGCAAAAGGATTGGCCTCCCTTGAAATTGGCTTCGTTAATCAGGAATCCTGGTTACTGCCCAGAGGTCTGTGGAAAATGCTGTCCTGTAGATGAGACATTCTAACAACAGTCATGAGCTTGTGGATGGCATCTTTAAAGCCCCCCCCCAAGGGGAAAGCAGGTGGTACAGGGACAGGGAGAGGGGGCAGCAGCTATTTCAGTTTATGAAAGCTGCTTGGTAAGGAATAAAATAAAATGCCACCACCAGCATCGTGGCCACCCCCTGACTAGAGTGTAAGATTTCTTTAACACCTTAGCAGACAAACTCCCCCAGAAATCGCACTGCCTTACTAGCCCACACTGAGGTGTAAATCGCTGATGGGATGTCTTTGCTTAAAGCAGGCTTCCCTAGTGAGGATGGTGAGTCCTCAGTTGGGGAGTGCAAAACCAATTTGGAGCCTTGTACGCTCCCAGCTCGGTACTAGGTCCTCTCCGTTGCCTTCCTTAACCATCTCAGCCACCAGGGGAGGCAGACATCTTTGTTCCCATTATGCACATAATAAAACAGGCTCAGAGAGAAAGGCATTTGTCTGTCACTTCACACGGCCTGGAAGAAGGAGAATTCAAACCCACCCAGGTCAATGGGACTGTAAGGTTGGTCCATTTCCCCCTTCATCTGCTGAATCAGGAGGGAGAAAGAGGCTCAAAGTCAGTTTTCTCTAAATTTGCCAAGAGTCGTCTGTACTCTCGATACTCTTACACCAGGCGGTTTTGGCGCTGACCTCATGTTGCCCCATGTTTGCCCTTTATGATTTCCTGCCCATCCTGGGTTTGTGTGTTTAATTCTGGGCTCCCAAATGCATATGGAGTGAATCCCATTGGCCTTCTCCCTATTAGATCCTGCAAAATCGTTCTGTGTGCATGAAACATAGTTTCATGTGAATACCTATCTGTACTGTTTGAGCTCGGTTAGTAAAAACCTAGATTCCCGAGTAAGGCGGGTGTTGCTCCAAGTCACATCGGAAGCATGGTGTTTCCAAGTTGTTTAATTCTAGATGCCACAGCCTGGAAGGAACACTATCGAGGTGAGAGAAACCAAGATAGGAGAGGCAGGTAGGACAGGTCTGGGAACAAGCCGTATGAGGAGTATTTGAAGGAATCAGACATGTTCAGCCCGGGGGGACTTGCAAAAACGTGAGCAGCTCCCAGCAAGACAAGCATCGACATTAAGAAGAGAAAGATTTATAACACATGGATTAATCAATAAATGAAGAACAACTGAAGCCATCCATTAATGGCCTTTGTATATTCAATATGTATTGAGAGTCTACGGATTTCTGTTCTCACTAGAGCCCACACGGAATGGTTTCTTTGGGTGGCAGGAAGCTTCCATCCCAGGAAAGCCCAAACAGGAGTTGAATGCACCCTGTCGTGGGCAGTATTCAAAGGATTCCAGTACTGAATGGATCATTGGAAAAGATGAATTCCCGTGTACTGCAATGCACACGTCCCAAGCTCCCTAGAACCCAGTCATGTCTTGTGCCGTCCACAATGCCTACTGCAAGACACTGCGTGCTGTAATGGTGCAGTGATTGGCTAAGGCAGTGCGTGAGTGCTACGCACCAGCAACACGGTCAGGATGTGTAATAGGCTTACCAAGCAGGAGTTATTTGTGTGTGTGTGTGTGTGCCCCAAGAGAACTAAAGAGGGCTGAAATGAAAGCAGAATGGATTTGGCTTGAGGGAATGACTGTATGGGCCCACAAGGGGTCTGGTCGCTGAAATAAGCATCGGAAGGAAAGTTGTCTTTCTGTCCCACAGAATGCCTTGGCGTCTCGTAGGTGCTCAGTCCTGCAAGACAGTAGTGTGCACACTCTGATGGTAGCATGCACTCAGTGCACTGAGCTTGCTGATTTGGTGCTCACCCCCTGCACACTCAGTAGCCTGCTCTCATCAGATGTTGCGCGAGGGCACGGAATCAGAGTTGGGCAGAATTCTTCAAGTGGTCCTCATAACGGATGGACTTTGCTACCTTCATGGTTGCCCTGCCTCCTAACCTTTTGTCTTCCTCCCGTTGCCCACCGTTCTCAGCCCTTCCCAACAGTTTTCCCATGAGCTCTGGGCAATGGCATTGTCTGGGCCTCCACTCTGGATTACGGGCTGAACCTGTCAGCCACTTCTCAGGAGGTCAACCCTCACCTCACCTTTACTTTTTTCAGTACAGAAACATTATTGGGGGGAAAGAACGACACCTATGTGCCAGGCACTGGGCTAGGTGTCGTACACACCTGGTTCACAATTAGCGCCCCCCCAATCTTTTCCACAGATGAGGATCTCGGATCTGAAGAAAGTTGCCCAAAAGACACAGTCATGTTCAATCTAGGGGGTGAGTGTGTGTGTGTGTGTGTGTGTGTGTGTGTGTGTGTGTCTGTGTGTTCCTGCCTTCAGTTCCTGTGTGCCCTTTCTATTCCTTGGGAAGAAGGGATCACCCTGTTTTGCAGCCCGTCTCCCTGCCCTCGCAGCCCTCTCAGGGCTTCCCTGCCTGGATTTCGAATAGGGAAGAACATGCTTTCTTCCCAATTGGTGAATGCCAAGTGTGCCTCCCTTTGCTGTGAGCCAAGAGCTATTCTAAAGAACTGCTTAAAGTGCAACCATTTAAAGAGCTGTTCCCAGCCCTGGCACCAGGTTTGTTTCATTCAACTTGGTTCAGGCAAGAAGGAACAGACAGCTTGGACAATTGCACTTCCAATTTCTTCTTGATGGGAGAGCATCTGCCCCAGAGAACACTGCGTTCTGAGAGCTTCATGAACAAGCATCTCAGCCGAATGAGAGATTCCACCTTCTGACTATCTTTCATGTCCCCGCAGAGGTCATAACTCCCTGACCATAGTAAGTGCTCAACAAATAGATGATGGATGATTAAAGCAAGGCTGGAGCCTCAATTTCCTCATGTTTGAAATGATGGGGTAACAGTATCTTCCCCAGCAGGGGGTGAGTACCAAATCAGCAAGCTCATTTTATTCCTATGTGATTGACACTTTCTAAATCATTGATGATATGCTTCTCTCTCCACGCTACTCTCTCCACTTCCCTCAGCTCCCTTTTCAGGCAGTGGCTAGAAGCATGGAGCACTTCTCCTTGGGGGAGCAGATTGTTCACTCCAACCAAGGAATCCCAAGCTATTGCACGTTTAGGGCCTTTTGCTCAAAGCCCAGGTGAAGATTCAACAGCCAAGATGCTGTGGATCAGGGTACCATTTATCACTAGACACCCATCAGGGCTGGCTCTGCTCCTGGGGAAGTTTGTTTCGTTTCTGATGCCTCCTTCCTCTCCAATCTACTCAACCCTATGTTTGATTTGGGAAGATAAGGACCAGACAGAGAGTATCCTCAAGCTCAAAGAGCACAGCTGCCCAGCCATGAGAACGTGTGGCAACATTAATAGGTCCCATCTTGTCCAGTGTCTCCTGTCTTCTTAGCAACACTGAAACTAGGGGCATCTTCCCACAGCATCCCCACAGACAAGAGCTTACACTGTCTCATGGAGTGAAGACATTCATTCTAAGAGGCTTCAGGGAGCATTGCTGCCCGGCTGTAACAAGGTCTTATCTTGTAAATGCCCAGAGGACCAGGGAAGGGTTGGTTTCACATGCTGGTTTCACTGAAGAGCCCAGGGGTTAACATATAATGCAGTCAGTGTTGGTGAATCATCAGATCTGAGGCTGGTTTGAGTTGTGAATGATCCTGACAAGGAGTGAATTCCCCTATGTATCTGCCTCTCCGGGCTGCCCTGTAAGCATGCGTATGTGTGTGTGTGGGGGGGGCTGAAATGTTGCTTTCTGTTTGGCCCTGTCTTGCACAGGTTACAGAAAACCTACAGAAAAGGCTGCAGGTGGTGGAAGCTTGAAAAGGACCAGCATTTTAATTTATTTTTATTTTTTGTTAATGAATGTATCATGGGGGGGCTCAATGTTTGCATATGTGTTAATTTAATTTGCATCATGATCTTCTAAAGTTAAAATTATTATCACCATTTTACAAATCAAAAAGACAGGCTCATAGATATTCTACGTAAGTTGCTCAGTTTTACATATTTAGAATATGGAAGAGCCAGTATTCAAATTCCGTTTTTTTCCATTCTGAGTATTATTCTTTCTACCCAAACTTATGCCTCTCTTCAAATACAACTTCATAAAAAATAATGAATATGATGAGAAATAACCCTTAGTGACTAATACCTTTTAAAAAATCTTTTATTTTCCTGATTCCCATGAGCATTTTTTTCCATATGGACATGCATTTTAATGTAGTTATAATCATTCTATAGGACTACTTTTGTATTCTAATCTCTTGACATTGTTACATGATACGCTTTTCCTGATATTGTTAAGTAATCTTTAAAACTGTCCTTTATAAGATGGCAAAATAATCCATTAGGTTAATTTCCCATAATTTACTAAACTGTTCCCCTATTATGAGCCACTTTGCTTTTTCTCACTTTTTGCTATTATGAATAATGCTGCAATGAAGATGTTCACGCAGAGCACTCCTTCTCCCAAAGCAGTATTTTACAGAGGAAGAAATGGGATTGGACTCTGGCTGACAGGGTTGGATTGCAGGTTCTCCTTTGTAATAGTTCTGTACCATCAGATAACTCATTAGCTATTGTTCTAACTTCTTCCTCTATAAAATGGGAATATGTATCAAAGGACTGATATGTGGAATTAGTAGCAGAATGAATTAAAAACCTGTCTACCCCATGATAGCTATGTAATCAATTTTAGCTCTGCTCTGCTCTTTGGAAAACCCCATAAGTAGAATGTCAGGGTGCACGTGCTTTTGTGAGGTTATGAACCAACTGCAAAATATCTATTCAACGGGATTAGAACAATTTAGGCTGCCACTAGTAAGGTGTGAAAGTACTCTTTCACCACAAGCTCACAAGCAATCGGTGTTATGATTTTTGGTGTCCATAGCTTTGAAAAGATAATAAGATGGGAATAAAAATCATCTCTGTGGTCTTTTCGTGTGAAGATGCTGAACTATATGGTCACACAAATGAGTCACAAAGCTTTTGAAGGGCAGAGCCTGCTAGTGGCCAGCAAGGCTGATATTTAGGTCCTGTACGACGAATCAAATCCCCTTGAACCAAGGGACGGATGGGATATAAAGGGATTCTTGACAGGAAACATTATCTGACCTGAGCTTGGGTGCCTGGTAGACATTGCAAAACCTTCTTAACTGATGATTATTTTTTCAGAAGGAGGACTTGTCATCAGATAAGGAGGCTTAACAAGATCCTCTCCCAAATTGGATTTGACATGTGCCTGGCACTTGGGCAGCTGAGCCCTCCGTCCTCAGACAGCTCTCTGCAGCTACAGCCAGGGGCAGCAGGGCTTTGCCAGGCTTGCGGCTGACACTGCTATGAATTCCAGGCTAACGAGCTATCCCGAGGCAGAAGGAGCCATGAGGCAGGTCCAGTGGGCGGGGGGCGAGAGGGGTGGGCAAGTAGAGCCGCTGCAGCCACATGCTAGGAGGAACTGCTGCTTCCTAGGGCAACAGAGAATGCAGCTTTCCCAGGATTGTCCCTGGGTGTGAATTGGGCCAGTGCTTTGGGTTCTAGCCTGATCTGGGCAGCATCCTAGAGAGGAGGCCAGAGAGAAAGACGTGGTTGCTGAGGCTGATTGATGCTCGTGTTCATTTGTTCAGTCTAGAAACTCACATAGGAAGGTAGGTAAGAAGGGGTAGGAGACTGTCTTCTGAGGATATCACTTCAAGGTTGTTTGTGATTTTCATTCATTTTAATTTGATGTTGTTCAGGGGTAAAGGGTACATTGGGGGTGGTTTGCCTTGGGTGTTATATTCGTCCAGGGATGGCTTTGAAGACTTTTAAGTCAAAATGTGAGTTTAAAAAAATACTGCCCCACCCATCTCACACACGTACACACCCACACACACACACACACACACATTAACACATCTACTTAGTTATAACTCTATAGAGTATCGGGATCGATAGACATAATTTTTTTTCAGTGTGAGTATATCTAGTTCATGTCTAATTCATAACAGCACATAACAGTGATTTGGGCATATCCCTCAATGCATCTGAGTGTTTATTTCTCAACTTAACAAATGAGAATAAAGTACGTATATGAATAGATAAGTCACCAAAGAGGAAGGCTTAGTGACCAATGCACACATGAAAAGATGCAGATTTATACAACAGTGAGGTTCCATTTACAACCTGTCAGATGGTAAGTGTGTGTGTGTGTGTGTGTGTGTGTAACCTTACCAAGTGCTGGGAAGGATGTTGATCAACATGAAATCTTATCCACTGTTAACGAACGTGCAAATGGACAAAACTCATTTTGTAGTCGTATAAGTGAATAGTTATATAGTAAAGACAGATGATTCTCACATCCTAAGGACCAAGAGTTTTACACTTACCTCTGTCCTGTAACATACCTGTACATGGGAAACGTTCACAGGAATTCATATTTTGGCATTGTTTGTACACATTGTTGGAACAATTATGCCAATCAATAGAAAAATGCAAAAATAATTTTGCTCTATTCCTACAATAGTAGATGACACAGCAGAGTAACTAAATGAACTGGAACCAACTTTAAGGAGCTCCCATTACACAAATTGGAGACAATTGGAGCACCCAAATAATTAAGGATAGTAATGAGTGACAAACTATGCAAGTTTGGGAATCCATAAATCTCCATTCACAATAGATCGATGACAGATAGAAGATAAATAGATTCAGTGTAGACTAGACACATATACATATAGACACTCGTATGGAAGCAGGGAGCCCTCTTGCTTACACTAGAATACTGAGGGCTGACAGGTCAATATGAAGGGGGTGCTGGAATTTGGAAGTCATCATTTTGCAACCGTCATGGTAAAGACGAGTCAGGGAAGAATCATCAGTGGATAATAAATCCAGGGGGTAATTTTGATGAGAATAAGATATTGCCATGCTTTGTAAGTGCTTCCCCCATACTGATCATTCATTGAAAGGGAGAAAAATCAGCAAGTATATACTGAAAATATTGGCGGCACCTTGGTTGAATCATCAAAATTACCATCACCGATAAGGAGTAGATGGACGTTGTATCTCCAGATATGATATCCTAAGAGAACGTATGACCTTGATCTAATCATGGGGAAATATCTCACAACCCCAAATGGATAACTTTCCATTGAAAGATAGAAGAACTGTGTTCTTAAAAAACTTTATTATTAATGTCATAAAAGCTAAGGAAAGACTGTGGAAATATTCCAGATCATATAAGGCTAAAGAAACTTGACAACTAGCCAGGACCTGTACTGGAGGAGAGAAAGAGGCTGTAAAGGACATTTTTAGGGAAACAGTTGGAATCTGGATGGTATATTAGTTAAAAGTATAGCATAAATGTAAACGTATGAATTTGATAATTGCAATGGGTATGTAAGAAAGTATCCCTACTCCTGGAAGTACACGTTTAAGTATTTAGGGGTAAAGACCCACGATGTGTGTACTACTCTCAAATGTTTCAGGAAATAATTACAGAGAGAGAGAGAGAGAGAGAGAGAGAGAGAGAGAGAGAGAGAGAGAGAGAGAGAGAGAACGCGTAGATGGAGGGAAATATTAACAAAGGTGAATCTGTATAAAGGCTATTTGGGTGTTCTTTGAACTATTTTATTTTTATAACTCTTTGTCATTATTTATTTTATAAGTATTAATTAATATCCAAACAAATGCATGAGAGATGTGCTCAACTGATGTTTAGAGGGAAAAAAAATCATAGCTTTGAATATTTCTATTAGGGAGAGAGCTGTAAAATTAATGATCTAAGTTTCCACTGTAAGAGGCCAGAAAAAGTAAAACAAACCTTAAAGCAAGTAGTTGGAAGAAAATAATAAAGGTGAGAACAGAAATGAAAGAAACTGAAAAACAAGAAAGAAAATTGACAAAGTCAAAAACTTTTTTTAAAGGTTAATAAACTTGATTAACTGTCAACTAGACTAAGAAAAGAGATAACACAAATTACACATAATCATAACAGGAATTAGGAGTGAATATTACTACACATCCTACAAACTTTATTTTATTTTTAAAGATTGTAAGAGTTTACTTAAGCCAAACTGACGACAATTGCCAGGAAGCAAAATCTCAATGGAATGAGAAAATGCTCCCCCTACAAACTTTAAAAAGGATGAAAAGGAAATATTATGAAAAACATTATGCTAACGAGTTCTACAATTCAGATGAAATGAACAAATTCCTTGAAAAATTCAACTGTCCAATTGACCAAGAAACCAAAACTGACACAAGATGATAATAGAAATTCTGAATAGCTCTATACCTATGAAAGAAATTTAAATCCAAATCAGAACCTTCCAACAAGTAAACTCTAGATCCCAATGGTTTCATCGATGAGTTCTAGCAAACATTCAAGGAAGAAATGGTACCATCTTGCACAAATTCTAGCAAATAGAGGAAGAAACATGCCTTAACTCACAAGTTAAACTTTGATATCAAGCCATGACAAAGGCGTTACAAGACAAGAAAAATTTCCTTACTAATGTAGATGCAAAAATACTTACTTAACAAAGTATTAACTCTTCAGAAATATATAAAAAGAGTACTATATCGTGACTAATTCAAATTCACCCCAGAAATACAAGTTTGGTTCAACATTCAAAAATTGATCAGAGTCATCTGCCAAATTACTAGCCTAAAGTAGAAAAACCATATGATCGTCTTAATAAATGGGGGGGGGGAAAGCATTTAACAATATTCAGCACTCATTCATGACAGAGATTCTCAGCAAACTAGAATAGATATTCTCTAGCAAACCAGGACATGCAATCTGATAAAGGGCATCTACAAAGTAACTACAGCTAATACAGAAGAACTGAATGCTTTTCCCCTAAGATCAGAAAAAGACAAAGTATGTTGAATCATCTCTTCACTATTGTAAAAAGGTTCTAGACTGTTCAATGATGCAAATAAATAAAAAGTGCAAAGATTCTAAAGGGAGAATTTGATTTTCTTTATTTATATTTATAAATAATCATTTAATTAATGAATGAATTTAAATTCACAGGTAGCATAATATTTTATAAGAAAATCTTACAGAATTAAGCAATAAACTCCTAGAACTATTTAAATGGATTTAGCAATATTTCAGGACAGATGATACATGAGCAGAAATCAATTATATTTCTATATTTTGGTAGCAAACAATAAGGAAACAAAATTAAATTATTTTCAGTGTCATAAAAATTATACTTAGCAATAAATTTTACAAAAGATATGCCAATTCTCTATACTGAAAACTATATGACATGGCTAAGAAAAAATAAAGAAGACTTAAATAAATAAGGAGATGTATAATATTTGTGAGGTGGAAAGTGCAGTGTATATGTACATACATATATATATGTATATATATATGTATAAAAATTTTTTTTTGAAATTTGAACCTCTTGTTTCCCTTCACCTTTTCCCCCCTTTTACATTTTTTCAATTACAGTTGACATTCAGTATTATTTTATATTAATTTCAGGTGTACAGGATAGTGGTTAGACATTTGTATAAATTAAAAAGTGATCCCCCTAACTACTACCCACCTGGCACCATACATAGTTCTTACCATATTATTGACTATATTCCCTGTGCTGTGCTTTACATCCCCATGACTATTGTGTAACTGCTAATGTGTACTTCTTAATCCCTTCACCAGATGTCAATATTTCCCACTGTGATCCATAGTTCAACATAATTCAAAGCACAATTCAAAAAGACTTTGAAAAAAGTAGAAATAGGTAAGCTAATTCTAAAATGTATATGAAATGCAAATGATTGAATACCCAAAACAATCCTTAAAAAAGAAGAATAAACTGGTGGACTTACACTTGCCTTCAAGAGTTAATATAAAGTAACAGTAATGAACACAGTTTGATATTGGCATAAGGAAAGATCAGTGCAGCAGACCAGAGTACATAGACATATATGTGGATTGTGAATTAATTTTTTTGACAAAGTGATTGATAAAGTAATTCAAAGGGGAAAGGAAAGTCTTTTCAACAAATGGTGCTGAAACAACCTGTTATTGACCACGGTGAGCTTGGTCATCTTGTATGGTGAAAAAAGTGAGCTCAGTTCCCTACCTCACACCACACAAAATTTAATATTTGATGGATCTTAGACCTAGAGGTGGAAGTTAAAGTTATAAAACTTTTAGCGTCTTCACAGGGTAGACAGAGATTTCCAAGAGAAAATTCAGAAAGCATTGACAATAAAAGAAAAAGCAAGCACGATTTGAACTTTATGGAAGTTAAAAAAAACAAAAACTCAGGTCAACAAATGATATAATGAAAAATGAATAGACAGACCTGGAGAAAATATTTCCAAAACGTATTTCTGACGAAGAACTTCTATTCAGAACACTTTCAACTCAAAAATAAAATGACAATAAAAATAGGCAAAAGTCTCGAACAATGAAATATGCTTCCCCGCAGGGGCTGGCGAGGACAGGGAGCAACTCTAATGCTCAGACAGTGCTGGAGAGAATGAAAGGGGCACAATCACCTTGAAAAACAGTTTAGTAATTTTTTATCAAGTTAAAATACACCTACTTTCTGACCCAGCGATTACACTCCTTTATCCAAGAGAGACACAAACAAATACCCACAAAAAGTACTGTGTAAAAATGTTCATAGCAACTTTATTCACAACAGCCAGTAACTGGAAACAACCCAGATGTTCATTAACAGGAGAATGAATTAACAAACTGCTATCTTCAGACAATGGAATATTAGTTGGCAGGAAAATGAAGCCTTCTATTGATACATGGAACAGCAGGGTTGAGTCTCAGCGATAAAATGCCTCCCCCCAAAGGGCCACACAAAGCTGAATACTCTATGGGGGTCTATTTATGTGGAGTTATAGAACAGGCAAACCCTGGTTTCCTAGGGTGCAGGGATGGTGGAGGGGAGAAAGCCTGGGGAGAAAAGGACATTTTCTGCAGAGATGAGTGTTCTATATCTTAACAGGCATAGAGATAGTTACATGATGTATCTATTTTTCAGAAGTGTACAGTTAAGATTTATACATTCAAATGTATGTAAATTTTACTTTAAAACAGAATTGTAAAATACAATTATTGAGCGGGGAGAGGTAGGCTGTGGTGTCAGTACATGCAAATCCAGAGTGACTGAATATTGACCATTGGGGCTGGGAGATAGTAGGTACCCGTGTGTTCCTTATACTGTTCTGCTTACTTGTATACATTTGATCTTTACAATAACAAAATGCTTTCCTTAAGTAAAGCAAGCTGCAGGAGGTATACAACATGGTATAATTTATATCAAGTTTGAAAACATGTATACAGAAATACACATTGTTTACAGGTATATTTTTTTAGTAAATGTTTTTTTAAAAAGCATGGAAATCATAACACCAGATGTGAGATGAATGGTTACCATTGCATAGCACAAAAAGAAGAATGCGGAGGCCTTTATAATATTCTATTTATTCATTAAATTATCCTCTGTATGGTTTTCGACTGAAATATTTCATAGGAAGTACGGGAACCATTGAGGATGCTAGGTAGTAGCCTGACAATAAGAGAGGCATGGGTTGTTAGTTGCTGTGAAAGATGTAATAATAATCCATGCCTTTCTCACCTTTCAGGTGAGCACTCAATGAAATGTTAAATGGAAAAAAGTGCTGTGTAAATGTGAAGCATAATCAAACACAGAGACTTTTGAGGAAAGCTTGAGGGGCTCCCAGACCTCTAAGCTCTACACACGGTTTTAGCACGTTGCATTAGTAGCTTGTGAGTGAGCTCCTTGAAGGAGGGCTCATGCCTTCCATGGCTCAGTGTTTCTGGTACAGAATATAATGTCTGGGATACTCAGCGGCTATTTATGAAATGAATGAATGGATGGTGCTTCCTTCCATCCCCCCAGCTAGAAAAGGTTGTGTGTGAAAGACATCTAGGAAAGGTTAGAATTGCTTTAATAAGTAATAACAACGGCTGATACAAGTTATGTTTTAGGCATCTTGCAAGGGCTTTGTCAGAATTGGCTCATTTAATTCTAACAGCAATTCTATGAGGTTGGCTCCATTATTATCAGCCCCATTGTACAGCTGGTGAAACTGAGGGACAAAGAAGTTTTAGATTACTTATCCAACATCACACAGCTAGTACTGGAAGGCAGGGGTGTGACCCCAGAGCCTTTACGTTTGCCTATGAGACTTATTGCTTTTTATGTTTAAGTGACTTTGGAAATAGAACGCTGACAATGGGGACAGATTTGACTCCTTGATGATATCAAGACACCTGTGGCTATAAAAAAAAAAAAGCCCAGTAGAGTTCTCTTTTAGGGGAAAAGGGACTTTCCACAACTCCCTTTTCTCCCACAACTTAGAGGGAGAAATGGGCAGAGGAGCCACCCAGGAGAACAGGTGGCCATGGTTTCTAGAAGCCCTTAGCCCTCTCGCAGATGTGAATCCCTTTGGAAAAGATACATCCCTCCTGAATTCCATGTTCTCATCTGTATAGAGGTGTCTCTTTGAAGCTCTCAGCCCCCCTAGACGGCTGGAAGTCTTCTGGGCTGCAGCTGACAAAGTCTGGAGATGACGGCTCTTGATAAACAGAGCCTGCCCTGCTCCCGTTGCCAGGCAGAGTGAATACAATGTGTTTTAATAATGAATGAGTGATTAATAGCAACTGCTTTGGAGAATTATGATGTGACGAGTCTTACTGTACCATGGAGCTGAGTATAAATGATACTGGAATGCATAACCGGAATGTTAGCATCTGTTACAAACTGCATTATAAGCCAGGCTCCCGAACGCTGCTTATCCGCTCCTCCCTGACATGTTATTATAACACCTCTCTTGAGAATGGATTGGGGGGAAATGTAATACCTATTAATCACCAATGGATAAAAACAAGAAGAATGTTAAATTAAGGTAATGTTAACACATGCCTCTCCCTCTTCCTCCCACTGCTTTGAATTCCATCCTTTGATGCCGGTTTCCTGTTCCAAGGAGGGGAGAAGGTGGTCTGGCCAGAGGAGACTTGCAAAGCAGGTAGCAAATGTCTGGGAACTTGAATTTATTAGCAGCTCCCCCATTTTTCCTAATACAATCCTCAAAAACATCCCTGCGTGCTTTGGCTCCCATGTGCCCTGCCAGTTTCACCGACCTGACCTTGCCTCCTACCTCCCAGTCTGCATTCCAGGTCCCACTAAACTATTTACTGTCCCCAGGAGGTGACAAGCTCCTCTTTGGATTGTCTTTCTAGAGCATCATCCTCCCTTCTCTGCCAGACTAATCTCCTGCTTATCCTCTAAATCTCAGCTTCGTGTCACTTCCTCTACCACGTTTCCCACTCTCTCGCCCTGTTTTTTTCCATCAGAGGATGTATCACACTGTAGATATGGAAATCACGGATTTGCCATCTTCTCGGTCATTTATGAGCCCTTGGAGAACTTGTCTTACCCACCTCTGTACTACCAGAAAACAACCCAGGAGGCCGCATAGGGCAGGTTTTCACCAATGGAGGAACGAGTGCTCCAATGATGGAGACCAAACTGCTCTGCGCATTTAGAGCCTGCGTATACGATCTCATTCTAATGGGGCTGATGCACTCCATCTACATGTTGAGCACCCGCTAGGGTCTCTTCTAACTGTTGTGAACAGAACAGGGATCACAGCAGCCCGAGTCCCTGCTTTTGTGGAGCTGGCATTTTGGTTGAGAGATTCTCAGGGAATCAGGGAAGGAAGCTTCGTCAGCTTGTGAGCAGTTTGTCTCCCTCCCAATGCCCCCCCCTTGGCGCATTCCCCCTCTTCTGGCAGGTTCAGCTCGAGTGCCACGATCTTTAGGAAACCTTTCATATCTGCCCTGGGCCAAGTTATAGTATTTCCCTGATTCTAAGTTGCACACTTTCCCACCTTTTACTGTTGTTTTTCGTTGGGGATTTACAATATGGATGTTTGAACTGGTATGTGCTCCTCGAATGTGGTGACATTTCCTTTTTCTGCCAGCTGTTATGTCAGGAGCTGCCTCACCATCAAGGTGTCCCTTGGCTAGGGAAACAGGAGTTCCCTGGCGGCTGTGTCTCCATGTGCTTTGTTTGCACAGTGGATGCACTGCTCACCTCTTTGTATCTGGTCACAGATCTCTCTTCCTCGCTGGGACTGTCAATTCCCCAAAGGCAAACGCGTTTCATTCAACCACACTTTTTCTTCAGCTTCGAACCTGTGCCTGCCACCCAGTAAGCACTCATTTATCTGGAGGGCTAACGCAAGGCATGACATCATGGAGGAAAGTCCTCCTGCTCACCACATGATCGGATCTAGTAACTTCTATTTCCGATTTATCCTTTCAAGTTCGCCTCCAGGACCACCTCTGTAGCAGAGCACAGGCATACCACATAGCAGTGGGGGAATCTGCACAGGTTAATTCTGGGGCTTCAGATTCCCTGACCTGTAAAATGGAACTAAAAGTGCCCACCCTATGCAGTTTTGGGGGAAGATAAAGTGAGATATGCACTGTATCAGTTTCCACAAGCTGGGCAGCTGAAAACAACAGAAATCTATTCTCTGACAGTCCTAGAGGCTGAAAGTCTGAAGTCAAGGTGTTGGCAGGCCTATCAGCTTCCTCCAAAGCCTGGAGGGGAGAATCCCTCATTGTCTCTCCCAGCTCCTGGTAGCCCTGGCTATTTCTTGGCAGTGACAGCATAACTTGTCTTATCTTCACATGGCCATTTCCCCCTCTTATAGGAACATCAGTCATACTGGTGTAGGGACCCACTCTATTCCAGTTTGATCTCATTTTAGCTTAAATAATTACGTCTGCCATGACCCTATTTCCAAATACGGTCAGTCTAAGTTAGGAAGTTAGAACTTCAATGGATCTGTCTGGGAAACAATTAAATCCATAACACACATAGTATGTTCTAGTAAATAATCATTTCCCCCCTTCCCCTCAGCCCCCCACGATGCCGGCTCAGCCTACTCTTCCCTCATCTCACTTCTTGTCCACGCCTGTGATGTGTTTTGCTAGGTATCTTTTCAGGAAAGTATGCCTTCTTTATTAACAAAGCTGGAAGCTTTTTGAAGGTAAAGAGATAAAAGTTATCCTTATAACAACTAAAAGACTGCTTAGCATACCCTCAATACGTGTTTATGGATTGCTTAGTAACAAAGGAGCAGAAATATTGATCACATTTTCTTACATACTGTCCTCTTTAAAATTCTTCCTCTGGGTCTGTAGAGGGGTATTATCATTCTCATTTCAACTAAGCTCATGCTGTATAAGCTGCCAAGAGAAAATGAGTTTAGCTACTTTGCATGGTCATTTCTCTCCAGCTTGACAATCACTATCCTAACGGAGGCCGCCATGATTTCTCACCTGGGCAGCTGCCACAGGCCTGCCTCTTTTTGGATCCACTTTCTGCACTGCACTCAGAGGGATCTTTCCAAAACACAAATACGATGGCACCCTTTTCATGAAGACTGAGTTAAGGACGCTTCTTGTGTGTTTTTTGGGGGCTGGAGATGGCGCATGCCTGGTACCATGCCTGGACACCATAGCTGCCATATCCGTATTTGTGGAAAGTTGAATGGATGTAGTTGAAAGAGGTTTAAGCATGGAGTTAAAAAACTAGGATTTAAACCCTGGACTTTTCCTATATTAGATTTTTGACTTGGAAAAGGCACCTAATTTTTCTGAGGTTCACTTGGCTCAGCTGTAAAATGAGCCTCGTAAATGCAGATTGGTTTCAGGGCTGACTGAAACAGTGCAGGGAAAGGACCTAGTACCATTCCCAACACATAGTAGATGTTTATGAAATATCAGCTCCCTTCCCCACCTCCCAGCCTGTGCCTGCCCCTCCCTGTCTCTAACTATTTCCCTCACATTATCTGTACCTTTTTCTAACTGTACATCTCATTTGCCCCCTTCTCCCCAACTCTTCCTTTGACTAGTTCCAACTGATGTCATTTTTTCATGATTATAATAAAGCATCATGGAAAACTAATTAATATTACAAAGAAAAAGGATGCAGTGTTGCCAGTCCCTGCTCTCCGCTGAGTGTAAAGCACTTACAACAAAACCTGCCAGCTTGGCTATTTAGGAGACAAAGGATTTATTTATCAAAAGAGGGAATACAACCCTTTTATAATGCAGCCACCAGCCTGCCTTTGATGGTACCACCAGCTTTATTGAACCCCAGGTGCCTGCAAAAAGGCCAGGAGGAGAGTGGAATCGTGCTGAGGAGACCGACAGCGTGGAGTCCCTTTTCCAACCTGGCCTTGTCCCTGGTGCCGCTTGAGTCTCCAGAGCTCTGTCCACCTGGCCACGTCTTAACTCATTGTGCCCAGGGTTTGGTCACTACCAGTAGAAAAGAGCTCTGGAGCAGAAGCCAGAGCAGCAGGACTGGAAGAAACAAGCGATCATCCTGAGTTATGATCCCATTTTATGTATGGGAACACTGAGGTGGGGCATGCGTTAGGTCCGCATCACATGGACCACACTGAGGACCCTGAATAACCATGTGGGCTTTCCTCCAGGACATGTCTTCATTGTTCTCCTTGCATGTTGTTGCAATACTCCTTGGCATCAACATTACATTGAACTGTGAACTTGGGCGTATGCCAGCATAAGCTTCTCCAAAGCATGGACTCGTTGCTTTTTCTTTCTCTGCATTGGTGGAGCCTAGAACAGTACTTTGCACACAACAGGGATTTACTATTTATTAAATTAATTTACCGATGCATGAATTCAATTCATTCCCTGCAATGCACTCTGTGATAGAACGAGTGCAGTGCAGGAATTCCAGTAAGAGGGGCCTGGACTCGTGGACTTTGGCAGTAATTTGCAAGGTTGAGCTCCAGCCCTTAGCTTTAGCAAGTGCTTCATGGTCCTAAGTAACTTGTGCCGCTGAGGCCACATGGGCAACCCTGGGTTCGAATTGCACCATCCTCACTAACCAGGTAGCTGTGTGCCTCAGGTTCTCCATTTCTCACCCTCATCAGTCCAACAGGGATGTTGTGAGGATCGCATGCCTACTGAGCAGGCGGTGGCGTGCAGGGGTGAGAAGTGTCTGCGGGGGCTGGTCTTGCCTGGCTGTGTAGCCTGTGCGTTGGGCCTCTGATTCAATCAGGGCCTGCCATCCTTATGCTGCAGACAGTCACTGGCTCTATGTAGTTGGCATACGGGACCTGTCAGCTGATGTCCGTTATCAGATGCAGCTGAATGACCTAACCGAAGTCGTAGGTTGGTACTCGGCAGACGCAGAATCCATGGCAAGTCCCCTTTCTCCATACTCAGTGGTTTGGATTCTACCACAACCGGCTGTTTGACTAGAGTGTCCTCAGTTTCCTATGGTTGTATCTCGGCCGCACTCCCCCTCCAGGCAAATACCAACATACTTCGTCTTCCTTTTCTCTTTCTCAACAGCCCTGTGTGTACTTGCTGCTCCTTCTCCCTGTCAGTATCTCCTATGAGGAGCAGCACTGCTTCACCTGTAGCGTGTGTTTTACATCAAAAAGATAAAGGAAGGGCATCATCACTGCTTTCTACAGGCTGAGTGCTCCAGGGATCCACCATTCTGGGGTGTCTCAGGCTGACCAGTGGCAGAAGGTTCCCCTCATGTGACCCAAATGATGGGGGCTTGGGGTTCATCCTGTGTGGGAAAGACTGGATAGCTTTCCCTCTTTGAAAAGACTTCCATAAGTGGCAAGAGGCAGCTTGCAGAAGACCCAGTGATCACCAGGGATTCGTTACAATTGCCCTGGACCCATAGGTGGTGGCTCTGTATCTAAGTAAAGGTAAATGCGGTGCGTGAATAATCCTGGTTATCTGGTACCCATCTTCATAGAGCATGCGTCCACGCATTCATCTAGTGAACACGTTTTTGCAGGGCATCTGACAACAGCCCAGGCCCTGTGCTTGGGATGGGGTTACAGTGTCGAATGAGTCAGACCCAATCCCTACCCCTTGGAGCTTATCATCTAGTCGGACAGGAGCCAGGGAGGAGCTGGCACAGCGAGGGAACGTTCCATAGGACTTTGTGGAGCTTGGGATAGGTCACTTAGCCAGTACTTCCTGTCTGAAGGTGGAGGGCAAAGATAAGAGCTCCCAAGGGGAACGTCAAGGTGATAAATCCCAAACCAGTTCAAGAAGACAAGGGACTCTTCTGATAAGAGGAGTGGACTCACAGAGCCCACACGCTGAGTGACTTGGGTGTGGGCCATGGGGGAAGGTGTGTGATTGAACAGGAAGTGAAGGCGTGATGGATGGAATGAAGGGCAACAGCCCCCCTTTTGTGTGTCGAATCAGGCTAGGGAATGTTCACAGCAGCAATTTGTAAGAGGAAAACTTTGGAGGGGGGGATAAACCTCTATTATCTATGAACAGGAATGAGTTACATTGTGATGTTCTCAAATAATAAAAGTTTCATCCGAGAAAAGTAATGCACCAGAGGTACACATGTCACCATGGACGAGTCACATAAACATAATGTTGAATGAAAAACAGCAAGCTGCAGAAAGGCATACTTATTTGATGATACCATTTATATGAAGTTTGAAAACGTGCAAACCAATTCTGTATATGGTTCATGGATAAATAAATACATAGTAAAAGCATAAAGTCATTTGTGAGAATGATAAAGTCTCCATCCAGATTACGACAACTTCTGGGGTTGGGGAGGCAGAGGGCGTGACCATGGAGAGGCACACGGCGGGCGGGGCTTCAGTACTGCCAGCGCCTTATTTCCTCATCTCCTTGGTAGAGGCATGGCTGCTCGCTGTATTATTATTTATGCCTTATTTATACGTCTTAGCTATTGCATGATCAAGTGTATTTAAAAAGCAGGCGTGAAGCAAACGGTGTGCATTGGGAAAGGAGGGCCTACTTTCTACCCTCCCCACTGCGTCTCGTCAGTTAGACATCAAACTTGGGGGTCTTCTGAAGCCTTGCTCCAAAGTGCAAAGCACGATGGCTCTCCTAGACCAACTGTTAGCTGGTCAGCTCCCTCGCCGCTCCTCTCAGCCCTCCCCTGGTGCAATGCAATGACGTTGGAAGAGAAGGAGGGGGTTGGGACTCAAGCACTCCTGGGTCCTCTTCGCTACTCTGAGCCCACCCACTTTGTCCCTACAGGGAAAAGCTGTCTTGTGGCCAAGGGAGCTAGAGGCCCATCACTGCCCAGTGGTGCTGCCCTCTGATTGGTTCCTCCAGTGCATCTGGCCATTGTCACCTGTCCTCCAGTTACCCACTGATGTCTCTTCCCCTCCCCATCCTTTTTCTGAGACCTCCTCCATTGCGTAGCTTCTAGATCTTGACACTGGCCCTAGGACTCAAAGGTTTAGCACTTGTGCGCACTGCACAGGGCATGCCCAGGATCCATTCCCTCCCAGGAATATCCCGTCCACAGCTCCTCCCTGACTTGCCCCTTTTTTGCCCCTTTCTCCCATCACCATTGCCAAAACCACAGCATGCTCTGGAACTGCTCCCAACCTCCTGCCCCATGGAAGTTGGGAAGAGGAATGCCAAGTGTACTCGCTTTCCATTCAAACGAGGTACGCTGCTGTGTCGCTACAGATGAGGAAACTGATGCCCACATAAATGTCTTGCTCAAGGTCACAGCTACTAAGGGGCAGAGCTGGGATTCTATTTTGTTGTTTGTTTGTTTTTTGTTCAGAGTTGGGATTCTAGTCTATGTTCCTCTGGCCCCAGAGCCCATGCATACTCTTGCCTTGGCATTTACCACCTCTTGAACATCGATAGGAAAGCTCCCAGTGAGGGTTTAACTTTTTCCCTTTGATTCAGCCATGCTATGGACCGGCTCCAGGCAGCATTCTTGAACCTGTTCTGTTATGCTCCTTCCCTCTTTGATTTATTTTCAGGACGCTTTTCACCTGGGAAAGAGGTGGTAGAGGAATCTGAGTGTACTGTCTCCCTTTCCTACAATGGTGTTTCTCAGAGCATGATCCTCTCACTCTCAGGCCCTCCCACACTGCACTTCCCAGCTGTATAATAGGGAGATACTAGAGCACCCTAACTGCTGCCCTTCCAGGGTGCAGGCCCCGGCCCTCACCCTGAGGACCTGGCTCGCCCCGGCACCAGCTCTGTCTTCACCTACCAGAGAATGAGGGGACTTGCCTGAGCTCGTTTAGGTTTGACCCACTCTGACCCTCTTTCTTTACATAAATGACTCCTGGATGTGAGCTCTGGAGTCTTCATAAGGTCCCTAAAGGGTTACCGCCCACTGAGTTATGGGAAAAGACAAACTCAGACACAAAGAAGTTACGACTCTATGTCAGGTCCGTTTGAGCAAGGGCTGCAGGATTAATTATCCGAGTGGGTATCCTGCTCTAGAGCATTTTCGGGTAGGACATTTTAGGGTTAAGGAGTCTGGAATCATCTCCAAGTCTGCCCTCAGTGGAAAGCGCTGAGAACCTGGTCAGCACACTCCAGGCAGGCTGATGCAGCACGTCAGGATCCTGGCTCCCAGTCCAGTGCTTACCTAGCATCACCCAACTGCCTTTTCTTCTTGAAGAAATTACAGTCTGTCTCCTTCCCTTTGGTCTACAGGGACGGGGAGCCAGCCAGCACCTCCCGGCTGAGTCTGAAGGCTCTCTCCTCCGAGCCGCCCCGGGCCCACGGCCGGAGATGGGCATGGACCAGGAGTAAGCAGCAGGAGACGCTGGAGTTGGGTGGCCAAGCCCGCCACCTGTTTGTAGAGCATGTGCGCTCACAGGCTGAGACCCCAGTGGTACCACCAGAATGGGGACTGTGTATGTGGGGAGCAGACTCAAGGTCTGTAGGAAGCTGCCCGAGTTTGAGGGAGTGTCTTGGCCCACCATATGTACTCATTTCGCTTCATGGTTTGAGTCATCCTAGAAAGAAACAAAATGCAGACTCCTCCAAGGCATGAACTGGGCTAAGCTGTGCAAGGGGTTCTCCTGACAGAGGGGAGGATGGATACTTCGCTGCAACTCTGGCCTCTTGAGTGTTTCCTTGTTTGCATACCACACTGGCGTGGTTGTCAGGAGGTCTGGTTCTGATTCCAGTGTGCTTCCTGGTATCCCCTCTCGCCTCTCACCCATCAGAGCACCAGGTCTGTGGCTGACCCACTGAATGACTTTTGACCAGTCGTGTCACTTAGAAATAGAATGGGTACTGTGCGTCTCAACTGGCTCCCTCCTCCTAGGGAGTGTTTGGGAAGTTGTGGGAACATGTTTCATTGTCATTGGGACTTATTTCCAGGGGAGAAGGACAGAGATGCTGTCTTCTTGCTGTGCAAGAGAGCCTCACACAGGGAGGAACTGTCCCGCCTGCAATGCCAGCAGTACCCTCAGTGAGAAGCAGTTATGCTCTGCTGAGACCCATCTGCTGAGACCCAGCTACAATCTTATCTGTCAGGCATAGTCCTGTGACGTTGGCCATCATGTGTGACATAATTTAGGTGCCAGTGAAGTGATACAACTCTGGCGGAGGCCTGCGTCGTGAGGTTAGCGAGTTGGCGACGTTGTCCCGGGAATGGGTTGACCTGGGAGCTGCTTGGTGTAAGGCTGAATGGCCTGGTCAGCAGCCACAAACCTCTGAGCTCTCTAAAATCCAGCATTAGAGAGTCACCTGGGCAAATGTCCCTGGAGCTGTGAGGAAAAGGCAGATGGAAGCTACAGGGACACGAAGAAAGACGAGAACAGTCTGGAAGCTGTTAAGATCAGAGTGCAGTGAGGGGACGAAGCAAGGCATTGAACAAAGCGATTTCCTGTGATCGGCTCTACAGCACATGGGGGCCGGGGACCTGGGGCTGAGCAAGGAGTCGGGGGAGGTCTGTCTTCGGGTGCAGAACCAATAGCGCATTTGTCCTTTTTAAATCCAGCTCCTTCTTCTCATAAATCAAGGGGAGCAGGGGTTTAGGGGCTTGTCAGTCTGAAAAGAGCCTTTGGCTCATTAATTTCCATAGCAAAGGCAAGCAGTTTAAGGGAATCAGATCATTACTGAGCCCCAAGAGACTCAGGGTACTTCTTAACAACTGTACACCTGCCTGTCAACTTTGGTCTTTACAAAGCTCCTGGAATTGAGTGGAGGAGCTACTAATAAAGCATTGAATTATGGTTCACTGTTTGGCATATTCACACATGTCATAATGTACCTTCTGTGAGGGCAGGTACCATGTCTGCCTTGGTTGTCACTGGATTCAGCACCTAGGACAGTGCCCTCATAATTATTGGTTGACTACATGAATGAATGCCTTCATGCTATGAGTATGCACTGTGGGGAGAAAGAGAAACATATCTCTTTGTACTCCTGCCTTCAAAACATTCTTCCTGTTGTACGAGACAAGGCATGGGATAGAGGAAGGAAGCAGAGGTTTGGGTTCTGTACTGTAAGCTGTCCGGTATTGTAAGCCCAGCTCAGCCACTTTACCATCTGTGACCTCGTCTGATTACTTAACTTCCTAAAGCCTCCTCTGACTAGTGGTAGCAGTAACGATGCTGGAAAAGGACTTCGTGAGCTAATGCATGAAGTGCTTAGCACAGGACCAGGTATACAGCAAGTGCTCAGTAATTACAAGCCGTTGAGGACATGTTGCCAGGTATCTTTCTTCATGGGGCAGGTGACCGAGATGGATTAGGGGCACCCCAGCATTTGTTCAGCAGCTGGCCTGTGACAGCATTTTCATTAGTCCAAAAGGCAAAAGGAGCAAAAGAGGGAAAATGCAGTAAGCTTTTCATGAAGCTGAGCTTATTTCATTTAAAGGATGGTCCTTTTGTGTGCAGTTTTCTTCTTTATTACTTCTTTTGACATTGAGGTATCATTGTTTTGTGATATGATGATGAGATTAGAAATCAGGCTTTAAAAATATATCCTCATCGGACGAGATAAGTCTGTGGTCCAATGCTGGTCCTCCATTAAAAAAAGAGTCTGTATGTAAAATTCCAACACCTACAGACCAGCTTGCTGACTGTTGTTCTCATCTCCAGGCGGTGGAGTGTAGGGGCTGAGGAGACAGAGGCCAATCTTGGGCTGGACCTTGAGAGGGCTCCCCAAGGCAGCAGGCAGGGCTCGAACATGTCCTTTCAACATGGTAGGATTTGTGTTTGGCAGATAGAAGTGTGTGGTCATTCTAGGTGGAGGATACAACTGGAGCAAAGGCCCAGGAGTGGACATGAGCCAGGGATGAAAAGGGTCTACATGAGAGACTTTGGGTCATGGAGAAGCAAATGAGGGCCAGAAAGCCACTGGGGTTTCTTCAATGGGGCATGCCATTCCAAAAGTGGGACTAAGTAGGGAAGAGAGCTCATTCGTTGAGCTCCTACCCTTATCTCTAGTACTCACTATTATCTCTAATACTCACTACCACCCTGGAACTATTCTCCCCAATTATATAGAAGAATCCAAAGGTTCATAGAGATAAAACAAGGCATTAGGGGTAATATAACTAGCAAGTGGCGGAATCAAGACTATAACAGGAGTTTTCAGATTCAGGAAGTTTCGAGAACTTACATTTGGGTGGAAACAGATACAGCAAATCTTGATGACTGAAGTGCTAGGGCTTGAGAGCTGAGAGTAGGATCTCAAGTGGGAGCTAAAGGATGCGTTATTTCCCTTTGGGAAGGACTTTGATGCAGTGGATTTTGGACGCCATCCTCAGCACTGCCAACGGGTCTCTCTGTTGTTGAGAGATAATGTCTTGTTTATGCCTCTTCTATCATTTCTAGGGAAAAAAAATATATTTATTTTTATATATTTATTATATATATATTTATTTTTATATATTTTAAATATATTTTTATATTATGTATATCCCCCAAAATGTATACACATTTTAAGAAAGGAAAACTGTATTAAAATGGTAATACTCAATATATAGCGATAACAAAAGATGAATACAAGTCACATTGGACTTCTGCAATTACAAGAGCTGCTCAAAGTGGTCACCATCAGCATCCAGACCCTTCTGATTACTATACTTACAATGCCCAGCACAGTACCTGTGTAAATACTTAATATCCAATAGGTTACATCTCCCTATTGTAATAGCTGGGTATTGGTTCTCAAACTTTATTGTGTGTCAATAAATGTCTCCCACCCCCAGGTTCTGATTTAGTAGGTCTGGGATACTTCGAGGAAAACTAGATTTTTAACAGGTACTTGAGGGGACTCCTGCGTAGTTGGTCCCTGGACCACACTTAGGGAAGATTTTCTCCAGAAAGGATGATCTCCTCCAGGGTTCTCTATACCAGAAATTCAGGTAGATGCCACAAGACGGTGCTAGGCAAGGCCTTCCTTAGGTACAGGGAATTGAGGCAATATTCTTGAGCACGTTTTAGGAGGGGGACAGGGCTTCACTTTGGGGATGGGAGGACCTCCATTGAGTACGGACTGAAGAGAATGTGGTTCTTCCAGTTGATTCTGAATAGAGACCTATCAAAGCTTTCAGCCAGACTCACCCTAACACTGCTGTCGTCAAAAGAGCAGGTGTGTGGTTCAGTGAGCCCGGGCCAAGCTACAAAGAGCCTGCTTTGTTGCTAATGCATTCAGCGATGTTAGGTAGGACTCTTCCCATTGCGACCATTCAATTCCTGTATCTGAACATGAAGGGGTGAGCGTAGGTGGACCCTAAGGTGCCCAGGCTCCCGGAAGCATGTGTTAACCTTCACTGTCTCCCACTTCCTATGAGGCAAGACCTTCCCACTGCTAATTTGGAAGGCTCTGCCTGACCTCCCCTCTCAGCCTCACATCCTCCTGTGGGCCTACCTGGGGCCTCACTTTCTCAGAGGAGGAGAATAACGTGATTTGGCCAAGGTCTTCCCATGGGAAAGTGAGAGAAGCTGACCCTTTGTGGTATCTGGAGCCAACTGGCCAGCATTGAGTTTGTTCCCCTTTCTCATCCTTTTGGGCTGCTGGTGGGAATGTGTTTGGAGGGTTTTGAGTTTAGTGCCAGGAAAGCTGGGCAGCTGCCGCATATGGCTGAGGAATCGGGGTACACAAGCCACCCTACTGCATAACTCTGGGGCACCCCTGATATTGCAGTCTGTGAATAGCCCGCCCTGGAGTTGTGTGGTACAAACCCCAAGTGGTCTTGTGTGATGTCTCTGGCCATGTGTGCTGGGGTTTCCCTCTCCTTTTAAGTGGCTTTTCATTGTCTCTTTTAGGGACTACCTTGGCATATGATAGCAAGCTAGCTGGTTAGCTGTTGAACATAGAAAGGCAAGGGCTAGAACTATCTTGCACGGACAGGCACAGTTGGTGTGTATAGCTCAGTTTAGCTCCGTGCAAGAGCCATCGACTTGGGAATCCATGTCTTTAGGTAGGGATAAGCCTTTCTTATCTTGCCCTACATCCAAGAAGTTGGAGATTTCCATGGAGATTCTGGCAGAGGGGAAGATGCTTTTCAGTTTTGAATAGAGCCAGCGATCAGGACCTTTCAGAAAAGTGCAGTCTCTCCCATCCTTCTCCCAGATGGATGGCACTCTTTTTGCCACACAGGCGTTGATGTGACCTGACAAGCAGAAGAACACGGCTGACAACTCATGCCCAGCCTGTCTTTATACAAACTGAGAGCGTCTCTTTCAATTCGGTACACTAGGTACCTCGTTCACCTCACCCTAGTCCCGGTTCTATGATATTTCAACCTAATTGGGTGTCAGCTCTATGTTAGGTATTGGGGTACAAAAAGCAATAAAACATGGCCCTATCTATAAGGATAGATGGTTGGAAAGACTGACAGGAAGCCCAGTGTTTCTGATTGGCCATGAGATTTCTTTGGTGGGGACATGGGAGGTCCAATGGGGCAAGAGGGGAGGCACTTGGTCTCCGTGGGGTCGAGCAACCTTATCTGAGAAGAGTTGGCTTTGTAATTGAGATTTAAAGGGTGAGGAGGAGACTGAAGGGGGAGCGGAAGGGAGTGGGAGGAAGGAAAGGACATTCCAGGTAGTGGGAACAGCATGGACAAAGACCCAGAGACAAGAGAGAGCTGGGGGTTTGGGAAATCACACATTGTTTCGCATGATGGAAATATTATAGGCTGAGTAAGGTGACAGGGAGTGGGAAGTGGTCAGGAAGCCAAAGCATGACAGAGCCTGTATTCCATGCAAAGTAGTGAGAATTTCTACCCTGAAAAACTTGGGAACCTGCTGAAGAATTCTGAGTGCGAAGGTGACATGATCAGAATTGCATTTTAGAAATATCACTCTGGTGGAAGTGTGGAGAACCACCGGAAGGGAGGTTGGGCTTCCCACGTCGAGGCGGGCTGGCAGAGAAGCTGCCGTTATTGGCGTGAGAGTGAGCTTCTCCAGAAGTCCTGAGGGATAGAATGTGTGGGTCTCTTCCTGTTCCCTGGCCTGGAACCTCTTGCAGAAGCAGGATCTCCCTGGGGGGAAAACAGATAGCTCCTTTCAAGCCTGGACTGAAGTAAGGAGGGCCTCTTTGCCCACAGGAAGAAGAGCCCAGAAGCTGCCCTGGGGGTGTCTTTCTCCCAGGACTGAGCCCCTCCATTCACAGGTGAGAGGCACCACAAGTGCTGGGCACTGCTCTCCTTCCCCGGCCCCCGAGCCTCTTCCGCATGTATCTGTGGCAATTCCTTCACTTTGCTTTCCTCATTTCTGCCTCACAGATTGTCTCCCAGCACCTCCAGGGGTGCTAGGGAAGGGAGCTAATTACCTGGCTATAAATACCACCAGGATGAGCTCCTAGGGCCCCAGACCTGGCTTCTCTTTCTCTGTGCCTCTGTGGTGGGTCAGGCAATCCTGGGTGGGTGGAGTTTGCACAGCCCCCCGACTGGTATGTTTCTTCACCCCTCACAGGCTGGCGTGTGCCCGCCTTCCCCTAACGAATGGGCAGCATGGGAAGAAGTAAGTTACCAGCAGTGTCACAAACATCTACAAAGTGCCAGGCACAGTGCTAGGCTCTGGGAGGTTGGGGATGAATCAGAGCCTGGCTCTGCTTTCCAGGAACTCACTCTCTAGAAGAGGAAGATATGTCTGCAACACATAGGATGGGACCTGTGAAGAGGGAGGAACGATGGGTCTGCCTGCCTTAGGAATGGAGGGCACTACCCCTGGTGGCCCAGATAGCTGAACCCGGAAGCAGTGAGGAGATGGAGAGGGCTGGGAGGGCATTCTAGATAGAATGTATGGGGCAGCAGAAACTGAGCTGTGAGTGTCCTCGGGGAGTAGAGCCAGCCCTCTGTGACTCTGGCCCGGGACTTCCTGGAGGAAAGAAAGATGGAGATTGCAAAGTGCAATTGGAATCTGGTTTTGAGAACTCTTAAGAACAGTGTCCTGGGGTTGCTGGGGGCTACAGAAGACTTTTCAGCAGCGATGTGGCCTGATCAAGGGGCTGCTTAGGGAAGATCATTCCAGAGTGAGGCTGGATGCCCTCCCCCTGGTCACTTAGCTTCATTATCTCAAAAAGGCTCTGGTTCAGGGACTGGAGCTCCAACGGAGGTGAGAGCAGTGGGCAAGGAATTACAATGAGGATGCAATTAGCATCTTACAAACAGAACAGACGTGCAAACACCTCACCAGAAGAGTGGAATTATGCGCGAGGGGGAGGGGGAAAAACATCCTTCCCCTAATAGCTCCTCGACTTTCATTAGTTCTGACAGTGAAGGCTACATCACTGTGCGTTCCATGGCAACCGTTTCCAGGAAGAGCAGCACCGGGAGGAGCAGGTTTTGAAGACTTTGAATCAGTCCGAAAGCTTAGCCAGACAAAACATCTCGTGGCTGGCTCCACAGCCTCCACGGGCGCCTCAGGGAAAGGGTATGACGTGGGCAAACATTCCCCGTGGTGACAGTGGTGACTTGAGGAGAGGGAGCGTGAGCAAAGACCGCCTCCTGGGGCCGCATCCTGGGAGAGGTTCCCAGGGCCAGAGGTCCCTCAATTGCAGAACTAGAGCCTGTGACTCCAGGAGAGGGAGGAGGTGGGGAAAGCAAAGCGACAAATTGTGGATGCCTCAGCTTGTTCTCTGTCCCCCTGAGAAATACGCAGCTGTTTCTTTCGTGTGCATGCCTTGGACAGCACTAGTGGAGGGGAAGCGCGAGGCTTTGCAGCCAGATGGCCTGGATCTGAATCTCAGGCATTCCCTTACTAGCTGGGTGATGGTGGGCAGCTTACCTCAGTCTCGGGGTTCAGCTCCTTAGGTATCCCGGCGTTGTTGGAAGCCCATGGAAAATGGCCACCTCCAGAGCTGTCTCATAGTAGGTGCTAACATTGAGCTCATTGTCCGTTCTTCTGTAGGGTACAGACAGGTGCTGTGGGTCACCTGCAGTAGCGCCCTCTGCCCTCTCCTCTCTCCGCTCCTTTCTTTTCCAGCATTCCTCATGTGCCCTCCCCACTCTTCCCCTCTCACGTTCTGACTGTATAGTCCAAGGATGGCGAAGGTGTGGGAGAAAAGCAAGTTGGTTTGCTCTTGGCCTCAGGGCAGGAGTCAGAGCTAGTTTTGGTGTCCTTGGGGGCTCTGGTCCTGGTACAGACAAAGTGCATGGGGGGCAGGGAGGAGGGGCTGAGAGGCACCCACAAGGGAAGAGAACTTGTAAACCAGCAGTGTCCTCAAAGCTGTGTCTTCACCATGGAGGGCCTGCGTGTGCTGGAGCACTGCGCTCGGCACTTGGGGTGTGTGGATGTGCACAGTAGTCACAGATCTTAGCTCTCAAGGAGCTGCCGACCCCCGACAGAGACTGCCCATGAGCAATAGACACAAGGAAAGGTGGCTATGAAGTTAGAAAGTAATAAGGGCTTGGGGGGAAAAAAATCAGTGGGGCGGGGGGCGGGGTTGGAAAGGTGAGCATGGGAGGTGGGCTGTGATTTTAAATAGCGGGGCACATTAGACCTCCTTGAGAAGGCAGCGTGTGAGCAAAGACGTGACGGAGGTAAGGATGTCTGGAAGAAGAGTGTACCCGACAAAGGGAATAGCCAGTGCCGAGGCTCAGAGGAGGGTGGGTGACTGGCATGTTTTCCAAATAGCAAGAAGGTGCGAGTGGCTGAGAGGGATAAGGGGAGAATAACAGGAGTTGTCACATGATAACGGGGGCTAGAATGGATGCACTGGAGTGACTTCTGCTCTGTAGGGTGCCAAAGTACTACCAGGGGTGGGGAGGGACAAATGGTGACCCGTCCTCTACAGATGTTTAAACAAAGGCTTTTGCAACTTAGCAAGTGTTTGAAATCCACTGATTGAATCTTGTACCAATGGAGAAACAGAGCCTCCTTGGAAGAAATGGAACTCAGACCTAGGGCATCTGGAGAGGGCTCTTTCTAGGACAGTGTCAGAGCCATGGGAGGTGCCTGAGCCGCAGACAGTTCCCAGGGGGTCACACAGCTGGATCCCCATGGAACCCCCCACTCCAGCTTACTTGAGCCTTTGTGACTTTGCCCGTGATGTTTTCTTCTGCATTGTCTTTCTCAGTTCAACTTCTCCCTCCTCTTTAAAGCCGCCCCTGCTTCCTTAAGCCAGCAATGCATCTTTTTTGTGTGAAATTTCATAGCATTCTGAACTCTAGTAGCCACGAAACAAGTGACACTGTCTTCCTAGGCCAGTGTTCCGTGCTCTGTAAGTGCTGAGGCAAGTTACCTACTCCTAGGGTTCAGGCCAGGATGGAATTTAATAATATATGTAATACATTAGGATATGGTCTGGCGCAGGAGAGGCAGTCAATGGATGCTGATGAAGTAAATCCATCATGACAGCCTTTGGGGACGTCCCCTTTGTGGACCTCCTATCCCTGTCCATAAAGACAAGGCCCTAGAGCACAGGGGTCAATAGCATGGGCTTTGGAATAAAGAAGCCCAGGTTCAAATCGCATTTTTTAACACATCAGAGCCTCAGGGTCTGAATCTTTCAATGGCAATAATAATGAGATCTTGGGATTCTTAGGAGAATGCAGTTGCAGATAATGCTCAGTAGCACAGGTCTCGCCCCTTGGGATGGAGTCCTGCTGGGGGGAGAGGGGTCCCAGGCAGTGATTCTCAAGCTGGAGTGTGCGCCAGTCATTTGGAGTGTTGCTAAAACACAGATTGCTGGTCCCCACCCCCCAGAGTGCCCGGCTCAGTACGTCTGGGACCTACTGAGGCCCTGCATTTCTAACCAGTTCCCAGGTGGTGTGATGCTACTCATGGTGAGATCACTCTTGAGAGTCAGCGTCTTAGACCAGAATGAGAGCGGTGGGGTCAAAGGAACTGAAGACCATGCATGAGCTTGATGTGCAGGTAGTCCAGGGGGAGAGACGCATCCCCAGAAGGAGGCCTGTTCTCTAGGCCAGGGAGTCGGGGGAGTCCGCACACCTGGGTGGCCAGCTGCTCTCCCTTGGGCTCCATCACATGCGCTGAGATGCGTAGTCCAGTGAGGAAACAGCCAACGCCGAACTCCTTCCCCTTCTTCTCTTCCACTCTTGTTTCTTCTGGCTGGATGACAGCTGGCCTGTGGGCCTCTCCAAATACCGCAATGGAGTGAATTAGAAGATGTGGAAGGAGGTAAGCAAGAAAACAGAAAACCAAAATAGAGATGAAGCCAAAATCAGCATTTCTCCCCCCTATAATTTCTCAGAGATGCGTAGCTGTCATCCTGAGAGCAGTTGGGTCCCTAATAACTGAAAATGGTTCTGTGAAAATGATTGGCATCTCTATCTGCTCCACAATAAAATCCACAGACATTAGCCTGACATTTAGACCCTGTATGACTTGGACCTAACTTATGCTAGCCACCCATTAAATACCTTTCCCTACTCCCTGTCCTTTCTTCCTCTGTTTTGCTTTCACAATTCCTTCCAGCTGAATTGTCCTCTGTCTGATAAGGCCCTCGCAAAGTCTGTCTCTATTTTTAGTGTTCTAAATCAGGGGTTGACAAACTATCGCCGGTGGGCCAAATGTCGCCTACTGCCTGCTTTTTGTAAATAAAGTGTTTTCTTTGGAACACAGACACACCCATTCATTTCTGTACCCTCCATAGCTACTTTTGGGCTGCAATGACAGAGCCGAGCAATTGCAACAGTTTGTCTGGTCTGCGAAGTCTAAACTATTTGCTACCTGGCTCTTTATGGAAAAAGTTTGCTGACCCCTATTCCAAATGCAGTGTCATTTTCTTTCTTTATTTTTTTTAATTATTATTTTTTTAAAAGTTTCAGGTGTACAAAACAATGTAATAGTTGGAGACATCTAACATCTATACCCCCCACACAGTAACACCCCCCCAAGCCACCACCCCTCTGCAGTGTCATTTTGTTAATGATTACCTTACTGGATCCCACCAAGTTACATTTCTCTCATTTTCCCCTGATCCCTTCCAGTTGTTCACTCCATGATTATTATTACTTACCATAATGGTGTTCCATGTATATTTGTGTTGTTCAATTTATATGTTTACGCTGCTATCTCTGTGACAATCACAAAGTGTAGTGCCCAGGCCCACAAAGGTTATATTAAAAGATGTTTCTTAAAGACATTCCTAAAGCCTCCCCAAACTAGGAAGCAACCTGAATGTCCAAGAGTAGAAAAAGGGTCAAACAAACTATGGTGTAGCCGTATGATTTTTGGATATGCAGCAAATAAAATCAGTTTCTCAAGGATCTATTAGGGCTGGAGAGAAATTGTCCATCGTATAAAGTTTTTAGAAAGGATTCTAACCGTATGTACAGTATAATCCTACTTTATAAGTAAGTAAATAAATAACTATGCAGATGAATTAATTAAAAAGACTAAAAGGAAATATACAAAATTTTTTATTCCTCTCTGGGTAGAGGGTTGTGGGTGACTTTCATTTTGTTGTTTTATTAGTTTATATATAATTTATAATAAGTATACATTGCGTTTAGAACCGGGGGAAAAGTACAAGTTATTAAAACCCTAGCAGCTGACTCTATCCTGGCTTCACCATATTCTGACACCCAGGCCTTAAGAATTCATCTAGCCTCGGTTTCCTTATCTGCAAAATATGGGGACATATGGCCTTCTTCACAGGGAAGTTTCATTGAATTTTGGAAACCACCCAGCAATCTCCAAAATGCCCTTCTCCCCAGCAGGCTGCGGCAGCAGCTGGGCCTTAGAGAGATGGGGGCTATCTGGGAGCTCCCACCAGACTGAGTTGGCACCTTGAGATTGAAGCGGGGCTGAGATGGAGCAGAATGGTACGGAGGCTACCTTCAAGTTCAGGGGTAGTATATGCTTTCATAGCCCAGCAGCAGGATGGCTGCTGTGAAAGGGGGCTCACCCCTGAAGCCCCCAGCTTCATTTCCGTCCAATGCGAAGCGGCTTTTCGTGTTTCATTTTTCACCCTGAACTAGCTGCTCCAGGCTGAGTGGCCTGGTGCCTGCCCTTCCACACCTCCCACTTTGTCCTGTTTTCTCACTGCCTCTTGTCTGTCTGTGCCTGCCACTTTCTTTTTCCTGAAAAGTCACACCTTCATACATCCACGGAGGTTTATTTTCTATCTTTTCTGAGCCAGAATCTTTCTTCTCCTTCCTCTCTTCCTGACGTGCTGAAAAATATCTTTACTTGAGATCATAAGTAATGGTTTCTCTTCTTTTCCCCATCTCCTCTTCCTCCTCCTCTGTTAGAAACATACTTATTGTCATTCCTCTCGGTCTTCCCCTGGTTATCAAATGAAGTTAGGGGAGGCAAGAGTAGAGGGAGGTCAGTTAAAAGGACTGTAAATTGGTCTCAGGAGGTGGCCGTGCAGATGGACAGAAGTAGATAGGTTGGGATAGAAACAGCTAGAATCCACAGGAGTTACCCATGGGGGAGATGAGGTCCAGAAAAGGGTTGTAACATGCCCCAAGGTCATGCATTTACCAAGAGACAGATCAGGGAATCTGGGTTTACATTCTTGTCTTTCCTGGGTACACCCCAGTATCTGGATATATCACTTGTTTGTCATACCTCTCCCCCCCTCCCCACCGCTATTCTGTGTGCTGTCCAGGCATAAGCAGGTGTTGGCCTAACCCTAGCGCACCACCTAGGGTATTGCATTTAACAATTTGTGCATACCTGACATGCCCAGAGGTACCTACTCACTCCTGGACTTCTGAGACCTGTGTCACACCTGCCTTTGGCTTCACAACTTGAAGTTTGGGGGAGTCTGTTGGAGACTGAGCTGTAGAATTGGAGGAGTATGTTTTGGACTGGGAGCAGTGGAGATAAACGTCACTAATTAAGTCACTCCGTTATTAGCTCCATAAAAGTGAAGCTGTGAACTCTGCCTTTGGGGAGCTGCTCCCAATCTTCTTGAGGACTCAGAGTCCCCAGCCCCAAGAGTATCTGCAGAGCAAGGAAGACATGATGGCTTACGCTGTGAACTAACACAAGAGGAGACAAGCATTTGCTACACACCAGCTCCCACGGTTTGTGAATGGCTTGTGAGTCCATGATGACGAGGGCCGTTTGTCTCCTTACTGGCCTTGCTTTTTACGGGGTGTGCTAGTGGTGGCGATGGTCATCAGTAATCCCTCCCAGGGTCCTCGTTCTGACCGCGCTCCAGCAGTCAGGACTCTGGCTGCTGGTGGAGTTCTCCTCCAGCTCTTGCTTTCTTGGTAGAGACTTGTCTTGGTAGAGACAAGTGGAAGCTCCCCCTTGATGTGGCTACAGAGAGAGTTAGGTCCCAGCTCTAACTTCTGGACCACGTGGGTTAATCTCCTCTGGCTGTCTAGAAGGTACCATGAGGATATACTACCTGGCTCAAGAGGGAGAAAGAATCACATACTCGAATGGATGGACGTTTGGAAGGTCTCAAGCAGAACTCATCTTGAATCTTTCCCACAACCTGAGAATCTCCTCTCTAGGGAGCCCCCATCTTCTGCTTGCTTGGGCACCCATTGGGCCTGAGGGAAGCCTGCTGGTGGCTGTGAGATCACCCCCCCCCCGAAGGGGTTCTCACTTTTTCCCTGTGGTCAGTTTGAAGGCCATATTCATTTGCCCATCAGCTTAGCTTAGATGGGAATTGTGAGCAGTCAAGACTGTGTGGAATGTATGCTCACCAAATGTGGACAATGCTTTGCAATCTTTCCCGGTTTCAAGCTGGTTATTCAAAAAGTGTGTCCAAGGCACACACGTGCCACATATCAGTTCTCTTTTCTGACATCTCAGTTATCAGTATACCCTCCTCTGTCAGTACACCCACTGTAGGCCAAGCGTGCATTTAACTGGCACAAATCCTTTTCATTCAATTTCATTATTGCCATTGAAAACATTTGGAGGTTGAGTCCCAGAGAGACTCAGTAATTTTACCTGAGATCAAACAGATGGTTTAGTCATGTTGGGCTTCAGGCCCAAACCATTTTTACTCTAAAGACCCTGCTTTGCTTACTTTTGAAGCCCCCTTCTGTCTCTGTATTCTGCAAAATGGTTGCCTAGTCTGCTCGAAGACCTACTAGCCTCTGGTAAGAAACTCCCTCCCTCCCCAAATGGCCTATGAATGACTAACTGAGGCGAATGTTTTCCTTAGGCCTATTAACAAATGGCTATTCTTTCCTGTTTCTCCTGCCTTCCCTTCCTTCTCCTCTTACTTGACTTTTGACACTTCTGCCTAGCCCCAGACAGAGTGCACCCCAACCCTGGCTTCACACAGGAAGGGTGAACTCAGTGCCCCAGCTTGAGGGTGTTTCTGTATCCCGAAGAAGGGGCCCTAGGCCGGGAGCTACCTTCTTCTTCCTGAGCTCACCAGTCAGTGATATGTCCTGATAATTTTGTTTCTA
Source organism: Rhinolophus hipposideros (assembly GCF_964194185.1). NCBI lineage: Eukaryota > Metazoa > Chordata > Mammalia > Chiroptera > Rhinolophidae > Rhinolophus > Rhinolophus hipposideros. The sequence goes on along the minus strand of NC_138066.1, from coordinate 20,667,898 downwards.
AAAAAAATAAAATAAAATAAAAAATAGAAAGAAAAGGAAAAAAAAGCCCTAGAGTTTTAGCGCTTGCCAATTTCTGTGGTGTAAATATTCCCACCATAGCCATGATTTCAAGCTACCATGGTGACATCACTGAAGGCAGAGTTGAAAAGAGATGAGCATAGTCAGCTCCATTGAGCCAGTGGGAGCCAGCTTTAGTACATTGCAGTTTCACCTCCATTTGGCTTGGGTGGCCCCGCTGGAGCTCAGCTAATGGATTTGCTGTCCATTGTTTTTGTTTATTCCCTTTAAAACCCTTCACCTGCTTGCTAAAATCCTCTGATAGTAATCAAGTTCTTCCTGCCAAGCTGGGCTCCACTTGAACCTCCCAGGTCTGAGTTGTGGAAGACAATGACCACCTACTCCCTTGAGGACCCACCAGATGGAGGAGAGCCAACCCACACATTTACCGCCTCATGCCAAAGCCAGAGTTGTGGGCACAAATATACAGAAAGGCATAGCCTTTACATTCTCCTGCAGAAACACCATGAGAGTAATGCCAAAGCCCAGAGAGAAGTCTCAATACCGAATTGATAGCGCTTCAATGGACTTTCAAACCATTTGGTCCCACCCCTCATTTTACAGGGAAAAAAACTAAGGCCCAGAGAGGGATAGTGGCTTACTAAAAGTCACAAAGCTATTTAGTGGCAGAGCTGGGATTGGAATCCATCTTTCTTGACATCTAGGAGCCAGTTCTTTTCATGCAGAATAGACTTCGTCTTCTGTAGGTTCTCAAACCAAAGAGAGATGAGGGTCTCCCTTTTCCTCCTGCCAGGGTGACCAACTTGTCCTGATTTCCCTGGGATTTCCCTTGTGTTAGCAGTGGAAGTCCTCCCTGCATCCTGGGAAAACCTCAGTTCAGGCAGACTCAGACACTTGGCTTCTCATCCCCTTCCCTTTTTCTTCCTTCCACCACACATTGATTGGATGCCTGCCCACAGAGATCTTAGAGTCGAGAAAGGATTGCTTGCAGAACATTACCTTTGTGACGGTAGCATATTACTCTTTGTGTGGATGTACCCTAATTTATTTAATCTTATTTTGAAAGGCAATTAGGTTTTCATTTTTAAAAAATTATCAATAGCATTTTGTATATTTATCTAATAACGTCCATTGGATGACTTTTAGATACAAATTATTGGGTCAAAGTGTATCCATACTTACAGTTGTTGTACAGTGTGCCCTCTAAAATGGCTATTCAATTTATGTTCTCAGTAACGATCTTTGAGACTTAATTTTTCACACTGTCTTGAGGCTTGGGTATTGCTGACCTAAATCATTTCCCAATTTGGTGAGTAAAAAGAATACCAGTGTCTTATACAACTTTGCTTTTCTTCACATTTCAGTGGGGATGACGATCTTTCCACTCATCTGTTAACTGTTTGTATTTTTTTTCTCAGTTTCTTCTATCTGAAGCCCATACTTGTGTCTGCCCAGGCCTCTGTATGTCTAGTTATTACTACAAAGAAGTTCAGAGAGCAAGCGATTGATACTCTACTATTTAGTTTACCCAAAACCATTATTAGTTTTCTGCTGTGTGTGCGGTGTCAGGTTGCAGGGCATTAGATGCAAAGAAATATAATGTGAAGTTCTTATTCTTGAAGTGGCTGGACCTCTATACTGAGAGACTAATATGCACAATCCGAGGGACAGAGGGTGAGGCCAGCTGTTGCAGTGGCCTGAGGATAGCAGTGGTCGGTCTTCAGATTGTAGATTGACCTGCTGGTACTGTTACTTTAGTTCTCTTGGAATCGAGGTTAACCGTATAGACTTGTCTCAGAGCTGGGGCTTGATAAATAATTTCACCTGTCACCGAGGCGTTGAAGACACTGTATGCTGTTTTTAGGGTGGTCTTGCTAACCTCCTCCGATTTTAATTTCCCTGGAAACTTTGCCCCCAAAATGACTTGCATCCCTACCTCTACCCCAAGGCAGTCCCCTGTGGCCATCCCACAGACCCCTAGAACTCTGAAGCTGTCTCAAAAACACTGGACACAATGATCAGTGAGGTCTCAGCCCGCCCTCTGATTCTATGACTCAACCATTCATTTCAACAGGTGCCTGGATTATACCAACACAGTCGTGGGGGCCACCATGCCTGTCCTTGAGGCACTTGTGGGCAGAGGAGCATTTGTGACAATGTCGGAGCGTTTTAACTGCTGGGCAAAGTGGGTTCTCCACGCAGGGGTGGCCCCTTCACATATACCAGCATCAATGGTCCCCAGCCCAGGTTGTACATTCCAGTCACCTGGGGAGCTTTGACACATGTGGATACCTACTGTGTACCTCAGTTTCCTTACCTAAAATTGTGAAAAATACTATCTCCAGGGTGTTGGTGGGTTCCATAAGGTTCTCGAAAGCAAAGTACTTAGGAGAGTGGCTGGCAATCGTCAGCGCTCGAAAACATTATATTCTCGCCGCTTGGAAGAAGGAACTTTCAGAGTCAGAACAAGCAGTTCTCTTTAGAATTCTCAGTTGTTTTCTTGCCCTTCTCAGCTTTTCTACTCTTCTCATCCCCTTTGTTTACCTCTCCATTGCCTGCTTCCCTCTTTCTCAGAACCCAAGACTCAGGACTGCAGGCAGAACCCTGCCTCCTGCCAGCAGCCTGGTGATGAGGGTCAGTACCTGAGAACAGGAAGTCAGAGCAACTGCCCAGAGGTCCTTTTGGCTTTGGGCTGCAGCATAGAGCAAGAGGGAGAGGCTTTGAAAACAAATCGAAAATGGTTTGCAACCTGCTTCTGCCCTTTCCTGGTGGTGTCAACTTGGGAAACACCCTTCAGGTGACTGAGCTCCACCTTGTTCTTCTATGAAATGCAGACTGTGAAGCCTACGCAGCTGGGTATCGGCGGAGAACCCAAAGGATGTGCCTAGCGTGGTATTTGGCACTTGATAAGTGCCCAGTGAGCATGAGGCCACTTCATGGAGCCCATGGGAAACCAGCTGAGTCTGCTCTTCTTCCCTTCTGTCACATCTGCCTATGTTCCCACAAAGGAGGCGGGGTCCTCCTTGGTCCCTCAATACATGGGAGGAACCTTAATCCAACAGATAACCCTGGGACCCACAGAGTCCGGTTATCTGGGAGGAGAAGGAAGAGAAGGAGGTTTTAAGGACAGTGTCCCAGGGCCAGCTGCCTGTCTTTGAAGTGAGCAGGTGGTGCTACAGGGATGGAAGCCTGACCACAGGGTCTATTTTAATAATGCGCTTCATGCATGAGGCCCTGAGATCCGGTTCACGGTGGGTGTTCCTGGGAACGAGGACCGCAGAGACAAGAGGACACGTTAGGAGGTCTGGATTCAACGCCCATCCCTTCAGGCTGCTGCTTCCTCTGTAAGATGCTTATAAACCACGGCTGACAAACCTGACCAGGCAATTGTGACGGTCCAGGGAGGTGACACCCTGTACACTCTCAGCAGTTACTCAGTCTGATGAGACCCCTGAAGAATACTTGGAGAGGAGTCCCACGTAGGCAGCCTCAGGAGGCTAGCTGGAAGAGGACATGTATACAACTGACTCGAGTATAGGATGAAACGTACGAAGAGACGTAAGGGCAATGTAGGGCTTGGAAAGATTCTATTTTCAGGTGACGATATTTGAGAAGTCTCAAATATCGAGAAGACACTTGCGTTAGACTTAGAAGAAAACGTAGGATTTGGCTATGTGTAGATGGGTAGAGGTGTGTGTGTGTGTGTGTGTGCACGTACACACACATACACAGGTCTCCCTCACCATGCCTAGTTCATACTATACTATAGTTATCTATGGTGAGGACTCCCTTTCTGGAACATTCTTTTAGGCAGTAAGGGGGAAGGTCAAAGGCTCTCCCCGAGTCTTTGATTTCTTACAAATAAAATAATCCTCGTGCCAGAGGGACACATTTTGGGGTGACAGATTTCCTTTCCTACATGGTGACTGCATTGCTACAATAATCTTTCTACAATACGTATCTGATGATGTCTCTCTCCTGCTAAAACCCCAGTAATGGCTAAACACCAAGAATTGCAGTGGAGAAATTAGAGTTGCTTTATTTACAGAGTGCTAAGCAGGGAGAATGGGAAAGCTATGGCTCAAAAGCTGGAACTCCCTGGTCCAGGATTCGTGGTGGGTTTTTAAGGGGTTAGGGGGAACAGGTATGTGGAAGTGCTGGCAAGGCCAGTTTTCATTGGAGGACCTTGGAGCTTGGCCATTTATAGTAAGGGGCTTCAGATTCGATCTTTCTGGACAATGGACCGTTCGCTTCTCAAAGGGTTCCGGTATTCAAGTTCTGATCATGTCCCAGTTCTTTTGTTGTGTGTGTGTTTCCTCTGCCTTTGTTTCCACTACATGACTTGCAGTTTTGGTCTGTTGTCTCTGAAAAGCAACTCAGTAGGTTGTTAAACAGGATAGGACCATTGTGAGCTGGTTTTACAGTTACAATTGCAGCCAGAATTGCATCAAGTCCAATCATCCATCAGGCCCTACCTACCTACCTCGACTGCTTCAGTCTTATTTCCTCAGTCACCGCACTGGGCTTCAGCAGCAGCCAACTTTGCTCCCTCCCATGTACAGATCTGTTCCTTGCGGGCTGCTCTGCTTGAGATGCCCTTTCCCAAGGTTTCCTCCAGAGAAAGTTGTAATTTAATTTTCTTTCAAGATTCAGTTTAGAACTTGCATCCTCTGAAGAGTCTTCTCTGAATTGCCTTGGCATATTAATGAAGTAATATGTCTAGGTGAGCCTTTGTGAGGGTGGAGTCCACCATTTACCTGTCTTTATACTTGGGTCCAAGTATAAGGCCTGGCATGAATCAGGTGATCAATAAAAACTTGATGGTTAAATGAATGAATCAATAAATGCATAGGTAGTTTTATTAGTCATAAGAACACTCACCCATGCCTTCTATTGGGAAAGAAAAAAGAGCCAGTACACATTGATTATCTGTCTAATCTACTCTTTGATATTTTCCCCCGGGGTATTTAAATGTTTCAGGGGTATTTAAATGTTTCATGGTTGTATTCAAAAGTTTGAAATCCTTTGGAGTGGGGTTTCACAAGAGTGGCCTGTTTCCCAAGATGTTTAAATAATTCATCATTGTATTCAAAAGTTTGAAATCCTTTACAGTGGGTTTTCACAAGAATGAGTTGTTAAACCTGAAGACAAGAGGGGATCCCAACGTTGAGAAACTCAGTGTGTTCCCCCAGGATTTTTGCAATTTGAGGATCAGGTGAAAGATCAAAGCCATTCACTGAGGAATTGTACGTTACTGAATCAGTATGCACTTTGGTAGAGGAATTGAAATAAAGAAGTGAAAAAAGGTAACTCCATATTGGGTCAATCTATGTGTTAGCACAGTCCGGACCCTTTATCTGTATTATTGATTGGTTATTCCAGAGAAAATCATTCACTTTTCAGATTGCTGTGGTCATCGGTTTCTACTTGATCAGGCATAGACAGTATCTGAATTGGGTTCCACTACACCCTGATTCCATGCCCGTGGAAGACATTGCCTGTCCACCATATCACTCCTATCCGCAACCCTGAATGTGGCTTCAGAATCTTTCTTTGCAGCATTGCAGCTAGCTGTTACTAATGTACTAGAGTAAATAAATTACCATGAAATAAAATCCATTTTCCATATCTCTACCAGGTCTTGAGATATCTTTAGGGAGAAGTCTGGATCCAGGCAAGATGGGAGGGTAATGGTGGGTTTGCCTATTCCCTGAGCTCCAGCCTCTAAGTGTCTGCTTAATGTCTACTCCTGGATAGCTCATGCATTTCAAAATGAAACCCTTGTATGCCCTGTAAATTGTTTTTCTTTCCTGACCTTCTAAATTGCAGTAAAAGATCCCAATATGCAACCAGTTTAGTCAAGCTAGAGACCTATTTGTCATCCTTGATGCTTGCATTTCTCTTACCCCACATTTACTTCACCAGCAATAATTGGTTGTATTCATCTATACATATTTCATTTCTGCTCCCCTCTTGTCTTACTGCAGTCCGTTCCCAATGTAAGCTATCATAATCATTCTTCTTAACTATTGTAATTGCCTCTTAACTGTTTTTCTTGCCACTATTCCTGTCCCCTCCACTTTATTCCCAGTACCTTAAAAAAGTATCAGTTAATTCCACTCCTAGGTACTTATCCAAGAGTAACAAAAACATATATCCGTAGAAAGAATTATACAATATTCATAGTAAGTTTATTCACAATAGCCAAAAATTGGAAACAACCTAAATGTCTATCAATAAGCTAATTGACAAGCATAGTATATATGTATACAATAGAATACTAATCAGCTAAAAAGAAAAACTACTGATACACACAAATGGGCGAATTTCAAAAACATTATGCTGAGTAAAAGAAACCAGACACAAGAAAATATTACTGTATAAATCCATGAATATAAGCTTTTAGAACAAGAAAAGCCAATCTAAGATAAAAACCTAAGAACAGTCATTGCCTCTTGGGGTGGGGAGTTGGTAGGATTTGACTGGAAGGGGGCATAAAAGAACTTTCTGGAATAATGAAAGGGTTCTGTTTTGAAGATAGGCATTTCATTTGTCAAAATAATACAGCTAATATTCATAGATTTTATTTAAGTAAGTTTTACCTTCACAAATGGAAAATAGGACTGTAAAAAATAATACACAATGGGAGGGAGCAGAGCACATGGAAATATTGATGATACAAGAATGGCAAAATGTTGATAACTGTTGAATCTGGTTGATGAGAATGTGGGGATTCATTATACTGTTTTGATTACTTTGTATATGTTTGAAATTTTCCATATTAAAATATTATTTTAAAGTATAAATCAAATCATATCTCTTTGTAGTTTAAAACCCTGTAATGACCTCCATTTCACATAGAAAAAAGCCTAAGCTATATGCTGTGTTGCATATGGTCCTGCCCTAACTAGCGGCTTGCCACTTTTTATCTTCTTCCTTTCTTCTCTCTTCCTGTGCTCCAGTCTCAATAGACTATCTGAGAGATAACCTAAGCATGCCAAGATTTTTTCAAATGCAGGGCTTTTGGGTGAGTCACACTTCTCCATGGACTTCTCTCATCCCCATTTTCACATGATTGTTCCTTCTCGTCTTTTCAATCTTCGAGAAGCCCTCCCAACTGACACATTTTGGTTACTTGCTTGTCTGTCTCTTCAAGAGAAGACAGAGTCTGTGAACACAGGCATGAATTGTCATTTTGTGCTGAATTCCCAGGGCAGTACCTGATTTTCTGTTTTGTGCGTTTTTATGCCTCAGTGGGTGTTATCTCTCCACTATCTCACCTCCTGGAGCCCTGGGGCTAAGTACGACCTTTTATGGTGCAAAGGTCGGTTAAGACATTATAGGTATTTTGGCATGTGTTGGAGTCTATCTGGCAACTGCTCCTGTGTGAACTGAAACTCTGGGAGACTTCTCAGGGAGGCTGTTACCTGGATGGGGTGCTGCTGGGGTGGGTTTAGCAGCCCACCCTTGTGTGAAACATAATCTGGGAAGGGGCGGTATCCCCCCTTTCCCACATTGCTTGGAAAGAGCACCGTACTGTGAGCCAGGAAGTACAAATCTTTCCAATCTCTGCGCTAACAGGCGTCATGGCTCTGGGAAAATAATAGCTTCTTTGAGCTTTTGCTTTCTCATCCTTAAAAAGCGGTACTTCATTGATATTTATGTTTGCCAAGCAACATCATACTGGAGATAGTAGATGCCTTGAGTGAGGAAAATGAAGAGTGAAGAGGGAAGGGGATGAGGGAAATGCGAGCACTGCTGAAGAAGCAAGGGGATAGAGAAGCAATGGAAATCATTTGGCTGATCGATCTGTTATCTGCTGTTAGCAAACTGAACCAGGGAGCACCTAAGATTATTTATGGAGCTAGTATTCTGTGGAAGGAGCCTCTGACTTGCTGTTCTTTTAGGTCCTGTGCAGGTCTGCAGTGTATACAACGCCCACTGTACCAGGAGATTTGCTCTTGTCTGAATCCTCTGCTCTCGGTATGCATTGTCTCCTAGGGTGGGGAAAGAAAGATAGACTCTTGGGGGGGGCAGGGGGTCTGTAGGTATTTGAGTCCTTATCAGCAACTGATAGGGGAGGGGCTTTGGGCAGAGTTTTTTTTTTAGAGAGAACAGCACATTGACAGTATCCACTTAATCGGTCACACTTGTCCTTCACAAAATTTGAGTCCCTAGACCTTAAAGGGGGACCTCTTCCAATGCCGGTGTCTACATATGCTTACGCAGGCAGGTTCTAAAACCAGACTGTCTGGGTCTGAGTAATTCCAGTTTTCCCACCTCTATGCTGTTTGACCTTGCACTTGTTACTTCACTCCTCTGGGTGTCAATTTCCTTCTTTTATTAAACACTTCTAAATTAAATTCTACATGTCGTACAGCGCCATTCGGCAGATTATGCAGGATAATGCATGTAAAATATTTAGCGTACACTCTGGCTGGCATACAGTATGTACTCCGTAATTGTCACCTATTATGAAGGTCACTGATACCGTGGAATGTTGCCCCAATGGTGGTAATTAAGACTTTGGCTCTGCTTGTAAGCTGGGAAATCATGCCATCCTCTTCAAAATGCTATATTTATCATCAAGAGTCACACAAACGGCATTAACCAACCACCGCCCCAGCTTTATACTTTCCGAGGCCATAATGGCGTGCTGTACCAGCCAAAGCCTGGGAGGGTATTTCTATTGCCTTCAACACAGGGAGCTCTTAGAGGTCCTGATTTTTATGAGTGTGTAAAATGCCTCGTGGACACATTAAACTTAATATATGATCACAATAACAGTGGAGCTGCCGGCCTGAGATAGAAGCAGCAACCCAGGGAGAACAAAATTTGGAAGCAGAAAGCATGGGAAAGTAATGTTATTTCACAGGGGTTGAGTGGTGATTGAGACATGAAGGGATGAAAATAAAGGGCAGGGGGTGTGGTGAGCAGTTGGGAACAGCAAGAACTACAGAAGAGCTTTACCCATCCCAGTCTGGGTCTGGTGCATGAGAACTCGGTGTAAAAGTGGACCGGACTAGGGATGGGAAGGTGGAGGGGAGGAGGTGGGGGAAGACATGCAGCATAGATGAGTGATACTATAGCGGGGTCATACTTAGGGGTGGGGAAGATGGAACAGTGGTGTTGGGTACAGTCCCAGAAAGCAGCTGCAGGATGATTGGGAGGTGATAGCGTGATCTACAATCCAAAATTTGGATTTAGGACCAAAGTGGTCATTGTCGTTCTTTGTGTAGACTCGGACTTAGCATGAACAGTCTTTTCAGAGATGGGATTTTTGGAGGCTTTTGTTGGCAATATATCACAGTAATAGGAATGATAGCTATAGGGGGGATGTCTCAACGTTGGAATCTCTGAAATTATGAAACAGAAGAGAAGGGATGATGGTAAATGCCCCACGTAGAGACAGTAGTAGGATTTCAAATGTTCCATGGCCCATAGGCAATAAGATGTAGAAGGTTTAGTGGGAGTGCATCAGCCAAAGAGGATGGGTCAGACATTTTTCACTTTGTAATGAAGCTTGGCTTTTGCACAGGACCATTTACTGCCAGTGAATGAATGAATGAACACATGAATGAATGAATCAAGAATGAGGACCAGGGCATGACCTATTATCCCATCTCCATTCTCTTAATGCTAAGCAAAATACATTCACATAACCAGGAGCCAACAGTTTTTCAGGGCACAGTGTTATTCAAATTCAATGGAGACTTCCAGCTGCAGAAGAAATCACACACACACACATGCACACACTTACATGTGCACACATTCTATTCAGAAAATACTAAATATTTTAAACTTCATTCTGAGGATTCCATATTTTAAATTCCCTCTCTCTCTCTCTCTCTCTCTCTCTCTCTCTCTCTCTCTAGCTTGGAGGGAGGACACATGCCTTAATCTCCAGGGAAATATCTTTCAGTTTGTTGTTTTACTAATTTAACGAGTATTCCCTGAGATTCTCATTAAGTGTCTGGCATTGTGTCAGGCTCAGGAAATCCAAAAATGAAGAAGGCATGGACCTTCCTATCCAGAAGTCACCCAGCTTTTTAAGGAGAATAGTACTGAAAAGAACTGATAGTCAGCCTTTACTTATATAGATCTTTACAGTTAATATGTTGATTTCATATGCATGGCCTACTCTGATTCTAGGATCATCAGTCCCATTTTACAGGTGAGAAGGTTGAGGTAGGCAGAGGGAGGTGGTGACTCGCCCAAAGATGTTCAGCTAGTACGTGTCAGAGCCAGGACCCACTCAGGTGGTCTGATGACAGATCCCGTGTGTTTCCCACCACTCCATGACTGCTGCAGACTGCCACACTCTGGCAGTGGTGTAATGTTTGGATTCACTAGAGGGATATGAGTGGAGGGGATTAGAGAGAAGTCACACATCGCCAGTTTGCTTGATGCCATGAGGCTATTCTGACAAAGGGTTTAGTGGTGATGTTGCTAATATAAAGCCAAATTCCTCTCCTCTGCTGTTCTCAGGAATTTGGTATTTCTGGAGAGAGCAACCTACACCCAGGAATTGCAGGAATGTGATCTCACAATAATGAATCCCAGTTTGGGGAGTATGTCTCTCCCCAAATCAGCAGCAGAGGGAGCAGGTTTGAGTCATGGGAATAGATACCGTGTTTCCCCAAAAATAAGACCTAGCCAGACAATTAGCTCTAATGCATCTTTTGCAATTTTTGGAGCAAAAATTACACCCACCCAGTATTGTATTGTATTGCATTGTATTGTATTGTACTGTATTGTATTCTATTACATTACCCGGTCTTATGTTATAGTAAAATAAGACCAGGTCTTATATTAATTTTTGCTCCAAAAGACGCATTAGAGCTGATGGTCCGGCTAGGTCTTATTTTCGGAGAAACACGGTACCCACCTGCAAGCCCCGGTAAAAACCCATCTCTTCTCCACGGGGCATCCAGGCTGCCCTTCCCTGCACGTAGTAGGGAGGAGCTTAGTGGTTTAGTACCACATGCTTTCTCAGGGGTTGTGTGATTGTGAACCCAACGCACAGTGTCCGTAAGCTCCTGGAGGCTGAGGAGATGGATTCATGCTTGCTTTTCCTTCTTGGCCAAACATAATAGGTGCTCAATAAACGCCTTTTGTGTTTAATGACATGGGAATGAACATAGGTCAATTGTAGGGACATTAAGTTGCGTAAGTGAGCTGAGGTTCTCCAACCCAGGCCAAGTCCACGCACCCCTGCTCTCTGAGCTCGATGGTTCTGGTGTTCAGATGAAGCGAGCAGGGTTTCCTCCAGGCTCCTCAGCCAGTCAGCCTCATCTGTGATCACGTCTGCCTTCACACCTAGAGACACAGGCCCTTGTGCCACCTCCTCGTATCTACGCGTAACAGACCTGGCTTTTCCTCTGCAGCAGCCCCGACCTGTGCATGCTTTTGAAGGTGTAAACAATTGCCATTTTCTGCCCTTTCCTGACTTGGTGACAAAAATCTGTACTGCAGTTCACCCATTTCCTGGCAATCATACATTCTTGTCTCATGAGAGAAGAGCTGGGTTAGAGTCTCTCCTTTTTCTTTCCAGGTCTATTCTTTGCCTTCCAGGGCTCAGGCACATGGAAGGGTTATGTATACAGAGCTCCGTTTGGGGATGGGGGTCCAGGGGATGGTCATTATTTTGCAACCTCTTTTCAATTTTGTAGCTTACTTGAGATGCTTAGTGCCTCCTTCTAGTCTGTTTCAGACATTTTCCATGTGCTGAGCACTGTTGGGGGCTGGGCACTCAGATAGTCGACTCTCTGCTCCCACTGTCCAGAAGGAGACAGGCAGACACACAGAGAATCTCAATGCATGAAAACACAGTGCTACTGAAAGTCCAAAATGAACCCAGAAGAGGAAATAACTACCTTCCCGGAGTCAGTTTCCTGGAGGTTCTCAGCCTGGCATTGCTGAAGGAGGTAAATTCTCTGCTGAGTTTTAGAGGGTGAGTAGAACTGGTCAATGAATAAAGGCAAAGGGGGGCTTGTGGTTGGAAGGAATTGCATGTTTTATGGCATTGGGATATAAAATATTGCAGTGGGTTGGATGAAAGAGAAACACTTTAGAATTGCATGGCTGTCACGTATGACTAGGAAGTGGAAAGATGACATCATCGAGGTGACTGTGAGCCCTGCTGGGGGCGTGGGCTCCCTCATGAAGGAATGGGGGGCCCAGGAGACGTGGGATGCCCAGAAGGATGACGTGAGGGCGTGTAGAGGACAGACTGGAGAAGGGGGACATACGCATCAGGGAGAGAGTCTTCCAACACGGCACCTGGAGTGGAGTGGAGGCGCCAAGGCTCTGGAGTGGAGTGGAGGCGCCAAGGCTCTGGGCCCGTTGGATTTTAGGTCCAGCCGAAGAGGGCTCTCCTTCTCTCCTGAGCTTTCCTCTTGCCAATCCTATCACCCCTGAAAATATTCATCCTAGCCTTTTCCTCAATAGCTTTCTTCTCTGAGAGCATCGTAGCACGTGATCTGCTCCTTAGGGGGGACACTTACAGCCACACAGTCTCTTCTCTAGAATTATTTAAATCGTGTTGACTTTTCACATAGTACACATTTCCATTTTCAACTGCAAGTGGACTCAGTAAACCCATCGAAAAAATAGAATGGTGTCCACTGTGCTGCTGGTCTGGCATCCCCACTTCAAGAGGGTACCAACCTGCCATCTGTCAACAGCACAGACTCCTGATGGAACAGTGCTTTCATGTAGAGCACCCCATCCTCACCCACAGCCCACATAACAGTTCTTGTGAGCTTGGAGGAAAAGGAGGAGTGGCCCAGATTTATGGATGAAGAAATAGAGAGCGAGCAGTGAACTAATATGCCCAAAGTCACTTAGCTGTTAAGTGCCAGAGCTGGAACTCAGACCCAGCCCTTCTGATGTCATCTCCCTGTACTGAACGGTAGGACTTGGCAGGATAAAGGAAGGGAGGGGGATGATGGAACGATAGGGGAATGGATAGGCTCAGCAGCGGTGATAGAAATAAATCAGAGGAAGATAGACTATTGAGCATGCAGGGTGCATGCCATTGCACACAGCTGCCTCTGCTGGGAAGCAATTGAGTCCCGTTTCTTCATTTTAAAACTGAGGAACCTTAAGCCCAAAGAGGACATATAATGTGCCTGAGGTCCTACAAGTTGGTAAGTTTTGAGTTTGTTCCCGTGGACCAAACTTTAGAAGAATGTACAAAAATAATATAGCAAGTTCAGGAGAAAGGATGGGAAGAGACCTCAAGATCATGACCCCGGGGAAGAGCTAAGGGAACCAGGGAGATTTATCTGGGAGGAGAGGGAGCTCAGGATACATATGTTGTTACACATGTTGTATGTGGCCCTGAGAAAGATCCATAAATCGAAGTGTGGACACTCTTGATGGATGGGCTTTGGTTCCCTCTGAGGAAAGGCTTTCTAGGAGCGAGAGCCATCTGATACCGCAACTCTTGCTTTGGTACTTAGTGAGCTCTGTGTCCGTGTAAGATTTAAGCATTACTTAAGGTTGAATAATTGCTTTCTAACCTGGACAATCCCAGAATCTCATCCATCATTCGATTCACTAGAATATGAACTCACTCCACGTGTGGACCATGGTGGTTTCTTTACAACTTTAGCGCCAGTTCCTAGCATATTACCTGACCCATAAAAACGACAGACTCATAGTGACGGCAGAGGTCCAAAGGGTGATCTGAAGCATGCCTCTTGAGACAAAGGCTCAGAATGGGTACCTCGTCACTTCTGCTGCAATCTAGTGGCTGAAGCCAGTCATCCGGCCATCCTAGATTCAGAGAGAGCGGAAACATGGACTCCACCTGTTGGAGGAAAGAGCTACAAAGTCACATTTGTGGAGGGAAGGGATATAGGCAGGTGTGGGAAATTGGGTCCATTTTTGTAATCTACCCACACAGGTCTTCTTTGAAGAGAGGCTGTGAAGGTATTAGGTGCTTACCCATGTGACTAAGCTATTCCTGATCCTCTGAAAAACGGTAGTTCTGTGGTCTTGGGAGCCAGGGCTGAAACTTATTTGCAAGGGTATGAGAGAAAAGGAAATCAGAAAATTTTCAAGACATGGGATGGAGGCAGGGGAGGAGGTAACAGAAGATAGATTCTTCATCTGAAGTTGCCCAACACTGCTCTTTGGTCCTTGTTTTCCACCTTAATTCAGGACCCTTTAGTCTATCTCCTCTCAGTTCCTAATCCCTAGGCCCCCTTTTCCTTTACCTGCAAAGTTCCCAGTGTTGGATGTTAGAGAGGCAACTCAGGATAATGTGGCAGGAATTGTGGTGAGAAAGGTGTAGATCGTGTCTAGAATACAGGTCAAAGTCAGGACGAGGCTATGGGACATTAGAGTCGTAGCTAAGATGGGGATGGCAATGGGTCTGGGCGATTGGTGGGAGACAGGAGTTCCAGGATGTTATAAAGTGAGAGTTTATGGTGAAGCTCATGGTGAGTGTCTATGGGTTAGAGACTAGAAGGTCCACGAGGGTGGCGACTGTGTCTGTTTTGGTCATTTATATACATATATCTGTTCATACACCGAGTAGATGATCGTTAAATATGTGTTGAATAAGTGAACGTACATGTTGAATACATGGGTATATACATGCATGTCTGAGTGGTCCTGGGAAGGGTCAGGTTTGGGAGCTGTATTCAGGTTTAGGGAACGGCTAAGAGCTTGGGCTTTGGGGCCTTGTAGCCCCCAGTTTAAATATCAGTTGACTGCTCATTGGGCGGAAGACTTTTTTGTAATGTCTCTGACCTTTGGTTTTCTAATCTGTGAAAATGGGGATAATAAGTATGACTTGAAAGTTTCGTTATAAGGGTTCGGGGAGACAGCTCAAATAAACTGTGGAGCCCAATGGCTGGCATGAGGAGTTCTTGAAAATTGGTACCTATTGTGACCAATAGTGAGGTGGATGGTGGAGCATAGGTGGATTCGCTGAGAGTGAATCCCACAGACACAGCTCCGTAAGGGACCCTGACCCCTTAGGCCTGGAAGCAGAGACTTGAGTCTATGCTACTCTTTTGCAACAAAGACAACAAAATCACCCATAAAAAATGTTCTTAACAATACAACAGCTTTTGCTTTTCGAAGGCCCAGATGCTATGTTTCCCATTCAGAACTACACAAAGCCATTTGTTTCCATGGTTTTCCATCTCTGGTCCTTTGAGTGAGAATAAGGGTAGGGACTGATGATGGGAGGAGGGAAGTGTGGAAAATAAATGGGCATTTGTGGGTGAAATTTCACTCCCTCTGTATTTGGAACCAAGCTGGCTTGGAGCCCATGTTGGAGGGACATCTGCCTGGGCTCAGACAACGAGCATTGGCTAATTCCTGTGACAACACATCCCAAAGCAATGAACTATCTTTGTGACAATAGATTCCGGTGATGTGTTTTTCCTGAGTACTACTTAACATACAACCCCAAACTCCTGACCCAAATCCAAGCCTCTAGTTTCAGTCACCAGGCTTTGTAAGGCTGTATACCGCTGTACACAGGATTTCCTCTCGCACCTGTCTCACTTATCTGTTGCTGTCCCCGAATGTAGTGGCTTAAAATAACAACCCTTTATTTACTTTTGCAAAAATACACCAGGTAGTTCTGCTCATATTACTTACTCATGTGGCTGCAGACATTTGGAGGCTCAGTAGGGCCTGGAAATCCAAGATGGTTTTCTTCACATGTGTGTTGCCTTAGCTGAGATCTCTAGACAGCGGGGGGTTAACCTCTATTACCCCATTTGGTCTCTTCAGCAGGGTGGTCAGGCCTATTGCTGTGGTGCGACATGAGTGGGTGGGAGCTTTCTGGTCTCCAAGAATCTAGACCCCAAACTGGCACCGTGCCACTCCCATCACATTCTGTTGGCCAAAGCAACTCACAAGGCAACCCCAGGGAAGGAAACATGGATTCTGTGGTTTGAGGGGAGGAGTGTCATTTGTATGCAGGGCTATAAAGTTCTATTGGCATAAGAACTACCGCACTCCTCCCTTTCCTGCTTTTCTTACCTCCAAGGCCCTCCTGCTTTCAGTTGGGAGTAAACTAGTTCTAGCTGATACATGATTTTAGGGCCCATGAGGCCTCCCCTCTTCTGATCCTTGTACAATCTCTTCAGTTCCCTCACTGGCAGAGGTCGGGTAGAAATCCATGCAGGGGGAGTGGCTTGCCCAAACGCCCACAATTGGACTCTGGCGGTGAGACTGGGACCTACGCCTCCTGACTCCGGATTCCACGCCCTTGAAGCTTTGCAGTTGTCTTCTTGGGAAAGACTGAGAGTCAGTGAACCCCAGGTAAATTCCAGAAATAGTCTCCCCAAGCAAAAGAAAGATGTGGGGGCCTCAGTTCCCAAACCACACTACATCGTGGTCTTCTTTTAAGAGTGTTAGTTCCTCTGCCACCAGCTGCTGTAGAATTTGTCTGGTTCCCTGGCGTAGCTGCAAGTGGCCTGGGATGATGGTTGAGTTTGCTTCACTGTGGGAGTGGGAGATATCCTTCAGGAACATGACTGTGTGAGTCTGGTTATGAAGAGGGGGAGGGGGTCCTTCTCGGAGGGATTCCTTGCTGGGATGGTCCCCGGGCCAGGCCCCCACAGTTTCTCAGCATCTGGAAGGAAGGGTAAATGGTGCCCCACTGGCATGGACCCCTACCTCCAGTCTCATCAATTGGTTTCTATCAGAGCACTCACCACACCGTAAGAATCTTTTCCTGGTCTGACTTCCTGCATGGCTGTGAGCTACCTGAGGGCAAGGGCAGTAGCAGCTGTGTTCAGCTTGGTACCCTTAGTGTGTATGTCAGAGCAGAGGCTGAGTACATGAATGAGAACAACTCTAAGTAACAGTCACCTAGAGGCCTTTGAACGGTGGGAAGGCCACCCAATGAGCAGTGGCCAAGAGGGAAGTCAGGTCTCAGTGGGCAGCACATGTGCGGAGCAGGAGTCACCTGCTTGGAAGTCTGCATAAACGCTCCTGGACATGACCCCGGCCACCCCTCCTTCTACCCGAAACAAATGTCCTGCAGGGCCTGCCCAAAGAAAATGGGGTGGAGGAGCAGACAGGCTCTGGTTTCCCTTTCTGAGTCTCCTGCAGGCCCCCCTTCTTCTGAAAGGCCTGTCCAGGGAGGTGCAGGTCAGCTGCAGGGATGGGGGTTAAAGGGCACCCCTCTCATCAACCCTGTATAGAACGCTTGGCTCCTTTGGAAATAAGCTTCTTTCCCCCGCCACCTGGCTGCCTTTGAACCACAGACACATCCTACTTGCGCCTTCGAGATGAAGGGCGGAAATTTGACTTTTTAATTTTATTATTCTTGTTCTTCCTTCCTGCTTCATTAGAATGATGTTATTGGCCTAAAATACTGTCTGTGAACGATGCTCTGAGGCCCATCTGGAAGCCCGGACTCTCTGGGGATATAATTACACTAAGCGACATTCGCCAGGGACAGCAGGAATTAGCTTCCACCTGGGTGTCTCCTGCCAGCACATCCATCCATTCTTCTGAAGGGACTGGCTGCTGTCCTTCGGTCCTTCTCCTTCGTGTGTGTGTGTGTGTGTGTGTGTGTGTCTGTGTGTGTGTGATTCAAGGCTGTGGCCCACTTTCATCTTGTATGAGCTGTTGTGATAATTGCATCTTTGTGTGTCTTCAGCAGGGAGGCTATTCAAGCCTTCAGAATCGTAAAAGGTCACCCATGACCCAAGAGAAAATGCAACTGCAGGTGACAGCGAGACACTGCACTGTGTGCCTTTCCGTCTGGGACTTAGAGCCTGACCCATGTTTCCATTCACACGTGGGACCCACACCTGGAGGGAGGGCCTTAGGCTCTTGGTTCCAGCCCTGTCGACAAGCACAGCGCTCAGGGCATCAGGCCAGGATTCAAACTGCTTTTGGGCTCTGACCCATTCTGCAAGAAGTCTCAGAACTCCTGGGAGCCTCTACGTTCCTCTCTCTGTAAGGAAACGAATCCCCCTCGCCCTGCTTGTCTCCTGAATGCTTGTGAGAAATTGTTGAGTTAGGGAAGGTGAAAGTGTTTTGCATTCATTTAAGCATTTGCTGAAGTCTCACTCTGCGCCTAGATGAACGGAGGTCTTGTCCTTTCAGGGACCGCAGCTTTGCAAACTATAAATTATGAAGCACTAAGCAAATGCAAAATTATAAAACATATATAGTTGTAAAATGTGTATCATTTTGCACATGCAGGATTGGGAAAATTCTGCCAACCCCAGAGGGCTCAGGCATATGGTCCTGGACACACAGCTTCACACCCTTTTTTATTTGCTCCAATCACATGATCGCTCTGGCCACCCCTACCCCCACTCTACCCCGCCTCGATCCCTAGCTCCTTTACTTTTCTGTACTCTCCTTTGCAGCATTGGTAAGCTCCACTCAACACTGCCCTTTCTCTCATACCATTATAATAACCTTTTAAAAATAAACGTATTTATTCAAGCATAGCTTGTGTACAGAAAGATCGAGAAATCATAGGTCTATAGCTTAATGCATGATCAGGAGAGGACGCAGCCATAAACGAATCACCTGGAGCAAGTAATCCGGTGTCACCAGCATTCTAAATGTCACTGCCATCATTTCCCTCCTTTCTCCCTAAAAATCACCACTCCCCTCATTTCTAACGCCATGGGCTTATTTTCGGATATATTTTTTTAAAGCTCTCTGTATGTGGAATCCTATGCTCTGTATTCTTTTGTGTCAAATTTATTTTGCTCATCCTTGTTTGCGAGAATGGTCTGTGTTGTTGTGTGCAATTGCAGCTTGTCCATTGTCATGACTGTATAGTGTTCTATTATATGAATGTACCAACAATTATTTATTTATCTGTTGATGGACAGTTATACTGTTTCCAGTTTGAGGCTATTACGAATACAGATTCTGTAACCATTCCTGTACATGTCTTTTTAAAACAGGTTTGCTGAGTTATAATTGGTATAAATTACCAATAAACTGCACACATTTCAAGTGTACAATTGACGAGTTTTGACACATAAATTGTGTGTGTGTGTTTGTGTGTGTATACAGAGGGTGCCAAAAATGTATACAAGTGGACCCTTTGGTCAGTGTTGCTCAAGCAGTAGTTCACCGTCATCACAAGTGTCTGGACACTGATGGGAACCACATTTGAGCATCTCTTGTGATTGCAGAAGTCAAACGTGACTTGTATTCATCTTTTGTTATTGGTATATATCGAGTATTACAATTAATACAGTTTTCCTTTCTTAAAATGTGTATACAGTTTTTTGGGCAGTATATGTATATATATGTATATGTATGTGTGTATGTATGTATGTATATATATACATATATATACACACACACACATATATATATACATATATGATGAAAACATCACAACAATCAGGAAAATGGACAGCTCTCAGCCCCCCCAGTTTCCTTGTGCCCTTTTGTAACCCCTCCCTCCTGTTCACCCCATATCTCACCTCTATCACCAGGCAACTGCTGATCTGCTTTCTATCACTGTACACTAATTGGAAATTTCTAGACTGTTCCATAGATGTAATCTATAGAGAGTGTGCACTGTACTTTTGGGTCTGGATGCTTGCATTCAGCATAACTACTCTGAGATTTATTCCTGTTGACGTGTGTGATAACAGTCTGTCTGTCCTTAGTGCTAAGTACTAGCCCATTGTCTGGATATACCACAGCTTGCTTGTCATTCACATGTTGATGGATATTTGTTTTTTTCTCCAGTTCGGGGATGTTTTAGATAAAGGTGCTATGATTATCCATGTACAAGTCCTTTGGGGACATACACTTCCATGTTTGTTAGGTGAGTACAGAGGAATGAGATGGCTGTGTGACATGAGAGGTGTATGTGTACATTTGAATAACTACTAGATTGGGTCCCAAGGGGTTGCACCAATTTCCATTCCCCCCAGCAGCATCCTCGTGTGAGAGTTCTAGTTGTTGCACAAGCTCATCACCGCTTGGTGTGCTTAGTCTTCTTGGTTTGAGACATTCTAATAGGTGCGCGGTGGACTCTCACTGTGGGTTTACCTGACGCTTCTCTAATGACCAATGCGGCACAAATTTTCATGTCTGTTAATGAACAGTCGGACAGAATTCTGTTGAAATGCTCAGGAGACTAATTCTTTGGTCATAGGGACATGATCAGATGTGTTGAAAGGAGTGCTCCAGGGATTGGACTAATGGGAGAGACGTTGAAGGCAGGAGAACACTCAGGAGATTATAACACTTACTATTTTCTTCTGCTCGTTCTCTTTTGTGTCCTGCATCTCAACTCAATTATAAGCACCTAAAAAAGCAATAAAAAGCATTACCGCTCTTTGTCTCTCTCTCTCCCAAGGACCTTGGTATCATGAGTGTTAGGCCAGTTGGCATGTGCAAAGAACTAACCTGCTTTGAGGGTCACCTGTGTGCTGTGTGTTTCTCTACTGGTTATATTGGTTTTGTTTTTTTGCACGGTATGAGGAAATATAACATAGTCATGTCACAGCTGAGGAACTGAAGCTCAGGGAAACGAGCAGGGTCTCAGAACATAGCATCCGGGGAGACGGTGCTCGTAAGCCTCTCTGATGCCAAAGTTCTTCTTCTTCCTATTACACACCTGGTCTGCGTTTGCCCATCCTGCCTCTTGGTGTTTACGGAACACACAGCTGAGTGTTGAGTAGAAGTACATCTGAGGACTCTTCTGAGAGTCTCTTGTCATGTGTCAGGACTATTGTCTCCAAGCTCAGAGGCTCTCCTGGGCTCTCCATCCAGTCTCTTCTGCCCCCAACCCAGGATGCTTGGGAAAGAATTTCAGACAGTCACCCTGGTATAGCACTTGGAACCCTAAAGGGTGCCTTTGCAACTCTACTCCCCCTCTTGTCTTGTGATGGGCCCTCTTTGACTCTGTAGAACACTGTGAACTCCCTTATTCATTTTTGCAGCCCTCAATCACCACCGACAGAGCCCGGCTTCTAGTTTTGTGTTTCACATATGGTAGGCCCATTTGGTATTTGTCCTGGTTGTAGGTCTCTGTTTTCCCACTTCTGCATTAGATCCAGCTGCCTCTTGGAAAGGCCGACATTTGAATCTCAGCCCTCGTACAACAGTGGTTGTGTACCCCTGTGCAAATTACTTAATCTCTCTGATACTCTGTCCTGTCATCTATAAAATGATGAAAATAGTAGCTCTCTCCTAGGAAAATTGTGGCAATTGCATGATGAGTGGCTAATGATATGTTTTGGTTACTGTTGCTATGTTAGGTGGTTATCCCTCAAACCTACTTGCCTGCTTCCGTAATGACAGGAACTAGCTCATTCTGGAATGATAAGAGGTGTGGTGGGGGAGACAGGAGGTCAAGAAATTGCATATCAGCCCTGAAGCGGTCCTAGGTACATGGTTCTCACCTGTAGCACTCTGTGATGGAGATGACTCAGGCTGTGAAGCCCTAAGAGGATGGCTCTGCCACCTGGAAGGTAGCACCTTGGGCAGGTCACCTTTCTCTCTCTAAGTCTCAGTTTCCATCTCTGTAATGGGGAGACGAACTGATGGATGGTTAAGTGAGAACACAAATTCAAAGTATCAACATAGTCCCTGGCCCATAGGGAGCCCTTGATAAACGTTTGTTCCACCCCCTGTCCTACCTGGTCCCCTTTGATACAATCAAATTGTCATGGGTGACATTAATTCCGATAGTAGGCACTCAAAAATAGTGGATGGATGGATGGATGGACAAAAGTGGCTGAAAGTGTTGCTGGAAGGGTGTAGGTTAGGGTATAAGGAGTAAGGCAGAAATTCATGAAATCCTTGCAATCCAATTAAAATGTGAACTCTTTCTTAGGCCTATGCAACATGCACAGTAGACATCCTCACGACTTTCAAGCCGTGGGGGATATGCTTGAAATATGTCTTTGTCTCCTTTCCCAGGTTCTTTGCAGGTAGACACTGGTGGTGGGGCACCGTCTGAAGGGAAGAGATAAGAGTGTGGGGCCTGGGCTGGGGGCAGACCATGCTCTGGGCCAGGCAGCCCAGTGCAGTGGAATAAGAGCAGGCTTATCACTACATCTGTGAAGCTGGGGAAAATCCTCTAGTTTCTCTGGGCCTTAGCTATTGCATCTTAAAAATGGGACGATCAAGTCTGTCTGGTAGGGTCTGTTTTTGGGGGTGTCTTAGTGTGCTGAGGATGCCACAACAAAATCCCACAGAGGGAGGGGCTTAAACAACAGAACTTTATTTCTCACAGGCCTGGAGACTGGAAGTCCAAGATCAAGACCAATTCAGTTTTGGGGGAGAGCTGTCCTCCTGGCTTGCAGACGCTGCCTTCTTGCTGTGTCTTCACAGGACTGGGAGAGAGAAACACTCACCCTCTCCCTTCTTCTCAAAAGGCCACAGTCCTATCAGATTCTGGCCCCAACCTTATGACCTCATGTACCCTTAATTCCCTCCTAGAGCCTCTCCTTATCTCTAGATATAGTCACATTTGGGATTAGGGCTTCAGCATATAAATGGGGGGCGGGAGCACAATTGAGTTCATAGCACAGGGAGTAGCAGGCAGGATTATTGGCACTAATAAGCTCCATGAACTAGTATGAAGAGCCATACCTATTTACGTCGTGGGAGGGTCATCTTTTTTAAAGTCTTAGCATCTTGAGACATTCCTTCATGTATTCATTTATTCATTTAACAAAGATTCATTGAGTTTCTCTGCACCAGGCACCATTCTAGACCACGGTGTAGCAGCCATCGAGAAAACAGACAAAAGCTCCATAGAGCCTACCTTCTAGAATATAGAAAATGGACAAGTAGAATATATAATTTACAAGATGGGGAAAGGCGGTATGGAGGAAAATAAAACAAGGGAGAAGGTTTTAGAATAGTGAGGCACAGTTTAAATTGTAAGTTGGGGGGTGCTCAGGAAAGCACTTCTTGAAGACTTGAGGAGGGAAGAACGTGAGCTGTGTGGCTATCTGGGGAAAGGCATTCCAGGCAGAGGAAAGAGCCTGTGCAAAGTCCCTGAGGTAGGAGAATGTTGGGTGTGTTTGAGGAGCAGCAGTGAGAGGTGAGCTGCTGGAGCGGACGGAGCCGTGGTGAGAGTGGTAGGAGATGAAGCCAGAAGGATTCAATCCATGAAGAAGACTCACTCTCTGTATGTGATGAGGGATGAGGATAGAATAGGAGTAGTGAGACAGCAGGAGAGCATTTCAGAGGAGCAGGGGAAGATGTCATCTAATCACTGGAGAGCTACGCTCATCTCCAGAAACACCTGTGGAAGCCAATTCTCATCTGCTCCAAAACGCCTTCCAATATGTTTGTGACTCCGGCCATCTCCTCCTGTGAAGCTATGCTTAATGGCTGCTGGTGGACAAAAATGTTCCTAGTAGAGTATGCAAATGAGATAGCATCCATGCATTATTAACAGAGGAAATCCGTAGTTGGAAGTGCATGCGTGTGAAGCAAGATGAATTCAACGCGGCGCCTGCACACACACCAGGACTAGAAGCCCCTTGAGGGCAGGGCTTGTGCTTGAGACATGTCTGTGGCAGCCGAAGTTACCCACCAATTTCCTAGAACAATAGAGGTTCTGAAAACATGCTTGTTGAAAAACATAATCTCTCTGCGAGGCATATATTAGGAATGTAAAGGAGGAAGTGGGGATTCTCTTGATTGGCAGCATTCCACTGTCCCCTTCAATGGGAATCAAGCACGGCTGCCCTCGTGAAGGAGCTTGCAGTATGCAGGACAAGTAGCATGTGACCTGAAATAGTGTACAGCTGGTTCTTAGGGCCACTCGGGGTGACATATAAAGTGCTCAGGTAGATCTAGGGAGCAAAAGATAGAGGCTGACGATAGGAATTAGGGAAGGGTTCTTCCATGAGGTGGACTCGGAATAGATAGAGGGGAGGGAGCGTCCATCCGTAAAAGTCTGACCAGTGATGGCATCAACCTATGGCCATGTAACTAGGCGGGGCTGTCTCCAGAGATGCCAGTGAATTTAAATAATTGCGAAAGAGGAGAATGCTTCAAAGCATTCCTTCAGGGGGAAGCTTGGGGTTGTTGAGGTACTGGAGGCCGAGGGTAAACGTTGCTCATGCCTCCTTCCCCACCAAGAGCTTCTTCACCCGTGGGAGGAAGGCAGGAAGCTGGGTACAGCAGGATATAAAACTGCCGTATTTTCCGGTGTTGGACTACATTATCACCTTTCTTAGTTTTGCTTCATTATTTTCAGCACTAGGTATTGTTCATATTTTCAGGGTTCTTATTAATATTTCATTGGAGCACTTTTGTTTTCCCCTTAAACATGTATTTAGAGTAGATTGCCACATTCCTGGGTAATTTTATTAAATCCAGAGGCCAATTTTCTTTTTACAACCGTCTACTGCTTTGATTTTTATGAGGAAAATCAATAGGAAGGAAGGGGTTGCTGAAATAGAAATTTGCTTTATAGCAAAATATCCAGGAACCCATCTATTCATTTTTAAATGGGAAAATAGCTCCAGCTGTAAAAATAATTACCGTGTGTGTGTGTGTGTGTGTGTATCTGTTTAAATTAAAAGAGAATGACATCAAGCCACTTCTTTTCAGCTGCAGTGGTTTGAGAACTTGTTCTAGTGCAGTCTGTGCAAAAACTGTCAGATGTTAACTGCAAACTGAGTCTTTTTGTCTCGGTTTGAATCCCAGCTCAGCCAGTAACTCACTGTGTGACCTTGAACAGATCACCATCCCACTCCAGGCCTCAGTTTCCTTGTCTGCAAAATGAGGTAAATTGGTCCAAGTGCTGTCTGAGATCCTAGATCCCATCCACCTCTGGCATTTGGGGAGTTGGTGTTTACGGAGGGAACTTGGGCTGGGCGCTGTGATAGCCACAGAGAGAGCAAAAGAACCTTCGTATTTAATTCTAAGACAGCACACTGAGACACAATGAAATTCATTAAAAGAACCACTTTTATGGAGTTAGCAGTGAGTAGAAAAACAATCCAATGATTGTTTTTGGAAACCTTTCCAACTTAAGAGGAAAACACACCCAGATCGCATGAGTCTCCCCTGGTCCTGGTGTAGTTGCTGCTGCAGGAATGAAACTCCTTGGGTGGGAGGGCTGTTCCCCCCATCATTGCCAAGGCAGAGCACGCATCATCTGTGCAGGCCAGGCCTGTGTTCTGCTCCCCGAACCGCCAGACATTTACAGAAACGAAATTAACTTCATGCATGGCTAGCGGCTGCACCTTCAGCTGCCGCAGGGCTCCTGGTTCTCATTAAGACTTCAGGATAGACGTGCTGCTGTTGGGAATGCACACCTTGACCTGGAGTCTGGGGGTGAAGGTGGCTGAGAGAGGAGGGCTGCCTTTCATGGTCTCTGCGGAAAATCCCTGCAAACTGTTACTGCAAGATTCCAAATCCGGTAATCACAAAACTGCTGCAATCAGTTACCAGTCGCTAAGACTTTTCTGTGTGCTGAGCCCGCATAAATAACGTTTGCAGCGACTATCTCCAACCCTCAGAACTCTGTGAGAGCAAATCCACCATGCCCATTTCACAGATGAGAACACTGAGCCTGAAGGGTGAAGCCTCTTAGACAAAGCTATACGGCTGGTGTGACAGACACGATCCTGGTGATGACAGCATCAGCATTTTCTATTCATAGAGGTTTGTATCGCTCTTGGAAGCCTTTGTAGATATGCAGTCGCCTTTTATCCTCACACCGTTTTGCTGACATACATGAGGGAAACATTTTTATCCCCATTTTATTAATAAGGAAACTGAGGTCCGAAGAGGTTAATACCTGAGGCTTATGGTTAAATGATGAGCAAGTCAGGTGTGAAACTCAAATCTGACTTCTTGTCTCCTACACGTTGTCCTTACACTGTCTTACTTACAAAGGAAGAGTGAGGAATAAGCATATTTAATACGAAAGGCATTTTCCTATCATATACGTTTTTAGGGCTGGAGAGAACCTTGGAAAGAAGCTAATGGAGGCGTTGGTTATCTGAGGGGTGAGCAAGAACTCGATGGATCCAGGGTTTCCTTGAACATTTACAGGAGTGTGAATGTGTGTAAGTACCTCACTTGGCAATGAGAATGTGCCCTGGGCAGTGCCATCTGTGAGGGAGGGTGTGTGCCTTTCTGGTGCCCGGGGGTAACGGCCTCCAGCACAGCCCTGGCATACAGCTGGTGCTCATTAAATGTTGGTGGACTCAGTCAGGTTCTTACACGGGTTTGTGATGCCACAAAAAGCTGCATGCAGGCAAGGACAGCCCTGGGTAATCAGAAACCATCTCTTCAGCTTTCTTACCTTCCCTGTACAGACCCAGAGGCCCAGAAGGAGCAGGGCTCTGCTAGCCTTGGGTGCCTGTGAGCGGAGCCGGTGGGGGTCTGGCAGCTGCATCTTGGTCTCTGCCTGGGGTCTTCTGTCTGAGGGCTGCTGCCTCCTCACTGCGGCTCCCAGGGCCCACGGCAGTGAGGACAAAGTGCTCTTCCTTGGAGGCCCCGAGACCCCATCTTGGTTGGCCGGCTTGCAATGGCCTGTGTTCAGCACGTCAAATACGTTCTCCTCTATGCAAAGGGCAGGTGCTCAAGTGCTTGAGAAAAGAGATTCTCTTAAGTAGGTTAAACTCTCCCCCACTCCCCAGCCTCATTTACACTATTTATTTGCTCAGCAGACTGCTTTCTCGGATAGGACTCAGGTAAATCGCAGCCCTAGTCAGGTGTGAAGGATTCTAAACCCCAAAAGACTGGGGCCTGCAATCACACTCGTGCTGAATGGAGAAGGCACTGTGTGGGTCTGGAGGGGGCTCAGGCCTACACTGCACGCATCTTCTCCCTGGCCAGGGCTTGAGCTGTCTCTGGGCGGGGGGGGGGGTGTGGGGGGGTCACTACAGGTCTAGACTGCTAGGAAATAGGCAATGGAAGCCCAGAGCAGAATTTCTGGGAAACGAAGAGTTTCTCTCCCCACTCCAGCCATTTCTCTCCTGTCAGAGTCCTAATGAGCTTTTAGTGCCAGGAGGGAAAGCAAATGGAAAGAAAACAACCCAAAGTGGCTAATGCGATGGGCAGTAACCACGCTGTAGGAACCCTTGCCCCTGGGGCCACTGGCACGCCTGTGGTCTGCCTAAAAGGAAGCCACGGAAGAGAAAAAATAAGATCCTGTTAACGCTGAAGAAGGGAATTCTCTACAGTACACTTTGGCAAGTACTGGGGGTCCGGAATTAACCCTTTCTGCCTCATTAGTTGCTAAGTAGTGCTGAGATGAACAGCTATTGCAGGGAACAGGAGGGGTTAGAGGCTGTTTCTGTTAAGGGGAGTCTTTGGCAGTTTGCTTCATAGTGAAGTCAGAGAAAATGGCTGGTGGGGGCTGGGGCTTTCCATACTCAGCCCTGGGTCTCTGGAGCCCCTCTCTAAAGCCTTTTGAGGGGCTGGCTGACTTATAGGTTGAGAGTAAGGCAGGCCTGGGTGCAACTCCTGCTAAGCTGATTAGTCTCCCTCTGCCTTAGTGTTCCTATCTGTGGAATGGGATAGTAGCACCTGCCTCATTGGCTTTACTGAGGGTCCAATGAGATACTATCTATATATTACTACAGGGATAAAATAAATTATACTAAACTAGGTGTTTGCCATCTTCCGTTCTCCCTGGCCACTGTGCTCATATTTACCTACTACAGAAACTGTCTTTGGAATCTACCAGCTCAGTGCATGAACTTTTGCAGCAGTTCAGAATCAGATTCAGAATCTGAGCTGTGTGTGTGTGAGAGAGAGAGGGAAAGAGAGAGAGAGGAAATGCTGCAGAAGGTATGGGAATCTACATCCCAAGAGCCAAGAATTACATAGGGAGGAGAAAAATAGCAACAGAAGGAAAGGAAGAGGGGGTGGCAGAGAGGGCTCAGTAGACTTGGGGCTGAGGAGTTGACTTGAGACATGGATGGAGAGACGATAGGGGATCTATGAAGTGTAACTGATAAGGGCAGGAGGAATGTAAAAAGAGGTATTTCACAAGAGTTAGTGTGGGTTATTCGTGAACCACTTCTTTAACTTGTATCAGGAAATCAGGGAAGATTGTAATTTCTTTTCAATTTCTTTGGCTACTGGGCTGGGTTTTATTCCAGAGAGCATTGCACAAAGACCAGACTATGTGGGGCTCCAGATTATGTTTGGGTTACGCCGATAAAATGTCTAGCATAGTGCTTGGTACGTAGTAAACACTAGGGGAAAAAAAAGGGTAGTTATTAAAAGACACAGAGAATTTCAAGGGTAGGTTGTCAACAACCTATTACTTTACTTCCTGGTAATGTTTCATTTAGGGGATGCTCTTGGTTCTGAGCTGTTTGTGTAGGTGGGGCAAGAGGAGATCCCGAAAGCTGGGGGGTTTGTGTCTGAGGCCCTGACATGGAGTGACAAGTGCTGGAGGGGCAATGGCAGGGAGCAGGTCTTTTGTCATTAACATCTTGGCTGAAGTTGAACAGAATGCTGGGAACTTCAAGTGAGGGAGCAGCAATCTGCTAAAACTAAGACAGGCTTAGGCACAGCAGGAACTAACGAGAGACAGAGAGATGTCTCCGTTACAAGTTCTAAGGAAGTGGTTCTCAATCCTGGATGCAGATTAGAACAACTCTGGGTGCTTTAAAAACAGCACCCATCCGGTCCCATCTCAGATCCGTTCAGGTAGAGTGTCTGAGACTGGACCTAGATATCAAAATTAAAAACGAAACGAAACAAAACATCTCCCCAAGCAGTGCTGTAGCTCTGTGCTCCAAGGTGCTGCAAACCAATGTCTGATCCCATCTGCTAACATCCCAGGGTTCTGATTCAGGTTTAGAGGAAGGGAGGGAGACATGCAATGACAGCAGGGGCTTTAAGGCGGCATGAGTTTCCTCCCTCAGGTGGACACAGGGTCCGTAGCTTCAGAAAGACTTGCCCAGTTATGGGTAAGGCTCAATTCAGGGGAAAGGGATGGTTATGAATGAGCCTGGAGGCAAGACTTCAGAGTGTGTCTAGGCCAGATGGCACTAGATACAAATCTAGGAAGAAGTCTTCCAGACTGGCTGGCAGACTAGTCACCAACAAGGTACAGACCTGCTGGAGAGGTCGAAGTCTAGGACTTGCCCAGGAGTCAGGGCCCAGGAGGATGGTGACGGGGGAGAGGGGGTGGGTGAAGCTGATGCTATGGTGGTGGGGGAAAGGGGGTGATGATGGTAAAGATGGTGGCCTGTGGCGGGTGTGGTGCACGTGGTGTTGATAGCAGTGGAGAGAAGCGAGTGTTGAGTGCTACTATGTGCCAGTCATCTTTATATGTATGATCCACCTGAGGCGTGTGTCACGATGCCTACCTTACATCTGAGGAAACCGAGGCACAGGTAGTACACGTTATGTCACCTGCCACGTGTACCCGGCTAGCAAGCTGCAAAGCTCAGGTATAAACCCAGCCTGCATTTCGCTCTGCAGCAATGGCTGGCTCCCACTGTACATGCTGAAGTCAGTGGCCGACTGACTGGTGGAGAATAAGGAGAGCCTGCCCAGAGCTCCCCCACCTCACGGCTTTCCACGGTGCTGCTGATCTGGGGCGCCAAGATTGCCTGAAAGGTGGGCGCTGGCGACACGATAGTTCTGTTCCTCGGTAACTGAGTCTGTCCATGTATGTATTTGTTTCAGCCAGTTTCAGGTAATTTTCTCCCGATTTAATACACGGAACAAACATCATGTTTGGCTGTGGGTCCTGGGAGAGAGATGGGAGGGAGGCTGAATCAGTCAATGTTATTCCTTCTGCATGTGAAACCCTGTCTCTGGCAGCTGTCACTGCTGCTGCTGCCACTCCGATGGCCCACAGCCCCTCATCACTGCAGGGCATGCGGAGAGAGGCTGATGCCTCTCCCAGGCTCTGGCATCCCTCCTCTATCTACAGGTTCCAGCCAGACACTCGCGTCCACCGTACTCCCACTTTTCCCTATGATCACCTACAGGGGATGAGTGGCCCCCAGTGTGTCACAGATGAAAGGTATATTGAAAACTCTTTTGGTTTAAAACTGTGAGTGTTTAACATTGGTTGAAAGTTAAGTTTCATTATCATTATTATCATTATTATTATTATTATTATTTAAAACTAGAGCTCTATTTTAAAAGACATTCCATCCTGGTGATGGTTGAACAAAACCAATTGACTTGCGCACTTTAAATGGGTGTGCTGTATGGTATGTAAATTGTATCCCAATAAAGTTGTTAAAAATAAGAAGATCCCCACAGAGGAGAGACTGATATTGGAGCTGTTCTGACTGGATCAGAGCAGGCCCAGATTGCCTCCCCATTGAGGCTCAGGGCTCTGATTGCTCCTCATTTTATTACTAAGGAAACTGAGACCCAGAGGTGGAAGTGCGGTTCCCAGGGTCGTACTGTCAGATAAAGACTGAGCCTGGACCAGAAGGTGTGTCTCTTGACTCCTGGTGTGTTGCTCTTTCCCTGAAGTCAGGTGGTTCCCTGATAAGGCGGGAGGCACAGGGAGCCAGTTGCACCTGGAGAAACCTGGAGAGGAGGCAAAAGAGGCTGAGTGTTAAGAACTCACGGCCTTAGGCATGCTCCATAGACTGAATCCAAGGCAGGCCCCTGAGTATGTAGAGGGATTCTGTGCAATCTGGGTGGGGCGGGGACAGGCAGGGATGAGTTCCATGGAAGCTCCATCCCCATGACCTACTCATCCATCACAGAGCCCAGCTCAGCCATACTTCTGAACTGGCAGGGGCCCTCCAGTGCTGGCTGACCTGGAGGTGATGACACCTGACGATCTAGGATGTCAAAGCACTTAAAGCAAAGAGGCTTCCAGAGGGACTGAAGCCATTCATTCGTTCATTCACTCATTCATACATTCAGCATATATTTATTAAGCCACGTCTACCTTGTCCTATGGCCCAGGGACCACTGGATACTGGAGCACAGGGCAAAATGCACTGATCAAAATAATGACTTTGGTCATGTAAACTGCAAGTATGCTGATGACATGAATGCAGTCGATTAAACATGGCCCCAAACTCTTTGCAAATTCTCCCATCAAGAAGTGAGATCTCCTTCCCTGTCCCTTAGGTCTGGGCTGGCTTTGTGACTTGCTTTGACCAAAGAGTGTGGCAGGAGAGTCATGTTCTGGAGTCTAGGCCTCGAGAATTTTTGCAACTTCTGTTTCACCCTCTTGAAACCTGGAACCCATACCATAAAGAAGTCTGAGATGAAAGACCATGAAATGAGGGAGGACCAGTCGTTTCAGTGGTCGCAGCTGAGCCCAGGCCCCAGGCAACCCTCAGCTGAGTGCAGCTGCTAAGCAAGCCCAGGTTAGCACGGCCCTGCCAACTCATAGGTCAGGACAAACAATAAACTTTTATTGTCTTAAGCCACGGAGTCTTGAAATTGCTTGTAACCCAGCCAGAGATAACCAAAACAATGAAGTACATTGCAGGTCTCCTTTTATTCTGAAAAACTAAAATGGTCAGCTTCCTGATAAGTATCTTAGGCTCCATACATTTAGAGAAGCATTTCAAATTTTTATCGACCTGTGGTCCCTCCTTTCATGTATTTAAAAGTACTTTACAGACAGTGTACAAATAGTCAAATACTCAGGAAGATAGAAAACAAAAGTCAACGTTGTCTTCTACACCGGCACCCCTAATCCATTGCCTCAAAGGTAAACATTTTTAGCAGTGTCTTCTGGATCCTCCTAGTAAAGACAGATTCTATGTACACTTACATCTCTACCGCTATGCTGATATGCATGACTATCTCCTGTTTTGTTTGCAGCAACTGTAGTATATGCACTGTTTTTGCACATTGGTGCATTTGGGGCCTTTTTTCCTACTAATGATTTATCTCAAACGCCATTCCATCACCTGGGACCTGTTTCATAGTGTCTCACTGTAAAGATGGATGCATGGAGGGCAGTGGTATTGTTTCAGTGTTGAACATACATATAAAGGCATTGTGGTATGCTTTTGTGTACATATCCGTAGATATCACGTGCATGTTCTGGATTAAAGGTCATGTTCATTTACGTTTTTGACAGGAACATTTATTTTGGAACTCCAGTATGCAAAGGATTTGGTGACCATTTCTAGTAACATCTGCCTCTGTGTGCTGACAAATGTCTCATCCCGTTGGAGCCTCACAGTAACATGTGACTTGGTCA
Organism: Rhinolophus hipposideros; assembly: GCF_964194185.1. Lineage (NCBI taxonomy): Eukaryota > Metazoa > Chordata > Mammalia > Chiroptera > Rhinolophidae > Rhinolophus > Rhinolophus hipposideros. Next base: position 20,635,761 of record NC_138066.1, on the reverse strand, counting down.
TCTTCCCATTTTACAGGAGAAACTGAATCTTCAAGAGTTTGAGCATACGCTTAAGGCCCCACAACTAGGAAAATGGGCTTTTTTGGTGTTTTTTTTAAACTTAAAAACATTAACCTTCCATTGAGACCTAAGAGGTTAGCAAAACCAAAGCCATACTAGGCAAGACTCCTTACAAATGGAGTACGGGGTTATAACGGTCTCGTCCATTGACTCCTCTGCGGTCATTAGAGGATGACTGATCTCTCCAGAACTTAAGGTTCTGAACTTACGAAGAGATGGGTTCACTGTAGGTGGTGGGGGTGGTAGGTTCTCAGAGGCGGGGTGAGGACGCTTCGCAGAAGAGCCCTGCAGCTAGGTCCCGTGAAGTGGAGATGAGCCACGCAAGTGTGTCCACATGGCACCCCGATGGGACCACACGAGGTTCCTTGGCCTGGATTCTGGGCTGGGGGTCGGCTGTGGGAGTTGCTCCTTCTGAGAGATGTGGCTGTGCGCTCGGGCCTTGACGGGGCAGCCTGGGATCTCTACAGGGGACTGGACTGTGATATAGGTCTACCCCGGAGACTTTAATGCTCTGACATTTTAGGAGCCAGAGCCTTTCTGTCACCCAATTCCAGGCCCTAGATTTAACTGGGTGAAGAGCACAGGTGTTATTTCTAGGGGCATTCAGGTGAGGGGAAAAGGGGATAAGGGAACTGCTGATTGGGAGTACCTACGTTGTGCCAAGCATTCTCCATGCAGTGTCCCCTGGAAGCCTTACGTCAAACATGAGGGGCTGTTATTATTCCATTTCAGAGATAAGGAAGCTGAGACCAGGAGCCCAGTGTTCACATTTGGGCCTCAAGCTCTGCACCAGAATGGCAGCTAAGGTGTGGTGTTGTCAGCTCGGGTTGCTCTAACAGGTACTAGAGACTGGGTGACTTAAACAACACACATTTATTCCTCACCGTTCTAGAGGCTGGGAAGTCCAAGATCAGGGTTCTGGCAGATTCAGCCTCTTCCTGGCTTGTTTGTCCCTTTCCTGTGGAATCCTCACATGGCCGAGGGGGAGATCATCTGTCCACGTCTCTTCTTATGAAGATACCAGTCCCGTCTTGAGGGCTCCACCCTCATGACTTAATTATCTCCCAAAGCCTTCACCTCCAAAACCATTACATTGGCGGATAGGGCTTCAACATATGAATTGTAGGGGAACAGAAACATTCACTCCAAGGCAGGTGTTCTGTGCCAGAGCGGTTAACCCTGGCCTGTCTGAAGCTATATTTGGTGCCTGGGAGTGAAGCAGCCCCTGCGTGCTTTGGGGATGAGATTGGAAGCCAGCCCGCACCTGAGCAAAGCAGCTGGTGTTTACGGCATCCTTCCTTGCTCTATATCTACTTCCCTACGTTCTGCTCAGAGAGGTGATATACCATAGCCAAAGTCTCTAGTTCTGGGTGGTGGAAGCCAAATCGAATCCAAAGCCCAGAAACTTTCTGCCAGATGAGCTAGGCAGACTAGCCTGATGGTAGAGCTCAGGCTCTGGCCAGACCACCTGGGTTCACACTTGGGGCTCTGCCATATGGTTGCCGTGTGTGACCGTGGCCCAATGAACCTCCCTATTTTCTGGTTTCCTCTTCTGTAGAAAGTAGAGAAGAACAGCAAATACCTCCTCGGGTGATTGAGAACATTAAATAGGTTTCTTCTCGTAAAGGGCTGAGAACTGTGCCTGGCACATAGAGAGTACCCGATAAATGGGAATTACTTTCATCAGGTTGGTGTAATATGCCAGGAATGAACCAAGACCAGCTCTGGGAGAGGAGAAGGGGAAGGGGAGAGTACCTCTATGATGTCTGTTCTGCTCTCTGGGATGGTGGCTCTCCTAGCTGAAAACACTGGCATTCTCTCTGCTTTGAACCCACCTGAGGTCCCTTTGGCAATAAAGCATTTAGCATCTCATATCCATCAGGGCCAGGCACTGTGGGTGACTAGGGCAGAGAGGTCAGGAGCCCGTCTCATCCAGATGATTTCTGATCCACGAGCGTGAGCTACCAGGTCAGGTGTTCTCTGCCTAGAGAGAGTGTGGGGGTGGGGTGGGGGCGGGATGGGACAAGGAAACCAGACAGAGAAGGTGTGGAGGCATCTCATTGCTCCTGTGGCTCGGGCATGGCATCCCACTTGGAACCCTTTATCTATGACTTTGGTAAGTGACTTGCCCTCTTGGAGCCCCCATTTCCTCTCGTTCCACAAAGACTTCCTTCCGTGCAGTGCAACCAGCAGAGAATAGGCCCGCGTGGTTGCTCTTCTTCTTGTCTCAACTCAGCTTTTTGTTCCTTCATAACCCCCCTTATTGTACATCTGTGTGCCAGGCGCAGTGTGAGGCCCTGGACAAGTAGCGATGATTAAAACAGACACAGCTTCCCTCCCTTGGGGATCTTACTGACATTGAACTAGACAGACAAGGGTTGCCATTCATAAAGGGGACGCTTAAGAACTGTAGGGGCATACAGGTGGCCTGGAGCTATCTCAGGAAAGGCGACTGCGGCCTGGTGAGGGGACCTTGAAGGGCGTGGCCTGGGAAGCAGACTATTCTGGCTGTACAGTCTGGATTCTGCATGGGGCCCTCAGCCCCACCCTCCCAACACTGCACCCCCCTCCCCCAGGGACAGCATCTTCTCCCAGCTTCCGGTTAACACTGAGGCCCTTCTGATCAATTTTCCCTTTCGTTGCCCTAGGGTTCCATTGCCAGTTGGCCCATGCTACCGTTCCTCCTACAGCTCCCAAGCACATCTGATTCCATCGAATCCAATTTTCTCCCTCTCCATCAGGACCTCTGGCCCAAGGGTTTTGAGCCAAGCCAAATGATCGGCTGTCTCAGGGTGTCTACTGCCTCCCACTGCTTCCTGAAGCGGGAGGGTTGCTTCCTCTGAGCTGCTGAGCCAGGTGGGGAAAGGCAAGGTGGGGACAATTGCCCTGGGAAAATGGTGTTTTCAGTTGTCATGGCAACTGTTGCTAGGTGTCACCAGGAACCAGCACTAGAGGTTGACCTTCCCAGGAAAAAAGGCAGGGCTCTTGGCAGGATCTGAACTCTTTGGGCTGACTTACTCTGCCTCACTCACTTTTTTCATTCATTCATTCATTCATTCATTCATTCATTCATTCATTTATTCAATAAGCATTTGTTTATTGCTTTCTATAACAGGGACTGTGTGAATCTCTGGGAGTTCATAAATAAATCAGTCTTTGTCCACCAGGAACTCAATATAGTGGGGGAAAAAATGCAAATATAGGGTAATGTTGGGCTGTATTACCAATGGGCACAGAGCACTATGAGAGCAGGGCAGTGTCACCTACCTCGTCCTGGAAGCTGACAGAGCTCATCAAGGAATGCTCCTTAACGGGACACTGACGCTGAATATTTAAAGAGGACCCATAACTAGTGGAAGGCTGCTCCACCTCTGGAAATACTCAGGCCACTGCTGGAGATGTGAAACGGCATGGGAATTTGGGAGTAAAAAGAGTCTGGAATAGACATGTGTCTCTGTGTCGCTGTGTGTCTGTGTGTGTTGGAATGAGGTCACAGAGCTTGTGTCAGATTGAAAAAGACCCTGAGCTATTATCTAGGGCAATATCCCCATGTTGTCCAAAAGAAGGGCTGAAGATCACGGAGAGCAAAAGACAGAATCAGCTGGAGCCTGGTCTCCACATGACGTTTGCACATGGTGCGTTCCCAGGATAGGGGCCCACAGCTGATGTCTCTTCAGAAAGAGAGGCCACCACAGGCTTTGGGGCTTACTGGTGCCACAAGGGTGGGTGTTTTTGTCTCCCAGGACTTACTTAAGTTGCATAAAAAATTGTCTCTCAGTCTGAACCTGGAGGCCCAGCCCAGATGGAGCAAAGTTACCTGGGGACTCATTCTCATTTGGCCTGGGCCCTGGGAAAGGCTCATCCTGAGAAGTATGACCCAGTGACCAGGGTTCCCAGAGGCCAGTGCTCTGCCCCCTACCCTGGCAGCTGAGGGCTGACTCACCCTTGCCTACCTACCCAGGGAAGGAATTGGGTATTTGGAGCCCCCCCTCACCCTACCCCACCCCCCACCCGGGAAACATTAATGCTCAAAGCTCATGTGAGATAAGCCCTCTCCACAGAGTGAATCAGAGTGGGTTCACGCTGCTGTTATAGCTGGAATTTCATTGCCTCCTGGATGTTTCATTTTGCCATTTAATTTGGTGATAAATCAAGGTGATTGATAGGGAGCAAGCCTGCAGTTAGTGTGACATTCTCATTCAAAATGCTAGCCTCCTGATGTACTCCTCTCATTACTGCTCTGACCCCACTCAGTGGCTATCCATGGAGTCAGTAATATGGTGGGGGGAGAGGGCGAGCATGTCTAAAGGCCCTAGCCCACCCCAAACCCCAAGTTCAGGTCATTTTCATTGACGTGGGCAATAGCGGAGCTGAAATCCTCAAGGATGTTTCTAAGTGTTTCGCTGGCCTGGAATGCCCCCTGCTGCAATATGAGCCAGCAAGTTCTTGAGATAAATGCTACTTACTTCCCTCAGCCAACAGAGAAATACAATGAGAGCATCGTATGTAATTTTAAATGTTCTCCTAGCCACCTTTAAAACCTTGAAGAGGTAGAACTAGTTTAATACTCTATTTAGTCATTGTATCCAAAAGATGATCGTTTCAACATGTATTGCATATCCAAATTATTAATGAGATATTTAACATTCTTTTTTATACCAAGCCTTGGGAATCTGATGTGTATGTTCCTGATACAGCCCTTCGCAATTCTGACTGGCCACATTGCTCGGTGGCCACCTGTGGCTGATGGCTCCCGTATTGGAGAAGCCGCGGAGACTCTCTTTGGTGCTTCCGGCCACATGGAGCAAGGATGTATGAATCGATGGTTCTGGTCTCTGGACCTCAGTTTTCCCATCTGTGAAAGAAAGGTGATGCTTCCTGTTCTTTGGACTTCCCAGGGGTGTTTCCCGGGTCTTTCAAAATCAAGTACCCTGAGCACTGCTGTTTTTAGAGCTCTTATTCTGAGACATGATAAAATTGGATTATAAAATCGTAGACGGTGTTCAGTATTTGCATTTAGCAAGTTAATGGTTCAAACACCCTAAACTAGCAACGTATGTTTGTATAACCTTATTTGGAAATAGAAAGTCTCAATTTGAGGCTAAATCTGCATGTGAGGTCCTGGCCAAGTGTCCCTCCTGTCTAAATGTCCTGCTGCCACTCCTGTCTGCTTATCCGCTATGATAGGCGCTTGCCATTTGAAAAACAACTATGAATGTTTTTGTGAAATGTAGAGTATGGTGTACATACTTGGGATGGACTGGAGAACTAGATTTTCACATTCGGTAAGAAAGAGCCGGGATGCTGAGGGTGGTTCTGGGTCAGTCCCGATGCCAGGTCTGTGCACTGTTCCACCCAGAGCACTCTGGGATTTCTGGAACTCAAAGCATGGAAGAATGGGAAGAGGGCCTCCAACACCAGGACTAAATATGTATGCGCCAGGAAGGAAGGTCCTCTCCTTGTCCAAATGCAAATTGCTAGATAGTTGTGGCTCCTCAGGCCCATTTCTCCATGCTTTGGAAAAAATGGCACCCCTTCCCTACACACGTGCACGCACATGGGTTCAGCTTGTTGATGGTTTCCTCCTTTCTGCCTAGTCGTGGCATGGCTTATTGGACTAGCTGCATGCCAGTTGCATGCAAGGAGAGATGACCCTCTTGCCCTCGAATCACTCTAAGATTCAGGACAGAGATGAATGAGTTATGTCCCTGAGGAACGTCTTGTCCCAGCTTCAATCATTATTCTTAACAAGATACAACTCAGTGCCATAGAAAGAATATGAGACTTGGGAGAAAGAGACTCCATTGCGTGGCTTGGCTTGCTCTTGAATTTCTGCTTTGTGATCCTTGGTTTCTGCATCCTGATACTGTCTCAGTTCTGTGAGAACAGGGGCCCTCCATAGCACAGTGTCTGGCACATAGCAGTGACGTAAATAATTGGGAAATGATGAAATGTGTGCATCTGTACCATGGGACAAATAATAATGTCTGCCTCATTTGATGGTTCTGAGAGTCAGATGAGGACATGTCACCCCCTATACACACACACACACACACACACACACACACACACACACACACACACACACCACAGACCCTCATTCTCCATCCATGCTTAAGGAGGAATTAATGGATTGGCTACTTAGAAACTTTAATTCAAAGGGACAGGGGTGTGGTAAATGCAGACACTGGATAAGAAGTAAGGTCTGAGACCACATTGACTCACCTTTTTTTCTTGCCTGTGAGTTTATCAACAGAGAGAGAGAGAGAGAGAGAGAGAGAGAGAGAGAGAGAGAGAGAGAGAGAGAGAGAGAGAATTGGGTGGGGGTGGGGTCTTTCTACGGGAGACATACCAAATACCCTTTCACTGGGCATTATCTAGGAATTACCACCGGGCAATTGTAAAGCCCGTCTACTCCCAGGATCAGCCAACTTTTTATGGGTACTTTTGGTGCCTCCTGAAGAGGGGAGGGGAGGAAAAAGATAGAGGAGCTAGAAGGGTGTCAGAATGCAGATTTTCAGCCTCCTCACAACACTGGAAAGAGCTCTAGGTCAAGTTAGAAGACAGTGGCCCTGGTTCCATCTCTGCCAGGACTTTTGACTGATGTTGGGTAAGTAAGTCACTGCCTCTCTCCGGGCCTGTGTGTCCCTCTGTGGTAAGGCTGAAGTGGGATGTCAGACGATGGCATCAGGCCCGTTGAACACTACCTTGGGTTTAAGTGTGAACAGCTCATCCAGCACCTGCCAGCCTAGAACACGGCTAGCTGCTGCTTCTCCCGGAGCGAGCAGTGCCCTGTGCTAGGCCAGCCGTCAAGGGGAGTGATTTTTGTCGCTTCACCAGCACATTTACTGCCCCAGGGCAAGTCACTTAGCAACAGTGACATGCGGAAGCTTGAGTTTGGCCCAAGGTGAGTTCAAAGGCTCCCTGAGGGGGCTCAGCCCTCAATATTCGCCCCCTTTGACGTGTGGTGTAGAGGCGTGAGCTCCAGACTTAGGGGACAGGAGCTCTACAACCAGTTATGAGGCTTCAGTTTACCTTCCATGAGGTGCAGTTTACTTTGATTATGTCAAAGGGTCCTTAGCATGCTGGTTTTCTACGTCATGTCGTGTCCTGTCATCTCCCTTCAGTGAGACAAGGTCACTTCCATAGGCAGCCTGTTTACCTCTGCAAAGAATCAGCACGGAAAAGTCAGGCTTTTTAAGCTGCCAGCAGTAAGTAGAGATCCCTCCTATAGAGAGACCTGGAGCAAATCTCAAGCTACTTATAGGTTCATTTGCAAAGCAAACATACGAAAACACTGAAAGAATAACAATCCAACAAAACCCCACTCTTTGAACTCCTGTTATATGCCACGTACTGTAAGCTCGTGCTCAGCCCTCTTTTATCTTTCACGTCTTGGCTTAGAGGTCAATCCCCGAAGAAGGGCTCCCACCTCTGAAACACTTGAAAAGTAGGTGATATTAGCCCCATCTTCAGGTGAGGAGCCTGAAGGTCAGAATAATCATTAAAACTCAAATTCAGTGATGTCATTTCCCAGCGTAAAACAACACATCAAGGCCTTCTCGTGCTCCTCCAATGAATCCTCGCTCTGGGCCCCCGCCCTCCCTGTCTCCCCCTGCCCTCAGCCCTGCTCTCTAACACGGCAGCCACCCTAGCTGCTGCCAGAACGTCCCACGTGCCAAGCTCTTTTCATCCTCTGAATCCTGCACGTGCTGACGCTTCCTCGTGGAAGAGCTCTCCCCAGCTCTCCAGCGGGATGGTGCCTTCAAATCCTGAAGATTTCAGCTTAAATGCCATGTTCTCAGAGAGGCCTCTTAGGAGACTCCTACATAATCAATCCACTCTTCCAATGCGTCTTCGTCACGACACTATTTTCGTCCTTCATAACACATTCCACGATTTAAATTTCTTATTTGTTGGCTCATTCATTTTGTTTGTTTGGTTTTTGGTTTTTGTTTCTTTGGCCTGTCTTTCCCACTTGACTGTAGGCTTCCGGAGGGCAGAGCCATGACTGTTTGCTCAGCCCAGATGGAGCTGGTGGTTAATACGTGGCACATAGACACGTGCAAAGCAAGCATGTTCAAAGGGCTCTGGTGATGTAAAGATGACTCAGGAGAAGGTCCTTGATTTCGAAGATGTCCTCATGATCTCATCAGCAAGGGACACGCAAAGAGACGGTCACAGTCAAGGTGGCCCTTTTCTGCAGGCAACGTAGTAAGTACTATGTGATGCTATAGCATCAGAAAACACAGTTGCTGACTCTGCAGGAGTGGACATCCCAGAGGAGGTTATGTTTTAGTAACATCTTGAAGACTAAGTAGCGATTTACCAGGTCAAAGCTCTCCAGGCAGGGGATAAGTATGAACCATGGCCCAGAAGTGTGGTGAGCAAGTGGAGAATGAGGCATTTGGAGAAAAGCGAGGGTCTTTCTGTAATGTGTACACAGGAGCTCTTGGGGAGGCCGGGAGGGGCCTCAGAAGATGAGGCGGAAGTAGCCTGCTGTTCTGAGCTCAGGAGACCCAGTGATGATAGTGGGCAGAGAGTAAATGGCATTCAGGAGAGAAATGATCAGACTTGAATTTAGCTTCTCAAAACACTTTTTTAAATTGTAAAAATAATACTTGTTCATGGTAGAAAAATTTGAAGATGATAGAAACTTGAAAAAGCAGGTGAGCGGTGCCCAATATGTCGGGGAGTTAACAACTGGCGGTGCTTTCTGGCCCAAGGCCAGGGAAGGGGTCGGAGCCGGCTGGGCCTGGAGGCAGTGGAGTCCCTTATGAGTAAAGAGGGAGGGGGGATGAGGGCCTGAGGGGGTAGAGGTTGAACGGAGGCAACCAGTGAGAAGTTAAGGGGAAAGATGCCAGGACCAGTTGCTTGTGGGTCGGGGGAGAGGAAGGGAGCTGAATGATTACCCGTTTCTGGTTTGGTTATGTAAATGAATGGGGCACCTTTGACAAAGAGGAACCTCTGAGGCAAGGTTGGGCCGTGTGTTGTGGGGCAGCTGGAAGAGGATGGTGGCCGCCCCCTCCCTTCCCTGATAAGGAGCTGAGTAGCCCTTTTATCAGCATCGTCTAGACTTGGGTGTTCCATGCCTCTGCTAGACACCTCCCCTGGACCCGTAACACGTCACAGGAACCTAGTTCATGGTAGGAGGGTGAAACGCAGTGATCCTGGGAACTCTGCTGCCCTACCCCCAGGTACCCCTCGTGCTGCCATGCTTAGGGGTAGCTTAAAGCACGGGGTTTCTTGGGTTTCTTGGGTGCAGTGATGTGCCGAGTGCCACACGGAACTGAGAAGCCATCCATGTGATCAGAAGATCAGGCCTAGAAGGGCCCTAGAAATCACCTAGTCCACATCACTGAGCCTCCATCATGACTATATGTGACAGGTAGTCTACTTATTCCCACTTTACAGAAGAGAAAACTGAGCCTTGGCAAGATTAAGTATCTCGTCTAAGGTCCCAGAAAAGAGCCTGGCCTGGGTTCAAAGTCAGCTCTCGCGGACTCTACAGCTCATGTCCAGTCTACCCCAGCACACTAGTCTTCCTTCAAAGGAGAGAACGAAAGCCCAGAGAGATGAACACTGGTTTGTCTGAAGCAATTCAGTGTTAGAAAAAACCAGATCTCTCAACTCCCACTGCATGCCCCCCTTTTCTGGGCTGTTTCTAGTCCATGGCTATTATGTGACTGGTTCTTCCCTGAGTGAGGTGGTAGAAGGGAACGGTGGCTGCAGGACTATAAAAACCTGTTTCTCTGTCCCCAGCGTATGTCCTTCCTGGGGAAGTAGCTCCAAAGATGGTGACAAAATTCCTAGCATAGACTGGCTGCCTTTTTCCTTCCTCTTCTCTTCTCTCCCATGTTGCAGTCCTCCTCTTACCCACTGGGCATTAGGGCTGAGAATGAGAAAAAAAAGACATTTTTTCAGACAAAGTCTCAGACAAAGAGTTCTGCCCCAATGATTAACCTGAGCGGGAAGGAGTGGGGGAAAGGGTTGTTTCAGGAAGGTGCCCATTCAGACACTCAGACAACTGATGCCAGCGCCTCTCTGTCCACCACAGAATCAGGCATGAGGTGAGCAATTGCATCTTGGCTGCATGGAAAGGGAGGCTAGGGAGGGCTGCAAATCCGGCCAAGTGCCAGTGATGAAGAAACAGAACACACAGACTTTGGGACCAACAGCTGCTTCATGGGAGGACATAGGAGAAGTCTGACTCTTGCTCGTAGTGGTCAGAAGGCAGGGTCATGGAAGAGCAGTGGTCTTGGATCCAGAAGGACATAGGATCAATTTACGTACAGCACTAATAGTAACTAGCTGTGAGACCTTGCGCAGCAGTTTAACCTCTGGAAGTTTTCTCACCTGTAAATACTGAGGAAAATATTGAAAATATGGAGGAAAACAAAAAAAGTAACGTACAAAGGGAATAAAGAGAAATGTACAAAGCACTGAGGCTTGTCTGAGTTTTCACTTAATCGTGATGATGGTGATGGTGGTGATGGTGATGGTGATGATGGTGGTGAGGATGATGATGATGGTGGTGATGGTATGGTGTTGATGGTGATGATGGTGGTGATGGTGGTGATGGTGATGGTGGTGATGGTGATGATGGTGGTGATGATGGTGATGGTGATGCTGATGCTGATGGTGAGGATGATGATGGTGGTGATGATGGTGGTGAAGGTGCAAGTGATGATGGTGATCGTGAAGACTGATCATACTTGGCCCTTCTGGGTCGTATTCAAAAACGAAATCTCCTTGATGCTCACAAATGCGTTAACCAGTGACAATCAAGAGCTGAATCGGGCAAGAGAAGAGGGATAACATAAATATTTAGCTTCTACTTTGTGCCATCTACCACAATGAGCTCATTTGCATACTTTTTCATTCCATCCTCATAAAAGTCCTTAAACATGTGTCTTACACTCCAAATCTCATGAATGAGAAAACTGAGGTCAAAGAGGTTAAGTCGTTTGCTCAACACCTTACAGCTAGGATTAGATCCCAAGACTGCAGGGCTCTTTCTTTCATCAATTCAGTTTCCCGTGAATTAATTGGGGCATGATTCCAAAGCTTTTCAATGTCTTTTGCGTTGGAACATTCCTGGATGGAATCTGCCCTCCTACAGTCCCAGCACGGGCCTGGAAAGAAGTCCCAAGAATCATCTCTTGAACTGTAGTGACTCCCAGAGCCTTCATCATTCCTTCATGTATTCCACTAGTCACACATGCACCCACGTTCATTGAGCCAGATACTACGTTTTGCCCTAAGGATAGAAAGAAGAAAGACTAGTGAGTTGAATGGTAACAGCAGTATGTTTGTGTGATATGAGCTTTGATAGTTGTAAGTCATAGGCTGTATATAAATGTATCCATGGTGTCCAGTACAGAGAAAGAAACCATACTGTTTTTGTTTTTTGTTGTTTTTTTTAACATAGAGAATTAAATCAAAAGAATTATTAATTACGAATAATGAATTGTTAACTAGTTAACTTAAAGGACAAAGAGAGAACAATGTTTTCACAGATATAGCAACTATTGGAAGCAGCCACCACCCGTAGGACAGGGGGAACAAAATGAAGATGTTGGAATAATTACAATTTAGAATCTAGGAGAGGGGACCCTGCAGAGTTCAAACTCAGCCCTTCCCTGCTGAGGCTGGTGGCTCTGAGCACAGAGGAGGGAACACGCAGTGTTGAGACTTCTGAGGCTGTAGAACCAACCAGCTGGTGCTGGTGTGTCAGAGGGAGTATAATGACGTGTGCTCTGAAATTGTTGGGGGAAGCTGAAACCTGATTCCAACTGTTACTGGACCAGACTACTGCTGCTGAGTGAAGGGCAAGATGGAAGTGATGCTAACAGGAAGAGGAAGCAGAAAGGACACCTCTAGGAAGCAAGCTAGAAGATGGAGTTTCTCCTCTCTCCTCCCACCCTGCAGCCTCCTTCTAGTTCTCTCTGCAGGCAGACCTCAGAGGTATTGTGAGTTTGGTTCTAGACCGCCACGATACAATGACTCCTCGTCTTTTGGCCAGTGGCGAGTCTTGCTTTCAATTTGTAAACCACACAACCTCTGTGAAGCACCCTAAAGTGAAGCACAGTAAAACGAGGTGTGCTTGTATTGGCAAAGCCCAACAGGGCAAAGAGAAATGTGGTTTGCAGGGTCCTATCAGAAAGCAGTGTATAGGAGGAGGGCGTTGAAGTCGAGAGCTTCCAATTGAGACTCAAATCTTGAATGGCGAGAGAAGGCTTCCTAGAAGGTGTGACATCATTTTCAGAAGAGAGTCTGAATCTTGAAGGATGTGAGTAGGGCTAAGGCAGAGAGAGGATGACAGGAGCAAAGATACATGCCAGCCAGTGGGGAGGAGATCGGGTGAGAGAGGTGAACGAGGGATGGGTAGGGGAGAGGTGAACGAGGGATGGGTAGGGGAGAGGTGAACGAGGGATGGGTAGGGGAGAGGTGAACGAGGGACGGATGGGGGAGAGTCTCACTCTGCCATGCTCTGTGCCTTGAAGGTTAGGATATTAGCATTAGACTTTTGAGGTAGGGGCAAAAAACATGGCCTAATTTATATACTTGCCCAAGTTTATCCTCTCAGTTGTTCTGTGATTAAGACATATTGGCTCCATTTTACCAATGAAACAATGAAGACTCATAACATTTCCCTGTCATGCTGCACCACTCCAGCAGGAGCCAGTGGTGGCGTCGCTCTGGGCATGGGGCCGCCTGACGTTGTGAGGGGTGCAGCCTGCATGGCCATGGCTGGTCCTCCTGTGTTGAGACCACAGCTCGTAGGCAGTAGTGCGGGGTCTTCTAACATAGCCAGGATCTCTTTTATTCTTCTGGCGCTAGAAAGATTTTCAACATGAGAAGTAGAAGTCACATAGTCGTATGCAGATACACTCCTCTAGTGAGCAATATTTGAACGTTCAGCTCAAGAAGCCCCATTTCTTTTGTGTTGCCTCAATACTTTGGAATGCTTGGATCAAATGGGCATCAGTGAAACTTCCCAGGAGTTGTAGAATCACAAGCTTCCCAAATCCAAAACCCATGGGTATCTGGAGCCAGGAGGTTACTGAGCCCCTTCTAGTGGGTTTAGGGTCAAGAAACTACTAGATGCCACTGGATCTGGCGGGCCAGCGACTGATGTTTGAGCTTGTTTGGGAGTTTGCAAAATTTAGTCCTTGGTGCTTGTTACAGCTGATTTCACACTTTGCTGTCACTTGTTATTAGGCGAGGAAAAATACGGGCCCACTAGCAAATCCTCATTTAAGGGGAAATAAAAACCACATTGACTCTGGCGTCACTTAGGGAAAGAAGCAATTTCTGAGCAGAGATTGCTGAGTGTGGCTCATGACTTAAGGATCCAAGGAGGAATGGGGCAGAGAGGTTAGGCAATTCCTTTGTCCCCAAAGCGTGGTGTGGCTTTGCATGGTTTCCTTTGACCATATCTAGGTGACTGTACACAGTATTCTTTATGCGTCAGTACAGGTAGGTGACATCGGAAAGAACATTACCCAAATCCTACGGCTTATCCGTTGGGAATTCGTTACACAAGTCTTCTTATAATGTGGGAAACTTATCCCCAGGTCCTTGCTGGCAGTTGACATGTATTGAGCAATTTACAAGTAGCTATAGCAGCTTTGGGTCTGCTGGGGCACAGAGCCCTGAGGCTGGAGCGCCAGGCAGTTCAGTAATAGGCTCAAGCTGGCCCTGGCATTTGATGAGCCACTTACAAAGCAGCAGAGAGCTAAGGTGATGGAAGCCTAACGTGACAAATGTGCTCAGTTTAGGGCACCGTTCTGGGTTCTGGAGATACACAGACGTATAAAAGGTCCATTCACTACTCTCTGGGGTCCCCTAACCTGGTTGGGGAGACAGGTTGTATTATAGAAAAAAATCAATCACCATGAAAGGCAGATACATGCTTAGTGAGAGGCAGAGACATTCAGTCCATCTAGAATTGAAAAGGCCCATCCAGAACATTGAGTTAGATTCCATTATTTTCAGAGGAGGGAAATTGAGGATCAGAGAGGGGTGGGACTTGATGAAAATGAATGGCCAGTGAGGGGCAGAAGAGACGAGAGTGAATCTGCATGGTTCAGCTCTCGCCCGTTTCCAGTGCATGATACCAAACACATCCAGAGAGGTCAGTTATATCCGTGCAACTAAGTACTGTCTCCCTCATTGTATACAGGCAGACGTGTGGCTCAGAGCAGCTAAGGTGATTTGGTAATTGCCAAATTACCAACAGGACAATTTGGTAATTGCCAAATTCTCACAGCTGTTGAACAGAACGGGAGCTTGCACTCAGTGTCTGTTTAACTCCAAAGGCCATGCTTTGGCCGCTGTGTCTTGCTGATGGCTCAGAAGGTCAAGGAGAGTCTCAAAGAAAAAGTGGTCCTTGTTCTGTCCTTTAAAAGGGAAAATAACGGGCATGTGGCCATGGAGAGAAGGGAAGGACAGTGGCCTTCAGGCCTGGGGACATGTGGGCAGCGGGCATGCCCTCAGTGACTTGCAGGGAAGCTATCTTTAGGCTGTGCGTGCTGGACTGTGGGACAGAGCTGAGATGCTTTTTGTTAAACGGCCACCTAACTAAATCATCACGCTGGACAGGAGCCAAATAGTCAAGACCGTATCACGTGGGGAGGAGAGCTCCTTGGAACCCAGCCCTTATTAGAGGGGTAGCTGCTAGCCGCCCAGTGAAATCCCATCCCTCCACCTGACTCTCCATCTCACTACGTTGAGATGGATCATTGGGCATTGGTGGACATTTGGGGGTGCTTGAAGATGGGTAGCATGATGGGCTTAGATGAGTCTAGGAATTTTCTAGATTCTCAAACGTGTTTATATTTTAGAATTGTATGGGGAGATTTAGAAAATACCAATGTGTAAGACACATCTCAGGGATTCAGGAGTGGGACGTGGCCTAGGCATCGGGAGATTTTAATGTACCTCTAAGGCTTAAATCCACTGCTTTGGTTTGTACCTTTCATGCCGTGTTAACCACGTAGTTTTCTATCTCACTTATACACAGAGCTCGGCCCTCCTGAAACACGTCAGCCCTCGGGTTTGTTGACTCTGGTCATTCATTTATTCATCAAAATTCAACTATGTGCTTATAATACCCTAATAGCTAAGCAATGGGAATATAGCTAGCGATGTGCTGTTAAATATTTAACAACCAGCATTCTGGGAGGAAACAAAGCCTGATTTGTAGTGTTTTTCAATTTCCCTGTGATAAATACTCCTACCACGAGCGATTTCATGAGATCACTGAATTTGGAGTTAGGAAAAAATGTATGTAATTGGCTCTTGCAAGCCAGTGTGAGCCGCCTCCAACACACTCTGGGTGGAGTGATAACTGGAATCCACCCCACATCCTTAAGGGAAGCAGAGCCTACTTGGGAGAAAATATATGTTCACACCATTAACAGAAATCTCAATGAGGAGTGCTGGAGGGACAGAAGTAAATTCAGCCTGGCAGGGTCAGGGTCGCTTAGTTTCAACAAATGAAAGCTGACCAGGCACAGACCTTAGAAATCTATTTCCTTAGTTGCCCTCTCTTTTGTTTTTCTCTAATGGCCTCCAAATCCCATGATGTCATTGACAATCAGAGCATCTGACCAGGCTGAGCTAACTGGTATTTCACACCGAGAAGACATAATTCCGCCCAAGGGGAGAGAAGTCACAATTTATTTAGTCTGTGAGGCGTTCGATCGGGAATATACATCACTCTATTAAGTTTTTTAAAGTGTTGTGGATAGCATATGGCCTCTCGCTCAGATCCACTGACCTGGCCCCACCCTATCACAGCATGTAATGAGAAACTGGGGTGGGAGATCCGCAGTGGCTTGTGCAGGGGACACAGAGCTGGAATGAGAAGCCCGGCACCCGACCTCCCAGCTGTGTTCTCCCTACTCCGCCCTGGGGCCAATCTCCAAGACCAAACACCTCCCAGACAACATTTTATTAATAGACTAATATGAGCAACACCAGTTCATTTGCTTCAAACAAAAGGTTCTGTGCCGAAAGGAAATCCAATCTCGAGTCAAAATTGCTCCTAATAAGCCCACAATTGGCAGCCCCAGCGATGATCCTCTCAGGCTGTAATTGTGTGAAAAATGGATGCATTCCCATAACCTGGAGGAAAGACCACATCTGCCCCCACTGGGCAGCGATGAATAATTTCATTAAGTTATTAATGAAATTAGCAGAGCTTCCTGCCTTGGCTGGCAGGGAATAGCAGGTGAGGCTGTTTTGTGGAACATCGTAAAAGCCAGCAGTCCATCACCGTAGGGAAGTCTCCCGGTGGGAGTTTCCTCTTCGGGAGGCCAGCCTCCATATGCTGGCTCTGAGCACCCATGGTTAGATGTCGCCAAGGGCATAGAAGGCTCCATGCAGAAGAGGTGGTGGTCTGTTTGGGGTCATGTTAGGAGTGTGTGCGTGTGTGTGTGTGTGTGTGTGTGTGTGCATGTACACACACATTCAGCTGGTGGCAGCATGGACTGGAAGAGCTGGAGTCAACGGTTCATTTAAGAGGCAGCGTGATGTCTTGGAAAGAGTACCTGGATGGGAGTCAGCCACTCTAGGCCTCTGTCCTGGCTCTCCCCGGCTCGGTGACCTTGCCCTCTCTGATATTCTTTCCTTATCCCAAAGCAGAAGAGGGGTGAGAATTAGCTGAACTCGTGAGGTTCCTTCTAGCACCATCCTTCTGGTCTGTGCAGTGGCGACTTGAGTGTCATTTAATAGGGAAAGAATTTGTTTCTTCTCATCTGTCTGCACCAAGCTTCACACCCACCAACTCATACAAACACAGATGAGCGTTTCTGTGATAGCGGCCAGCCCTGGTTAGCTTACATCAACATGTGGCTTAGAAACTGTGTGAGTTGGAATCTAGATAATTCTATACTTCCAGAACTACGTTCTTTAGCCCCTACTCTTTTTGCCATAATGACCCCAGAAATGGGGGGGTTAGGATTTTTGTTCGAGTTCCTTGTCTTTGAACTATCACCTTTCAACCAATACTTAAGTGAATGCTATTCTTCATAGTTAATTCACTTTAAAAACAGGAGTATGTGTGTTTAGTGCTTTGGGAGAGAGATCTTTGTGTTCAAGTTATTTCTTCTGAAAATCCTCTAGGCAAAATGTATCACTGTGTCCTCAGTGTACCCACAGCACGGGAGTCAGGCCTCCCATATAAATCTTATCACGTGGCACTTTGCTTGGTTTTCTATCTGTCCGTCCTCTCCAAGAAGCTGTGAGTCCTCCCAAAGCAGGAACTGAGTCTTACTTATCTCAGGATCTCCATTCCCACGGTGTCTGGCTCATAAATGTTTGTACAACTAAATTGAGTTGTGCTCCTTACGGGAAAACAGAAGTAGCGGACCCACTGAAAATGTATCGTTACTGTCAGTGTCGGTCCTGACAGGACATGTTCCTCTAACAGATAATTGATCTCCACTGTGCTTATGCTTCAGCCATCTTTTCTAGCCCAGTGCCTGGCGAATGTATACCATCAGGTCTGAGGCCAACCCCGAGACTTCATCTCAATTGCCTGATAAACACTTTTCTCTTTAAAGCTTGTCTTCGTTGCACATCTGTTAGTTTATGAGTTGCCAGACAACTTCATATGCCTCAATTCTTAGAGCAACGCTGTATTCATTTTCTCTTCTTGCAGGTCAGTAAATGAAGGCTCAGAGAGGTCCTGAACCTTAGCTAGACACACAGCTAGTCCATGGCAGAGCTGGGATTTCAACTGAGATCTGTCTGGCTCTTCTGGCCATACGCTGCTGCTTCTCTGCATGTCCATACGTAACTTCAAGCTCAGCATGCATCAAATCAAACTCCCTGCCTTCACCCTCAAACCAGTGCCTCTACTCTCATCCCTGCTCATTCATTCAGACACTAAGTCAAACCTCAAAGACAGTTTGGGTTCCTGGCTCTCTTCCACTTCTTCAAGTTAATTGCTCACTGTCGTCCTTGCCGAAATCACTGTAAGTGCCTCTCCTCTTATCTCTTATGCCCATGGCCACTTCCCTAGGCTTGGTTTACTGCAAACATCAGCTCATTGGGATGTACGTCTCCCACCCGTCTCTTTAGTTTGTCCCATTCTTCACTGTAGTACAAGTTTCTCTAATATGTTATTTTGAATATTTCATTTTTTTTGAAAAAAAAAGCCTTTCAGTGACTTCTCTTCCAGAATGGAGCCCAAACTCCTAGAATGAAAATAAACAACCTAGCATCAGTTTGGCTCTCTAGTAATGCGCTGGGTATTTTCATTGGGCTGTTTTTTGTTAATCCGCAAAACAAACATCTGAAGTAGGTCTTTTCACCTCACGGCGGAGTAAACTGAATTACCCATTTCAGGTGGCATAGCTTTAGGAACTTGTGGGTGTCCCATGAGAACCTGGTGTGTCTACCACAATAGGGCTCATTCTTTCCTACCATCTCATACTCCTCTCTAGCCTGATACTGAAGAAACCCTCCTCAGCCCTGCTCATCTTTCCTGCATTCTTTCTCATGATTCCACTTGGGTGGCAGTTTCCTCTGTTCTGTAAGCATCTCTGTCACCCTTGCAAGGTCATTCTTTTGTAACGTCACACCTCTCCATCCTGGATGCCTACTTTCTCCACTGTGTTTATAACCTACACATCCTTTGGTGCTTAATTGATATTTCTCTATCTCTCAAGGCTTTCCTCGCCCCCCCCCCAAGCGCAAAGAAACCCCTCCCTGCTCTTGACCTTATTGCTACTACTCATTTTACCCTTAACTGGTGTTGCTCTATTTTATCAAATCAAACTCTCTCCTTTCACTCTCTGGCTGGTAAGACACCTTTCTGTCTTATTAGCAAGAGAAGGGGCTTCAAATTCAGAGAGACGTGGATTATGTTTTAGCTTGGGTTCCCAAAGCAATTCCTGTCGGAGTGATTTATTAAGAAGGGATACCAGGAAGAATGAATAAGGAAATGGGGAAGACAGGACAGGGAAGGAGGAGATGAGAGGCAAGGGAACAATTTGGGGCCATATCTTGGCTCAGCCTGATCCTGCAGGGGAGTTCTAGAGTGTACATTACACCTTAGGGTTTGTCACTGCTCTAGGCAAGATTGCTGGAAAGTCATGCTCCCCGCCATCACTGTGTAAGGGTCACTCCAGGGCATTTAACTCCCAGGCCCTTCTAGCTCTCTGGGAGCAATGGATCTAGTAGCCCCAGGACAGGTATTGGAAGGGAATAGTAGGAACAGCTCATTAGAAGCGAAACCAAACCAAAACAATAAACACAAACCCACAACAGTTAGAAGAAAGCCACACAGAAATGATACAGAAGAATCTGAGCAACTTGCGTGGGACATCAACAGTGTCTGCTAAGATTGGCATACCTGTTTTGCAAGTGTTTTCATCATTCTGAGTCTCAGTTTTTCCAACTGTAAAATGGGATTCATAGGAAAAAGTGACTAACACATAGCAATCACTCAATAAATGTTAATGCTTTCCTTGGAAAGGGCCTTCTACTTTATGTGTTAATGTATATAGTCTATACTATGCTGGTTATGCTTTGCTATGCTATGCTATGCTATACTGTACTAGTATATTATAGTTTTAAATGTCCTAGATTCTTTCTACCTTAGGTACTTCCTTTACACGTGCTCTCCCTCTCAATCCCCTTCTCACCTAATGTGCTCTTACTATCCATTATATCTCATTTGAAATGCCACTTCCTCCAGGAAGTTCGCTTTGATTCCCAGGCTAGGTCATATTCCTTCCTTCTTCCCTCACAAATTATAGACTCTCAAAGAACCTTGACTATTTCTTTATTTTAAGCACTTATTACCTTGTACTATTATAAACATATTTGTGGTATTATTTATTAAAATCACAGATGGTGACGGATGTTAACTAAACTCATTGTAGTAATCATTTTGCAACATATACGTATATCAAATGACTGTACTGTGCACCTTAACCTAATACACGTTATACGTCAATTGTATCTCAATAAAAATGGAGAAAGTACATTAATTGAAAAGAAATCTTATCTCCATTAGAAGTGGGTGTCTTTTTTTATCACTTTGTTTCTGGAGTCGAAAGATGTATTGCATGAAGAAATAAATGAATGAAATGAGTGAACACAAACGCTAAGCCTGGTGGAGGTGGAGCAGAACCCTCTAGGTTGTGCCTTTACATAGCAGCTGCTCAGGAAACACTGCCGGGTTGGTTGGTTAATGGATCAATGGACACTAGGATGAGATTCCCAGGCTTGTATCCTAGTCCAGGTTTGTCACTGACTGTGTGCCCTTGTAGGCACGTCCGCAGCTCCCCTGGGTCTGAGGTTTCTCAAATGATAAGTGAGGTCTCTAAGAGCCTTCCTGCTGCCAGGCCCTCACTCCCAGCATGGGTCATCGGGGAAGGGTGTATGGGAGAAGGATGCTGGGAATTGCAGAGATAGAAAGGTGTAAGTGGCATTCCATCCAGAGGTGAATCCTCCTGCCGGAAGAGGCGTCTCAGAGAGCTGGGGGGCATGTGTGAGGTGGAGCTCGGGAAGGGCAGAAGGAAGAGTGGGGAGGAGCTGTGGGACTCAGTACCAAGCATGGGGAAGTGAGCACAGCAGCAATGGCTCAGTTCAGGACTGCCTTTGGCCTAACTCTTCTTTTTCCCTGATTCTGGCACAAATGGCTCTTCCGCACCATAGCCAGGGACCTTGGCCAAGTTAATACATTATGTAACTTCTTGATTGCCTCAATTTTGTCATTTGTAAAGCGAGGTCCATAGGGTTTAGGAATTTAAAGACTTAAAAGACGTGTACGGGCTCTGACAATTACTTGTTGCAATGATGCTTCTAACCTTTTTAATATCAGAGGGATTGTCCATTATGAATTTGTACCAACTGGACAAACAGTTAACCAAGTTTACTATTTGGAAGTGCTGAAAAACCTGCGTGAAAAAGTTAGACAACCTGAACTTTTCGCCAACAATTCATGGCTCTTGCATCACGACAATGTACCAGCTCACATGGCACTATCTGCGAGGGAGTTTTAGCCAGTAAACAAATCACTGTATTGGAACACCCTCCCTACTCGCCTGATCTGGCCCCCAATGACTTCTTTCTTTACCCAAAGATAAAGGAAATATTGAAAGGAAGACATTTTGATGACATTCAGGACATCAAGGGTAATACGAGGACAGCTCTGATGGCCATTCCAGTAAAAGAGTTCCAGGATTGCTTTGGAGAGTGGACTAGGTGCTGGCATCAGTGCATAGCTTCCCAAGGGGAGCACTTCAAAGGTGACAGTAGTGATATTCAGCAATGAGGTATGTAGCACTTTTCCTAGGATAGGTTCGCGAACAAGTCTAACCTTGTAAAGTGCTTAGAATCATAATTGGCACAAAGTCAAATCTCAAGGAGCACTAGAGATTGTTGCCCCTGTTGCTAATAAGAAAGGCCCCCTGGATAGACACACAGCTTCCAAGTCTCCGACGTGCCGTTCAGCATAGGCCAGACACTGTGTTGGGAGGTTTGCCACGCTGGTGTTGTGGAGAATGGTGGAGCTTTAGAGTATGGCGGCCTTTATCCGAATTTGAGTTGCCCAAGCTCCTTAACCTCTCTGAGACGTGGGTTCTCATTTGTATAACGGGGATTGCGATTCACCTTGGAGAGTTACTTTGAGGGTTAAGTATGTATTGGGGAAGCACCATTACTTAAAAGGCATAGTGTGAAACCTGGTGCCTCTTTTCCACCAGCAGCACCGGGGGGCATTTTGGGGGCGACAGCAGTGAGCATTCCTCCCGTGACATTGTTCTCACAGATTTAAAGATAAATTTATACTACGGGTGGTAAATTTATGGAACTCATCACCCTGGGACCTGGTAGGGAATGATTATGAATAGGCCCGGAAGGGTTTAGGAAAATGGAGGCAGGGTGATCCTCAGAGAGTTATCACAGCTGCATTTCCTAGAAAAACGTGCATTTAGGCCTAGTGGTCATGCTGAGATGCTCGGTAGGAAAAGAAATAAGAAAGAAATAGCTTCTGTGGTTAGAAGTTGTTAGGGAATTATGCTTCCTATATTCCACCCTTCCAAAGAGAATCTCATATTCACGTGTATTTAATTGCTGATTCAGCAAATATTTAGAGTGTGTCATGTATGATAGGGAGGGTTCTAGATGCTTATTACACAGTATTGCAAAAACAAAGATTCTTGCCCTCGTGGAGTTTATAATCTGGTGGAGAAGACCAACAATAACCAATAAATATAAATATTATGAAATGATATGGTGTGTTCGAAGGTGAAAATGCGTTAAGAAAAGAGAAAAGAAAGGGTCAAACTGGTTAAGGGGGGGCTGCACATGCTGAGGGCAGGAAGGGTGGCTTGTGATATTTCCCTGGGTGGTCATGGAAGCCTCACCTAGAAGGTGGCATCTGAGTAAAGGAGGACACAAGGGAGTTAGTCAATTGTCTGTTATGGAAGACTTGAGAGAAAGGCCCTGGGACTGGAGTGTACCCCCCTGGTGTTCCCAGAGAAGGCCTGTGTGCCTGGAGATAGTGAAGGTGGGGAAAAAGGAGGAGTGCCGTCCCAAAGGCCTTGTCAGCCACTAAGGGCTTTTACGTCCCCAGCTTCAGACAGAGGAATGACATGATCTGACTTACACCGTGTAAAGGCACTGAGAAGTCCCGCAGTAAAGAAACGCCTTTAACTTCACCAAGGTTCTCCCGGCAATATTTGACCACGGAACCTCTTTCGTTTTCTACAAAGCCTTTTAACGTCTTTTATACATATTACACCCCACCCCCTTCCCTGGGAGTTTCCGATAGTTGTTAAACTAATGTCGTGTTTCCTAAAACGTTTTACCACTGGAATCTTTTCGTTTCCCTTAAATACCTCTTCCCATCTTGCTTAACCAGCACTCTAAAGCCTTTCTGTTCAAAGTGTGGCCACTGGACCAAGTGGCGTCAGCATCGCCTGAGAACTGTTAGACGTGCAGAGTGGGAGGCACCCCTGGCCCCTGTCTATGCATGTTGCAGTTCCAGAGTGCTGTGCTATCAGATACATAGTGAGAAATGCTGGATTAGACAGAAGTAGTGTGTGTGTGTGTGTGTGTGTGTGTGTGTGTGTGTGTGTGTGTGGAGGGGGGACGTGGAGGGCAGGTAACCTGGAGAAAAGTTTACAGTACTTTATACAGATTGTTCCCCCAGTACCCGTCTGCAGTGTCGACTACCCAGGTGTCCCTGGATCTGACTGAGGTGGCACGTCCTCCTCACATTCCTACATGCCTTTAACAACTCATCAGAGCTCGAGGCCTTTGTTAAAATCCTCCTGACGTCTGTTCAGAAGAAGCCTCACCTTCTCTAAGAGCAATCAGCCTCATACGTGTATCACTCACGTTTATATTCATACTGCCTATTGTAGGTCCCCGAATGACTTTTTCCTTCTGCCTCTGAGACTCTGTCTCTTTTCAGTGCCTGGAGTTCCTGGTGCCCTGTAGGAAGACGTACAGATAATAGGGACAGGATGGGTGCTTACGGAGGAGGGCAGTGTGGGAGAGGTCATCCGTGCCTTTCCCTGTTTCCTCCACGCTTGTAAAGCTCAAAAGCACCCTTTCTGTTGCCTTTGTCTCTCCTTTATTCATCCCTTTCCAGCAACTGGCTATAGTGCGAAGAACATGGGCCTTGGGGTCAAATGGACTGGTGTTTGCTCATCAGTTTCATTATTTCCTGGTTCTGTTAACCTTCAGCGAGTCATTCGGTTCCTTCAAGGCTCTTTCCCCAACTGTGAAAGGGATGTCCATATAGCTGCCTCATAGAGAGGTGAAGACTGCATGAGAAAAATCCTAGGAAAATCTCTCTTGGGCCTTTTATGTACCAGGGACCTTTGGATCCTAGACAAGAGCCGCACTTCATAGAAACTGGGAGGCCTAGCAATTGCTTGGATGGTGTAGGTGTGTTGGATGGCTTGGGATGGAGTTGAATTGCCAAGCACAGTAGAAATGCTTGATAAAAAACCCAGGAGATACACTAGCTTCCCGCCTAGGTCGGTGTGATGGAGAGCAAGAAGTTCCCCAGCCTTACTGCCCCCACCGTGCTTACTGAGACTGGTGAGCGAAGCATGGGCTTTTGCCCAGGAGGAGAAAAAGAGCCAGCATCTGCCGGAGCCCCGGGGCCTTGGGAGTGTTCACTCCTCTCCCCTGGCGAGGGCCGACTAATTCTCCATGAATGTGATTGCAGCCAAGGAGGCCCGGGATTACACGCAGGACATCTGTGCATTTGTTCTGTGTGTGTGTGTGTGTCAGGCGTGATAAGGGTGTTCCTTATCATTAGAAACCAAACTAGAAAAGACAAGCATGTAAATAGGTCTGAAAACTGAGGCCCAGCCATCTCTGAAACACAGTAAGGAAACGCCCAGGCGCAAGGCTGCTGTCATATAGAGGAGGGTTTCTCAGCCTCGACACTGTTGACATTTGGGGGGTGGGTAATTCTGGATTATGGTGGGATGTGGGCTTTCCTGTGCATTGTGTTAGCAGTATCCCTGGCCTCTACCCACGAGGGGCACCAACCCCAAGTTTAACAACCAAAAGTATCTCCAGATCTTGCTCAATGCCTCCCAGGGCAAGATCTCCCCAGTTGAGAGCCGCTGACCTAGAAGATGTTCAGTAAGTTATCCTTGCCTTCTCAATCCAGAAAGCAAGCAAAATGCCGCAAGAATGGTTCACGAATTTTCATTCAGCCTCTTCCTCCTGTTGCCTTGTGGGAAATTGGCAGCAGGTGATGGCCACAGACACTCCAGGTGACCCTCAGACTCAGAGGTGGCCTCGGTGGCATAGCGCAGACACTGCTCTACTCTCCTACTGCTTGTTTGGTATCATTCCTGGTCTCTCACACCCAAACACAATCAGAACTGGTACCAGCCTGGCTCTCACTGATTGGAAACTTCCCTGGGCATTTTTAGCTGTTGGGAACATTCCGTTTCACATTGATTTATTATTATATTTTTAAAGACACAGAGATTTAAGACTCATCCAGGACACTGCTTGCCAAGACATAATTAGGAGAAAATGACAGAGGTAGTAAATATATAATTAACTCTTTTCTTAATGCCTTTTGCTGGTGTTCTTAAATCTGTCTGCACAGCCTGAGAAACCAGTTCTTTGGAAACTCTAGGCAACTAGAGACCCATACCCATCATGTTTGCATATGTTTTTGCATAACATGTATACATGTTTATGTGTAGGAAGTTAAGTGGGGAGCCACAAAGATAAACATGGGTGCACACGTATTCTCGGCTCCTAATTGACTTTTGCATGATTGGTTGATCTACGCATTGGTTCATCGATTCAACGTAGATTTAGTGTGCACCTACTGTGTGTCAGGCACCATGCTATTTCCATCCTACTAAAATCTGTCTCTAACTGTAAGAGTCCCTGTGTATATGCATACACACAATGCATATTATGTGGTGTCAAGGAGTTCTTTTCACCGGTGTCCACATACACATATATAATGGGGTTCAGAGAGGTCAAGTAACTTTACAAAAGTCACACAGCTGTTAAGTAATTAGATTGGTGTCTGATCCCAGGTTGGTCTGATTTACTACCTGTATAATCTTCTTTCAAAGAGCACTTCCCAAAGGAGGTGACATTCGAGCTGAATCTTGAAAGGTAAATAGGAATTTATCAGGTAAACACGACAGGAAATAATGAAGGTTGGTAGAGGGATGATCAGGAACTCCAAAAATGAAGTACAGAGAGATCAGTTGGTGCTTTAAGAGGAGTGAGAGAAGACAAGCTGGGAAGGGCCCAGCTCAAGGAGGTTGTAACATGCCAGGCCCTCCACAGAACTCACAGCAAAGTTTGGTTCAGGTCCGATGGGGCTATGAACCCCTTCCCCTAGGAGTCGAAGTCACTCTCACCTGGAGTGACAGCTTCTAGCCAGGCCCGATAGCCGTAGTTCCAAGGTGACCCACAGGGCCATTAAAAAACCAGGCAGCACTTGATTTCACCCAGGAGCTGTCTGCAGCCTCCTCTTGCCCAGGAAGCAGGGACCAGTTAATTGCAGGGTGACCGCCATGTTCTCGTGGAGCATTTAATGTAGCATATAATTGCAGGGTAAATAAATACAGAGCTATTTCCAGCTCTCAGCCCAGTGCTGCACGCGTGGTGGGTGGTGGCAATTACAGCCAGGGATTGGCTTGGTGCACTTGCTAAGCGATGGCTGCAGGCCTGAACTGGGTCAGCCCTCAAGCGGGCCGTGTCTGCGCCCAGGAGAACCAAGATGCTGAGCTACCCAAGCTTCTTCTTCACTCAGGTGCCTCGGGCCTTGGTCAGCTGCCCTGGACTCCCCAGTGTTCTAGCCCACACCTGCTTCGTGGGGATCCCTCCGTCTTCTGGGTGGCTCTACCTCTCTGTACAAGTGGTGGTTAAGATATTCGGGCTTGGAATCAGACCGAACGGAGTTTACATCAAGGTTCTGCCCCTTACTGGCTGTGTTACCTTGGGTAATGTGTTGTACCTTTCTGAGCCAAATTCTTCATCTATAACATGTACATAGAAATAATGTATATTGTAAAGTAGCCTCACCTGCCCAAATTCTACAAAAAGCTCCTCTCCAATCCTGAGATCTCTCATTTTCTCCCCCTGCCACCCCAATATCCATATTTTTAAGTCCCATTCTTCTACTTCTTCCTAGCCTCCCCTTTTCTTTAGACTCACTGAGCCATTTATGGATGTTCGAATCTTACCTGGGAAGCTTCTCTATTTTGTAAAAGCTGACTGTGGCCAAGTGGCAGGGATGGAGGTAAAGACCAGCCCTTGGCCAGGTTCCCTCCTCCCCCCTCAGAGCCTTGCTGAGCTCTGGCTGTCCTTGGGTTCTTTCGTCCCCAAAGTATGTGCCGTTGGTGGAGGTGTGTCCTTCCATCCCTCCTCCTATCCGCCTCTCTGTTTGTGGAGCTAACTTCTAATGCTTGTCCCAGTGTCCTTCCCTGTCGTGTCTCTATTTGATTATTGTTATTATTTTCATATTATCTGACTTGGCTTCAGGCCCACACCCCTGCTGCTACTGAGACTGCAAGGCTCACCCTGGCTGGGGCCCAGCCCAGAATCCTGGGAATGCTAAGTGGCCCAGGCCGTTGCTGCATCCTGCAGACCTGAGCGGGAGGTCTGATGGGCACAGGGAGAGCTGGTTACTTTGGGCACCAGCAGCTCTTCCACGTGGAAGTGCACAGGAAAGAGACGGAGTCCCTGACTTCCTCATTGTGGAGGGTGAGTAAGGAAAGGATGGAGGACTCTAAGTGTGAAGACAGAACCTGTGGTGGGGAGCTTGTAAGTCAAGGCTGGCCGTTTATTATAAGGATGTCACCTTGAGAAATGGCCTTGGCATCTCCGAGCTTCTACCGTCACCTTGGCCGACGTGACTCACCCCAGTGCTGTAAAAGTGCTGTTAGGAAGAAAAAGGAGAGGTATTCTTGTAGGAAGGTGGGCTTTTGCATCTGTTCCTGCCACGAGGGGCCTTTCTGCCCCCTCCCACCCCCAGGGGACCAGGTAGGACCCACCTGCTACCTGAGGAGGCAGGAGGGTTGGTGCTGGCTCCCTCTCAGCGTGGAGTTCTTGGGATGTGAAGGCTGTCTTTGTATCCCCAAGGGACTCTGTGCATGGAGGAGACACCAGAGTCAGAGAGCACCCCTCCTGGGCTGGGGAGAGGTGAGGAAGGAGGGGCCCCCGAGGGCCTGGCGGGCAGCTGCCTTAGGTTGCTGTCTGCTCTTGTGAGCCTGTCTCCATGGCCCACTGCCAGGCACAGAGCAGCGGCTGCACCAGGCCTCTTCGTGGGGAGAAAAGGAAGAAGGGTGGGCCAGCAGCCTGTATGGTCTCTCTTCTGTGCCTAAGAAAGTGCCAGGCCAGGGGCCATTCTGATGCACTGGTGTGAGGCCTGGGCCCAAGCTTTAGAGGGGGTTTTACATTCCTGCCGCCTGCTGCCCACCCACTCGTTCCTGGTCATGGCTCATGGGGAAGCAGATGCTGACAGAGAGCCTATGTGTCGTCTGTAACCGGCTCTGCTCAAAACGGTCACCAACACAGTTGTTCCCCACCAACAATCAGACTTGTCCTCTGTCACTTCTGTACTTATCCCCCCCCTCCTTATGATGTTTCCCCTGTACAAACTCCCCCAGGTATTTCTTCTGTTTTGATTTTACCTATGACCCATGCTCAGAAATACTGCACGTGGGGACGGGTGTGGGAGCCCCACACATGTTACTCCCCCAGCGCATACACCCACCAGAATTCACCGGTGGAGTGAATTCAAGGTGAAAGGAACCTTGCTCTCTTTCCCATCCAATCCCCTATCCCTCCTTGTCATGCCCTACAGCTCCCATTTCCCCAAGGCAGGTGTGTGGTACCTGAAAGGAACCAGTCCCTCAGGCATCATTTCAGTAAATGAAGTGGTGGGGAGACAAGTTTCCAGGTCACACCAGATTCCAGAAAGTTCTTGAATTCTCCCCCTCCCTGTCCAATAAGTCAGCCAAATGCCTGCCCTCAATAGAAAGTATCTTCCTGAGAAGCTTGGAAACCACTGGGGTAGAACCCAAGAAATTGAGGCTTCTAGCAGCTCTGGCCCAGGCAACATGGAGGGGACACATGCAGCAGAGAAGTCACCCAGCCCTGGCTGACATTGGCACATTCCACCACCCGACCTGGGAAAGATCTGGGCCCAGGGTGGTTTCAGCCATGAAGTCACTCTTGTCCCTTCCCCAGTTCAGTGTCTCAGGGGCCGGTGGTATCACCATGGAAGGTACCAAATCTCTACATCCCAGACTCATAGATACCCCAGGATCATGGCCCACAATTTTCACACCACACTGTGATGCCAAGGGCTGGCAAGACCAGTTGAACCCACAGGCCAGGCAGGTAGCTGCTGACACTGTGCTTTCCAGGGCCAAGAAGGCCCTCTGGGAATGGCTCTCCATCCTGCTTGCAGAGGTGTGGGAGGCCTGCATCAGGACAGGGCACTCGTTTCCCTGGAAAGGATCAGTGTCCCAAGGCAACTGTTGGAGTCAGGCAGACAGGGAAACCTGTGCACACTCAGGCATAATCGAGGGACATCAGAGCCCCCCTGAGCACAGGTTTGAGGGGAACAGAGGGGCAAAGGGGAGTAAACGGGTCTGGGATGTAGGGAATCGGGTAAGGATGTCCCTTAGGAGAGGACCCCAAAGGAGAAGATCCTACAAACAAATGCCATGGGTATAAGAGATGGACAAACTACCGTCCGGCCGAGTATAGTGTTTGGCTCATAGTAGGTGCTCAATAAATATTTGGTGGATGAACAACAACAAAAACGTGCAAAATCTAGACATGGAGTTTTTGCCCAGCTTTTTTATGTATCTTTACTCGGGTGAACTTGACATCATTTCCCTCTCTGAGTTTTAATGTTTACTTTTGTGAAATGGGGACACCACCAGCTCCCCAGCTGACATCACAGGACCATTGCAATGATGCAGGTAGAGGGACTTTAGAATCAGCACACACTGTGCAGGCACAGGGGCGGTTCCGTATTCACCACTTTCCCTCCAGCCACCCCTGGGGTCAGCTCCCTGTAGCCACCAGCAATATCTAATGCTTTTCAGCAATTACTCTGGGTTAATTGGCTCAGGCAGAGCAGTCCGTAGGAAATGCCCCTGGCAGAACTGACAAGCCCTCCTGTCCGTGAAGAATATCTCTCTGGATTAAGTGTGCCTAATGCTGCCCTTTGCTAGATGGGGGATAAAGACAGCAGGGCCACAATGCAGCTGCACAGCATTTGTATCAGAAATACCAGGGGCCGGCTACGGGGCTTTAATGAAATTCCAGCAAGCCTTGTTGACATTCCAGAGGCATCACCAGAGCGAGGTTAAATTATAAGTTGATGATGACAAGCAGGCTCACAGGGAAATGTCAAAATTAGCATGACAGAGCACAGGCACCCTCCTCCCTCCCTCCACCCTTCCGTTAGCACAGACCCCTCTCCTTACCCTGCCCAATTCTGCCCCCAGGACCGCCTAATGTCACCATTTGGTTTTAAAGGATGTCCTAGCAAGAGCAAGTTTGTCCTGGGGGCTTCCAGTGTCTGTCTCACTTACCCTTCTTCTCAGGAAGCCTGCTGGAGAGAGAACCCAGCAGCCTCCTGATGAGTCAGTGACCTTGGACGAGTCATTGACCCTGTGGGAGACTCTGTCTGCTCATCCATTTGTTGAGAATAATGACACCTTCCTCCTGGAACCACTGCAGGTTAAATGGGCTCACACAGGGACATCACCACACAGGGGTCAATAAGGCCACTCTTCCCCCGCCCCTGCTGTCCTCCTTGGGTCCACCCTGGCTGAGGGTACTGAGAAGATGAGGGGAAAGCAGGTTGGGCTTATACCAGGAGCCCATGCAAGATGAAAAGCAAGGGTTGGAACATGGGTCCAGGCCTGGGAAAGCTGCTGAGGGGATAGGGACTCAGGGTGTGATGCCAAATGTGCGGCTGGAGGTGGTAGAAATAAAGGGCAGGCATGAGACTGAATCACAGCCTGAGATGGAATGAGACCATGCATACCATTTACAAAGCACCTTTCCCTGAATTACCTTGTTACACTCACTCAACAGTTGTTTGAGAAAGGGATGCAGAGCCCCTTTTACCCATGATCCAAGAGGGCCCATCCAGTGTGGGGTGCAGGAGAGGTGAAGGAAGGGGAGGGAGAAAGACGGGCAGAGAGCCAAGGAGCTTTCAAGCACAGGTGGCCATCAGACAGTTAGAACTGTGGGGGACGTAGAGAAGAATTAGGGGGAACCTTCAACTTGATTAACATCAAGGGAGAGGATGGAATCCCTGAGGATGAAGTGTAGCGTGAGAAGCCCAGAGGGCTAAGAAAGGGGTATTGGGGGATGTCGTCATTCCATGAGTGGGGAAGACAAAGAGCCCGATTGTAGAGACAGGCCGTGAGAGAGGAGTGGTGTGAGCCCAGCCAAAGAGAGGGAGAGGACACGATTGATGGGAATAGAGCAGAGAGATGAGATCACAACCTTCAGTAGAGTCCAGCGTATTTCGGTGGGCTTTCCTGGAACTGTCTTTACTATCTGTGACCTTGATTTCATAGGAGCATGAGTCGTTAAAGTCCCCAAATTGGTGTCTCACATTGATTTTCAGGTTCTAGCCTTCTGAGATCCATCTGCATTTTCCCCTTTCTCTTTTCTTTTTTGCTCTAACTTTCTTAGACACAAATCAGGACTTTGAGGTTCCTTAAGTAAAAGTGGTTCAGGTTCTAGAAGTTGGTCCACAACGTGGGGTTGAAAGGGGAGAGGAGGGAGCTGGAGGGAGAAGAGTGAGCTATGCTGCCCTGGAAGAGGCCTGGGCTGGGATCGCCACCCCCCACCCCCCATTTACAAGGCCCCTCATCTGGGGGCTGTCATCCCTACTTTTGTTCAGGCTTCTTGCCCCTTTATCAGCAAAAGGCGTCCCAGCCAGGGAGGGGACACAGATCCAGAAGGTGGCATAGAAGACCGTATTAGTTACGTAGAACCCACACCAGCTGTGGTTATTTTCCGACATCAATTCACACTTTGATTCATTCAAACAATATTTAATGGGGGCCTGCCAGGTATGTGCCAGGCACTGTTCTGAACACTGAAAATCCAGCAACGAACAAAGCAGACACAAATGCCTGCCCTCATGGAGCTTACATTCTAGTGGGGAGAGATGGCCAAACCGCAAAATAAACAAGTAAATTAGTACAATTTTGAAAAGGCAGGAAAGTGTTCTGGAGAAAAAAATGAAGCAAGCTAGGAGGACAGGGAAAGCTGGAGGGGCTGCAGTTTGAGATCAGATGACTAGGCTTGATGGAGAGGGTGACATGTGAGCAGACTTGCTGCACTTAGGCACACAGATGAACGGATGGATGTGAGGCAGCCCACAACGTCGGAATAAGGCTAAGAAGGTGGTCTCAGAGCCGAGAGGAATCAGGAAGGTGGGAGGAGCTAGGAGGGAGGAAGTCCTGGGCAGTCTCCCCATGACAGGGCTCCGTGGACCGGTGGGCTCCAGGCTTTCTGTCCTAGGGGTGCTTGATTCAAGTCAGCTTCTAGGAAAACAGAGGCTGCCGAGGTTTGTCAGAGTCTTCTGCCCACCTGCCAGGAAGCACACCTTGATGGACACTCCCACCAAGATGGCATGCCACGGGGGGTGGGGGGGCTCCCCAAGGGACAAGCCCAGGCATGTGGATGGAGGGTGCCAGACAGTCAAAGACAGCTAAGGTTGCCTTCTCCCTCTCTCTCACTCTCACTCTCGCGCGTGCACAATGGCTGCTAGAGAAAAGCACATGAGATAAGGGAGCTCAGAGATCCTTAAATCTGCCCCCCCCTCACTTTGCAGCTGGAGACAGTGAGACTCAGGAATGGGGAAGGAATTTCTCAAGGTCACTCACTGAGGAAAGGGAAAGTTTGGTTGTGGATTTCAAGGCTCCTGACTCCCAACTCAGACTTCCCCACTTTCCAGCACTTCCCAGGAAGCACTGGATGTCTGAGGAGGAAGGTACCTTATAAAACCTCTCATGGAATCTGCATATTTTCCAGTTGGGGAAACTGGAGCCAGGAAGAAGATGGAGAGAGTGAGGAGCGATTCTCAGGAAAAGGCTGTACCTGTCTACAGTAGATGATCGGGCAAAATCAGGACTTGCCTTCCCTTAGGCCAGGTGGAGGGATGATGCATGCATGGAGAGTGTCCCTTATTGTAAGCAAATATTTAGAGATTTCTGGGGCAAGGGAATAGGCCTAGGAAGGTATCTCTGCGGCCCAGTGCAGCCAAACGGGGGCCCTGCTTTGGTGGCATGTGCTCCATAGGAAATGCCCCAAGGATCACAGCAATACACTTACCCAAAGGAGGGCCTGTTTGCAATCTAGGCCAAATCCTATTTGCTTTAATAAGCCCATGTGTAAACACCAGGCGCACGCCCCATGGCGGCCTGGTTGGATGAGTGAGCAGGACTGAGCCACTGCTCTCTATGTCTATATGTTCAGGAGGTGGCGTGATACAAAGTCAAACACACCCTGGAGTGGAGGGAGAGCCACAGAGCTCCATTTGGTATGAACGCAGTAATTGAAATTAGACACTCGTGCCTGCCCAGACTCCACTCTGGAATTTGCCTCCCTGCCCTGCTGGGCAGCCCCTAACGGCCCCAAAACTGTGCCTGCTCCTATAGAGAGTGCCCTGGCTTCACCATTCTGTCAGGGCTCTTTGAGCATCACTGTCCCTTCTTTTCACCTCTTCCCCCACCATGGTCCTCACCTGCCCTGAAGAGAAAACCTGGGACCAGCACTTTATTTGTGACTTGACTGGCTGGTACTTGCTCCCTCCCTGGGTCCTGGATCCTTGGCATTTCGGAGCTACTTCTGACCCCCGTAATTTAACAAGCTCCGTTCCTCCTTTGGTAGCTTCTGGGACTTAGGCTCCAACGCAGTGCTGTGTACTCTGCCTCAGTCTCTGATGAGAAGGTCTCTGAGCTGGCTCCACGCCCAGAGATGCCACTCGCCAAACCAGAGGGGGATGGCAGAGATTCAGGACATCCTTCCCTTGGCATTCTCACGAGATTCCCTCTCTGTGGGTGAGCTGTTGTGGGGACAGAGTCCCAGAGAGCAGTGTCCAGCCTCAGCTGTCACTTGATCTGGGTTAGTTCTGTTGGACTGACTCTCGTCGTGCTCAACTCCTAATTTGTACAGAAGCAAATTGTGATTCTGAGGGAAGAAGCTTCTCAAGGTGTGTCTGCATTCTCTTTTTCTTCAGCTCTAGCTGGCTAGGACCCTTTGTCTGTCTATGGCGGGTCCCAAGCCCCATGGAATGTTATTATCACCCCTGAAGCTTTAGACTATTCACAGGCTTATCTCTTATCAAAACTGACCTGTTTGTGTTCTCTTCTTGAGGGTCAGCTGTGAGGCAGGAGCTAGTCTTACAGACGAGGTGTAAGGTGTGGTGCACTTATCGCAAACTTCTACTTGAACTTTGTACGGCCTTTGCTTGAGGGAGCGCAAGATGCAAATTTCAGGCAATAAAGGAGTTTGTTTGTTTGTTTTTCTTTTTCTTCCAGAAAGGGAATGCTTTTGGTACTTCTTACAAGATGCCGTCTAGTTGGGAAGCGCAAGGCCTGGACCAATCCTGAGTAGGGGACTTGGAGGGTGGTATTCTGAGCCTGGAGGTCACTGGAGCTCTTGCAGTGTCCATCTTTGTTTGCTTATTTTGTTTTTAAAGAATGAGAAACCACGCTTTTCGAGTTTAGAGCCTGTAAAGGTATTAGATGTATTTTTCCCTCTTCCCTACTGGGTTTCTGTCGTGTATTTTGTAAATGAAGCCATCATTCAATGTATATTGATCCCTGACTCTGTGTCAAGTTGTTGGTTGGGGATTCAGACATGACTAAGCATGGTTCTCTGCCCTTAAGGTATCTTACAGCGCGGTTGGTAAAGGAGGGGGATAATGCTGACAGCAATGAGGATAACGTTACTTAACGTTGGTAAGTCTGTAGCTTGAAGTGTGGGGTTTCCGCCATTACTCCACCTTTTGAGCCTCGGTTTCCCCGTCTGTAACCGCCCTGTGCTGTTAGGAGGGTCACCCGAGGTGATGGCTGCGAAAGCACTTGGTAGCTCTGGGTGGTGGTTATGACCGCTGCTGTGTGTCCCAGTTTGGGAGCAGAATTGTGGCAGATGTCACCAGGATCACAGCTCCCATTTGCATGAAGACAGGCCAAGAATTGCACTCCTCTCCCAATGAAAGCAGGGATGCCAGTCGTTCTGAATCCACAGCCAGGTCTGCGTTGGGGGCCCACGTTTGAGTCCCAGGGCTCTGAGTGCCACCGAGGTCCCTCGGTCTCCTTGCATTGTGATGTTTTCATAAATACAGACGAGATAGGTAGATTCATAGAAAACGTTGTACTCCTCTGTTCGTGTTTGTGTCCTTACATCTATACGGGCATGTTGTGACACAGTCTCGCGTTTCTAGAGAGTTCGTTTCAGTCAGTGTTGTCCCCTGCTTCCTCCTCAGCTTTCATGTCTCCCAGGGGACTTTGAATTATACATGTGAGTGACAGGGCAGGGATAAAGATGCCACTTTCTGGAGCTGGTGTGTGAGGGTGTGTGTGTATGTGAACGTCTGTATGTCATGTGTATGCACGTGTGTGTGTGTGTGTGTGTGTGTGTGTGTGTGTGAAGTGCACCCCTTGCAGCTTTTGGACTTGCCAGAGCTCTTCCTGGCTGCCAAACACCCCTGCTCAGGCCTCCCGAAGATTGCAGCAGGCGCCAGGCTCAGAGACAGAGCTTTCCCTGCTGGAGCTCGGTGCTTTGTCTTGTTTAGCACCAAGGTAGGTGCTGCATTGACCACCCAGAACACAAAGGCGGGAGAAGTGGGGTGCTGATAGCACAGCCGGCTTGGAGCCCTGCTGCCCGTCTTTGGATTGTGTGCTCAGCTGGCTTTTAGGTTTAGCTGTGAATCATTCCTGCCAGAGGACAGTGTACCCTTTGAGTGGCATGCTCATTGCGTGGGCATTCTGAAGGGAAGCATAAAAGAGAGGGCCTGCAGGGGGCAGATGAGGGGAGAAACAGAGCCCTGCACACCCAAGCTGGCTTCTCAGACTTGATGGACAATAGGCGAATGCGGGAGGTGGGCTAGTCCTTTGGAGTACAGAGGGCCAGCGAGTAGGCTGTCAGCGGGAGTGCTACAGGGACGTGGGTTTGTTCTGTGGGAGGGGTTCTCGGGTCCTCTCATTTAACCACTTGGTACATGGAAAGAACAAGTCATTTGGAGCGAGTCCGCCTGGACTCTTTTCCTGGCTGGCTGTGCACTTGCTCCCTGTATAACTTGAGGAGAACTGCGCAGCCTCCCTGAACACTTGCAGCTCTTCACCAATACTTCTGTTTGGGTCAGCCTTAAGTCTCCCTGGGACTGTCCTCAGGATCAGCCTCTGGGCCCGACCACTATGTGGGCTACTCAGCCAAAAGCTGCCCGGCTTCCCTGACTTTTTTCAGGACCCCACAGCCAAACTGTAATGACAGTGCTACCACGTCTGCTTAACTTCCCCTACCTGCGGCTCAGGGCTGTGCATGGCAGAGGGACAGCGTGTTTCACAGCTGGGTTCCAGCTCCGCCTGTCTCCTGGTGTGTTCCAAGCATAGCATGCATTAGTGCAGAGACTAAGCAGAGCCAGGGCCTGGTTAGAATGAAACCAAAGCTCAGAAAGTCTGAGTGAGGGACCGATGGGCTCTTTCCCTTCCTGCCTCCCTCCCGTCCCCAGCCCAGCTCAGGAAGGTGCCTGTCTGTGGAGCGGTGGGACAGGTACCTCACCCACACCCCCTGGGTACTCACTATTGCCCTAGCTGCCAATGGCATCCTACAGCAGATACCTGCAGCTCTCCAGCTCCCCGCTGAAGGCTTTCTCTCAGCCACAAGCAGGATAGGATAGAAGTGCCCTGGGGCTCGCGTCCCTGGGAATAGCCCTCAGCCATGGATGATGAAAGGTGTTTGTGTCCCTCTGCCCCCACCAGCACGTTCTGCACTTTTCCCCAGAGGTCCCAGTGTAACCAAACCTGAATTGTCCACAACGGTCATGGGCTCTTCAGTATGCCCCCTACTGCTTTTTTCCCTTCCCGTTCTCCCTTCCCAATTCTGCTGATGCTTCTTGGGACCACCAGGCAAATAGACTTCATTCTTGCATCAGAGTTTGCTTCTGGGGCAGCTCAACCTAAGGCAAGCAGTGACCTCCGTGTGCTTGCAGGAGCTGACATTACCATTTGCTGATGCACATACTCATGTCTTTACATTATTCGTCCATTGGGTCAGTCCATTGCATTTCCTGAGCATCGACTGCGTGCCAGAAACCGAGGATTTTACACCTGTTTATAGATGGGGAGACTGAGGCTCCAAGACACACATACAAAGTCATTAAAAAGTAAAGGACCAAAAGTAGGATGTCAAGCCAAAACTCCCAAATGCAGTTTCTGCCCAGTGGTTCCTCAACAGGCTGGACTCAGAGTTACCTGGAGAGTTTTACAGAAACACAGATGTCTGAGCCCCACTCCAGAATGAATCCGCATCTCCAGGAGTGGGGTCCTGGCATCTAGATTTAAAAGCCCCCCTTTAATGCACAAGTGCACACAGATGGGGTAATCTGTGCACTCTTCTCCCCCTGCTACACACACACACACACACACACACACACACACACGCACGCACACACACACACTCCATTGACTCCAGGATGAAGCAAGTGAGAGAAAAGAAGTCCCTTCTATAACTGGGGCTGAAATTCAAGGCTGACCATACATCATCACGTGTCACACCTCCCCTAACCCCTCAGAGAAGTTGGTGCCCCGTGGGACAAGCCAGCTCTCCATGGTTGTTTTAACATCCTTACAAAATCATCTTCCCAGATTTCATCTAGATGACTATCCTGTGGTTTTCACTGCCTGTTTTACAGTTGGAGTTTCCTTTCCTGCCATATGAGCCCCTGTAAGGCTTGACACTAACAGGGTTGCACATTGGCAGATGGGCGCTTCCTGGCACAAAAGTCCAACAGTGCTGAAGACCCCAACTTCCCTCTTCCCTCTGCCTATGCCCTGGAAGGGTTAGAGGTGGAGGGATTTCAGGCTAAATATAGAGGCAGGCCATTAAGAAATGACATCCCTTCTCCCTCCCCAATCTCTCTGGGCTTTCTGTGTGATGGTTTAATTGCTCTGGCAATCTGTTATGTTGCTCCCTCACAGCGCATGGAAAAGCAGCAGCCACAGCCTGTGGTGAGAGGCTGCTTTGGGAGATGGGAACAGCTTTTAATGGAAGAAGGAGGCTTCTTCAGGTCTCAGAACACGGTGTAGATGGACTTTATTTTCAGAAGTCTCCAGGGGGCTCTGCCCTTTGTTCAGTGCTCACCTGATGTTAGGACAGGCTCTGCAATGGTGGGACCAGTGTTTCTATTCTGAACGGTGGCGTAGCAGGAAGGGCACTGGGTTGAGGGCAGGCTGACCTAGAGCTGAATTCTGGCTCTGTCTCTTAGAAGCTTTGTGATTGTAAGAAAGTCATTTAACTTTCAGGAAGTGAAAGAACAGGAAAGACCACCTGTGTCTGCAAAGTGGGTATGAGGATGAAGGGACCGGGACTTGACTAGTAGCACATAGTATGGGTTTGCCACATAGTAGGTCTTCAGTAAAATGTGGCTATAGGGAAGAGTTCCTGGTCTTATTAGCTATGTGCCCTTGGTTTTTACATCTGTAAAATGGGATTATTAACAGTACCTACTTCTAGGATTGGCTGCATAGTTTGCAGGACCCAGGGCAAAATGACAGCAGTGACAACAGAGTGTTAAACCAGGCATGAGATCATTCTGGGCCCTGTGCAACTACACAGGTTGTACACCATTTACTTCACAGGGCTGTGGTGAGGAATTAATAAGACAACATATGTAAAGTACTTCGGACACTGAAGTGTGTATCACTACTACTCATTTAATTAAGTATGAGTTGTATTGTGGGATCAGTAAGTTCCCCATTTTGCTGTGACCCACATTATAGGGAGAAATAAACTGATGAAGATCAGATTTTACAAGCTTTAAATGGCAAGCTGTGGAGTTGAGACTTTATACGGGAACAGTGGGGAATTACTGAAGACAGTTGGGCCACCTTCAACGTGGTGTTTACGAGTGCTAACCAGAGTGTGTGTGCAGAATGGAATGGGTTGTCCAGGGAGAGGAAGGATTAAACAGAGACACCCAAGACATTCCTGCTGGGTTTTCAGAGGAGAGATGTTCTTCACAAAAATAGGGAATCCGAGAAAGGAGATTTGGGGGTGGGGTGGTTGCTCTTGGCCACAAAGCATATGCAGTGTCAGTGTGTGAGTGGGGCCATTGTGGGGGGATGGAATACAGGCCTGTGGAAATTGGGGCTCAGGGGAAGACTGGGTGGGGGGCCGAGGGGTCTCATGGAGACCCACATGGAGATGCTGATGTACTCAAATAGATGAGATTGTCAGTGCAGAGTACATTTTCAGATTGCAGGAGCTAGAAATAAAATAGAACCGGAAATCAACTCTGTACAAAATTAGCAAATGAAACTGGGAGCTTTGAACTGATCTAAGAAAAGAGAGAGGAGCTGAGAAAGTGCCGTTCCCGCTGGGGAAGATCCTGAGCTTCTATGATCCTTAGGGTCTTCATCTGTGAAATGGGTACAGTATCATTCATTGATGAAAAGGTAAAATGAGAAAATGTGCCTACGTTATTTCTCATAATATCCAGTATGTGTTAATGAGCAATGCAATTTAGTCCCCTTCCCACTTTAACGTCTGATTCTTGGATCGTTTTAGTGAGTTGCATTCTATTGTACTACTGTTTTTTATGGTAGTTCGGATACTTTTGTTTTGAGTGATTTTGGTTTTATCTGAGCTACTTTACATACATTATCTCCTTTAATCCGGGCAGGATTCTGCATGGGATATTGTTATTCCCACGTTATGGATGGGATATTCAGAGACGTTAGGTATTTACCCGAGGTCACACAGCTGCAAAGTGACATGGTGGAATTTTAATCCGGGGCTCTCTCATTCCAAAGCCCCGGTATCCTCAGTACTTAGTAGATTCAGGAGAGACAGGACCAACAACCTGCAAGAATTCACCCTCTAAAGCTTGGCTCCTGTCCAGCCTACCTGCTAACAATACCATCTGCACAGGTCCGCAGATGGAGACCAGCGGACACCTTTTTCTATAGAATTGCTCATTGTGGGTAATTTGCTATCTCCATGTCACCAAAGCACCTTGAACAATGGGCCACTCACAGCGGCTGGGGCTCTTCTCTACAAAGCCTGCACAGGGAGGGACTGGCAGGCTTGGCATCTCACCAGCGTTGCTGCAGGAGGAGGCAGCAGGCAGCAAGTGAGTGGCCTGAGCTGGGAGGAGGGGACCTGAGTTCTGTCTGCCAAACTCCCCACTCCCCCTGGGCTAGTCACTTCCATGTTAGAGAAGGTGCCCCAGATGCTTTCATGTGATTCCCCACGTCTCCTGCCACTCTCTCAGGTGGCAGTCAGTGGGAGGAATGCTATGAGAAGCAGGTTTAATGTTCTCATTCAGACACTGACAAATGATGATGATGGTGGTGATATGATATATGCTATAGATAATATTGTCTATTATCTGTAATATATATTCTATATATGCTATGCATATGTTATATTCTGTTATACATAATATAATAATAACATAACTTAGTACCTGTTATGTGCAAAGTACAATAGCAGGGCTAGCCTCCTGCTCAATTCTACTCGATGCATATTTAAGTCACTTCTCCTCCCTGAGCTTCAGTTTTCTCATCTGAATAAGGAAAGCACAAGAACAGCTGCTTTCTCTCCATGCTGACATTTTTCTCTCTGTGTTTCCCATTATCAGCACCTACTCTGTGCCCAGAAATGGGGAAATGGCCCAGGACCGAGATAAAAATATGAATGCCTTTCGCCCCTAAGACACTCAACCAGACGGTACAACCCAAATACACCTGAAAACCAACTCTGCAGTCTAGAGAGACGGATCAGAAAAGACCTGGAGGCAGTGAGGCACGGAAAGGGGCTAGTGGGAGCGTGGTAGAGAGCAGAGGTTTGGCACCTATCCAGGCTTGAAGGCTTACTAGCTATGCCACCTTGGGCAGGTTGTCCCTGAAGCCCTCCCTAGGCCTTAGCATTCATACCTGTAAAACCGAGCTCTTATCACAGGTGTTGCAGGGAATCTGGAGGCGGGGGATAGAGATAGAACAGATGGTCAGGCTCAGTGCGCAGTGCAATGACGGACACCCCAAGCCCAGATGTGTCAACCAGTGCAGGGCAAAGACATTTGGGAGGGAGAAGAAGGGGAATTTATAGTTGAGGAAGCCTTCTTGTAGGAGGTGACATATGGTCAGCCTCAAGACATATATTCGTTTGGGTTGGGAAACATGAAATGACACTAGTCATTTTTTACCCCAAATTGTTCCCGCTTCTTTGGCCCCCATCCGTGCCTCTTTGGAATGGAGCGTGAATATTAAGCACATTTTTCATATACTTTGAAGAAAACCAGACGGTGCTGGCAGTGCCCCAGTGAATCTCTTACATATTTAAAGAG
The DNA here is from genome assembly GCF_964194185.1 of Rhinolophus hipposideros. NCBI lineage: Eukaryota > Metazoa > Chordata > Mammalia > Chiroptera > Rhinolophidae > Rhinolophus > Rhinolophus hipposideros. Next base: position 20,594,609 of record NC_138066.1, on the reverse strand, counting down.
CATCCTGTTGATTTGAGGGGGGAGTCGTCCATGCCTCTGCTATTCTCTCTCAGTAGCCCCCCAGCACAAAATGACATGAGCACTTTATTTCTGACCTCGAATGATAACAGAGGAGATACCCCTCATTCTACACACCCTACACGATGTTGTGCAGTTTGCAAGGCGTTAGGAAAGCTGCAGAATTCACTGTGGCTCTGGCATGGAGAATAAATAACCCATCCTTCCCTCGGGTTATTTATTGGTTGGTATTTGAGCATCTACTGTGTTTCAGGGACTATACTCCTTCAAGACTCTACTTGGACGTTGCCTCCTCCAGGCAGCCGTCCTGGATATCCACCCCCATCCCTGCTGGGCTCAAAGCCCTTCCCCCGCATTCCCAAAGCACCCCTTGTTTATGACCTCTGTTGCCCTGTTCTGTTTCTGTGCCTGCTTCGTCATTTGATTGTGGGCTCCTTAATCTCTTTTGCTAGCAAACAGTAGGTGCTCAGTGGGTGTTTGAGAGACTCACAGGCCTGGAGTGCTTCCTAAGTTGGCGTCTCCTGGGCTGATTCTGATCCCTGCCCAGATGTGGAGGTTGGAAGGCAGATGTGGGCAGAGGCTATGGGCTCTGAGGTTCCATCATATCTCCCTAACTAAAGCAGCAGCAGGAAGCTACCCAGCTCATTGGGTTGAGGATTTTCTGCTCTCCCGAGGATGTCCCTTTACACCATCCAACAAGACCAGAAGTGTGGGCTTTTGGAAACTCTGTCCTGTCTCAGAAGGCAATTATGAAAACTACCTGGGAATCTCAGAACATCAAGCCTACTCCGGAGAAGAAATGCAAACAGGAATCACCCATATGGCTGCCCCTTTGAGGACAGGATGACGTAGGAACCTCATTTGTGGAGTCCCCGTTACTGTGCAGCTCAGCTCGAGCCAGGTGGTGTTGGAGGGCAGAATTTCCCATCATACTTACCCTGTTCCTGGGGATTTAAGCCTGGGTGTGCTCCCTGCTCTGTTCTGGCCTCCACTGCTGCCTGACTGCTGCCTTCGTCCTCCAGGGACACCACCCTTTACCCCCCGCCATCTTTCTTCCTGGTCTTGCGAAAGGCTTTGTATATCTCTCCACATAGCAGCATGACAGCAACCCTCTCAGGAATGACCTCACCCTTTGCCGATGGCTACATGTTCCCATCACCCACATGGTCCATGGTCTGGGTGTCTTTCTAAAGATTCTTTTCCAGCGGTCATCAAAGTTGATCCCATTCTTTTGGCTCTTCCATTCCCACTTTTCACCCAGTCTTTCCTTCCTTTCCCTCCCCCTGTCCTTTATCTTCCTGGGGTCATGACCTTGACCTGGGCTTTGATCACCTCACACCTAGATAGCTGACCCCGCAGGTCTCCTCAGCCCTGGTGTTGAGGTCCTCCACTTCTACCTATGCTGGGCTCTTTGCACTATTTGTCTCCCTCAGATGCCCAGCAAACAGTAACTGGGCAGCAAAGTGGGCAACTGTTCTGGTCATGCTGCCAGAGACGAGATTGGGCAGTGTGTCTGCCTCGCGGGCGCTTGCATTCTAGGGTGAAGCAGGCATTGAGCATGTGATCTCAGGCATGCTGAGCATTAGAAGAAAGCACTGCACAGGAAAGCCCGAACAGTGGGGGGCCAGCCTTCTCTGGGGCCAAAGAGTGCCTTCCTGAAGGTGTGTGAGCTGCTATTGAAAGGATTAGGAGGAGGTAGGCAGGTGAAGCAAATCCGAGGGAGAGGCCCACGTGTGTCGATGGCGGAGGCAGGAGAGACAAAGACATTCCACAACCTTATGGTCCAGTGCAGCCAGCATATAGAGACAGGAGGAAGGGAAACTGGTATGTGGTGGGGCCAGAGAGTGAGGCAGGGGCCTGCTCACTGAAGGCTCTGAAACTATGTTTAAGGAGTTGGGGTTTTATCCTGAGGACAACGGGAAGGCTTCGAGGGGCTTTAGCAGAGGTCATGTCTCGCCATAGGGCTAATGACCCGCTATAAATCCGCAGTCTAGTATTTAGGTATGTGACTCATTCACCCTACTATGTGCACTGGTGTGGACTCTTTTAGTCCAGAGGCATGAAAAACCAGTCAAAATGGTTTGAGGAAAAAGGAAGTGTGTTAATTCAAGGATTGAAGCATTTAGGCAGGCTGGATTCTAGGCTCTCAGATGTCCCTCTCCATCTCTTGGCTCGGATTTCCTTAGTCTTGTCTCCATTCTCAGACTCTCCTCATTAAGTGGCAGAGGTGGGTGCCAGCGTGGCAGGCTAACAGTTCACTGCCTTAGTTTCCACAACAGGAAGATGGTGGTCTTTCCCCATTAAGTTTTCTGAGCCCTAGGATTGGCTCTGAATTCGTCTTGCTTATGTCAGATGTTCATTCTTGCACCAATGACTGGAGCCAGAGAGTGAGATCTGTTGCTGGAACAGGCTGCGTCCCATGCCAGCCCCTCGATGTGAGCAGTGTGGTCAGCCCAGGCAGAACCCCAGGGTCAACAGTAGAAGAGTGGTGGTTCCCCAAAGAAAACACCGGGTACCATTGCTGGAAGACTAAAGAATGGATGCTGGATACTCAAGAGCAACAGGAGCCCAGCACAGTGAAAGGGCTTCTCATAAATCCTGAATATAGATTTTCAACTCCAGCTCGGCGAGATTTCTGTTCTGTGGGCCTCTGAGGACATCTTGCTCTTTGCCTCTAAGCCTTTATGCTTCAGGTAGCCTGGCCAGGAATGCACCTGGATCAGAGAAGAAAGTCTTGGCATCTAGGTGGACCAAGTTCAGAGCTTTAGGTAGGTAGGGACAGGTGGGTGTGTGAGTCCTGGGACATGTGCAGGTTGTACAATGGTGGCTGGAGTCCCAGGAGGTCATTCCAGAACCCAGACTAGCATCCTAACTTTTCCAGATGCTCATTGCTTCTCTCCGGTATTGGCAGAGACAGGGACAGCAAATCCTCATTATTCTGGTCGTTAGACCCAGGTACACAGTCAGGGCAGCAGCTGCCCTGCCCGTGGCAAGGTGGCCACAGACACAGGTGACCCCTGCCTCTCTCAGAAAGCCTCTCTCCTTGCAGAGGCAGGCCAGCATCCGAGGCAGTCCAATCTCCGGACCCAGAGGACAGGTGGGGTGTAGCCATCAGAAGCAAGATGAGCGGCTCTTGGGCTGGCGAGGAGGTCAGTGTGTGTGGGGATGTCAACATTTGAGAATCTCGGGTACTTCTGACCAGTGAAAGAGATAAGAATTGTGTCACATCCCCGGCCTGGCCCTGTGACAGCACTCGTTGGGAAATTCCCGACGTCCTACTTACGCCTCACGTGTAATCCTTGTTCTTCAAATGGCTGAAACTCTTCTGCAAGAGCTGTTCCCTAAAACTACCTCTCCTCTTGCCTTTCCTGCTTAGGTCACTGGCCAAGCATTCCTTCCACACTGAGGCCTCATTTATTCAACAACTCTTTTTTCTCTTTTCATTCAGTAGCTATGTCTAGAGGTCCTACTGTGTGCTGGGCACTCTATACATGCTTTGTTTCCACCTTGTTTCATGGGCCCATTGCTCAGAACAACCTAATGACCCTCAACTATAGTCTATGGCTCAGTGGCCCCTCAGGACATAGGAACCGCACTGGACATTTTTTTTAAATTTATTGGGGTGACAATTGTTAGTAAAATTACATAGATTTCAGGTGTACAATTCTGTATTACATAATATTCTATAAATCCCATTGTGTGTTCACCACCCAGAGTCAGTTCTCCTTCCATCACCATATATTTAAGCACCTGACATTTAAACAGAGAGAATTTGATAGAACAACAATTTTAACTAGATATAACCTTGTTAACCAGCTAACTGAAAGAGTAAAATAGCACATTGAGGGATAAGGTAAGTAGCCACTACAGGAAGCAGCTACCAGTCTTTGGGCTGAGGGAAGACAGGGAAAGGGTGACAATTACAAAAGGGAGGATGGACCCTGCAGCTGGAACTGACCACTGAGAAAGGGTTGCCTGCAGGCTGATACTGGGAACTTGGGATGGAGGTGCATGCAGCTGGTTCTAAGTATTGGAAAAACCCCACACTGGGTTCCATGGGTGCTTTAGGAAGGAATTGCCTCTGCCAGGGGAAGGTAGTGCTATTGGGGCGATGATTACAGGACCAGAGGTAAGCGGGAAGCCACCAGAAAAAGCAGGAAGTAGTCCGCTCACTCCCAGCCTTGCAGCCTTCCTCTATCACTTCCTGTTGGCAGAAACTGACCTCGACCCAGCTGGCAAAGCAGAGAGAGGATTTGTAGCTCCAGCAAGACAAAGTAGCAAAGAGAAGGATGGGTTTGAAACGAAGAGACAATCACTTAATAACTGGCACAGGGGGCACCCATGACTTCTCACTGACCATGCTCCCCACCCACGGTGTCTACAGCAGGACTAGCTAGAGAGTAATATTGGAAAAAGACTGGATTTGGAGTCCGTGGACCCAGAGCTACCGGTTAATTTCAGTGTGATTTATTGGTCAAGACAAATATTTCTAAGCCTCCATTTCCTCATCTGTAAAATGGGAAAATAACCCCTGACCTCCCTACCTTTCATGGGAGGAAGGAAATCAGTATCATAAAGGGTATGGAAGGACTTTGCACTTCGAACTGACTTTTTAGATACGCAGCAGTGAGGTTGGGCTCAATAAACTCTGCGCGGCAGAAGAAAGTTTCAGTCTATTTAGGGCTTTGAATATCTTCTTAAAGTACATTTCCCCTTGGAGACTTCAAGTTTCTTCTTATAAGCAACAAAGGCACACACCAGGCTTCATGTCAGGGAAACTTCCTTGACAACGAGCACGTTGTATGAAGGAAGGCAAACTGTCTCTTCTCAGAGATGAGGTTCTGTTGCATAAGACATCTCACACAGACTCAGGCAAAACACTTGCAGCTTGTGGCAGAGCTGGGGGTGGAATGTCGGAGGGAGTCAGGCTGCCCTTGTCCTTGGGGATGAGCAGCCAGAGCTGGGGAGCGCTTCCCTGCGTCTAATTTGGCGTCACATTTACAGCTACAGTGGCACTGCGTGGGTGGTAGAGCTGTTGCCTCTTCTCATCTTAATGATGTTTTGCTTTAACAGAGATGTTTCTGCTCCTTGGAGCTCTCTGCTTACTGCTCTGAGGTGAGCCTGGGGCGCCCCGGGTGAGATTGTGAACTGGCTCCCAGCTTTGGGCACAGAGGCTGCCATGGAGCAGCGGGCACAAACGGGCAGGGCCCCACATGTGCAGCTCGACTGGTCCTGCACCCTCTGGGTGACGAGATGCGCATGGGTCCCACGTGCCTGTGGACTTCCAGCATGGCACTGCGAGCGCACGCCTTCTCTCCCTCCTCATCTCAGGGCCAGGGGACAGTCCTGCACCCCCTTTATGGACCACTGCTGCATCCCACTTCCACGGAGGCAGGTGGGCAATGGGGACAGATGGACGAGGCTTTAAACCTGCCTCAGCTCTTTCCTGGTCATGTGACTTTGGACAATTCGTTTAAACCTCTGTGTGTCAGCTTCTCCAAAAGAGATAATAAGGTATGTGGACAGGCTTAGCTCAGTGCCTCCCAAATATCCCCCTCCTTTCCTTCTAATTCATCCTCGTGATCCTGCCTACATACGCTTAGCAAAGCACACTCCTCCTAAACCCATCCTCATTCCATGTAAACCAGAGAATGTGCCGTGGTTCCCTGTTGCCCAGCAAATAAAAATGAAACCCCAAAGCGTGGCATTCAGGGCCCGCCATGACCTCAGGTTTCCATTTTTTTCCTCCTTCTTCCTAGCCTATTCATGTACCCCAGCCAACTTGGGCTACACTGCAGTCCCCAGGAATGGATGACACATTTCCTCATCCAGACCACTGCCCACAACGTTCCCTCTCTAGAAAGCCGGTCTCTCCCTCTCCGTGCCCACCCAAAGCCTCAGCACATCACTTACTACCTCCTTTTTGGGATTTGTCTGGGTCTCACCAGCCTGATATCGTTTCTTCACGATCTGAGCTTCCATGTGATTGTTTATTTTTTTTAACAAGGTCTATATATTGCAGGATTGGTATTTCTTTTACTACAGAGGGAACGACATGTAAAGACAGCCAAGTAAAGTCAATCGATGGGGATTTGAATCCCGCAAGCCGAAGCCTTAGACAAATTAGATTCAATTCCCTCAATATTTTATGCATCTGTTGAAAGGATTCCAGATAATGTATATGAAGTAGTTATCCCGGTGTCTAATAAAGGTAGTCATAATTATTATTATTACACTGCATGAGGTGTGTGCTAAGAACTCAATGACAATCTGTCGAATTGATTGAAAAGAAGGACCAGACTTAGGCTCTGAAGGCAAGGATATTCGAACTAAAAGTTATACATTGGTAGTTTTAAAAATTGGTATTTTAAGATTGTTTTAAATTATAAAGCAACATGTGCTCATTGTAGAAACGGTTTTGTGTGTGTGTGTGTGTGTGTGTGTGTGTGTGTGTAAAAGGTAGAAAAAAGTCACTCATAATCTCACAGCTCAGTGGTAATGACTCTTTACATGTTATATTGTCTTCCAATTTTGGATGCATTTTATATAGGTGATCTCATACAAATATATAATTTCCTTTCCAATGTTTGTATGCCATAAATACCGTTTAAAAACCTGTTTAAGTAATTATTATATAAGTAATACATAATAGTAATTTTAAATACAGAAAATATTGAAGCATTTAATGAAATACCTAAATCCAGCCTACTTCAATAGTTGACTGTATTTTCTTCCAACCTTTAATATTTGCATTTTTGCTTATTTTAGATCTCAGTATTAGATTAAGAGCATTTTCCTATGCCATGAGACATTTTTCTGACAGCTATATAATATTCTACTCTACAGATGTACCATAATTTATTTATTTCTGTCCTTATTCCTAAATAATTCGGATGTTTTTATCTTTTTCCCATTATGAATGCATTTTTGTCTGAGTTTCAGATGATTTCCTTAGGATGGGGAGTATCCCTTCATTAGTAATAAAAAAACAAAACACAAAACCTCAAATTCTAATGGCTAAGGGAGTAAGTATATTATCTCATGTGACCAAACGTATGCTGGTGTGGCCCATGTTTCTAGAGTAGCTACTTCTGTGACTTGGTACCTTCCATCATTTTGCTCCTCTGTTTTCTTCAGTGCATAGTGCAGATAGACATGACAAGTGATGTATGTAGATTATCCCCTTTCATCGTCACAGCAACCCTAGGAGGTGAGTCCTATTATTTTTCTGACTGTGCAGATGAGGAAAACTGAGGCTCAGGAAGGTATTTGCCATGTGCTGTGGTTTCAGGCAGCACATCTTTACACCACCATCCACCCAAGGGTAGAGAAGCATATAGCTCGTCCTTGGGTCTCTTCCCCATCTTTTTGACTTGATACATTTCAAGGCTACAGAAAATTTGAAAGAATGCTACAATGAGCATCTGAATTCCCTTGACTTAGATTCACAAATTGTTATAATTTGCCACTTTGCTTTTTTCCCCTCTCACTCTGTCTCTTCCGGTTGAAAGCAATGTGAAGACATTACGATTCGTGTGTCTCTCTTTTTCACATTTTTAAAATTGAAATATAATACGCTTGCAAAAAGTGCTCTTCTCATGTGTATTGTTGGATGAAATTACACAAATTAATCACATCTATGCAACCAGTTCTCCCCTCCTTTGAAACTCGTTGAGGGTGATACTGAATAACAGAGAAGTTCTTTGGGTAAAAAAGGTGTGAGATGGGACCTGGGCGGGGGCAGGGGGGGGTCTGCCACCACAACTTATGGTCCTGCTTTCTCTCTTAGGCTGGAGAAAGAGACTTGTCCCACAGTACAAAGAAGTTGGGGCAATAGGAATACCTAGCACAAAAGGAATAGCTTCCAGTTCATCACAGACTTTGTGGTCAGAGAGGCCTGGATTGGAATCTCAGCTCTTCCTTTTACTTGCTGTGTGTGTGATCTTAAGCAAGATGCGTGCCTTCACTGAGCCTCCGTTTCCTCGTCTTTACAGTGGGAATAGTAATAGGACCTACCTTCTAGGATTGCTGTAAAGATGAAAGGCGATCATATGTAATCACTTCATCCTGGTGCCTACCTCATGGTGTGTACTCGAGAAATGGGACCTATTATTGTTATTGTTGTCGTTGAATTCGTAATCTGGCCAGATAGGTATTATTGCTATGCCTGTTTTATAGCTGAGAAAACGAATGCCCTGAGAGATAAAGGAGCCCATGATACTTGACTAATAAGCCATAGAGACAGGTTTTTCTGATTCTAAACTTGTTGCCTCCCAGCGAATTGACCAGGCCTGGACAAACAGGGACTCCGTCATACCTCAGAAGGTCAATTTGTTAACTGACAGTTTCATAATGGGAGACATAATTGCCAAGCAGACAGCGAGCTGGTGCCGGCAGGTCAGCACTTTCTTCCTCCCAACAAGAAAATGCCCAAGGCAGGAGGCTGGGGCGGTGCTGAAGATGGGAGCCTCCGTCAGGGCCACTCTGTACCCCAGCCCTGGCAGACACCCCGGAAAGCACTGGCCCCAGAGAAGAGGGCACTGGGTCTCATCAAGACTCTCCTCCTAATCTATCCGATGGCCATTGTATATCCCTTCTGCTCTCTGAGCTTTCGCCTCATGTGAGGAAAGCAGTGGGGGCAGGAGGTTAGGGTCCAGGTGATATCTGAGGACCCTGCTGCCTTCGGGGGCGCTGGGATGCTGGGTACCCACTCATTGCTGCCCCAATTCCCTACCACATCTTCCCTTCAGTATTCAGGTGGGGGATTCGCTGTTTGGTTTTTTTTATAACTTACTTCGCTATTACTTTATTACTTTTCAAGTGACAGGCAGCAGAATAGACTTTGTCTCAATATTGGCGGGGAGAACGTGGTCTGCATTTGTTATCGAGTCTGATTTCATTTAGGTTTCACTGCTTTTCGCATGCGGGGGAGGAGGCTCGGTCCTCCTGTAGGTCAATTTCATCTGGAGGAATGGGCTGAGTTCCCAGCAGCCCCTGGCTGGGCACTGGCAGCAGGGAGGTTCTGCCTGGTAATCAACTCCGGAGGCACTTGGGCGGATGGGGAAATGCAGTTCCCTGGAAGGCGTGCAGGAAACGCCCGTGGCTAAGGAAGGTGGCCCTGAGAGGTCTCCCTAATGTGCCGTCTGGGGTTGCTGCTTCTCTCTGGGTTGCAGCGCTCTAGAGCTCTCCCTCCTGGTGGCCTTGGGGATGCTCTTCTCTGAGACCCAAGCTACTTGCAGGGAGCAGAGTCAGGCCTGGCTGGCGTCTAGACTCAGCCATTGACCAAGGAGCCGGGCCTGGGGTTGACCAAGCCAGGTTCCGATGCTGAGGCTCTTGGATTCTGAGGCTTTATTCCTTGCCTCTCTGAACCTCCATTTCTTACTGGGAAACGTGGACAGTAGTTGCTGTGTTGGAGGATAAGAAAATAATAACTAGTCCTCCGTGAGCCTTGACTGAGTGGCAGGCCGTGTGCTAAGTACTTTATATGACTGTCTCTTCTAATTCACACAATAACTAGATAGTGTTGGTACAGACACGACCCCTCATTTATAGACGAGGAAACTGAGGCTCCTGTCTGCCAAGAACTTTGCATATGCTCCTGTATTGGAACACAGTCACACGCGTTTACACATTGTCTGTAGCTGCTTTCAGGCTACAGTGGCAGACTGAGTAGTTGTGACAGAGACCTTTTGGCCCCGGAAACCTAAGATATGTAATGTTGAGCCCTTTACAGAAGTAGTTTGCCGATCTCTGCTATTCGTCATCATCTTCTTTATCGTGATTCTTTACCGGAGTGTATGTATTTGTGTGCAATTTGCACGATCTCCCCTGCATTGCTTTGTCTAATCCTTTCCATCAGCCTGTGAAACAGGCGTTGACAATCTCTCTTTTTCAGATGCCCAAACTGGGGATCCAAGAGGATAAGTCACTTGCTCAAAGTACATAGCTAGTAAGCAGGGGAGCCAGGGCAGACCCTGGACTCCAGGTTCTCTAAAGCCATAGCTGGCCCCCAGGCCATGTCTGTGCGGCACAGATGGTCTGTTTGAGGCCAAAGCATCATGCAGTCAGAGGCCAGCTGGCATTTGAGGTGGGAACCTGTGATCCTGGCAGGGGTGGGCATCACAGGACAGGAGCTTTCCATCTGGAGGATTAGGCGACCTTTAAGATCCCTTTCAACTCTCTGAGCACAGATGTGTGATTCCTGGCCAGTGTTGCAGAGGGCTGGGTCACACGTTGTCTCCAAAGGTTTTATCCACAAGGTGAGGCTTCCTGGGGTGCCTTGCTCCCCATGCCTCAGCCTGACGCTGTAGAGTTCTGGAGTTCTGAGTGGGGACTCGCAAAGTATTGGTTGCTTCTCCAGATGATTGGTCTTTGCAGACTGAAGCAGAGCAACCTGGAGACAGCAGAGGTCGAGGTCAGGGTAAGGGTTATCAGCTACTGCTGCTCTTTCTCACCATGCAGGAGTGTCCCTTACAGCCCATCGGAGTTCAGCCCTCAGTTCATGCCCTCCATCTTGCCATGTTCCCTCCAATCTTAGTTCATGTCTTGTTTCCTGGACCTCTCTCTGCCACCTTCTCCTGTGTGTAGGACTACCCCTGCCAGCTGCATCCACGTACCTGGTCCCCTGGCTCCGTCTTCCCAATGGCCCCATGTGGAGCTGCCCGTTTCTAATGTGCTCTGCCTTCCTTTGGATGCTCAGTTTCGACTTCCTGAATAGGAAAGCCTTGTCCATGTCTCCTCACCCACTCTCCTCCCAGCAGGGGGAGCCCCCTAGACAGCGGGTTCCGAGAGGGCAGGGCGTGGATCTTTTTCATTTTGTATGAACTCACAGCAGGGAGCCCTATGCCGGGCTGATTGTGGGTGGTCACTAATTGTTAGACGAGTGAAGGAACAATGAGACTGTCTGGATGACCGTGCTTATCAGAAGTCTGTGTTTGTTCAGAAGTCTGATGCAAGGCCAGACTCATCTGTTTCCACCCCGTTTTAGCATTCAAAGGAGTGTTGGCATTTCTGCTGTGGCAGGGAGCACCTTCAACTTCTGACAGCCTTGGGTTCGCTTGTCCCATCATCTCACACCCGTGGTCGGGGGCAAAGGGAGGATTCTGGACAGATATGCAGATGGCAACATGACCGGCCCGCAGACTATCTCTAAATGAGATTCCATGTCATCCTGCAGGTCCTGTGCTCAAGCCTGGGGCAGCCACCCAGGCTCTGCCGTGTGCAGGTCAGGGGAGCCGGTGATAGGATCTGGCCCCCTCCTCCCACTCACCACTTAGTGGGCCTACAGCTCCTTAATCACACCTAATGTGACTACTGTGCAGTGGAGAGTCATGTGCTAAGGTCTGATGCTCTCTGACGTTCATCTTCCCTGCTGGGGCATGGCTCCCAGCACCACATATGGGATTTTCCCATCAGAATCTAATTATGTACTTTTATGCTCTAATCTCATTGTCTCGTCCACTTCTAGGGGGTTTGGGGGGACGCTTTTGTCCTCCCCTGCACGGCCAGGGCTCTGGCCTGGGGCTGGCTCTGAAAGCCGACAAATCGCTGGAAGGCAGATCGATTTGTTTTTCACAGGAGCTGACTCAGAGCAGGGAGCTTCTTGTTGCTCAACTTTCAGGGAGACCTAACCAGACCTGGAGAGGCTGCCTAGGACTCATCAAGGCCACGGTGGATTTTTCTGCCACACCGGCCACATGTGGCCACATGTGGAAACTCAAAAGCTGGGGCAGCATTTGCACTCTTAGCCTCTGCTGGCCACAGCTGACCCGGACGGCGTGAGCCTTCTTGGTGGGTACCTTCGCTGCCCATTCTCCCTTTTCACTTTCTCTTGCCTTTGGTATTTATCTCCTAATGCCATTTTCCTGGCACTGAGCTTGTCTTCTGTCAAAGCCCGTTACGGCTGCAGGGGCCTCTGGCTGCCCTGAGTGACGGTCCTCCTGCCTCGCTGCCCCAGTGCTATCTGTTTCCGTGAGCCCATCCATCGTCAGTCCTCCGAGAACGATGGTCCATCCTTTCACCTGTGCTGACCTTTGAGGTTGCTAATACGTTACCCATTCTACGTTCCCGACAGTTCTGTGAACTAGACAATATGATGTTCCTTTGTCAGATGGGAAAGCTGAGGCTCTGGGAGATTAAGTGACTTGAGATTTAGACCCCGCAGGGGAGAAGCAGCCCTCGTAAGCTTTCGCGCCAAGCTTCCGCCTGCAGTCTGGCCTCTGTCTTCTACAGAGTCGCCCGGTCTCAGGTAGCAGCGACCACACGTGATCATTCTTCAAAGGCGAGGGATCGGCCTGGCCCTGGAGAGCTGATACAGAGGTTCAAAGAAACCCTCAGCCAGCCTTGACCTCCTTGGTCTTGGTCCGTTGAGGAACGCAAATGTCAGGTTCAGGAGAGATGCAGGGGACCAGAAGGGACGGCCGCCGAGCCCGTGCGTCTTAAGGATGGCTGAGATAATCACAGATCTGCCTCATCCCTCCGCCCTGGAGGGATAAATCGCAGCCAAGGGGGACAGGTCACCGCGACTGTGGCTTTGGCTCTGAACAGCACTTTCTAGTGCAAAGGCCTCTCACCACGATTAGTTCCTGTATGTGTCCTGCAGGGCAACCCTGGGGAACAGGAAAGGTAGAAATGTTCTCATTGGGCACATACAGAAAATGCAGCCCAGAAGTGGGGGTTGGGGTATCCATGGTGAACAGCTGCTAGAACCCCGTTCTTTTGGTGCTCCTTCCTCTCCCTTCCAAGTTCTCCACTCTCGATCCAGCCCTATCCTCTTCTTTGCCACGGCCCCGCTGCCTTTATCCACGTCTACCCCACTTCTGCCTGCTTTGACCTGTGTGCCTATCTCTGAGTGTCAGCACTGGTCTATAAAATGGTGATTTCAGTGCATTGCCAATCATCAGGCTTCTCCTTGAGTCTAATGACATAGACACAGGCAATAGTTTAGTGGTTGCGAGAGTCTAATGAGATATGAACGTTCTTGCTAAGCGGGTGTAGTTTTCTCTGACAACCGCTGTCACTGTCCCTACCCAGACCCCAGGGCTAGGGAGTCTAATAGGCATTATTCTCCCTGTAAAGCTCAGACCCCAAAGGGCCACGTCCTCAGGGTAAGAATGAATGAGATATTATCCCCCCAAGTACAAGGAACATAAACAATCTTAAACAGAGGCGCTGAGTGGAAGGGGTTGATAAATTGCTGCTGAAATTTTAGAACCATCAGCACATTTTCACATAGGTTTTTCACACTGAATTTCCCACCTGGGTGATCTGAGCAACCTGAAGACAAGAATTCCATTTAGAGGAACTCTGGATCGTCAGAAGTGAACACAAATCGGACCTAGAACCCATCTCCATTCGAGGGTGCAGACAGTTCCCACTGATCAAATTCTAAGAGAATGAGAACCTCACAGTTAAAATTAACTACATCACCAAGACACAAGATACTCAGAGTGCATCAGAGGAAACAACGGCGAGGACTTACCTTCCTGAACCTCAGTTTCCTCGCCAGTAAAATGGGATAACACCTGCCTCACCAGGTGGTGTGTGCAGGAAGTGAGAAAGTGTGAGCAGTGTGTTTTAGCACAGGGCCTGGTGTGCACGATGGGTGCTCAATGAGAGGTAAGGGCTGTGATTATTTTCTCCATTTATCTTTCTAATGTTATCATTCAGTGAATGTTGGTTCCCCTCCCCCATATGATCATTCATGTACACATAAAAGAAGGGTACTATAAATAGAAAAGCCACAGGATTTGGTGTCAGGAGGTTTGGATCTGAATCCAAGTTCATTTACCCCTGGGGTCTGTAACCTTATCTATAAATTGAGGCAGTGGTGTTTTCACATTCTCTCACTGTGCAAGGTTTTTTTTTTGAGGATGAAGTGTGAGGGCTGTGAAAGCATTTTGCAAACTATAAAGTTCTCTGCAGATGTTCTCTATTAATTTCTTCCATCTTCTCCCCCATGATGTTTCTGTCCTGATATGTGGGGTGTGGAGTGTTCAGAGATGAGGTGGGGGGATGAGAGCATGCATTGCAATGCCAACTTTCTTCCCTGAGCTTTTGTTTTCCCCTTTGGGACACAGGAATGGAGGGGGATATACTGATAACTCTTATTTTTACTACTCTGGATGATCTAGGAATAATGAAACAAAAAAATCTAGAGTTCAGAAGTTCTGGCTTTGGGACTCCCTTCTGTCATTTTCTCTTTGGGTGACTTTGGGTCGTTCCCCTTTCTGGGCCTCAGTTTTCCCATGTATTAAAAGTGTGTGTGAGAATTAAATGGGATTTTGTTTGGAAGATAAAAAGGTTGGAATGCATAACGTCTAAGATCTATCATAAAGTTAACCTGCGACTTTGGGAGAGAGAAATGCTTCTGGGATGGCATTTCAGTCACTGGGGGTAGTTGGGTCTGGAAACATCAAGAATGAAGGCCTTCGTGGTGCTGGGAGGTCAGTCGTGAGATAATGGGTCACGGTTTCTAAAACTGGGGTGGCAGCTGCCATTCACCTCTCTGCTGATGAAGCAAAGGAAAGGTCCCTGCCTCCTGAGCATTCTAACTTGAGTTATGTCTTAACAACACACACCATCTTCCTCTGGCAAAATGTGAAGGTGGGAACAAAAACGCTTGACCCCTGACTGCAGGGCCCCCATCTGTCTCAGCCACTCGTTTCCACAGTGCTTGTCACTGAGCAATGACCTGCCATTCACTCCTCGGTGGCTTTCTGTCCCCCCTAAAATCCCTGCCTCCCTTAGGCACTCCCATCACCTGATCCGAGAAAGGACAGACCTTATAAAGCTGAAAAGGAACGAGGAAGCAGAAACGCTGGGTCCGGGCCCTGGCTCCTCCCGGGGCTGCTGTTTGACCTTGAGGGAGACCCTATGCGTCTATGGGCCTCACTTTCCTCATCTGTGAAACGAGTTCTTCATCCCTAGGTGACTTCCAAAGGTTCTGAAACATTGTAGGATCGAAGACAGGTAAGTCCCTGCCCAGGTCCCTGCATCTCTCCTTCACAGAGAGAAGGGTGTAAGCCGAAATGCTCCTGCTACAGAATCGCATGTATCAAGCTGTAACCCTCAGGATCCCGGCCCGCCCACGGGCCCCACCTCCCCTGGGACCCCACAGGGGTGACGCTGTCACACACTGTGCAATCCCCTCCTTTGCTCAGGCTGCGCCTCCCACCTTTACCATCTTTCTGACTGTGGCCCCTCCCCCCAATCGGTGACCTCTCACCCATCTTGGAGAATCTGGCCCAGCTGTCGTCTCCTCATGCAGCCTTCTTCAGCCCCTCCCTGGCCACCCCAGTTCAAATGAAAAGCTCCTGTATTTGTTCCTGGGCCCACCTGAATTGTAGACCCGGTAATCCCCTGTAGGAATGTTGTGTCCATACATTTCCCCAGCCACACACCCATTCCAAGCATGGCTTGTCCTGTGGTCATAAGGACAGCGACCAAACAACCTTTCTGTGGCTCAGGGTGCGTCCTGCAGGTGACAGCAGCCCTGCCTGGCACAGGCGCTCCTCATCTCCGGGAGGACCTCCAGGAGGGCTGCATCCACTGTAGAGCCCTTCTCTTCTGCCCCAGGCATAAGCTCAGAGTCTGCTGCCCTCCGGGACTTGCTCCTGCCTCTTCATTTCTTCATGACTCCTTTTCTCCACTTTGAGCCAAGATGAACAGAAACAACCACTGCTCTGTGGGTTGGTATCTCTCTGCACCACTACTGCTGCCCCAGTTTCTTTGACCACAGTGGAGAGGATGCTGGGCCAGAGACGCCCGTCCCCACCCCAATCCACTACCCTGGTTGTAGCTGCATGTCTAAGTTTAGGGCTGAGAGCCACAGGAGGTCTCTACGGACCTTTCTCTTGGGGGCCCATGTGGGATGAGTTACCTGGGCTCCAAGGTGCTGCTAAGGATAGAGCGGGATTCCCTTTTAGCCGCTGTGGTGTGGGAGGGCTGCCTCCGTTCAATGCCTGCACTCTATGCCACCGCTCTGGGTATTTTCTGTAGGGCTCCTGTCTGGGATGGGGTAGATCTGTTGCTTTTCTTCCAAGACTGTTTGGCAGGGGAATGAGCCGAAGAAACCCCCCTCTGCATTGGCTGCCACAGCCCTTCCAGCTCAGTCCTGAGCCTCTCCCTAGGACTCCCTGCAGGGATGGGGGTTCTTCTGGCCCACCTAGGGGACGGTCCCGTCACAGATGGGTTCTCCTGGATTCCTACATCAGTTCTTCCCTCATGCCCTCCACTCTCCACACCCACCGGGAGAGATCTTTTCTCACTGCCTCATCTGATGCTACCTCCCGCTGGCTGAGAACTTCAGTGACTCTTTGTTGCTCTTTGAATGAAATCCAAACTCCTCAGCCTGGCCCTCAAGACTTTGCAAGACCTTCCCCACCTGTCTCTCTCTGCACAGGCCCTCCCACTTTCTCTGGATTCACAGGCTTGCTTTCTGCTCTTCTGGGAGAAGGCCCCGGGCCTTCACACATGCCCTGAACTTGCCTCTGACGTGCCATCCTTTCCATGTCAGGACAAACGTCAAGCTTTCCTGGTCACCGCATCTTAGATCTGGCCCCCTCCTGTTGTGTTTCTTTAAAAATGTTCTGGGCTTCGCCTTCACAGTCCTGTTCTAATTTGCAATGATTTGTATCTGGTGGCTATTGGAGGGATACCTCCTCGTAGGTCCCCCACTAGACCTCACGCTCTGTGAAGGTGAAAAGTATATTCTTGCTGACTGTTTTATCCCCAGTACTGTGCCTACCACAGTGCATGGTTGTGTTCAGTTTACTGTTTATGGGGAGGAAGGAAGGGGGGTTGGAGGGAGAGGAGAGCAGCGGGGAGGGGTGGGGGCTGTGTGTTGCTCATCCCTGTACCCACAATGCCCAGCATTGTGCTGGCAAAAGGTTGACAGAAGGAGGCAAGGGGCTGGCTGCACCCCAGGTGAGCACTGATTCCAAAAGATACTAGACAGAATGATCTCTCGAAGGATATTTTTGGGATCCCCAGCCACCCTTGATCCACGTTCTGCCTTTGGGCCTTGAGGTGGGGTCCCCCATCCCGAAACGTAGCCTTGCTCAATGAGAAGGGGCAGTGGATGATACACATGCTACAGGGTAACCCCTTGCGCAGCTGCTGTTGCAGCCGTGTGATGGCCCAGGTGGGCCCACTGGCTTCTACAGGAGAGCCAGGGGGTGTCAGCGGTACCCACAGAGACCAGGGCGTGGGGTTAACCAGCTTGCTGCCCTCTCTGATTGACACACCCGAGAGCCAACTGACTGACTCGGAGGGGGTGAGTGGGGAGTAGAAACCTGCTGGCCCTCCGCGTCTGGCCTGCTGTCCCGTCTGTGCTGTTTGCAGGCTGCCTGACCTCAGACACAGAGTCACCCAGGATGACGTCCCTCCCAGGGCTGAGGGGAGGGATGCAGCGAGGAAACACATTATGAGTAGCACACAAGACAGGCACTTTCCTTCCCTTCTCCCTTTCGTCGTTCATGTTACTTACCTCAAGTTCCCAGGATCCCCTCGATGAAATAGTTGATCGCTGGTCTCCCCAGTGGCCACTGCACCACCCTGCTAGATGTCCAAGTACAGCCGATCTCTGAAGGGGCCCTGCTGTGCACAGGGCAGAGCCCCTCTGTGTATTGAGCCAGGGTCAGAGGGCAGTGCTGCTGCCCATATCCCTGCTCTGCTGTGGGTGGCGGAGGGTGGGCACCTCTGTAAACCACACTGCTCTGGCTCCCACTGCCCGCTCACCAGTGCGTTGGCCTTGGCCCAGCCCTGACGTGCCCAGTGGGTCTCATGCGCTCTGTGGAATCCACCCAAGTGTAGGAATCCAGCAATCAGGTCCATTTCATCCCCCGGATCCAGGAGGACCCACATGCTGGAACAGGCGTTCTCTGGACTCGGTCGCACTCTGTTTGCTTTTTGTGGAGAGGGCCAAGGAATAGGAGAAGTCGCAGCCTTTCCCAGCTGACATGCTATGTGACCTCAAATAGCCTTTTCACGTCTTAGGCCTTCCACGGTCGCGGCTGAAAAATAAGAGATTGAAAAAAGTCAAGATCACTGGGCCTCGAGCCAACAGATACTGCGTCTAGTTCTGATTCAGTCACCAGTGGGCTGTGTAGCCTGGAAAAGGTCACTTGATGGCTCTGATTCCTTCTACTTCGCAGGACTATTGAGGTAATTAATCGCTGTATGACTCTATTACTTGTGAGGTCCTCAACAAATAGGAGGTGTCCTTGCAATATTTAAGGAACCTTCTAGTTCTACCGTCATGTGATAGTGTCAGCTTGGGACAGAGCAAGACTCCCTTTCCAGAAGGGGGAACTCGTACACAGGAGCCGGCCAGGATGTGAGACCCTCACTGCTGAGTGGATTGTCTCCAGGCCCCTAAAGTGATGGGAACAGCTGTGGGGGGGCATCGGGGTAGGGTGGGGTGAGCTAGAAGGCAGACAAGGGGAGAGGCCGCAGCTGAAGAAGGTAGACTCCGTCCCCTGACCCGCTGGTGTGTCAGGACACCAGCTTTCCCCTTCCAGGTCTTCAGCCCCTGCAGCGCCAGGAAGGGTCCATTTTCTATTCTTTTAGGGCAACCTTTCAAACTCTAACACCTTGGCGGTGCCACAAGAAGGACAACATTTATAGGATTCAGCATGAGAAGCCCCAGGCTGATATGTAAAACTCAGATAGCTCAGGAAATCCGTCTGCCCTAAGGGTCTATTCAAACTAGGCCACAAAAGAGGAGGGAAATGAACAGAAAGTCTCTCACTGGTGCTTCCCCAGGGATCTGTGCCAAGCCCGAGGCCCAGTTTCCTAGAAAATCTTTTCTTCCAGATCCCTGTCACACTCCCCAAATCACCGCTACAGTGAGGGAGCCCACAGAGGGGTGGACGTGCCAACCCTGAAAGTCAGCGTTCACTCTGTACCAGAAAGCCTGCTTCTAGTCATCTGTGCCAAGGAAAAACACCCCAAAGGCGGTTTTTAGAGAAATCCCTTTGTGAATTAAATGTCAGTGGCCCTTTGATTTAGAAGAGTGGACATTCAGAAGCATCATGGATGCCGGCCAGCGGGGACGGGCCGTTTGGTACATCACAGCCTCTCCATCGAAACTGTTTATTCCAGATGGGAAGTTGTGTAATAACAGTAAGTAGAAGAAAGCAGGAAACAATATTGTAGATAAAATATGACCTCACCCACTCAAAAAAAAAAACAAAAAACAAAAAACTCTGCATGGAAAGAAAAAGGCAAGGAAGTGCACAAAATGTCTTTGGATTAGAGAATCCCTGGGGATTGTTTTCTTCCCCCCTTCATTTTTTTCAACATGCTCCAAATTCTCTGTAGTCCGTATGTGTTGCATTCTGATGTAAACAAAAACAAAACATAAGCATTGGTGCCTGAGAGGTGTTTGCCCGCAGCCAGGGTGGCCCAGCAGCATGTTTGCTGTCTGGTGAAGGCTCTCAAGGCCTCCGCCTTGGAGAGTCCCTGAGGCAGGGAGAGGACCAGACAGGAGGCCCCTAGCTCACCTTGCTCGGGCTTGGTGGAGGCGGGGATGGGACTTAGAGCAGCTATGGTGTGGCAGCTCCAGGCTGGGGACTCCATGTGCTCTGCATGTGTGGTGACCTTAACAGCCAGGCATATCTGCCCCATTGTACAGATGTGGAAACCAAGGCTCGGAGGAATGTGTTCAATGTTGTCTTCTCACAACTTTATACGACAATGATGGTGACTGACACAGACGTGATCTCCGAGTTCATCCCCTCATCCTAGAGTGGGTGGATGAGATCCGGAGAGGGCCACAACAGCTTTCCAAGTCACACAGGGAGAAGCTGGGGTCTTCTCAGCTCCTGTCCTGTCTTGAGGCTGCTCTGAGGGGATGTCAGCTCGCCACATGACGCGCGGGGTCCTCTTCTGTCCTCCCAGCTCCTTGGTGTCTGGTGGTTTCCCTTCTGACCCGCCCAGCTTACGTCTGGTTTTCCTTTTGGACCCTCTACAAGCCGTCGGTCTGCTTTCGAGCACCGGCCTCGGACTGGCTACCTCGGGCCTTGCCTGGTGACTGCTTGCAGGGGCCACTCCCGTGGATCTCCTGGCGCACTGTGGAGGCCCTGTCCAGGGAGAAGCTTCCCGGCACAGGGTGAGGCTCAGGCTCAGCATCCCTCTGCCCCTGTCTTTAGCCGACGGCCAGGATGCCAGTCCCTAGGGGTGGGGGAAATCCAGGGTCCTAACCTTCCCTCGGGGCTTGGTGAATCACGGACTTGCCCCGCTCCCCGCCTTCTGCATTCCCCCAGCCACTCAGCGGGTGCTTCCCAGTGTCCACCGGAGCCTGATTCTCAGTGGTTTTGTCCCTGCCTGGACCTGGAGAAGCTTTGTTCTGTAACCTGTTGAGAGACCGTGCTTCCAGTGTGGTCACCCCTCCTTTCTTGCCGCTGCCCCCAGCACCCCCCCCCCACACACACCCTCTTCCTCAGAGCTTTCATTCATCCTCAGTGTTGTCATCTATGGGGGAGATTAGATTCAGGGGCAGTACCATTCTTCATTTCCATGAAAGCCAGGAATGCTAGCTTATTGACCACCAGGTCTGTAGGTAACAGGCATTGCACACATGTAGTGCTGTTCTGCGGCTCTCAGCCATCTACATGTATCATCTCCTGTAGCCGCACAGTGACCCTCTGGGTTAGGGACTGTCATTGCCCCACTTGACAGAAGAGGAGTCTGAGGGTTGGGGAGGTGAGTCATCTGCACAGGACCACATAGCCTGTGATTGTCACCGTGCAGTCTCACTTAGCCAGGCTCCAGTGCCACCTTCCCAGACACAGGAGGCCGCTAAGTCTAAACGACTTAGAGTTTATCTTGAAAGGGCACAGGAAGTGTGGCAGGTAAGGGGTGCTAAGGGGCCACTTCTCTGGCACTTGTAAGTTAATTGGTTGAACGCCTTCACTGGTCCGAGAGTAGCACAGTGGTTAGGAGTACAGGCTCCCAGGTCAGACAGACACAGCTTCAACTCCCACCTCTGCCACTTGGAAGGTGCATGACCTTGGGAAAGTTATCTATACTCTCTAAGTTGTAGTTTCCTGCTCTGTAACTTGGGAATAGGATTTCCTAGGATGCCGGGAGATTAGATGAGCTCTTACTTATAGAGTGCCCAGCACACACGTGGCACAGTAAGAGGCAGCTGCGTTGGCCTCATGGAGCTGGTTGTTTTCATTCATTACTATTATCACTGTTATTACTGTTGTTACTCATTGCTGGTGTTATTCATTACCATCTATTCAGTACTATTGTTATTTACTACTATCACTGTATTCATTATTAATAAATAACAGCATTCGTTATTAATGCTCTCATTAGCTTCTACATGTGCTGGGGATCGAAGATGAATTATGCCATGCCACTCTGGGGACCCCACCTATATTCTTTCTATAATAAAATGAAACCACTATAGTAAAATAATGTTCTTTTCTTGGTGAGAACAATGCCTGCCTAATGGAGGTGAGACAGGAGGTGGCATGTGAGTGGGCTTTGAAGGATGACTAGGAGTTTGCGGGGCTGAGAAGAAAGGGAAGGGAGAAGCATATGCAAAGGAGGGCACGGGGGAGTCAGTGGAGCCTGAGGGTTTGCAGAAGGGCGAGCCGGCCTGTGGGGCTGGAGCCTGAGGCTCCTAGGCAAGAGTGCATTGGGACCACGCTGGGCGGCTTGTTGGCAACACATTGTGATTTGCCTCAGACAGCAGGCTGCTGGGAAGGCTTGTCGTTAGGTAATAGGGATCCATTTTTATTTGTGGATCAGTACCTGCTAGGACCTTTCTATCACTGTTGAGGGTGAGGTGGCAGAGGAACCAAATGGCAAACACTGCGTGAGAGAATGAGAGGAAGGGAGAGGCTTAAGAGAGAGTAAGGAAACAGAGTGACTGTGTGTGTGTGTGTGTGTGTGTGAGAGAGAGAGAGAGAGAGAGAGAGAGAGAGAGAGAGAGAGAGAGAGAGAGAGAGAGAGAGAGAGATGTATGCCTTGGGGGACTCGGAGAGGGCATCATAAGGAGCCTTTAGAGAGTTTTGAGCAGAGAAGTGGCAGAATCTAAGTCTGATCAATATTTCCCTCTCCCTCTATTCACATAGAGCCTCTGATAACCTCTCCAGTCTAACGTGTCTCTAGAACAGTGTTGTCCAATAGGAATATAATGCAAGTCACAAATGCACTTCTCAAGTTTCAAGTAGCCATATTTTTTTAAAAAAAGGTGAAATTAATTTTCATACTATATTTGATTTAATCCCACATAACCAAAACATTTTTTTGACATGCAATCAATATAAAAAATATGAATGAGGTACTTTACTTTTTTTTTCATAATAAGTCTTAAAAACCTGGTACACATTTTGCCCTTACAGCACATCTCCGTTCGGACCGGCCATGTTTCAAATGTTCAATAGCTACATGTGACCAGCGGCTACTGTATTGGATAGCGACTCTCCAATGTTGCCTAGACATCCCAAGTGGGACATAGGGCTGCCGTGCGGGGGACCTGGATACAAGGAGGGAGGGGAAAAGCCCATTCTGAGCCCCCGGGGGATCGATCTCTGGCTGTTCCAGGGTAGTCTGCCCACCTGGCTCAACTCCTTTTGGGAAGTAGGGAGGATATAAATTAAGCCCGACAGACCCTGCGTGACTCGTGTCTAATCTGTCCTGAGACTTTAATGAAGTGCCTTTTAAAGGTCTGCTGGAATCAGTGCCAACATTCCTTTCTGAAGGGCAATGTTGAGAGTGCCGAGTTGAGAGGAACAACAACGATTGCTCCCCCATGCAGTTGTGAGTAGGTCCACTCACAGCCTTCCCCTCTGAAGCTGATGGAGACTGGCTCAGGTTCAGAGGTGCCTCCTGGTTAACGAACAATTCACCCACGCGTTGCCTTGCCCGCACTGCGCCTGCAGGCTGGCTGGTGGCTTGAGGAACCTAGGAACCCTCCTGGTTTACAATGCCCAGAACAAGACTCTGGGAAGCTGGGGTCAGCTACCCAGCACAGCTTGCTGGGGTGGAGAGGTTCTCCGTTTTGCCAAAGCAGGCTTCTGAGAGCTGTACCAGCCCCTCTGTGCATCGGGCCAGAGGAAATGATGCTAAGCAAAACTGGAGAGGGCAGCTGATAGAAACGGGAGCTGGCAAAGCACCCAACCAGGGCTCAGGCCTAGGCAGGTGGGTCAAGAGGGAAAGAGCCCGCCGAGAGCTGTGCTTCTCAGTACTTTTAGCTCACTGCCCACAGGGAGAACGATACTTTGTGTGCAGTAAACTGGATTCTGCTGCTCACAGCATTTTGCACGCTCAGGCAGACGTGATGGGGGTGGTCTGCGGTTCCAGCCCCTGTCCTACCACCTTGAGGTCCTAGGGAACCAATGTGTCAGCTCACTGAGATGCTGGGTGGAAAATTCTGAAGCAAATGGACCCAGGGTTGTATAAGGAAGGCCCGATATGGAAGCGACAGGTGCACTTCTGGAACTATTTCTGGAAAGCTTGATATATGCTGTGACATCCTTTTTATTATGGCCTTTGGGGGCCTAAATGAAACATGAAGGGAACCAGGGCAGACAATTCCTTCCCCATCAGTCCTGAGGTATGACAAACGCAGGGAAAACTTCTAAGTGATAGAATCCAGTCTTCACTGCTTTGGGGGTGAAGAAAGGATTGCTGACAAACCTGCAACCTCTTTTACTTAACCGAACGGCAGCCTTCAATTACTATGACTTGCTTCAGGTTTTTTTTTCACTAGCCTGAAGAGTTGTAGAAGGCCTAAAACTAGAAGTCGGTCCCATGTGGCATGCATTGCCAGTGGGCCCTTGTCGGATGATCCGAGACTCATAGTTCTGGGAAGCCACTTCTACAGTTAGTTCCTCAGGGGTGGAGATGGAGACAACATACCCACACTGCCCTCTGTGGCGGTGTTCACAAGCCACCATGCCTTTGCCATTGTGATTCTGTGAGGTCTTTTTTTCCCCCCTAACCCTTGTCCTAGTAGGCACTCGGTAGCAGCCCCTGACACTGAAGCTATTTTAGGCAAAGGTGAAGGAAATGCTTTGCACAGCAGGCAGTAAACTGCTAGAGAGATGCACAAAGAATTATTACCAGGCAGGAAGGTGTAGTTCCAGTGCCTGCTCCCTGAGCAAAGCTGCCTGGGCAGAGGGTACTCCCTGCCCTCCAGGAGCTCGACCCCAGGACAGCTACCAGGGGCGGCTGCTGCGCTGACCCTGCCTGGGAGCTGTGTGGCTGCCTTTGCCTTAGTGAGGATCTCAGCAGGGAAATCACCACGCTGAAGTCCTTTGGAGAGCCCCAGAAGGTGATGAATGCAAATGCAATCCGCGGCTACTTTTGTGAATGTTGAATTAACTGCAGAAAATTAACTAAATGAGGCTGGTGAGTGAAATGTAAATGAGCCCCAGCCCAGCAGGAGCCAGGGAAAGGATCACAGTGGGAGCCAGAGTCAAGAAGTTGGTTGAGATCTTGGGAGTGAGCCACCCGCAATGTAGAAAGCCTTGTAAACAGCCTGCGGAGGAGAGAGCAGCTTGGAGGGCAGGCAAGGCAAAGGCTTGGATGCCGCGTGGGAATGAGGGAAGGAATGGACCCCTCCCACTGTTTCTGAGGCATCTGAGAACCCAGTGAGGGGTCTGGGAGTGTCAGGGATTCACTTGCAGAGGTAGTTGAGGTCCCAGGAACCCAAACGCCATCCTTATGCAGCCTCGGGTAAAGCAGTGTGCTCTTTGGTTCCAAGGAGCAGAGTTCACCCGGGCTGGCTTGAGTAAAAGTGTGGGCCATAGGCCTGGGCGAGCTATGGTAAAGATACTCAGAACGCGGAGGAGCATTTCATGGGAATCCAAGACCAGGCATCTGAGTGCAGCCACATCTCACAAAAACGGGGGCTGGAAACAGGACAGGCAGTGGGACCCCAGGCTCGTCCTTCAGTCTCATCTCTCTCCAGGAGTCCCCTCCTTTCTCTAAGAATCTGCTCCATTTTCCTGCTTGCCCCAGCTCTCCCGCTTGTATCCTCATTATCCTGGCCTATTGCAGCCCCTGTCCAGCTCATGCCCCTGTACCCCTCAGTGACAGCTCTCCTTCGGAGCCTGCAGCCTGTTGCTCTAGACTTCCAAGAGAGATATGACAGACAAAATTCAAGTTTTGGAGCGAGGCTCCAAGCCCTTATTTCCTGTCCAGCTTATGATCTATCTGCACTTGGGCTGGGTGTTCAGCCTAAGCCAATCAGGGAGTGGAAGGAGGTGGCTGGTCATGTCATAGAGGACATAGGTATGTATATGGAGAGCTGCGTGGCTCACCTTAGAACTGTGATTCCACGGGAGTGGGAAGCACATCAGAACTGCGCCGTCCTCCCACCCCAAGTTTCTGGTAAGCTTCCCCGCCGTGGGGGTGTCCCTACCCCTCGCTGCTATTCCCTGGGGCACTGGGCCACTGTTGCAGGTAGGAAGATGGTGTATCCCGAGCCAGAACACCAGGAGAGAACCTAAGGGTCACCAGTAGGCAGGCAGGGATGGCATCTCTAAAATAACACAGGTTTCCACAGGCCAGGCCAGGTGGTTCTGCCTCTGACACACAATAATGGTGGCCTTTTACAGTTGGCAGGAGGAAAGAGAATAGACTAAGACATCGAAATGCTGCCCGGGGAAGCTTTTCTCCCATATGTTTTTCTTAAACCTTTGGTGCCTCCTACTGTTTGCCTGCTGTCACTCACTGGCAGACGACAAATAAATGCACAATTAGCAAAATTAGCAGACGAATATTACCAAACAGCTGATAACTCATGCCTAGATTTGCTGTCTGGTTGCTGGGTGAGTCAGCCCTTGTGTTTATGGCTGTCGTGTGATGTGGTTTACACATAACGTAGTCACGTCTAACTGATGATGTTGTCTCAGTCCCAGGGATGAGGTGGGGAGGGTAGGAATAAAGACTATGGAATCGATTTAACTGTATGGGTTGATTCACTGATTCCCCACGTGGGGAGTGACATTGAACAAGTGACCTAACCTCTCAGAGCCTCAATTTGCTCACCTGTGAAACAGCAATAAGTAATAGCATTAATTCTTCCTCCACCATTTCTATGAGGATCGAGGGAGCTATGCCATGTAAAGCACTTAGCACAGTGATTAAAACAAAATAAAAATAGGACGTGACTTATATTAGTATTTACAACTCTGAAGCGAATTAAATAACCGTGTGTTTGCTTCTGCAGAGGGAACAAGAACTTTGAGAGACTCAATCACCTAAATACTATACATTTGCAGACCCCTGACTTAGAATATCATCTAGGGGGCTCCCAAAACCTCATTGCAAGAGATCAACCAATGTTAAAAAACATTTTTCTCCATATTTGGGTAATAATAATATTGGAAGTTGAACCTTTTGCATCTAAAGAATATCCCCCTTTGGGTGCACACAAACATTTTGAGATTTTTAAAGATCTTTTAAATAGATATATATAGATATATATATATAGATATATATATATATATATATATTTATACACATATATATACACATACATATATATATGTGTATATATATGTATATATATATATATATATAAAATAGACATAGGTCATATCTTCCACTGGTCTGGGCAGTATTCCGAAATCTAGAAGGGTGCCCATGCAGCTTCAGGTGCGGGGGGTGGGGAAACAAGGAGGGGAATGTTATCAGTGGATCACAGCCTCCATGCCAGAGGTCCAAGTTAGACTAGGGCAGGTCAAACCATAGGAGGACATGGGCATCAGGCCAGTTCCCTGGATTTGGAGGAAGCACAGGTCAATCAAACCTGGGCCCTGGGAGCAGAGCCGCACAAGCCACAAGAGTGCTGTGATGCCAGCCCCAAAACGTGGAGCAGGGACTCCTCAAGCCAGTGTGTGTCAGGTAAGGGTGAGCCTCGGAGACATGGGTCAGGCGGGGCTTCAGACAAGGCCCAGTGGCCCCAGCTTGGGAGAAAAGGGTTCCTGTGACGAGCGCAGGCTCCCCTCAGAGGCCCAGTTCCTGCTCTGCAGCCTTGGAGACAGAAAACCATCTGTGGCTTTCTCCTTTGTTGCATACACAGAGGCAGGGATTCAGGGATTGTTGGAGTGGGATGGTCCAGTGATTTCTGGGTTACCATCTGCCTTCCCCGGCGGAGAGGAAGGGATATGTTGCGCGTGGCGTGTCTGTGCTGCACGGCGTGCTTACCTCCATCCATCATGCAGTCCTCTCGTGCATGTTGGTACGGTGGTGTGTCCACCACCCTTTTACGGATGAGGAACTGGAAGGGCTAAATAACCACACAAAGGTCACACACACAGCTGGGCTTCAATTGCGATCTGCTGCCTCCAAACTCTTTTCCCTGCTGCTATACTGAGCTTGGTTTCTGGAAAGGTCTGAGGCGTCAACCCTGTAGCAGGTGACCAGGGAAGCAGGACAGGCAGAGCGAGCCCTGAGTTCACGGACCCTAAGTCCTTCTGCTTAGAGGTCAGGGGGCACTCGCTGAGGATGGTTGTGACATGTATCTGGGTGCTTGTCACAGGCCATCCCTTTCTTCCTTCACTGTCCTCTTTTCCCCCAGCAGGGTCTGAGCTCCGGTTGAAGGTAACTTAAAATGACAGGGGGCTTGCTGGCCTAAGGCAGCGGCAGCAGTGAACTGAACAGCCCGGGATAGGGGGCCGTTTGTCCAAGCCCGGTGCCCACCCGGTGCTTGCAGCCCCTCGCTGCTTCCAGTATGTCATTAGCCCTGCCTAGACCCAAAGAGCCTTCTGAGAAGGCAAGAGAAGGGGATGGAGGGAAAGCTTGCAACCATCTCTGGAGTGCTCCCCTTCACACTAGGTGAGTTCCTAGACAGGTACGAGGAAAGAGAATTTTGGCAAGTGGAAATTGGACGTTAAGTGCTCTGGAGAGGCTCCTAATTAAAGGAAGTGTATGGTGATTCCTTCTGCAGCATGACAGCATCTCCTCCGCCTTCTAATTTATCCGCTTTGCGATGCTTAGATTTTGTGATCGTGGTTCCAGCTCCACCAGGAGGACGCTAAGTGCTCTGTTCCAAATGCCATCCTGAGCTAAGGGGAAGCAGACAGGGCTTCTGCTTATGCCAGCAGAGCTAAAGGAACCGGAGTGTGGGTGTGGCCGGCCTGCAAGCTGCAACCGGAGCTGGGGAGGGAGCAGCTGTTCACACTACCTTGCAGAAGGCAGGTATTAAAGTGTCCCACCCACAATGGTGACCACTGCCACTTATTAGGGGCTTTCTAGGCCAGGCCCTGTGATAAGCATTTTATAAACACGCTCTTTGAGCTGCCCCACAAACCTGTAACTCGGGTGTTCTAACAGATGAAGAAACAGAGATCAGGGTATCAGTGGTGGTGGGACAGGTCTTTCAGACATGCTCAAGGTCACACTGCAGGTGGTAAAGGAGCTGGGAGCCGAACCCAGCCTACTTTGTAACTCGTGGGCACTCCCCCACAGCTTCTGCCATGTAGGTGCTTGGTGGGCATGAGGTATCAGAGGCAGATGGTGGGCAAGAAGAGTTCTGATCCAGCCGGGGCTGACAACTCGCTGACCATCTCCCTTCTGGTCTTTCCTTTCCTCCCTCCCTTTTGCCTCTCCCCTTTCCCTCTTTCTCCTACTTTCTTTCAGCCCACTGTACACCTTAGGTCTATTGGTGGCCTCAAGAGCCGTTTTAGACCAGTTTGGACCACACGGAGCACTTTCCAGACTTCCCTTTACAACTGATGCTAGCCAGCAATCCATAGACTGTGTGAGCCCGACTCTCCTGCCCCAAAGTCTGTAGAGATGGGACGTGTACAAAGGGTAGTCCTGTTCCCCATAAATAAATTGGGAGCTCAGCCGCATGGAACAGCAGAGCATTTTGTAGAAGTGCATTTGGAGTCGGTCAATTTGGGGCTTAGACTTATGTCTTCTTTGGTCTCCTGTGTGACCTTTAGAAGTCATTTTCTCCAAGCAGGGTCTCGATGTGCTCATCTAAAATATGAGGGTATACCTTGGACTGAGTGATGAATAAAGTTCACCCCAGCGGTACCAGACTGTATGTTTCCTACCGATGTAGTTGGCTAGATAGGCCACTCAGCTTTGGAAACAAAATATTCCTCAGGCATGGTCCTTGGTCATCAGCCTGTCATCTGCCAGGGGACCCGAAGATCTGAGAGAAGTGGGCTGCATTTTCTCTCTTGGCGCAGAGCTCTGGCTGGCATTGGAACATTGCCTGCTTTCCACCTTCTTATGATATATGCTCCTGGCTAACAACTCCTCAAAGCCCCCACCCCCACCTCCCCCCATGTCCCAGAAATCCTGCAGCCTCTGTACCCTCATGCTCTCCTGTTTGCTGAGTCAATTGCATGATCATCGGGACCTCTCCACTGAAGCGTCTCTAGGGTGAAGGTGGGGGTAGAACTGTAAGGCAGGGCTCCCGTGTCTGCTAGATGCCCGGAGCTGGGGCACATGGGCCCGAGGGGGCACCCTCACTGCATCTGCCATATGTCCTGGTGATTAGGCCCACAGATCCTCAGCTTATGGGCGGGTGGGGGAAGAAAACACAATCGTCTTAGGAGCTCATTAGCAGCCTGTGTAAGAAGGGGGCTTTCCCTGTGGCCTCACCCTGTCTACATCCTATATTTGCCATGCCCAAAATGGTAGGGTATGAAGGCTGGGCACACGGACACTGGAACTCCAGGGTTTAAATGCCAGGCTCACCTTTCACTGTCAGTGTGATTTTAGGAACGTCAGTTAACAGAGCAAAGCCTCAGTGTCCACATCTGAAAATTGGGGTGGGGGCGTGTATTGGTATTTATTTCCCAGTACTGTTTGAGGGTACAATGATGTCATGTTTATAAAATATGTGGCATAGAGCCTGCCACGTAGTTCGTAGTATAGAATGTGTGTTATTTGAATGCAGCCGTGTCTGTCTTCCCAATAGAATTAGGGTGGTGGCTCCTTTAGGAGAGGGGTCTTTTTTGTCTGAGTGACCGCTCTCCCAGTCCTTAGAACAGAGTCAGGCAATATCACTGAACAAAGAAACAGGGGCTGCCAGGGACTGAGCGTTTTCCTGGAATGCAGGGCTTTCCACCCTGAATCCAGCAACTCCTGGGAAACAGGGTTGAATCCGTCAGCCTACAGAGAAAAGGGCAGGAGGAAAGGAGAGAAGAAAGGAGGAAGGGAGGAAGGGAGGGAGGGAGGGAGGAAGGAAGGAAGGAAGGAAGAAAGGAAGGCCCCACTTTCCAAATGAGAAAACCAAGGCTTAGAGAGTTTATTAAACTTGTCCATGACCCACCACTAACAAGTAGCAGAGCAAGAATTCAATACTAGTCTTACTCATTAAGCAATAATGGAAACTATAG
Organism: Rhinolophus hipposideros; assembly: GCF_964194185.1. NCBI lineage: Eukaryota > Metazoa > Chordata > Mammalia > Chiroptera > Rhinolophidae > Rhinolophus > Rhinolophus hipposideros. The sequence continues at coordinate 20,564,262 of NC_138066.1, read as the reverse complement.
AAATGAGCTCCATTGACAACCTTGCTGTGTGACATTGGTCACATTTCTGCCCAACCTGGCCTCAGTTTCCCCACCTGTGAGGTGAGAGACCTGGAGCATTCAAAAGCTAGCTGAGGGGATGAAAGCCTGTCCTTCTCCGGGTGAGGGAGCTTGATTAGGCAAGAACGTGGTGCAGAGTGGCCCTTGACTGGCCAGGGGTGTAAGCCTAATAATGTTTCTAGACCCACCAGCAGCTCTGGGCAACCCCTGAGCAGCAATTCCACTTTGTCATTTTCAGCATTGCTCTTGGGTGGTGGGAGGCAGAGAGAGGCTGCTTCAGGTGGGGAGGAGGCAGAGCGTGTAAGAACATTCACGTGCCCCTCTCTCCTGTGAAAGTTCCCTGTAATTAGCTTGGTGTGAGCCATTTATCTTGCAGACTCTCCATTTTGTCAGAGATATATGCCAGGCCATCAGGAATGATCACGCTTCGACAATAATTCCCCATCCAAACTCCAAAGCCCATTTTGCACAAGGGTCTTTAAGATAATTAAAAGTAACTCCATCATCTCTCCTCCTTACATACTGGAATGTTTCCCAAATGAGCCAGCACCAGGCTCTCTGCTTGGAATTTTCCACATGCACCCCTCCTCCACCTCACTGTCCCATTCCTGCCCACACCTTCTCTCGAGGAGGCCTCATCTGCCTTGTGCCCAGCCCAGCTCCTCCTGCCCGGAAGCTCCTTCGGCATGTATAGTCTGTACCACTGACTTGGCATTTCTTATACCCTGTGTCCCCGAAAATAAGACCTAGCTGGGCAATCAGCTCTACTGCGTCTTTTGGAGCAAAAATTCATATAAGACCCGGTATTATATTATGTTATGTTATGTTATGTTATGTTATGTTATGTTATGTTATGTTATATTATATATTATAAAGACCCAGTGTAATTTTACTATAAGTTTTGCTCCAAAAGACACATTAGAGCTGATGGTCCAGCTAGGTCTTATTTTCGGGGAAACACGGTCCATCATCTCCTCCCCTGACCATGTTATAGCTCATGCAGAAATACTGATACTGACAATGACTGACATTTTCATGTTATCATCAGTATCACCTTATCACTCAGTAGGTACGAGGTATCCCGCTAGGACCTTGAATTGTTTTCCTTAACCTTCACATCAACATATCTAGGTAGACACTTTTACCCTCATTTCACAGATGAGGCTAAGAGAAGTTAAGAAACTCGCCCAAAGTCACACAACTAGCAGGTAGAAGAGTCTGGACTCCAACCCAGGTCTTTCCGACTTGCTGCTCTCCATTATTACCATGACACCTCCCTCCCCTTTGCGGGGAGGGTCATAGTTCACAGCACAGTGGACGTGGGATGCGGCTAATTAGTAATACGAGCACAAATAACACAAGCTAACATTCCCTGAGGGCTTGCAGTGGGTCAGACACTGCAGTGCGAGCTCACTGACTCCTCCCATTAACTTGATGAGACAGGAACACAGTCCCCTGACGGTTAAAGACTGGACATGGAGGGCGAGGACCAACGCTGCTGTTGGGGTATCCTTCAGGGTTCCCGGCAACGTGTGAGATGACACCAGAGTCTGGGGGACGATGGTGTGTGGTGGGGACACTAGAGAGTCCAGGACGTCCTGTACTCTCATCAGTACCTGTATCAGGACAACCAAGATGCTTTGAACAAGACTATTCCAGCTCAGAACACTGGTTTTCAGGAGCGGTAAACAGCTGTATGATTTGGGGGCTTCACAGCTGCCTGCAGCCCAATCTGCTCATCATCTTGCTATCCGGAGCTTAGGCCCAGGCGGGAATCCTGATTCTGGCAAAATCATAGGCCGGGCTGATGCCTTTCTAAGACCTCCTGCATCCAAACCTGCACCTTATGTGTAGTACTGGAAGGGATCCAGGGTTTAGGCTGAAGGTCTGAAATGGCTTGCTATTTCTTCCTCTTCTATTAAGCTGGTGCAAAAGTCATTGCGGTTTAAAAGATTCAAAACAATTGCAAAAACCACAATTACTTTTGCACCAACCTAATACCTCCTGCACTCATATTGCCTGGGAACCCAGATGGCCAACCCACAGCCCCAGCCCACTCAGGAACCCTGGTATATGGCACATCCCCACCCTACTTCACGTGAGCACAAAATAGCAGGGACAGATTGTCCACCAGGCCCAGAGGACGAGCCTTTGTTGGCTGCCAGGACCCAGGACTCATAGCTGCGGTTCCAGGGCTCTGTAAGAACTTCAGGAAGACCCAAGTCCCCTCCAGCATAATTCCTGTGTGAAATAGCGTCTTCCTGAGCATTTTCCCATAATGCCAGCCTCTCCAAATCAAGCTCTTCTTTCCAATACAGGTTTTGGCAATGAGATACCGTGCCTCAATCCCATAGTCAGCAAAGAGCTACTCTTCTCCTTTTTAGGAAATCATTAATGGGAGAGGTTTCTTACAGTTTCACTTTTTTCTTTGATTTCTCCCAATCCACAGTTTTCCTCTAGGCTAACAGTTGAGAATCCACAAGCAAGTTAAAATGAGTCTGAAGATTTGTTTAAAAGAACCTGTGGGAAATCTTTTAAAAGTTTTCTTTAGGTAAAGAATTTTTTAGCGCCTAAAAGGCGGGCCCTAAATGGTGCCTGCACTCTGTATAAATTAATGCATACTTAGCACTATTTGAGAAATACTTGCAAAGATACATAAAAGCCCCTACCTTAAAGAATTTTCAGTCGAATTGAGCAGATGTTACTTACATAACTTTTTTTTTTTTTCAAAAATGGAAAATGCAAGGCGGAGGTTCATATAAGGTGCTTTGGGAGACGAAAGTAGGAAAAGATTACAAGTGATGAGGGTAATCAGCCAGAGATTTATGGGCAGGTATCATTGAAGGCTAAACAGGATACAAAAGGTTGGCCAAACAGAGTTGGAGAGGATATTCCAAGGAAGGAAACTGCATAAGCCAAGTCAAGGAAGTAGGAGAACACGGAAACTTGTATAGTTCAACCTGACTCATGGAGAAGGCACGAGAAAGCAAATTAAAATGGGAAAGATGGATTGGTAGTGAATGATGAAAGCTCACAGTATTCATCACTTTGGGAGAAAGAAAATGTGTGTGTGTGTGTGTGTGTGTGTGTGTGTGTGCGTGCGCATGTATGTGTGTATGTGCGCACACCAGGCTTTGTGGTCTATTCACCTAAACTCCTCCGTAGTAAGGCTCTGAACATCAGAGACCATAACCATTGTTATTCTGTCTTCCTTACCATGCCTAGCACAGTGCTTGACACAGAGGAGACACTGCAAGTGATGCTTGTGGAATTGTGTTTATTGCATTCCAAAGGCAACGGGCAATCATGGAAATTTGGGGGGAAGAGGAGGTTAATGATGAGGGTCTTGACATGAAAAAGTTTCATGAATTCAGCTACTGGGATCCGAAAGACCTTTAAGGGGTTGCTCCGTAGGCTATTGGGCTGTCCGCCCCCCACCTATGCCCACCCCAGGTGTGCAGGAAGTGGAGTGGTAGCCTGTGGAAGAGAAAGAAAGCAGGGGGGTTGTTCAAAGATAAGAAAGAGGATTAGTGTGACAGGACTTGGAGATGACCTTGGGGACAAAGAGCAGGAAGGAGTTGCAATGACTCCAAGTTCAGGGACTCAAGGACTGAGAGAAGAGAGGTGCCAGTCGCAGAAGCGTGAGCGTCGAGAGGAGAAGCCAGTTTGGAATTGAGGCTGCTGGGCAAGAGACAGTACGTGTGACATTTGAGGCAGGCCAGGCTTGAGGCCCTTGTTGGGACACCCAAGAGGAGGGTGTCCTGCATGTAGTGGGGAAAGCAAAGCTGAACTCCCCAGAGGACAGAGGATCAAAATAGAGGACAAGTGGGTCCAGGCCAGCACTTTGAAAAATACCCACATTTGGGAGGAGGGACATGAGCCAGAAAATGTGTGATTAGAAAGGCAGGGGGAGAAACTCAGAAAGCATGAGTCAAGAAGAGCCACGGGAGGAGAGAGGTAATAGAGAAAGTACTGGTCAGCAGGGAGGATGTTCAACGCAGAGAAACCACACCCTGGGGACCTCTGCTGCTGCCATCGTCTACCGGTCCCATCGAAAGAACTGCCATTTCTTTAGAACCCACTACATACATACACTCCTCATTGTCATCCCATTTCCAGGTGAAGACACTGAGGCTCGGAGAAGTTGAATAACTTGTGCAAGGACATAAACATAGCAAGTGCTGGAGCTGGACCTGAACCTGCGGCACTCTAGCTCCAAGTGAAGGCACTGGGTCATGCTGGGTGGAGGGAGGGGGGCAACTGAAAAGACGCCATTGATTTTGGTGCCTGAGAGGCCACTGATGACCCTATCAGATTTCTGTATCCATTGGGACTCTTTCTGCTGTGCATAACATAAATTCCAACAAACGGGCTTAAGCAAAAAGGCTCAGTTAACCTAAAGGCCAGCAGATTGGGAACGTCATCAGGAGCGACATGATTCAGGGATTCAAATGATGTTACTAGGACCAGGTTATTCCTCCTTCATCTCCTCTGGGTCCATTTCCAACCAGGCTCTCCCCATGTGATGGCAAGTAGTTCCTAGCAGCTTGAGGTCTTCCCTTTCTCAGGTTTAAGTTCAATGGCAAAGAGAAAGGAACGCCCTCTCAGCAGACCCAGAAAAGGTCTCGTGTGCCCATCCCTGAATAAATCATGAATTGGTTTAGGATCAGGGTCATATGCTTCACCCTTGAGCTACAGGTGCAGCCTGGGGTGAGAGTGGGAAAGGAAGTAGTTTTCTAGAAGGAGAAGTAGGGTATGATTACCAGAAGAAGACAGAACGGGTGCTGCGGGGAGTGGCAAAAACAATAGCTATTGACGACAGTGACCTTTGGAGAAAGCATTTTAGTAGAGTGGTGAGAGGAAAGCCAGCACTGCAACAGTTAAGAATCGAATGTGTGGTTAAGAGCCCACAGATGTTCATTTGAGAAACTTGAGAAGCAAAAAGAAAAAAAGAAAAAAGAAAAGGAACGTCATCTTAACTATGTGAGCATGTTTGTAGGCTGAGAAGAAGACCCCAGAATGAGGAGGAAGACATTGGATGTGAGAGATGGCAGGACAATAATGAAAGGAATTCTGTGCTCCAAGAGAAGGCAGAAGGGGGCAGGAAGGGATCGGAGGCAGAGCAGAGACATCCCATGCTTCTGAGAGGGGCGTGGGGGGAGACAGATGCAGAAGAACACGGGCAAGCTGGTGGTGAAGGATGGGCTTTGTTCACACAAGGCACACCTGTAAACGTTAACCTTGTCGCAAACAGAGGGCTTGGCTTTGTGCAGCTGTTAGTCCTCATTGCTTGCGTTATTGGTCTTGTCACCAGAAATTCATGCAAGTCATTTCCTGTGAGACATGTGGCGTTCCTCCTCACCCTTCAAGGAAGTGAACCCATTGGATTTCATTGCCGATGCCCTTCACATCTGGCAGCTGGAGGTGAGGGCAGAGCGCTGGCCACTTATATGTTGCTGGCATATGCCAGCTGTCTTGATGCTCCATATGATCTGGGTTGAGATAAGGCAGCTACCGCAGATCCCATGGAAAGTTCTAACCATGACGGCTCATGCTCTCTGAACGTGTCTATTCCTAGCATATAGAAAAGGACAACACAAGCCTACAGGCATTCTTGTTGACTGATCAGCTATGACTGCTTGATAAGCATTTATCTGCCCACGGCAATGAGCCTGACAGCTCAGAAAAGCCCAGCTCCCTCTCCTAGCTTGCTCAGAATCGCAGCAGGGTGAGTCATCTTGATGCCACAGAAAAATGAAAGTGTTTTGGAGTCGGACTGGCCTGGGTTTCAATGCTGGCTCTGCCATGTCTGCGTGACCGTGGGCATGTCACTTCAGCTTTCTGGGTGTCCTGGGTGACGTTTATATGCCACTCCACATTCACGTTGCCACACGTGTCCCTTGTTCTCAGTTACCGGCTTTGCTTCCAAATCAACTGGACCCACAGAGGCTCTGGCCTCGCCACTGGCTGCCCAGAGAACTTGATACATAACATGGAAGGATGAGGGGGTTAACACTCCATGAGCTGACTTTCCTCCGTGCTCCCCTGGGATTGTGCTCCCCACCCAATAGTGTTTGGCTCAGGCTCTGTTTTCTACAGAACCCAACCCAGTCTCTGAGGTTTAGTTAGTTTCCTTATTTGTAAAACCGAGCTAATGATATCTATCTCGCAGGATTATTGGCAGGTTTCAATGAGATCGTGTGTATTAAACACCTTGCCTAGAGTGGCACATCATAGGCACTCAATAAATATGAAAACTACCATTATCAACGATTACAACCCGATGAGGAGAATTGCCATTTTGGGGGTTCTAATCTATGCCCGACATGTAATCATTTTAGTTATATCCTTGTTGGCAGCGAGAACATCTTAAGGAGGGAGAACAAGACTCAGTGCACTTTTGATGACAAATATGAAGAGGGATCTACGTGCAGCTTATTTGGGAATCTTGTCTAATAATTAAGAAGGAAGGAGGTGATATTTCAGATTTGTTGTGTAGATAGCTAGAATTTGGTAGATTGGGCTGATGATAGTAAAGTCCTAGAATAGAGTTTATCATAGAAAACGATTTAGGACGATCAGCATGGGTTAAAGGGGAGGTCTTTGCCCCTTTTGATGCCATAATAACCAGAATAGCAGAAGGTAAGCATCAAGAACATCTCTTAGTGAAGAATTTAACTTAAAAATAAGTTGTATTGTATTAGTCACAAAGTGGGCTTGCCATGGGATAAGCACAACAATTTTGCCATTAAGCTATTTTGGTAAAAAAAAAAAAGTGTTAAAGTTGCATTGTTACCTAAGCGGAATACATTTTGAGAAAATGTTAATAAGAGTTCATATTTATTGAACACTTAATGCTGTCAGATGCTGTGCTATACTCTTCACTCTATCTCATTTCTAAAATTCTTAAGGTGCCGAGTTGTCTTGGTTCCCCACAAGTCCAAATAAAGCAGCTCAGAAGTCTGTGGGAATTGGCAAAAGTGGGGGGTGGGGCTTTTGATTAGAAAAGTGATAAGCCAGAGGTACTACTGAAAGATGGAGCAATTAGAATGTAATTTAACAAGTACTGCTGACAGTCTCTAGTATCTCTGTGCAGGCGTACCTGACAGTTGCCTTAAGCCAGAGGTATCCACATTGTGTTCCAAGGGCCCGGAGGGAAGGGGGGGGTAGGGGGTGTTTCAAATTTCCCACCTCTGGTGTCAGTAGCGCAATATGGGTTCAAGCATTTCACATGATGGAATTCCATAAAAAGCGTTATTGGAACACAGGTCTCCACAGCTTTCAGTATTTGAAAGGATGAGCATGGCATGGTAGTCCTCTGATAAGCATAATTGTTGACTAGCCTGAGAATACAGTAACCCTTGGCCCAGGGAGTGATTTTACTGTACATGCCAAGTCCAAGGCGAAATTCTGCAAAGCGCTGCATTTGCTTTGGGCAGAGACTGCTGCCAATAGCCCACCCCAGTATCTGTTCTAGTTCTCTCTAGGGCCCCTGGGTTTTAGCTGGGCACACGGTCGCCTGCATACATTAAAACCCTTTTGCTGCAATGCTCAGATATATCCAAATGAATATACCCCCAATTTTTATACATAAAAATAATGTCATTTATATACAAAGCAGCTCCAGTTGTTATTATTAAATGCATAGAATAGTCAAAATATCAGCTTCTTGTTTTTTGTGGACTTCTGACCCTTTTTGGAGGGAAAAAAAAACAACTTGAAATCAATTAACACAGCAAAAGAGTTAAGACCATGTTTCTCCCCACCTTTTGCACACAGGTATGACCATCTGCCTGGGTCTGACAGGTTAGATATAAGCAGAAGGGGTCCTGAAGCTGCTTCCTCCCCCGCCCCCCTTCCCTTTGCTTCCTGGAACAGTGGAGCTGTGGTCAGGGCACATTCTAGGCCACGCGGACAAGGACGGTGCCCTCAGGATGGGAAAGCAGGAAGCCAGGGGCTGCCTGGTCCCTGAGAACTTGATGGCCCAGTACTGTGGACCCCTGAGCTTGGACATGAGACAGCCAGTGTCCATCCTATTGCAAGTCCCACGAGTATGGGACTTTCTGCTGCTGTCAGCCAACTGGATTCTAATCGGAATGCTCATTTGTAGGTTAGACAGAAGATCCTAATCACAGTGTTATCCTCTCGCTTTGGATGGTGAAGAAAAAGTCACCTTCATTCTTTCACTCTCTCTCAAAGGGATCTTCAAAGGGCTTTTTGCAGTGTGAAAACAGCCTCGCGTGAGGAGTGCATTATAACATTACTAACGGGCACTCACTCTGGGTAGTACAGGACCGGAAGCAAGGATGCCAAGACACTTTTGCCATTTGCCCTTCTCTCAGCTGGGCCGTCTCAGCTTTCAGTGGTTTTGCCTGTGGACAAGCTTTCGCACATGCTTGAAATAGCCTCCACTCCCTCTGCACTTGACATGCCTCGTCCTCCTGGTTCTCATTTCTATGTCCCCTCCTAAGAGAAGCCTTCCCCGATGCCCCAAAGGAAAACCCCATGCGTTTCTTCACATTCTTATTATAACGTGTAGCAAAACAGTGTCGCTTTCTGTTCACTTTCAGGGAGACAGTCTGTCATAGTTGATTATCCAGTGGGATTTATTGAGTGCCGGCGACATGTCAGGCTCTGTGCTAGCTGCTAAATAGGCAGTGATGAACCAGACAGATGATTCATTCCCTGCTCTCATGGAGTTTACAGTCTGGGGAGAAACAACTAATAAAAATGCAATTAAAAGTTATGATCCATTTTCTGAGGCTCCAGAGAATGGGATTCTGTGAGGGAGAAGAGCCAGCTAGGGAAGGGAGGTTTGCGTCACCTTGATGGAAGTTTCTCTGATGGAGTAATACTGGTGCTAAGAATCAGCAATGGAGAGGGCAGGTGGTATTGGGCAGGTTTGGGCTCGCACCCTGGCTACACCACTTGCTCTGAACTGTGTGCCTGGGGGCCAGCTGTTTAACCTCTCTAAGCCTGCTAGGTAATAGCACCTGTCTCCCTAAGTCCAATGCAGAGTGCCATGGCAAGTGCCAAGAATGTGGTCTCTTGTTATTTTTGAGTGTCTGTCATCCATCTAGAATATGGATGGTCTGGGGGACAGATCCTTCCCCTTATCCCTCTTTGCAGCCGGTGCTTAGGGTATGTTGTTGGCATCCCTAAAACTTGTTTGGAGAAGGATAGCCAATGTGTGCTGGACCCTCCTATGTGACCGACACTGTTCTTAGCACTTTATGGGCATTGCCTCATTCAACACCCGTAACCATTCCAGGAGGCGGGTGCTGCTGTTACCCCTAATTGACTGATGAAGTATCTGAGACCCAGAGATGGAGACACTTGCTCAGGGACCCATGGTCAGCAAGTGGAGAAACTGGGGTTCAGTCCTAAGCAGGCTGATTCCAGGACCACTGCATCCTGTTGCCTCTGCAGTGGGTGAAAGAAACCTAGTCACTATTTCAAAGAAATACAGCCTCCTTTGGCCCCCACCCTTATTAGAGTCTAGGCTCGCAAACGGTACACTAATTTGGGAAGTGTACCCCCCCAAAATTATACAGTAATCATTTCTACACTTCCTGATTAACTGTGGGTGAGTGAAGAAGTGAAACAAATAGAATTAAATTATTTACCTCTCCTTTGTCATTAATGGGTCTCTCCCGGGGGCTTCAGTTACGTGGCATGTGTGTCTGAGCAACAAGACATCTCTCCCCATGCTTATCCACCCACACCCTCTCCTGCCCCTCTCACTCACCTCCCCTCTCCACCCCCAGCCTGTGGGCTCCACACCCCATGCTCTCTGGTTCCTCCTTGCCTCTGGCGTGTTCTGCTACCTTCTTCCCACTTTCTCTCTTATTAAAACACCTTCACCCGAAGGCATCTGTGAGATGAGAAGTGTGCCTGCCAACTCACCCTGGGAACCCAAAATGCTTAAATTACTTCTTTTATTTTCAACAAAGTATATGTTATTTGAAATGGAAAATGGCCTCGCCTTGTCCTGTGGGCCTGCTGTTCTGGGATATTTTGTTAGAAACAACGGGAGAGGATAAAGCCTCACATACCCACCGCTCTTCTTGTTACAGAAATTGTGATAAACTGCCAAGAGTGCGGGCACCACCGCTGTTCTCTTGATTAATGTTTTCCGGGGTGTGGGGAGACATCTGCCTTTAGCTGTCCATCCCAATTATCCAATTATGTAAGGAGGGCATCGTGGAAAACTGTCGATGAGACAAGGCCTAGGCAACCCCAAAGGGCACTGTCAGAATGGTGACATGCTCTCCAGGCTCCCATTCAACAGCTGGGTGAGCTCGTTTCTGTCACTCAAAGCTGCTCCTGATCTGAGGAAATGACTGAGGGAGTAAACAAGGGACATCAGGCTAGCAGTGGGGACCGAGAAGGAAGGAATGGGGGTCTAGGACTAAAATGATCAAGGACATTTCGCTAGAGGTTTTCACAGCCTCCTTACACATGAATGGAGGTCCTACTGGGTGTTTAACTCTGGGTTAGGTTTAAAGCATAGGACAGGGTATTATAATCCAAAGGCCTGGTTTCAATTTCTACTTCCAGCCATTTCCTAAAGACAATGGGACTCTCTGAGACTCAGTTATTTATCCTGTGAAATGGAATGATAATGTTTCTTAGAGTGTACCTTAGCAAGGTGTGTGTGGCTGCTAGTAATAGTTACCCATTTAAGCCAACTTCGTGAAATCAGAAACTGTTGAAAGGACTCAGTGGTATGTGTTTCAGGGAACACAAGGACAGGAGATGTTGTCAGTTTCATGGGGGATCTGGAATCAGGAACTGAGGTGATACCTGGAATGGAGTTTGCTACACTTTCTCGACCTCCTCCTCATCTCTCTCTCTCTCTCTCTCTCTCTCTCTCTCTCTCTCTCTCTCTCTCTCTCTTTCTTTCTGTTTTTCTCTGTGTATTTTTTAAATTCATATCTCTCTGCATCTCTCTCTTTATGTCTGTCTGTCTCTTTTTCCTTCTCTATGCACATTGCAGAACGTAGATATTCCGACATGGTGCCCTTGGGCCTATATCATTACAAGTCCAACAGTCACTGGAATCTTTGAGTCCAGATTCCAACTACCAGAAGAAGGAGACTCTGGTTGGCTCAGCTTTGGTCAGGGGATTGGACAATACCATGTGGCCTCCTGACCAGCCAATGTGGCTGTGGAGTCAGCAGCTATGAGAAGGGGCACAGGCAGGCTTTCCAAGAGGAGGTGCCAGGGCAGAGAGTGATGGGAGGCAGCTCTGTACTCTGGGCTGCTGTGAGGAGTCATCAGAATAATGGGAAATGTCTCAGTACAGTCCATGAGAACTCAGTGCTCAGTGAGTACTAGCAACACGTCCTGTAAAAGAAGCTAAAATTCAACGTGAGGGGCAAAATCGCTGCATGCACTGGTTGTCTAACACAGTGCCCCGCACTGAGTAGGTGTTATGTCTTGTGCTCAAGTCTCTGACGCAGTGTGTCTGGCCGATTGTCAGTTTCCAATAAGTGTTCATTGGATTGAGCAGAATGAGAAAGATGACATTGAACAAGAACCTGCAATTAAAGACCGTGATGAATTAAACTCTAGATTAGGGCACGTGTGGAAGACACTGGAGTCACTAAGAGGTACCATGCAGTGGTGAGCTGACTGCAGTAGTTGCCAGCGAGTTTCATGGAAGAAAGAGATTTACCCATTGCTTTGAAGCTATACAATCTGGGAAGGCATCCAGAAAAAAGAAAAGGACTCAAGACAAATGAATAATACGAATGGAGCCTTAGAGCAGAACTGAGTTGAGCCTGGTGTGTTCCTGGGAGAGAAGAGTGACAAATGGGACCAAATGAGAGAATGAGTGACGGGTCACAGTGAGAAACAAAATTAGATGGCAAGGAGAGGTCATGTTCAGAGACCATGGAGAGGGAGGCAGAGATGATCAAATGGGAAGAGCAACGGGCTTTTTGAAGGCAATTGCAAAGGAAGGCTGCCAGCCCTTGCCTCCCCCTGCTTAGCTGCAGGGTGCAATCCTGCCCAGTCCTGTGTCAAAGAAAACCAGAGCTTAAGAAGCCCCAACCTATTAGGAAGAGGGCGCTGCAGTTAGTCTCGCTGCCTGAGCCGCAGTATCCTGGGGCCCACTGAGCTGTAGACCTCATCTCATGTGTCTTTATGCAGCAAGGGCATCGAACGGGACCTCTGCTCTGGGCTTCTTGACTTCCCCTCCATTCCCATACGCTGATTAGTCCATTGGGTTAAGAACCTGATTTCCTGCCTCATCTTAGCCCGCCTCCTTCCCCAAGGACAAGATCTGAATTCTGTGTACCCAACCTTTGGTAAGGGCTAACTATATCCTAGACAGAACCTCAAGCCAAGAGAGTATCTTCCACTTGATTGAAAAGGACGCTGTCCAAGAGATGAGACGCCCCTGAACATCAGGTAGGCCAGTGGTGCCCCAACTTAGGCAAGCCTCATAGATGCTGTAATTTAGAAGGGGGGCCTGCCAGCCAGGGTCGTCACTCTATCCCTGGCCCTCTCGGTGACAAGTGACCTTCCTGTCCCCAGCAGCCTCTCATTAAGATCCTAGCATGCCTGGAAGCCAAGGCCAGGGAGCTGGTGACAGATCCATTGTCATCTAAATGATGCCAAGTCCTGGAGAAATGTAGAATGTCCTATAAGATAGCTCTATTCCAGCAGCCCCACAGGACGGAGGGAACGAAACCAGTCATCTCAAGAGAGCTTGGGTGGGGTACTGCTTTGCCAATAGCATGTATAATATACTCCCAGGTGTTTCTAGAACATGCAGTGAGAAAGTTTTTGTGCCTCCACCCTGAACCTGTTAAAATACAAACAGGTTTCGCACAAGCAGAGAAGGACAAAAGTTCAGCTTCAGAAGAGGCGTGTGTCCCCCACGGCAGTGCCTCCCCTAGGTTGCCCAGAATGTTACGGGGGAGAGAGTTGATCAGCATTGATGGTAGGCCCCAACTTCACTGGGTGAACTTTTCAGGAAAGGCATCGCAGGCACCTGAAAAGGGAGTAGACGTCAGCCACGTCTCAGCCTCTTCTAAGGACATCAGCTGGTGATCACCCTCCCAGACCTATCCTGGGTCTTCTCCCCATTTGGCTGATGGCAGACTAGCTTCTTTCCCTGCCCCCGCTGGGTGGGACTGGCTTCGGAATGTATCAGGGACAACCACCTGTCCTATTTATCATGGCAGATGATGGGTGGTTGATTGAATCCTGTATCTACAAGTTCAAACCCCACATTAGCATTTCACTCTCTCCAGTGTCCCTACTTTACATATTATCTGTCCTCATACATCACTCTGCTGGAGTACACGCACCCAGCACTCCTTATCTAGGTCAGCACATGTCTCTGTAGCAAGGAGCACAGGGTGAGCTCTGATGCGAGGGAGAGGATCACATGGGATGATGGGTCGCTCTAGCCTCTGATGGAAGAAAAAAATTTCTAGTTGTCTGCTAGCAGAATGTCTAGTGAGATGGATAATCAGTCATGGCTGCCCTGGGTCTGAATCAGGACTGTCTGAGTGTCAGGTTTGGAGCCTCCTGAGTGCCCTGGTCAGTGGTATAGTGGTAAGATCAGGGCCTTTACAGTCATCCCCACATGAGTTCCAGTGCCAGCTCCACCACTGAATAGTTAGGAAAATATTTACCTTCTGGGAGTTTTGGTTTCCACTCCTAAAGTGAGGAATGCTAATAGTTGCCTCCTGGTGAAAAAAACTAACAAACAAATAATCTCTTAAACTAGACAGCTCAAGCCAATTGCCTGGTGCATGGAGCTACTTAAGGTCGGTAACTGTTTTCATCCCCCTAAGAAACATCTGTGCCCAGTGATGGGACTCTAAGCCTGTGCACATTTGGGGCAATTCCTCCTTCTCAAGGTCTCTATGCAACCCAAGATTCTCGACTCAACTGAAGACTTCACGATGGCTGCCACCAGCTCCTAGGGGAAGAGCACTGTGTAGTGATGGCCGCTGCCTTTCCACTTCACAGGCATTCCTGCCTACAAAGCTCTTGTTAGGACAAAGTGTTGAGACCCAGAGAACATGCAATGGCACAGGTCCTAAGTCGCTTTGAGAAGAAGTCACCATAGTAACTGAGCCCAGAAGGGCGGTGTGGCTTTTGTATCCGACAGCATCCGTGCTGAGGCCTCCCCAAAGGGTGGGTGAGTTCTTCAGGTGGTTGTAACTCATCGCAGGGAACCAGGCCACAGGTTCCAAAGGCACCACTCGCCTGTCCCCATGTGAGTGCATGTGGAAAAGGCTGCATGTGGAGGTCCTCGTGCCATCCCTGAAACTCCTAAACTGGCGCTCGTTGCCTCCAGCGCTCCTCCTCTGGGCTAGACCAGTCGTTCTCAACCTTGGCTGCATGGTAGGGCATTCTAGAAAACACTGATGCCGTTGCTCTGCCTCAGAACATTTGAATCAGAATCTCTGGGGATGGGTCCCAGGGAGCTACAGTATTTTTAATGCTCCCCAGATGATTCCTAAGTGTGGGCAGGATAGAGAACCACAGCTAAACCCCAGGGCTTCTCACATATTAACGTTCATACAGAACATTTAGTGATCTTGTCAGAAATTGCAGATCCTGATGGAGTAGGTCTGGGCGACGCCTGCAACTCTGCACTTTTCATGAGGCTGAGGTTGCTGCTTTGGGAGCACACTTGAGGAGCAAGGCTCGGCAGCCTTCCTCATCACTGCAGTTGTAATTACTTATACTCACCTGCAGACTCAGCCCTGCATTCCTTTCTCAGGACCAACTGGAGTGGGAGAAACCTTCTCAGCTCAAGCCTCCCTCCTGAGCTCAGCTATGACTCTCGAGCCACCTGGCTATGACTCTCACCCATCAGCAGCAGGTGCTTTGGAAATTGGAATCTCATCTCATGTGCAAACCCCCTGGTTGTATAATTCAGCTCTTTATTCCCAAATGTCATCAGGTCCCCAAACTGAACCCTGGGAATCAAGTATAAAAGTCTTCCATGTTTAAACAAACTGGTAAATTCCTGGCTAACCAAATTTCAAGTTTGAATGGGTTCCTTTACCGTAAGGTTTATCAGACACAGAAATATGTGTTCTGATTTTGAAAGCATGCAGCTCTTTCCAACCTTATTTGACTACAAAATACTTTATGTGTGGCACACCTAATAACATTTCGTAGAGCCGGTGAGATATAAAATCCATTTTGGAAAGTGCTAGTTTAGATTTATTTCTACAGGGTCAAGATAAGCGTAAGGATAGGTGAGTGTGCAGATGGCCGGTTAGAATTTTCCATCAGCATTCAAGAAAGGAGAGCCCTCCATGGACCATCATAAATTGTCCACGTGTCTGCAACCATGAGCTAGAAAGACAGGGCTCGAGAAAATGATGGTCAAAGGTGCTAATTTTCCATGATTTTGAGAAATATGGGGGATTATTTTTATGGCTGCTAGAAAGGAATAAATTGTTGCTGCAGTGTTTATGGTACCGAAGAGAAAGGTTGAAATTAAAATATTCTTGCAAAGTCAAAGTTCTAAGGAGATGGGCCAGTGGAATGGGTGCTGCTCTGTCGAGGACATACTTTCCTGTCCATATTTATTATTTTGAAGTAGAAAAGATTCCTGGATTCGGGGTGATGCCAGCAGGGACGATAACTATTTCGGGGCAAACATTCCAAGCCGAATGTGGCAAGATGCTTGCTGTGATGTCTGTTTCTTCCTATGGACATTAATATCCTGGAGATTGGTGGATTTGGGGGAAATGGAAGCATCTTGACAGTTCTGGATGAATCTCTGCTCTTATATTCTGTTCCTTGAAGAATTGGAGTCTTAATGTTTTTCTCCCCCCAAACATGGGTTCCTAGTGAACTCGGGCCAGTGTTTGGGAACCTGTTACCCATGGATAGAGAGCCCAGATGGTAATTATCTTGTGTCATCTGCTTACTGTCTAGACTGAGGCTGGCTGACCCTGGTACCTGCTCAGCCCTGCAAGCGATGCTCGTGTCTGAGCCCAGCCATCCCTGCTGACATGAGGTCAGGACACACTGTGTGTCTCACCTGTCCACCACATTGCTGAAGTGGCCATTCCTCTTTGTAACTTTGTTATCTATGTTAAGGCAGAGACGGCTTCAAAATTAGGAGCCTCTGGCATGAACCAAAGGGGAAGGTGTGCATTTCAGCATGCACCCTTGTGTACTGCGGCGTAAACTGGATTCTGTGCTGTTGTGCTGGATTTCTCTTCCTCTCGGAGGCTGTGTTGGTTAAGGCTTAGTTGCATGCGATAGAAACAACTTGGGGTAGTTAAAGGGAAAGGGATTTATTCCGAGGTCTTGGGTGGCTTACACAATAATTGATAGGGCTGAAGGAACAAGAGAAGCCCTCAGTAATGATCTCATACCCACTCCTCCCGCTGCAGGAGATCTGCCTTTCCCCGCAGAACTCAGCTTCCAATCAGGTCTTGTAAAAAGCACATCTGTTGGAACGAACCTACCTCACCGCCATGTCCTAGGCGCAAGATAGGTAGGGAAACGCAATCGAAGGTTTCTTAGTTCTATGGTTCCGAAATACACATCAACAGGAAGTGGGAACAGTTGCAGAGTGAGCACATCTACCACAGCCATCACTGGAGTGGCAGCATAGTCGCAATACCATTGTCGTTAAATGACTGATGAAACCTACTACCACCAGTAGGCCAACGTAGCACCCCTGGTTGGAAATGCAGCACCGCTGATTGGAGCAAAGCTGCTGAGATGATTTTGCAAAGTCGCAGAAACCACAATACCTCTCCTTACCAATATCAGTATTTGCTGCACCATCAACGTTCTATCCCATTAGAATTCCGGAACTTAAGGGGACTCTCGGGACGAGTCGGTTTACACCCCTCTTTCCAAAGCGCTTATCAGTTAGCTTGCTAACTTTTCATTTTCAACCTGTCTTCCCAGCTGAAATGTGGGTTTGCAGGAACTACATGAGTCGTTTTTACATCCTACTGCTGAGCTTGATTCCAGACGTATGGTGGGTGCTACATAATCAAAGAAGGGAGGAAGAGGGAGGAATGGAGGAAGGAAGTGGAGGCCCACTAGGAGGAGTCCCCTGCCTCAGGCCTGCCCTATAGACTTCCCGGAGAAACCAGGTGAAAGCCCAGATGCCCTACCCCTGTGTAACATCTTCCCTTCTGAGGTGGGAGGGCAGGGTTAGGATAAACAGCCAGTGATGAGGCTGCTGAAGGGAGTGTCCCTCTTCTAGAACCTTCCTTCTGTGCTTACTGTTGCTGATGCAATCCCAGAAGTATGCCAAGTTTGAGGGGGAGCCTAGGCAGAGTCATGAGTGAGCCAGAGGGAGGAGTCAATGGTGAAAAAGAGACTACCCCCACCAAAAAAAAAAAAAAAAAAGTTGCAGAGTCTGAAGTACACAACCAGGGACTCTGGCAGCCACAGAGAAGAGGAAAAAGCGCAGTAGGTCAGAGGAGCAAAAGAGGGCTTAGTCCTAGTGGCACACCTGAGAATGGACGTCACCCTCTGCTGGATTCTTTCTGGGTTTATTGGAGCCTAATGCAGGAAAGAGGCACCGAAATCTAAAGAAACCAGCACCCAGGATGAGGAACCAGGAGGCTGTGAGCCAGGCTGCCTGTCTCTCAGGTTTCCCTTGCCCTGTCGCTCTGTCTGTCGCGTAGCCTGGTTAAAGGCATACACATGGTGCTCACAGAGGGAAAAGTGCAGCCCCTGGCCTGGGGGTCCTCAGGACAGGGAAATGGTTAAATGGGCAGCCTACCCTCTTCCCTAGATGCTCCACCTCCTCCAACATCTGTGGGCTGCCATACACCTCACTGGGTACGAATAAAACTATTAGTGAGTCTTTGTTGTACTTTGGTAAGGAAATTGTATGAAAACAGACCAAGTATCGCTGTTCTGTGGTTAAATACTTTTCACTAGGCTGATGGATACCCTAATAGGGATTTTTTTATTTTACTTGTCATGAGGCAGATAGTTAGTATTCAGGGTTTTATTCCCACCCCAGCAGCAACAGGTAATACACTGTAGGGCATTTATTTTAATGAACACACACAAGTTCGCAGTGTTGGGAGGACACCTGGACAGGGATATTTGCTAGATATATATTCTTACAACTACATGCTCTGTGGGGGTGTGGGGGTCTCGGAAGGGACCGTTTGAGATAATATTCAGAACAAGAAAGCAAAGCCACTAATAACTTCCCTTCACTGGGTGGGCCCAGGAGACTCCATCTGGGACATGAGTGTAGTAATGGCTGCCTTTCTCCCCAGGTGTGACTGGCTGGTGAACATACTCTGGCTCTGTTTCCCTCCCATGCTTGAATGCACATGGATACTTATTAATGTGTGATGAAGGTGGTGGGAGAATAGAGGAGAGGAACTACCTTTGCTAGTTGGGTGCTGAGGACCCTGTGGTACCTCGGTTCACTTTTTGCAGTGCATTATAACCCTGAGAGAAAGGGATTGCTGAAGAGATCAGGCTCCCAGAAAGTAAGGCAGGATACTTTCGTTCAATCACCTCTGAAGGCTCCCCTGCACAGTTGTATAGCGTGTGCGTGGCACGTCTCCAAAGGACTCAATTCCTGAGGACATTCTGAAATGTTGAGGTTCTTCGCGTGCACAATTTTATGAACTATATTAATTACTGGGAGCAGGGAACCAGGAAGCTATCACCTTATATACGAGTACATACCATGAAGAGCTCTGTATATAAAGCGCGTATTATAGAAGATTGTTGTGATTGGATTAGAAACACAAGTTGCAGGATTTGAAATGGAAGTGACACAGTTCTCTTACAGAGTTGACTCTAGGTCTCCCGGGCCTGGTTGTACAGGAGGGACTCAGACGTCTTCACTGGTGGTAATTCATATAGTCACACCCCCTGTCAGTCTTGTCCTACTGCCTTCTGGCTTTTTCCTGTCGGCTCTGACTTTCACCCCTGTATCGCTCGGAGGTAGGGTCTCCCCTTCTGCTTGGTCCATGTCAGAGCCTGCCTTCCTCTGGCTTGGCTCTCCACACTAGCTTGGTTTTCACGTCTTCCTGAGGCTCGCTCCGCCAGGCCGCCCCTGGGTTCAGCCTCATTACTCCCGCCTTGGTGCTGACAGCTGGCAGCAGTCTCGCCCCATTATGTGGCTACGCCAGGATGTGCAGAGGTTAAATACGTCGCTGACGTTACCTCTGCTCTAAACTTTGCTGCGCCTTCTCTTTGGCGAGTTTCTGCAGAGCTTTCACTCAGCCTTCTGTTATTTCTTCAAACTTGAGAATCTTTGGGGAATGGATGTGAATTGGGGAAACAGACAAAAGTCATGGAAGGAAGGGATTCAGTTGAGTCAAAGTAAGATGTGACTGTAAAAATGGAAGCTAGCATTCTTGTAGGCCCTGCAATCTGTCAGCAGTTACCTGTTTTCTTCATTTATAATTGGGAGAAAATTGAGAGACAGTCTCCAAAATAACTGACCGATACTCATCCAAATGGCCAAGATCATGACAGAATAAGGGGTGGTCCCAAATTGGGAGAAACTAAAGAGATATGACGGCTGAATGCAGTGTAGGATCTTGGATTGAATCCTGAAGCAGAAAGAAGACACTAGAGAAAAACTGATAACATTCAACTGGTGTCTATAGTGTAGGTGAGATTACTGTACCCGTGTTAATTTCCTGGTTTTAATCGTTGTACTGTGGTTACGTGTATTGTTAACACTAGGGGAAGCGGGGTGAAGGGTATAGGTGAACGCTATATTCCTTTTGTAGCTTCTCTTTAAGTCTAAAATTATTTCAAATAAAACATCAGGAAAAAAAATGTAGACAGGGCTCCCCACCTGGGAAGAAAATGAAATTAAATGTCATCTTATTTGGAATCCCTTTTCCTGCTGGTATCTTATATAGTTGGAGAGATAATAGATCGTCCTCTCGTTAACCCAGAGTGCTTCTCTGCCACTGACTCCTCTAGTCTGAGTGTAACTAGTCCGCATTACTGTAACTAGTCCAGTAACATATTCCCCATCCATTTGCTGTTTCCACTCTGGGGCCCACTTCTAACTGCCCATTCTCATTCTCAGATTTGTTTTCAAAGTTGCTATGTTCATCCACCCAGCAGACCCCTTTCCTCCCAGAAGCACCCCCTCCCATAATGACACCTCCAGGGCTACCTTCTAGCCATGGTGGGCTCCCCCATCCCATGGGTTCCAGCCTAGTTGGACTTCAGCCCAGCCTTTCAGCTAGAAGACAACGGCTGTGAAACTAGAATTTCCGATGCATTTGAGCAAAAGCAATGTTGGAAGTAGGGGTAGCCTTCCAAGGAGAGTGTTTTGAAATGCAACACCCTTGGACACCTATAGACGCATTCATTGCAAATGTAGTCTTACTACTTTACAGCCAGCCTTTTCTAGGTTGTGAGTGGCTTCAAACTTAATTTCGAAAAGTAATATAAACCATTTAGAGGGAGCTGGATAGAGACACATTTTATGTCATTCAAAACCATGTGCTAAATCCCGTGATGGAGCAGACGCTGTACCATGTAATGGCAGCACAGAGATGATTAAGAGAGAGTCTTTTTCCTTGAACAGTGCAAAGTATGGTGGGGCGAGATGCCATAATACAGTTTAATTTGAAAGGGGGAGGGAGGGATTGAGAGGCTCTTGGGCAAAACCACCTCTTTTTCTGGAGCAGCGAAAGGGCATGTGATAGACACTGTACAGAATAGCCATGGCATTGGGAGGAGGAAAAGGTGTCTGAGTGTGTCCCATCTTAGCACTCAATGTTTGGAAAGCAGCTCACGTTACTCTCCGAAGTCCCTCCTTTTCAACGTCCGTCTACTGGCCAAATGTGCAGATCACCGGCTAAGGAACAACATCCCTTTCACATGATATGACGCGGACTCCCCAATATGACTGCCCAGCAGCATTATCTGGGGAGCTTCAATAGAACTCATAATCCCCAAGTTCCCCTCCCCATCCCAAGATTCCAATTCGATAGGACCAAGGAGCTACTTCTTATTAGTGTCTGATTGATTTCAAGCAAGGACATCTTCCAGTCGTCCTTCAACAGGAGGGTATGCCTTACTATGGATGCTTGTAGAGAACAGAACACAGTGAACAAGGGTGGGGTCAGGGCCACCAGCTGTACCACCCCATGGGGCCCCAGGCTTGTGAAACACAATGTGAGTGTCACCTTCCACACTGAGGCCCAGGAAGCCTGGGTCACCAACGGCAGCGTGGATTGTAATCTACGGGGTAAACTATTTCCCATGTGAGACATGGTATCTACACTAGTCCTGAGAGCATTCACATTGGGGAGATGCCCGGAAGGCCCAGGCTCTGTTGGGGTGAGGTTAACGCCGCCCTGAGGCCAGAGAGGAGCTCACAGAATGCACCAGGCCACACAGAGCCTCTGACAGGCGGCAGCCAGGCCATGGGGCTGATACATCCACTGGGAGCTCCAAGTCCCCTGGGCCAAGTGCACAGACCCTGCCCATCCTCCTTCGTCAGCATGTCCCGTCCACCGCACAGCTGAGGAGTGGTGATGAATATCCATCGCCTGGCTGTGCCAGAGTCACTGGACTCTCTGCATATGCAAACTCAGAACTTACTGGGGCTGGCAGGGCGGGAAGAGTCCTCCCACAGAAAGCATGTGATGGAGCGGCTTGAACCATTGGGGGCAATAAAGCTGGTGATGGGGAATGGGAGGAATGCTGGGGAAGTAAGTGATGTCCATTTCTGCACCAGCTTGCAAGATGCCATTCTGGGGGGGAAGGACCTTTGGGGCCAAGGTGAAAACACAGTCTTAGCCTGCAGGTGGGTTAAGTAAAGCTCGTGTTCACCCATCCCCTGGCCCTCTACCAAACCCTAAGGCAGGAAAAGAAAAGGCACACAAATAAATAGTATCTTTGCCATAGGCAATTAGAGGTTGGTTGGATAACTATATGTGAGCAACACATTCACATGTGAAGGACATTGTTCCTTATTGAGTACCTAAGATTTGCTAAGCGCTTTGCATTTTTTAATCTCATTTAGTTCTCATAATGACCCTGGCAGGACAGCTACTGTTGTCTCCATTTTACAGATGAAGGAACTGAGACTCACAGAAGTTTCTTGGCTGCAAAGTCCTACACCTAGTAAGGGCTGGATGCAGGATTTGAATTCAGGTTTTACGGGGTCTAAAGTCCACTGTCTTGCCTTACCACTGCCCTGCCTTTTATGACATAATTTAAAGGGAATCCCAGTATTTCAGGACATGTGGGATGGATACTCCATCCCAGCATGATGGAAAGCAGTCAGAGAAGATTCCCCACCAGGACCATCTTAGCCTGGGAAGAAATCCAGATATCAAGCAGGCTTGAATTATGAAGGCATTTTAAAAGCTATTTGCCTGTTGGCCCTAACTAAACTAGACAGCCCCCTGAGGGGCATTTTGGCTCCATCTTTTCTTAAGAGAAGCACAGTTTAGCATGAGCAGTCTTTCAAGTGGTGCCACAGCTGACGAATTCACCACTGGCCAGGCAGGGGCTAAGCACACAGCATAGAGTAAAACACTGAGTCTTTGCCACATATTGCCACTAGCCCCTCATTTATTCAGATGGGGAAATAGAGGTGTGTGTGTGTGGTGGGGAGGGCTTAGATGCCTTGTTCAAAGACACACATTTAGAAAGCTCAGAGCTTGGATATAAAATCCAGTAGTTTAGCACCCAAGTCTGACCTTTCCCAATATGGGCCAGAATTACAGCATGGGCGCAGAACGCTTTGTCAGAGTGTTTCATGTATCCCAGGAGTTCAGACCATGTTTATCTTTTGTGCCAACTGTCAGAACTAGAAGGGCCTGAGAGTTTATCCAGTCTCTCTCCCTTGTGGACTGCCTGGGTGACAGGCCCAGCAAGGGCCAGTGTCTCGTCCATCGCCACACAGCCACTTAGGACTAAGATGACCCCCAGTCAATAACCGAATATCTTAAATATAGAACTTCTCCTGCCCATTCGTGCTCTATATGTCAATCAATTATCTATTCCACTATTATTAACCCCATTTACATATGAGGAAACTGAGGCCCAATGAAGTTAAGGGACTTGCCCGAGGTCACACATCTAGTGAGTGTTGAAGCTTGGATTCAAACTCAGGTCTGCATAACTCCAAAGGTGGGCTTTTGGCCACTAGGTGATGTCCCTGTGACTTTCATAACGGCAGCACCAGGGGAGAGATGAGAGCAGTCAGGAGGCAAAACTCACTCTGCTAGTATCTGTTCTCTACTCAGAAATATGTAATAATGGATATCATGAGACACAGTGTACATGCACACACACACACACACACGTCTTGGCCTGTCCTCCCTTCCCCCTCCCCTTCAAGAGACCCAGCAGGCTTTCCCACCCATTATCCAAATGTACTCCGGGTTTGTACCCAGAAGCTTAATTTCACATCTGGCAGGAAGCAATTGTGCAAAGTTGCTGAATCCTCTTCTCCACCCCTTGGGGGTTCATCAAACCCAATCATCCCAGAAGGTTCAAAATATTTTCCATTCCCCAGCAAAAACAAAAGTAGCGCAGCGCTGGAGAGTCCACGACAATGAAATCTAAAACGAAGCAGCTTTAACACGAATTCTCCTTTAGGAATTTGTGGGTCTGTAGGTTTTGCTCAAGGGGCATGTAGCTGAAAAGCCCCAGGGACTGAGATGAGGCTTTGGAAGAGTGAGCTCTCCAAAACCCACAGCAAACAAAGAGAGCCACCAATCGGTGTGTTTTTATGAGCTCGGGGCAGGATGGAAATGCAGACGGATGGGAATAATATTCGTTCATTATCTTCCATGCAAAATGCGTCTCATGTGTGGCATGACTGAATCCTTACGACACCAGGACATATGTTCCATCTTACCTACGTATTTTGTAGGTAAGATTCGGGACTAGGAATCCATGAGCCTGAGATTTTTGTCCTGGGTCTTCTACTAACGGTCCACACAGCTTTAAAATACAGAAATCTGGAAAGGGCTTTGAGAGCATCAGATATTCCCTGGAATAGTGAATTCCCAGCCTGTGTCCTGGCACGTGTGCCTGGCTGATATTGCTAATTGATCATATGGCTCCTTGCCGGGAATCCTGGATGAAACTTCAGAATCCTTCTTAAAAGAGCCTTATTGGTAATTATCTCCAATACATTAGAACTGGCACAAGAGATCATCTCTGTTTGCCAAACCAGGCCTAGGTCTAGTCTTTATTTTTAAGAGGGGGCTATCAAGGCGCAGAGAGGAGCAGTAACTTACTTAAGATCACACAGCAAGAGACAGATAGGTTCTAGAACCCAGGGCTTAGGGCCCAAAATGCATTATTTAGTGCAGCTCCTCATGAAGGGAGTGAGCTTGCAAACCCCATTGTCAGCACAGCTCACTTCCGTTGTTTTTGACCAAATGGATTTAAATTCTGGAAACATCTCTTCAGCCTTTTCCTTCCAAAATGCCCCTTCCTCTGCTCCCGCTGAGCAGCCAAGACGAACACGGTATCCAGACAGTTAATGTGTACCTGACATTAGCACAAAACTAACATTTTATTTCCTTTCCATAGTATATAATTTCTTTGGAAGTTGAAGTGTAATGAAATTGGTGTTTATTATAATTAATAAAAGCCCCATAACTTTAAATTGGGTCATAAATCTTGCAGGGAAATCCAATACCACCGTAAGAGTCTTTCCTTTCCCAGAAGGGGCTCTTCAGAGGAAAGAGGCAGCAAGCTCCCGAAGCTGGCTGTGCTCACCCAGGCAGCTGCTTCTCTGCTGCCAATCTACTCAGGTGACAAGCAGCAGGGGGCTCTGCAAATGGAAAGTGTGTACCTTAGCCCAGTGCCTGAAGACATGGCTCAAGTGTGAGCTGCATTGTCAGCTTAGCGAAGACTTATTTTGAAGTATGAAACTGTGTGCTTTCTATGTGCCAGGACTGTGCTAGAGAGGATGATGCTATTCTTGTCTTCCCTGAGGACACTTCCGGTGTTCACAGCCCAGTAAGGAAGGCATGTGTATAAGCTGACATGTGCAATTCAGTGTGGACTGTGCAGGTGTAAAAGGTGTACAGGCATAAACGTATTGACCTTCTTTTTGAGTTACGGAGTTGACTCCATAGATGAGAAGGGCTTGGAAAGCTGATTATGAGGTTACCAGGTGAGCACAGACATTCTTCCAACACGGCACCCTCATCGCTGCCCCAGGGCCTTTGCACTTGCTGGTTGCTGTGCTCAGAATACTCATCCCAGATGTTTGAGCGACTAGCACCTCCACATTCAGATCTCAGTTTAAATATTGCCTCCCTGAAAGGCCTTTCCTGCCACCCTATCTCATGTGTCTCTTTCTCAGCCCCTTCCCATCATGTCACCTGTTCTATTTCCTTTACACACCTGGCCACTCTGTGGAGTTACACTTTATTTATGTGTTTCCTTGTTCATTTCTGTTTCTCAAATGCCCCGTACAATGTAAACACTGTTATAACAACCTTGTCTAGTTTTCTTGCCATTGTAGTCCCCACACCTAGAAAATGCCAGGCACTAATAGACAATTAATCACTATTCGAGGCAAAGATTCATGGAACTGCATGGCTCATTAACAGAAACTTGTTTTAAAGAAGATTACAAAATTGCATGCTAATGTAAGAAGGGAAAATGGTATACGCAGATGCCAAAGTGAAAGAAAAGTAGGGCAGAGAAGTAAAATCACCATCTGAATAGCTGCAGGGAGGGATGCGGGAGAAGAGAATTGCCTGATAAAGAAGTTGTAATTTGTTTGCAGGGGGATGTGAACTACAAGCTCCCTTCTTTGCCCTCCCCCTTGAATTTTTTAGTTAAGTCTTCACAGCTCACTAAAATAAATAGGTAAATAAAAACCCACCAAGCCAGAAGTGGGGTTAGCATATGCATTTCATATGCCTTAAAATCTTGTTAGAGGTGGATAACAAATTTGGTTCTGAGCTTTCTCATCGTCAAACCAAGATGGGAAAATGAAATATGAACACTTTGGAACTTCAGTGTCTATGACATAAACCCAAGACCATTGCTCAAGAGAAGCTAAGGTTTTCCTGGACCTGAAGACTGAGAGAAATTTCCCCCATTCATCCTCCCAAGGGGAAAAAGTTATG
Organism: Rhinolophus hipposideros; assembly: GCF_964194185.1. Lineage (NCBI taxonomy): Eukaryota > Metazoa > Chordata > Mammalia > Chiroptera > Rhinolophidae > Rhinolophus > Rhinolophus hipposideros. The sequence continues at coordinate 20,538,142 of NC_138066.1, read as the reverse complement.
ACGTAGTGTCCTATGGTATCCCTTCAGTATATTCAAAATAGTGTTTTGTTATAGCATCTTTCTTATAGCTGGCCCAGTGCCAATGTGCGATTTAGTAAAATCCTTTCTACAGGCAATCCAAACCATTCCCCCTAAGCTCACTTCTGATGGGCTGACCAGAATCAGCTAAACATCTTGGAAAAATGGAAGTATTTACTGAATATATTTAGGTGCTCCAATGTTAGTTGCATATACAGAGGGTGCCAAAAACATGTATACACATTTTAAGAAAGGAAGAAACTATTAAAATTGTAATGCAATGAATGACACTAGCATTCATTTGACTAAAGCCATCTTTTCAGTGAACGTCATAGCTACCATAATTCAATTCAACTTCGAAAAGTAATGCATAGATAACATCTCTTAAAATGTGTACATTTTTTGACACCCCTGGTATACTTACAATTGTTACATTGTCTTGATGAATTGACCCCTTTATCGTTATGTAATGACCTTCTTCGTCTCTTGTTACAGTTTTTGACTTACAGTCTATTTTGTCTGATATTCAAGTATAACTCCCCATTCTCTCTATTGGTTTGTATTTCCATGGAATATCTTTGTCCATCCCTTCACTTTGAATCTTTGTGTGTCCTTGAAGCTAAAGTGAGTTTCTTGTAGGCAGCATATAGTTAGGTCTATTACTATTATTATTATTATTATTATTATTATTAATATTATTCATTTAGCTACTCTGTGCCTTTAGATTGGAGACTGAATCCACTTACATTTAGAATAATTATTGAAAGGTAAGGATTTACTAATGTCATCTTATTGTTTTCTGGCTGTTTTATGGTTCCCTTGTTCCTTTATTCCGCTCTTGTTGCCTTCCTTTGTGAATTGAAGATTTTGGTATGCTTTGGTTCTCTACTTTTCATCTTTTGTGTATCTACTGTAGGTTTTTGCTTTGTGGTTACCATGACACTTACATATAACATCTTATAGATATAACCATCTGTTTTACACTGGTAACAGCTTTGATCATATATAAAATCTCTACCCTTTTACACCCCTCTCCACATTTTATGTTTTTGATGTCACAGTTAACTTCTTTTTATATTGTGTATCCATTAACAAATTATTGTAGAGTGTTTTTTAAATACTTTTTCTTTAAACTTTATACTAAAGTTAAGTGATTAATATACCACCATAGTACAGTATTTAGAGGATTCTGAATTTGACAATATACTTAACCTTTACCAGTGTGTTGTATATTGTCATGTTACTAATTAGTGTTTTTTTCATTTCTGCTTGAAGAACTCTGTTCAGCATTTCTTATAAGGCAGGTCTAGTGGTTATGAAATTGTTTGTTTGGAGCAGTCTTTATCTCTCGAGGAGAATTTTGCTGGGTAAAGTATTCTTGGTCAGCATGATTTTTTTTTCAGCACTTTGACTATATCATCCATCTCCTAGCCTATAAGGATTTTTAAGAGAAATCCCACTGATAGGCTTATGAGGGTTGCCTTGTATGTAAGGATCTTTTCTTTCTTGATGCTTTTAAAATTCTCTCTTTGTCTTTGATTTTAGACAGTTTTATTATAATGTGTCTTAGAGAATATAGTTTTAGGTTGACATTTGGGATGTGTGTGGGGGGAACCTCTGAGCTTTATGAGCTTGAATAACCAAATATCTCCACAGTTTGGGAAGTTCTCAGCCATTATTTCTTTGAATAATCTTTCTGCCTATTCCTTCCTCTCTTCTCTTTCTGGGGCTCCAGTAATCTATAGATTATTTCTGTTAATGGTATCCCATTACTCACGAGGCTTTCTTGACTCTCATTCTTTTTCTCTTTTTGCTCCTCTGACTGGATAATTTCAAGTGTCCTGTCTAATTCTTTCTTCTGCTTGGTTGAGCTGATTGTTGAAGCTCTCTATAAATTCTTCAATTCAATCGTTGTATTCTTATACTATAGGATTTCTTTTTTTTTTTTAATGATTTCTGTTTCTTTGTTGAGCTTATCATTTTGTTCATGTATTTCCTTTTTATTTTTAAGGTTTATTGGGGTGATAATCGTTAGTAAAGTTACATAGGTTTCAAGTGTACAATTCTGTAACACATCATCTATATATCACACTGTTCACATATTTCATGATTTCACTTAGTTGTCTCAGTTTTCTTGTAGTTTGCAAAATTTCAGAGAATTATTCTGAATTCTTTGTCAGACAGTTCATAGACCTTCCTTCACTTCTTTAGGATCAGTCATTGGAACGTTATTCGTTTCCTTGATTATTTATGATACTGTGGCCTTGATCAGAGTATGTAATTACAATAAGCAAATACTAACAGCACTGAAGGATAAATAAACAACAAAAATAATGATAATAGGGACTTCAATACCGTACTTTCAACAATAGTCATATCAGTGTGATCTACAATAAAGACAAAATCTAATGTGTGTTTTTTAAAAAAAATGGACAGATCATCCAGGCAGAAAATCAGTAAAGAAACATTGGACTTGAACTATAGGCTACATAGACCTAATGGACATATACAGAAAAATTCCATCTAACAGCAATAGAATACACATTCTTCTCAAGCACACTCAGCACATTTTCCAGGGTGCATCATTTGTTAGGTCACAAAACAAGCCTCAGAAATTTAAGAAGATCGAAATCACACTAAGTATCTTTTTCCAACTACAATGGTACAACACAAGAAATCAAGAACAGAAGGAATACTAGAAAAATCACAAATATTAAACAACACACTCCTGAAACATCCACGGGCCAAAGAAGAACGCAAAAGGGAAATTTAAAAAATCTTGAAACAAATGAAAAGGAAAACACAACATACCAAAATTTATGGGATACAGCAAAAGCAGTTCAAAGAGGGAAGTTTATAGTGATAAACACCTCCATTAAGGAAAAAGAAAGCTCTCAAATAAACAACCAAACTCTACACCTTAAAATACTAACTTTCAGTAGGTCAAATGAAGCCCAAAGTTAGGAAAAGGAAAGAAATAACAAAGATCAGAATAGAAATAAATGAAATAGAGAACAGAAAAATTATAGAAACTATCAGCAAAACAAAGAGTTTTTTTAAATATAAACAAAGTTGACAAATCTTTAGCTTAACTAAGAAAAAAAGAGAGAAGACTCAATAAATAAAAGCATAAATGACAGAGGAGATGTTACAATTGATACCACAGAAATACAAAGCATCATGACACTGCTATGAACAGTTAATATGCCAACAAATTGGATAACCTAGGACAAATAGATAATTTCCCAGAAACATACAATCTACCAAGACTGAATCATGAAGAAATAAAAAACCTGAACAGACCAATAATGAGTAAAAAGATTGAATCAGTAATCAAAACCTCCCAACACAGAAAGCCAAGGACCAGATGGCTTCACTGGTGAATTCTACAAAGCACTTAAAGAAGAATTAATGCCAATTCTTCTCACACTTTTCCAAAAAAAATAGAAGAGAAGGGAACACTAAACTCATTTTACAAGGCCAGAATTATACTGAACTAAAGCCAGGTAAGGACACTACAAGAATAGAAAGCAACAGGCCAAATCCCTGATGAATATAGAAGCAAAAATTCTCAACAAAATACTAGCAAACTGAATTCAACAGCATATTATAAGGATTGTACAGCATAATCAAGTGGAATTTATCCCTGGGGTGCGGCTTTCTACAACGATGAAAATATTCTAAACCCGTGCTGTTCAATATGGTAGCCACTGGCCACCAGTGGTTATTGAGCACTTGAACTGTCGCTAATGTGACTGAGGAACAGGATTTTTATTTCAAAGTAGTAATTAATTTTCATTCAGGTGGCCACCTGTGACTAATGGCTGCCATATTGGACAGCGCACCTTTCGAAGGAAAAATTTGAGCTGTATACTGGGGCCAGGGATAGGGCCTCACTCCGGCTGAGTCCAGCTCTATGCACTTGCTAGGAGAAGGTTATACTTGTCTGGGGGACATTCGCTTTCTCCATCCCCCTTTTCTGATCTGCACAAAGCCAGCCAGTACTGGAGAGGCACTGAGCTCCTGGTGGGGTAGGTCCGGGTGGGCTGGTGTTGTTTTCTCAGGGCCCAGCCCTCAATGCTCATTATCTCAGGTAGAGTCTAGCTAACTCTTCTTTTGTCTGTCAAGCTTGTTGTGTCAGTGCTGCAATCAGGACTGATTACCTGTTGTGAGCTGCCCAGCCCAACAATGGGTGCTAATGAAGGTTTTAAAGACAGGTGTGAATATTGACTGAAAAGGCAGGTGTAGGAAAGGAATTGCAACTCACAGTACTATTATCTCGGTAAGAAGCCAGGCTGCCTTCTCATTGTAGAAAGGCGATAGTTTTTTAATGGAGAGAATTATCTTCTGCGGGTTAAATTAAACCCATGTTTTGATGTAAAACACAACGTAATTCAAGTCGATGCTAATAATGATGGGAAATCTTAAGAATTATCTTTCACAGTAAATTACCTCTGAGAGTGCATGTGCTCAGAGTGCATGTGTATCAAAAGTAAATTCAATATTAAGAACACTACACATGCAGAAGTGATAAATTATGCAGAGAATTCACCTTCCATCATTTGGTGCCTCTTACTTTTGCGTTTCAAGTAGCAACTGTGACTTTAGGGAAGTTGTTTTCTATCTCTGGGCTGCAGGTTTCTCATCCAAAAAAATGGGGGTGGAGGGGAAAGGGGTTGAACGAGATACTCTCCAAGGAGCCTTCCAGCTCTGAAAATTTATCAGTTTCAGATTCCATGAAACTGATCCATTTGGCCTTTCACTCTTCAGGGCCCTCCCCACAAGAGAGAAACCTGCTAATTTAAACTGAGCGGGCTCCTAGGAGGCTGCTGTCAGGAGTAGGTCCCTTCCCATCCCCTCCTTACTCAGGAAACCTTTGTACTTAGCAATAGGATTTTGCAGTTGCTTTATTCCTAAGGCCAGGCCTGATGAGGAGGGGCTTCCGGGGAAGGGAAGAAGACCCCTTTGTGTATCTCTGCCTCCCTCATGCAGTCCTCTCCTATCTGTACTGGAGACTGTGACAGGGAACTCCAAAAGATAGCTGACAGCTTCAGAGAAAAGATTTTCTTCTTCTGCCCTCACCCTTCAGCCCCCTCCACGCACCCACCCCCATGTTTAATATCTCCAAATCTCTATCTGATGTGCACTGCAGAACCGTAGTTCAGAGAGGTTAATTGTATTTTAATTGCCTTCTTATCCTGGGGGACCTACATTATCACTGTGACTAGGAGGCTTGGGGACAGATGACTAACTTCTCTGGCCCCTCGATGCCATCTCACCCCTACCTAGCCCCCGCTGTCCCCAGCAGCATTCCTCATCAGCTCTCTCCCCTTCTGGTCTGCACCTTCTTGATGTGCCACATGGCCAGCGATGCTCTTTTTGTCCTTGTCGCTGAGAGCCCTGGGGTCTGGAGCCCAAACTGGGATACAGGGCAGATGGGGTAGGATTAGGAGGGAGAACAGATTTCATGGCTTGAGCTGAGAAAATCATGGCATCCTGTGATGCAAAGGAACCTTGCCTTCCTGCCTCCAGTGTTCTGTTCTACCCATAAGAGCTTGCAGCCCCCATACTTGCCAGGCTGGGCCCTTGCCATCACTGTCTGCCACCTGTCCTGCCCTCTACCTTGTCCTCCACCCCCACCCCCCTTTTCCTATTCGCTTCCTCTTCTTTATCCAGTTCACCCTTACTCCTTTAAAATTCAGCTCAGTTATGGCGGCTTCCTGCAATCCTTTCCTGATCTCCCCAACAGTACCTGCTGTTTAACCATTTTCTCTCTCTCTTCTCTCTCTCTCTCTCTCTCTCTCTCTCTCTCTCTCTCTCTCTCTCTCTCTCTCCCCCCCCCCCCTCCCTCAACATTAAATTAAAATTACAATACATTAAAATTATTAGTTTATTTAAAGAACTCGACAGTAAAATAATCTATTTATATGTCCCCCTGAAAAGGCTACCTGCCCAGCTCCAAATTAGCTCAGAAACAGGGTGGGATATGAGCCTCAGGTAGTCAAAACTGAGAGGCCCAGAAGGGGGCCGACCCACTGTCGGCCCATCCTTCCACGTTCATCTGCTGCACATGCCATCAGGCTCTGACACTTAGGCTTTCTAGAAGTTATACCCGGGAACAGCTAAAACCTCTCCTGTCCTCCTTCCAACCCTAAGGACCAGCCATACCCAGCATTTCTTTGTTGTGTCAGTGGCCCCCCAGCTGTTAGTCACTGCATGAAAGGTATCCGGAGCCCTCTACAGTGAGCTTCATGCAGTTAAAGACCACCTCCTCCAGGAAGCCTTCCCTGACACCTCTCCTTCTTCTGAGATCTCAGTGCACGTGGTTTACACTTTGGTGAACCCAGATTGTACTATACAGTAAGTGCCTATTTGCGTGTCTGTCTCCCTCCACTAGACAGCAGCCTTTCAAGAGCAGGGACCCTTGTCATGTCCCAGAGCTTGGCGTACTTCCTGGTAGGTAGCAGGCATGCGATGAATGTTCGCTGAGTTAGTCAATGAACAAGTGAATAGTGAGAAAATTGTTGGGAAATGCATGTAAGGTCCTGGGCTTTCAGCCGTACCTCTTAATGCTGCTCACATGTGAGTGTGAGGTAGCATTTCTCCTGTTTCTACAAAATGAACATGATGAGGTTTCCCACAATGGGTAGCATCACAGACAGTTCTCCTCCGTTCCCTGATTCCAGGACAGGCAGAAAAAAAGGCATTCATTTTCCTTTGTTCTCTACATCAGTGCTTCTCGAGTTTGTATGTGACTTCAAATCATCTAGGCTCTTGTTAAAATGCAGATTCTGATTCAGTAGGTCAGGGATGAGGCCCGAGAGTCTGGTGCCAATACTGCTGTTTCAGGGATGACACTTTGGGTCTTAGGAATTCACTCTATGTCTTGTAGAAAGAGCTTTCTAATTACCGTGTTTCCCCGAAATAAGACCTAGCCGGACCAACAGCTCTAATACGTCTTTTGGAGCAAACATTAATATAAGACCCGGTCTTATTTTACTATAATATCAGACCGGGTCTTATATTAATCTTTGCTCCAAAAGACGCACTAGAGCTGCTGGTCCGGCTAGGTCTTATTTTTGGGGAAACATGGTAGTAACCTCAAAAATCAAAGAGAACAGTTTGATTTAGGAGAAATTGAGCTTTGGAGTTAGAGTCAAATCAAATCTGGATCCTACTACTTTACTATCTGCATCATCTTAACGTATTTTCTTAACTTCTTGAAGCCTTGCATTTTTTATCTGCAAAACTAAAGCAATGACCTGTACCCTGGCGGAGGTATGTTTGCACGTGCGTGTGTTTCCAAAGGATTACGTGACAAACGTATGTTTCCTGCTGCATAGTAGGTCTTCAATAAGTAGCTATTTGTTATATGACTCCCTTCTAAATGGATCCAGTTTCTCGATTCACTGTGTGCTGTCTCTGGTAGGTCAGACTTCCTTCTGTTTCTCCATAATCAGAGTCCCTCTTGGGAACACGGCTACTCCCTCCCTGCCCCTGACACCAGGATGGGCTGCGTGTCTTCCTTCGGCCAATGAGAGGTGGGTACAAGTGTGTACATCACATCCACACTGGAGCTGTAAGGGCCAGTGAGTCTTCTGCCGTCTTCCCTTTGTCCATGTTCCATGCGCCGGTCATCAGGGAGCCAGGGGGTGCCACTTCAGCCAGGGTCCCAAAGTAAAGGTGACAGGGAGCTGAGTGCCAGCCAACTGCAAGGAGAACATGGAATGAGTGAAAAATAAACCTTTGTTTTGGAAAGCCACTGAGATTTGGGAGGGTTATTTTGTCCTGCAACATGCCTGGTATATCCTGACTGAGAAACCCCACCGCACACTGCCTTCCTGTCTCGTTTAGGCAAGGGACTGAGGTGGTCCCTGAGACTGCATGTATGAATGTGACAACAGTCCTGTCCTCAGAGCATTCAAAGTGTAGTGAGAGAGCCAGAAATGTGTACGACCAACAATAACACACAACAAACTTCAGTTAACCTGGGCTAGTCTATAATTGGGGTGCTTCTAGACAGCAAAAAAAAAAAAAGTTAGTGAATCCTTCCCAAGGAATTTAGGAAGATTTCATGGAGGAAGGGACATTTGAGTTAGGCCTTGAAAAATGAATTGACCTTTGATTGGACATCCTAGCACCTAGTCCATAGACAAGTGTACTTTTGAACCTGAAATCCCATATTCCAGTCCTGATTCTAACATGTATTTGCTGTGTGACCTCAGGCAAAACACCGAACCTCTCTGAATGTCACTTTCCTTTTTTATAAAGTAGGGCTGATAATATATCTCAATACTGGGGAAGGTTTAAATAAAATTGTCTATATACAAGCATTGCTCCATGCGCTCATCTTATATAATAACATAATACTACGTAAGAGAACAATCCTGCCTTATAATAGGGCATATAGTGATACCTGCTTACACCTCTGAGGGCTCACTTTGTTCTTAGTACTGTGTTCTGCACTTTATTTCATCTCCTCAAAAAACCTATGCAGTAGGTACTCTTGTTTTCCCTATTTCACAGAGAAGAAAGTAGACTTCAAGTGGTCCAGGAACTTGCTGAAGTACAAAAAGAGAGCAGGCGCTGGACAGAGGCAGCTTGACTCCAGCCCATGTTTCTAACCATTTCACAGGCCTTCCTCCCTGTGGGGGAAGGAGAAAGCCCGGAAAATCGACTGTGTTTGCAGGCAGTGGAGCTGTTCGGTCGAGAGCAAGGGAAACATAGATGGGGCCGGGAGGAGCTTTTGAAGCTGCACATCCCAGGCTGGCAACACCGAGATTACAAAATCTTTGAGGACGGTTTCACTGCAGCCCTGTGTTCCTGTGCTATACACACCTTTTGGAACGTCACAAATAATGATAATGCTTTGTTCCCTCAACACATCATCTATTAAAGACAAGCAAGGTCCTCGGAGAAATTCAAAAATGAGTAACACTAACTCGAGGCTTAGAAGTTTGATTTTGTTCTTTGGGCTTTAGGGAACCATTGAAGGGTTCAGAAGAGGCGAGTACAAGAGTGAATCTGGGCTTTGTGGGGAGGGCTCTGACTGCGGTGGCAGATGCGTTGGAGACCGAAGGGCCTGCATGCAGGGAGGCCAGCTGGGAAGCTGGTGGGGTACTGTAAGACCGAGCAGGAGGAATGGAGGAGAAGAACAAAATACTAGACATGCAAGGGTGGCCTTCACAGGCCTTCCTGATTCAAGGGGAGGGGGCATGACAGGAGGGGAAGGGCCCAGGTGACACTGAGGTTTGGAATCTGAAGGATGCCGGCAGGGAAGAGAAAGCAAGGACTGTTTACAGAGCTGTGAGCAGGGATACCGGGAACAAGGACTCCGGAGGAGCAGCCAGGGACAAATACCAGAGGGGAACTGTTACTACCCCTGGACCTGCAGCACGAGGTGAGGAAATGATGTTACTTCACCACAGAACTCAGCCCCTGCTAGTACTAGAGTGAGGATGGGAGGGAATGGGAAGGGGGCGGAGATACACATCCTGACCTTTCTCCCTTCCCACCATCCGGTCTCCCATTGGCCACATCTGACTTTCAGCCAGAGGGCAAAGGAGCCCAGAGGGCATGAGGCATAGAGTTCAGTCTCCTGAAGCCCAGAGCAGGGCAGACAGAGGAAAGCAGAAAAATGAGTGTGTGTGGGGGGGTGCAAACAAAGGACGCCCAGTGCAGTGCCTGGGCAGGGGGGTGGTCTTGTGGTTACACACTGGGCTCTGGAGCCGGACTGCCTGGATTTGCCTCCCAACTCTTGTTCTTACGAATGGTATGACTGAGGGAAATTACGTTACTTATCGGAGCTTCAGTTTTCTCATCTGTAAAAAAGACGTTTGATTGTTGCAAAATCGTTCATAGAACGCGAGTGCTAAATACATGTGAACTTGGTTTTGTTGCTGCTGTTCTTTGTTTTACAAAAACAATGGTCCATCCACGAATCCAGGGAATGCAGAAAGACGTGCTCCTCAGGGATGCTGTCGTAAGTCTTGAGTCTTGTTCTAATGGGGTCTGTGGTACTTGTGGACTGTTCATGGGGAGACGGCCAGCCTGCAAGTTGACAAGTACACTGGGGCTGAGAAGAGAGGTTCACGGGGCTCGAACAGATTTAGGGGTCCTCTGTGTGGGGGTGATGTTTCTCAAGACAGGGCAATGGATGGGACAATCTGGGAAGGGAAGGGTTCGGAAGCTTTCTGTAGCTGATGAGGCTACTGATCTATTTGCTCTGACTTCATCCTCCCATGGCAAGGAGACAACTGCTTAATCCTCTACCTGGTTCTTCCTGGGTACAAATTCAATTATGTGTTTCATGGTTGGACGTTGCCAGAAGCAGAGTCTGATGTCTTTGTATGGAGCTAAGCCAATCCACTCACTTGGGGTGGTTTCATTCATTCATCCCTTTATCAATCAGAATTCTATTCAGTATGCAAATGCAGGATACTATTATGCAAGAAGAGGGGAGAAAGGAGTCAAAATGATCAAGAAATGGCCCCAGCCTCACTCGCAGCTATTACCCATTTTAGTATACTGAGATATGTCTTCGTGTTTATTGTGGCAAAGCACACATTCCCGGGCCTTTGTGAATTTAGAAATAATGCAGAGGGCTGCTCCTTGGCCCAGGAAAGCAAAAGGAACATAAATTGAGATGAAACTCAGATCCCAATCCTAATACACAGGCTACTAGATAAGAGGAACGTTTCAAGGGCAGCTGCTCCCCTTAGCTAGATGCGCAGAGAATTGATCCTATAGTAGTCTGTGAATACCACATGGCCTTTGGAGACCTCAGTTTACCTGTGGACTGAATTGGACGTGCTCTGCTTCTCGCCCATCTAAGTGAGCATGGGAAGCTGCCCTGGTTCAGAGTGCAAGTTCAATGACAGTTAGCTGGGCCATGAGCTGTGTTTGGATGGGGACTGCATATTTTACACACCCTTCCCCCTCCTTACGCCCAGTGCCTAATGCAGCAATGGTCATAAGTAGGTGCTTCATCAATAACCGTTGAGCTAATGAAGATACAGAGTATTAAGGACAGGTTATTTAAGAGAAAGTAATCTTGTATTAGAAAAGGGGCTCTGCCATTTATTGAACTGTGAGACTTTGAGCATTGTGCTTACGTCTCTGGGATTCCTTTCCTCATCTCTAAAACGGGGATAGTAATTATTTAACAAGGCATATGGTTGTTATAAAGAATGAGATACTGCAATAAAGTGCTGATGCCTGGCAAGTGGTTAGTAGAAAGGAAGCTCAAAACTATACATGACTGTGGTATTCGTATTCTTATCATGGCTTTGTTTGTTATTTTTAAAGCATTGACTTCGTCCCAGATGGTCTGGTTTGAAAGGGATCATCAAAGTCTTGTTTCCTAACCACACGTCAGATACTCTGTGACCAGGTATCCCAGCCGGAGACCCATGTGGATGACACTGAGACCCTTGCCCTCTGTGCGGGGCTTCTCAAGGAGTCGAGAGCCTTTATATTTTCTGTTTTATTTCACTCTCACCATGATCCTAGGAGCTACAGAAGAGTATATGTTCAGTCCCATTTTATAGATGAGAGCACAGAGGCATGAAGAGATAAAGGTTCTGTAGCCAGTAAGTGCCAAGGCGGGACCTTGAACCAATGTCTTTGGAATCTTCGTTCCACATCCTTTGAATAAAATGCTCCTACTGCCCATTTAGGACCACTTAAAAGATATATTTAAAAAAATTTTTAAATATGTTTGATCTGAAATACCCCCTCTTAAAAAAAAACACAAGTCATAATTGGATTCTTTTTTTCTAATTTAAGCATTTTTCTCCTCTTTTTTGTGGCAATCAAAAGATTTCTCTGCTCTTTACTAGAATTAAATGACCTCCATGGAGTGGTATTATTAAAGATGGGATTAAATCACTCACTCTCTCTTGGGCGCTTTGCCCTTTCAAGGGGATTATTCTTTTAAAAAATAAAATAAAATAAAATAACAGAAAGAAAGAAAATCCATCCAGTTAATCGTTTTCCTGTCAGCCAGCTTACTCTGGCTGAAATGAAAGGCAACAGCCAAGAGTTTGGATTCAGCCTCATTTATTAAGCATCTTCTGAGTGCACAGGTGGGTGTCAGGGAGGGCAGAGCCAGGACAGATAGGGGGGGTAGCAAGGAAGTGAGTAACGCAGGACAGCCCCCTGAAGGCCTTGGTACATGAATGCCCTTAAGCAAAGGAAACACAAATCCTCCATATGAACTGAGAATTCTGCTGGGAAGGGTGGCAGCCTAAATCAGACTGCCAACTTTCTCTCTTCATTTTCCCTTTTTGTCTCTCTTCTGGGATTCCTTTAATTTTGAGCCACGAATGCCAAAGGAGCCACATATTTTATATGCGGTTACATATGTAGTGATTAAAAAAAATATTCGTAGGGAGAATTTCCTAAGAGGGTGGTGATCCAGGTGAAAATGGCTAACAGTATTCTCTGCTGACCTCTCGGGAGAATTCCTATTAATAATGGTAACAATAATAATAATAATTCCAATGATCTCAAAGCCTCAGTTTCCTATTCTCTCTGCTTTCATTAGTCACCAAATATTTACTAAGCATGTAGTTTGTGACCAATGCTGCTAGGTGATGAAGAAGAGTTGTTATGGGCCCACACACTGGTTCCATGCCCTCTTGGAGCTCAAAGACTAGCTGTCATTGGCACTTAGCATAGGGCAAAGGGGAGGAGGGCAGTTAATCATAACAGGACAGGAATTCTGTCAAGAAGGAGGGGCAAGACCCATCACAGGTATGCTCCCTCGTAATGTGGGGGGAATATGCTATCCAGAGAGCAGAACAGCAGCAGCTGATTTCCACCAGAGGGAACTTGAGGCAGGCAAAACAGGGCACGGGAACACACAATATTCAGAAGTGTTGGCCCGCAGAAAGTTGGCATGAGGGAAGTCTGTGGCCAGCCAAGGGGCGGGGACAGGCTCCAGTGCCAGTGGGACAGGGATAGGAAGAGGAAGTCAGGGTGCCTGGGACACTAGGAAAGAGGTTATCGTGTGGAGGCTCAGTCACATGGGAGTGGAAATGCATCTAGCAGATCTGGACGCCATATCATCACGGCCTCACCTCTTCCTCACATGTCAGATGCACACGTTGAAATGCAAGACCTTAACCATGTCCTCCAGTTCTCCCAAATGGAGACAGATGGTTAAGACCCTGGGCTCTGGGGTAGAGATCGAATCCTGCCACTTCTGGGTAGACATGTCATTTAACGCGCTGAATTCCATTTATCTCATCTGTGAGAGAAATGAGAATTGTTCTAGCTAATAAAAGGGACCATGTATGGGAATGTCCAACATACAAAGGGTACTTAAGAAATGTTGCTTTTATCCTTTGTCTTCAGGTGTTTAGATGTTCCTACCACTTTGAGGCTACCCGCAGGCTCTGGCTAAGTGAGCACCACCTGTCAACGCCTAAGCACTGTGCCTCCAGCCTTTAGCGAGGGCCAGCCCCAAATCCCAAAGCAAAGTGACAGATGCCTCCGAGGCATCCCCTTTCCTGGGATTTATCTTCATAAACAAAAAAATGTGCTCCATGGGAAATCATGAACAGTTTTGCACAGCCCTGGAAATCCAGTCTCTGCACCTTCCCGGTGTGTCATTTTGATGTATTCTGACATCGGGAGCAGTGCTTGCCACATAGCGGTGTTCAATCATGTGCTGGTGAATGAATGAATGAATGAATGAATGAATGAATGAATGAATGAATGAATCTATTCATCCATCTGGGTGTCTCCCGTTCTGTCTAACCCCTGTTTACATCTCCGTGCCAGGCCCGCTCACACTGACCCTTAGTTCAGGCTGTCTGTGGGGTCTCGTCTCCCCGCTCTCTTGGGTCTCCATGGCTCTATGCTCTGTGTGCGTCAACAGTCAGTCCCACTCCTGGCTTCCGGCTCACCCCCACAATTCCCAGGCTGGGCTTAGAGGTTGTTCATGAGACCTGTCAGACACACAAAACAACAGAAGACTGTTTGCACCCCTCCCTGCTGAGGGGAGGACAGTCCTACTGCTTTCCTGGCTAAGATCTGTCTGGTCTCGGGGAGTTAACTGTGGGGGTGCAATGGGAGGGTGGGGAGAGGGACTGAGTCTGCAAGTGGGAGGTGAGGAGGGACCTCGGAATAGTGGAGTTCATCAAGAACATGCATGCCCTCCCTGGTCCTTTTGGGGTCCAGCCTCCTTTCTCTCCCTCTGCAGTGTGACTCAGCCCAAAACCTCACCCCACCTGAAGATGGGTACTGCTGACAGACTAATCACCCCCTTTGCTGTGACTCAGCGCCCAGCTCTCTTGTTTCCAGTCTGCAGCAGCTCATCAGAGCCATCCCGACACTGTTTACTGTCACCTCCAGAATGCATAATTCATCAGCCTCCCTCTTTCCTGTGGCCATCATCTCTTGTCTCCCCCTCCATAATTCAGGCAGCTGAGCCCTCCTCCTCGGAGATGTCTGAGAACACAGAAGCCCCTCTCTTATGAGGAGGCTGCCGTGAGAGAAGACGGCTTCAGACTAGGATAAAGGGGGCAGGAGGGATCTGAGGTGCAGGGAATCTGTCCCGTTCCTACATAAGACAAGTGTATGTGGGGAGAAAGCCTCACACATACACCCCTCCCTCCTTCCCAGCGCTGCCCCACCCATCGGGGCCTTCTCCCACATTTCCAGTTCTGGAAACCAGGAAAGTCAGCACGTCAGGCTAAGAAAGGAGGAAGGCGGCTGGGTTGACCCTGTGGAAGACGCTGGAAGGGGTGTGACAGGGCACCTGCTTCCTGGCTGCAGTCAGTTAGCACCAGGTGTTATTTCTTCAAGTACTGCCCAGAATATTTTGCATTTGTAGAGCACTTTTAGTTATTCCAAGGTGGTGACTTGCTGCAGTCTGACCTGCCCTCTCCCCAAACTGAGCTTCCTGAGACATCCTGACCCTTCGTAAGTGTCCCAGACCCACCCAGCTCCAGAAACCCTCCTGCAAAGGCCACTGGGACTCATCCCTCCCCGGGGACGGGGGCTACAAGTGACCTTGTGCCCCAGGCCTGGTATCTGTCTGGGAGAGCCTGAAGCCAGTGCTGCATGCTCATGTGCTTCCAGGAAGGAAGGGAGCGAGGGAGCGGAGCTTGGCACTGCACTTGATTGTGAAGTCTCACATCTCGTGCTGAGGAAAACCAGCTCCCAGTTCCAACAGGTGCAGAGACTTCACCAAGGAGACACCACCTGTCAATGACAAAGCATTGTGCCTCCTACCTTTAGCAAGGGCCACCCTGAATCCTGAAGCAAGGACGGCAAACGTGTCCAGGGCAGCCACTCCTCTAAGAACTTTGCATGTATTGACTCTGAATTCTCACCATGACATAGATACAGTGCTGTTCATTTTAGAGGGGGAAACTGAGGCACAGCTGAGCGGTGAGGTAGTTCGCTCAGTCACACAATGTGGTAAGAAACGTGGCTGGGATTGAATCCAGGTGGCCTAGCTCCAGGGATGAGCTCTTTACAATGGCACCATACACCTCATCACACATGGTGGCAGAGGCCAGGACACCCATGCGTTGTGCCAGCTTCTCATGAGGGCCGGAGTGGGCAGCCAGGGCAGTTTGCATGCAGAGGGTCTTGCCTCGCTTAGCTTCTGTCTTCCCTCTGAGGCCAGCTCTTTGCAGTCCTTGGCTATCAGAGTACAGCAGGTTCTCAAATAATCATTTTGTTCAACATCATTTTCTTACAACATTTCGTTCAATGTCATTGTTTCGTTATTACTTTGTTGAGAGGTAGTAGGAACTTAACTCTTATTTATCTCAATTAGCCTCTGGTTTCATTATCTGTCATCTCACTACAGTTCCAAGAGCCTATGGACAACGTTAAGCGAGGACTTGTGTATTCTGTTTAGCTGCTCTATTGAGCTTACATGTGCTAACCAGTATTCTCAGAGCTTTACGAATATTAACTAATTTAATCCTCACGACAACCCTACAAGGTAAGTATGATTTGTACAGTGAGGAAAATCAGTTCTGAGCGTGTCAACTTTTGGACTTACCTAGTGAGTCTCAAATGTCTGAGACCTGGGCCTGGGACTCTCTCCCCACACCACTTGCTCCAACAAATCCGTTCATAAACTCACACTGCCCTCTATCAGCTGCTTAAGCCACAAAACTGGGGCGGCATCTTGAGTTCTTCCTCTTTCAACCCCCTCCCAAAATCCAATGCATCCTCATGACCTCTTCTTCTACTGCGGGTGCGTTTCCATTCTTGCCTTCTCCCAGGCCATTGTCCAAACAGCAGCCAGAGAGAGCTTTTGATGGAGTACGTAGAAACAAACCAGAATTTCGTGGCATGGCCCATGGGCTCTGCTGACCCTGCCCTTCCTCTGCCTCCTGCATTTTCCCCTTTGAAACACCCATAACAGTTTCTAACTGTGTACCCAGTAGAAATGATTCTGTCTCCCACCTGTCTCTGCCACTACACTGTATGCCTTGTCAGAGTAGCCGTGTTTCATTTTCTCTGCTCTGTTCTCCGAATCTATCACTATGCTTGACATCCCATAAATTAGGGCTTGGCACAGTACGGCCCTTGGGAGAAACACAGCCTGCCTCCTGATTTTTTGTTTGGTTTTAATATAACAGTTTTTTGAGACATAATTCATATTGCATACAACTCACCCATTTAAAGTGTACAGTTCAGTTGTTGTTAGTATAACCAGAGTTGTGCAACCATCACCACAATTAGTTTTATAAGCTGATTAAGAAATCCCTTAGTCGTCCCTCCCCATTTCTTTCTTACCCCACACCCCCAGCCCTAGGCACCCACTAATCTGAATTCTGCCTCTATAGATTTGCCTAATTCTGATGTTTCATGTACATGGAATCAAAGAATACAACTGGGTGCTTTCACTTAGCACACTGCCTTCAAGGTGCACCCATTTTATAACATGTATCTGTACTTTATTCCTTTTTTATGGTCCAATAATATTCCATTGTATAGGTACACCACGTTTTATTTAGCCATTTATCGGCCAGGGGATGTCTGAGTTGTTGCCACTTTTTGGTTATGATGAATAATGATAGAATGACCGTTCATGTACAAGTGTTTTGTAGACAGATGTTTTTCTTTCTCTTGGATATATAGACCCAGCAGTGAAATTGCCGGGTCATATGATAGCTCTGTGTTTAACCTTTTGAGGAACTGCCAGACTGTTTTCCAAAACAACTGTGCCATTTTACATTCCCACCAGCAGTGTATGAGGGTTTCAATTTCTCTGCGTCCTCACCACATTTGTTACTGTCTTTTTTAGTATAGCCATCCTAGTGGGTGTGAAGTGGTAGCTCCTTGTGGATTTTTTTCAATTTATTTAAAGATTTTTATGAAAATATAGCTAACCTACAATATGATACTAGTTTCAGGTGTATACCATAGTTATGCAACATTTACGTATCTACAGAAGTGGTCACCACGAGAAGTCCGGCACCCATCTGACACCGTACCATGCTATCGTAATATTATTGACTGTATCCCCCATGCTGTACGTTACATCCCCATGACTTACTTGTTTTATACCTGGAAATGCAGACCTTTTATTCCCCTTCCTCCTTTTTTCCCCCTTTTAAAAAATTGCAATTACAGTTGACATTCAATATTATTTTATGTGAATTTCAGGTGCACAGCATAGTGGTTAGACATTTATATAATTTAAGAGGTGATCCCCCTGACTAGTCTAGTACCCACCTGGCACTATACATCGTTATTACCATATTATTGACTATATTCCCTGTGCTTTACATCCCCAGGACTAGTTTGTAACTACCAATTTGTACTTCTTAATCCCTTCACCTTTTTCACCCTGCCCCCCAACTCCCTCCCATGTATCACCACAACAAGTCTAGTACCCATGTGACACCATACATAGTTATTACTATATAATTGGCTATATTCCCTATGCTATAGCCTACATCCCCATGATTACCGTGTAAAAACCAGTTTGCGCTTCTTAATCCCTTAACTTTTTTCACTCATTCCCAACACCCCCGCCCGCCTGGCAACCATCAGTATGTTCTTTGTATCTATAAGTTTGTTTCTGTTATGTTTGTTTATTTTGTTCTTTAGATTCCACATGTAAGTGAAATTACTTTGCTTCTGTCTTTGTCTGTCTTACCCTCCACTCAGCACAATACCCTCCAGGTCCATCCATGCCAGCACAGATGGCAGGAACCCCTTCCCTTCCCTGGCCGAGCAATATTCCATTGTATACATGGAATATATACCACCTCCTCTTTATCCATTCTTCCACCAACAGACACCCAGGCTGCCTCCAAATCTTGGCCAATGTAAACAGTGCTGCAGTGAACGTATAGAGGCACATGTCCCTTTGAAAGTAGAGTTTGGGTTTCTTCAGATAAATACCCTGAAGTGGGATTACTGGGTCCTTCTTTGTCTCTTGTTATAGCCTTTGCTTTAAAGTTTATTTTTGTCTGGTATAAGTATTTCTACCCCAGCTTTTTTGTTTGTTTGTTTGTTTTTTGTGTTTTTTTTTAGGATTTTATTGGGGAAGGGGATCAGGACTTCATTGGGGAACAGTGTGTACTTCCGGGACTCTTTCCAAGTCAAGTTGTCCTTTCAATCTTAGTTGTGGAGGGCGCAGCTCAGCTGCAGGTCCAGTTGCCTTAGTTGCAGGAGGCACAGCCCACCATCCCTTGCGGGAGTCGAACCGGCAACCTTCGTCGAACTGGCAACCTGTGGTTGAGAGCCCGCGCTCCAACCTACTGAGCCATCTGGCCACCCGGGAGCTGAGCGGCAGCTCATTGACTTCATTCTAGTTGCAGAGGGTGCAGCTCGCTGGCCCACGTGGGAATCGAACCGGCAGCCCCGTTGCCCAGAGCTCACGCTCTAACCAACTGAGCCACCTGTCCACCATTCCACCCCAGCTTTTTTGTTTGTTTATTTGGTTCATTTCCAGTTTCATGAAATATCTTTTCCCACTTCTTTACTTTCTGTCTGTGTGTGACTTTCAATCTGAAGTGATTCTCTTGTAGGCAGCATATGTAAGGGTCTTGTTTTCTTATCCGTTCAGCCCATGTCTTTTGATTGGAGCATTTAATCCATTTACATTGACAGTAATTGTTGATAGATATGTAGCTATTGCCAACTTATTACTCATAATTTTGATCTTTTCTCCCCCATCTTAAAAAATCCCTCTAACATTCCTTGTAATGCTGTTTCGTGGTAATGAACTCATTCAGCTTTTTATTTTCTGGGATGCTCTTTATCTGTCCTTCAATTCTAAATGATACCTTTGCTGGGTAGAGGAATCTTGGTTGTACGTCCTTGCTTTTCATCATGTTGAATATTTTGTGCCAGTCCCTTCTGGCCTGCAAAGTTTCTGTTGAGAAATCAGCTGACAATCTTATTGGAGTTCCCTTACAAGCTCTGAGTTGCCTTTCTCTTGCTGCTTTTAGGATTCTCTCTTTGCCTTTAACCTTTGCCATTCTAATTATAATGTGTCTTGGTGTGGGCCTGTTTGGGTTCGTCTTGTTTGGGACTCTCTGTGCTTCCTGAAATTGTATGTCTATTTCCTTCACCAGGTTAGGAAAGTTTTCAGTCATTACTTCTTCACATAGGTTCTCGATCCCTTGCTTTCTCTCTTCTCCTTCTGGTAGCCCTATGGTACAAATGTTGTTACACTTGATGTTGTCCTAGAGGTCTCTTAAACCACCCTCATTTTTTTGATTCTTTTTTCTCTTTGCTGTTCCAATTGGGTGTTTTCTGCTACTTTGTCTTCCAAATTGCTGATTCAATCCTCTGCTTCATCTAGTCTGCTGATGTTTCCTTTGCACTCTTCATTTCAGTTGTTGTATTCTTCACTTCTGACGGGTTCTTTATTATGATTTCTATATCCTTTTTTTAATGCTTGCTATCTCTTTGTTGAATTTCTCACTAAGTTCCTTGAGAACACTTAAAACCATTGTTTTGAACTCTGCATCTGATTGGCTGCTTGCCTCCATTTCATTTAGTTCTGTTTTTGGAATTTTCTCCTAATCTTTCATTGCGGACATATTTCTTTGTTTCCTCATTTTGGCTGCCTCTCTGTTTGTTTCTATGTATTAGGTAGATCTGTTATGTCTCCCAGTCTTGGCTGGGTGACCTTATGTAGTTGGTGCCCTGTAGGGTCCTGGCAGAGTCTCCCTGGTCACCTGCTCTGGGTGCTCCAGGAGGGTCCCTTGTGGGGGTTGTTTGTGCCCTCCTGTTATAGTTGAGCCTTAGTTGCTATTGGCATGTCACTTGGTGGGATTGTCCCTCAGGCTGACAGGCTGTGGGGTTCGGCCACATCCACAAGCCCTATTTTGTGTAGGGCTTGCCCCACTGAATGGGATTTGCTGCAGGGGGCTCTGGTGCTTATTGAGACCACCCTTTGAGTATGCTGCTTGTGGGGCTAATTGAGTGGTGCTCTGCTGTGGTCTGAAGCCAACCTCCAAGCATTTTGCTTCTGGGGCCTCTTTCGAGGGGCTCTGGTGCAGGCCCAGGTCACCCACTGCCTGTGACCAGCAGGGGACTACCTGGTAGGAGCTACAAAACAATCCATGGTTGTTCGCTGCCTGTGCTAAACCTGGAGGCATGTGGGAGAGGCTATGCTGCCAACTGAGGACGTCTGCCACCATTACTGGGCCTAGGGTAGCTTCACAAAATGGTAGGACTCCCCAAGGCCTGCTGCCACCTACCAGCTTCCTTAAGATTCAGCTCCTGATAAAGCCTCTTTCAGTACATGAGTTAGATAAGGCAGGGTCTCGGTGAATCACTGGTGGGAAGAGTTGTGGTCACCAGGTTAATATATACTCTGGTTTGGTGCCAGTGCCAAGCCTGGAGCTACTCAGCAAAAGTCTCAGGCAGAGCACACTGAGGCCAGCTGCTGCCTGCCTGGGTCCAGCGGACTGGGGTAGTTTTTTAAGAAAAAGTGCAATGTGGGTGGGCTGGCAGCTGTTGGAGAAAGTGCCTCAGGTGTCGGGTGAGTTGGGTGGGGCGGGGTCCCAGTAAGTCAGCAGGGCGGGAGCTGCAGGGCTCACTAGACCAATCAAATCCAGATTTGGTCGTAAACGTAGGGGGAGGGCTCAGCACAGGAAAAATGGCACCAACCTGTCAGCTGCATAGGAGAAGGATCTCACATAGGGAAAATGGCAACTGTGCTCCGAAGCTACACACCTCAGTCTGCCCCCCGTATGCTCCGATGCCCCCTGAGTTACTTTCTCTCCGCTGGAGCCCAAGGTGAGTGATTGTGAGTGGTAGAGTCTGTGTGTGGGCCGTTTAAGAGGACGCCTGTGTTTCCTGCCGCCTTCCGTCCCACCTTGATGGAATCCCCACTGTTTTTCACAGCCAGGTGTTTTGGGGGCTCCTCTTCCCAGCACCAATACTCTGGGCTGGGGAGGCTGGTGTGGGGCTGGGGTCCCTCACTCCTCTGGGGGGAACCTCCATGGCTGAGATATCCCTCCCGGTTCTCAACCGCCCCACAGAGGTTTGGGACCAGCCTGTTTTGCGTCTCCACCCCTCGTACCAGTCTCGACATGGTTTCTTCTTTATATCCTTAGTTATAAAACTTCTGTTCAACCAGACTTCAGATGGTTCTCCAGGTTGATTGTTCTATAATGTAGCTGTAATTTTAATGTGTTCACAGAAGGAAGCAGGCCCAGTGTATTCTCTGCCATGTTGGATCTCTCCTTGTGGATTTTGATTTGCATTTCCCTAATGGCTAGTGATCTGGAGCACCTTTTCATGTGCTTATTAATCATTCACATATCGTGTTTGGAGAAATGTCTCTTCAGATCCTTTGCTTATTTTTTAATTGGGTGACTTGCCTTTTTTGTTCTTGTGTTGTAAGAGTTATTTACGTAATTTTGGATACACGTCTGTAATCAGATATATGGTTTAAAAATATTTTCTCCTGTTCTGTGGATTGTCCTTTTCTTGACGGTGTCTTTCGCAGCAGAAAAGTTTTAATTTTGTTGAAATTCAGCGTATCAATTCTTTTTTTTCTTTTGTTGGTTGTGCTTTTGGTGTCATATCTAAAAACCATTGCCTAATTTAAGGTCATAAGGATTTATGCCTATGTTTTCTCCTAGAATTTTATGCTTTCAGCTCTTACCTGTATGTCTTTAATTCATTTTGAATTAATGTATGTATTCAGTGTGAGTAGGGGGTCCAAGTTCATTCTGTTGCTCCTGGTTATCCTGTGTTCATGTCATTTGTTTTTGTAAAAACGTTTATGGGAACACAGACACGTCCATTTATTTACATATTATCTAAGGCTGCTTTCAGGATACAATGGCAGAGTTGAGTAGTTCCTACAGAGACCTATGGCTCATAAGTCTAAAATGTTTACTGTTACTTGATTCGCCGCCCACAAAATGCTGATCCCTGCTATAAATACTTTTCAAATAAGTAAATAAATGGGGGGAAAAATGCAGTTTAATTCGTATATAAATGTATGGCTATTGATAGTACTGTCATAGCTCAGAAGTAAAGATATCTCTGGTGTGTGCTAAGAACAAATAGTTTCAATGATTTACAGTAGAAAAACCTTCTCAGATGGAAATCGTAGGCCAGGAGATGTGACTTCAAATCTCAGTGTTGCTGCTTAAATAAGTCACCGTGGGAGAAAGCCATTAGCATCGCTTTTCCTACAACCTATGTTCTTGCTCTGCTTTCAGAAGCTGGCAGCAGTGCCAAATCTCTGACGCACCTGGGCATTCACTTCCCTCTTTGCACTTTCCTGTCTGCCTTGTCAAGGTGTTTCTCACCCAATGTCCTGAGTGTGAGGATACAGAGGTGAGCACAGGGAAGGAACCCCCCTGGCTTCTGCCTGTGGCAGCAGAAACGCTGAGGCAGTTGTCAGAGCAGCTGCAACCAAGACCTATCCCTCCTCAAGGCCCCAAATCACCGCTGTGTTCACCCTCTAAGAGAAGTCTCCCCAGTTGAACCTCAGCTGCTCTCATGGAGACCACTACCCTTTATGTCCCATTGCCTGCATCCTTGATAATCTGCAAAGCCTCCCAAATTGGACTTCTGCTTTGCTCTTTGTTAAAATGTCTGTGGATGGCAAAAAGCCTGGTTTTGGGAGTGGGACAGAGATAGCTTCCAATGTTACTTCTCCTTGATGAACTGCACAGCCTTGGCAAGTTAATTTTATTCTCTTTGAGCCTTAAATTCTTCGTCTGAGAAATGGGGGAGGGTGATAAATATATAAGGTTATTGTAAAAATATAAAGAGATGCCCTAAATAAAACATCACCATAAAGGTCCTGGTGCATTGGAAGGGATCAGAAAGAGGAGTTGTTGACAGTATTCATATCCCACTTAAAACCGGGCAATCTTCAGCTAGCCTGACCCAGATATAACAGCAAATATATGACTTTTCCATTAAGCCTTTTCTTTTGCTTCTGAAATTATTCATTCCTGCCTCTGTGCTTGCATAACGTGTCATAGCTCCATTATAGAATGTTTGCCCTATGTCTCTGTCCTATGAGCCTTTGGATAACCAATGTCTAGAATAGTAACTGACACATATGGCTCTCAATAAATGTTGACCATCAGCGTTCACATGAAATGGTCTTTTCTTCCCATGTGACTGGTGTATCTTGAAAGATCACACAGGGTGATCTCCGTCTAGGCTGTTAGTATCTCTAGACCCCACTTTTCACCCAATCCATTCAAGCCTTCCAAAGAGGTCCATGGATCCGTCCTAGGGCCCACATTTTATGGGACAGTTGGAATGTGTTCAAGAAAGCAAACAGAAAAATGAAATTCAGGAACAGCTAAAAGGCTCATGGAGGTGCAGGCAATTAACTTTGCAAAGAAACTTAGAAACTTGAAACTGTGGAAATGTTGAAAATACACATACTCATTGACCTCCAAAATTTCTCTCCTAGGAGTTTATGCTAAGGAATAATCACAGAAGTACTCAAAGCTAAATGTAAAAGAATATTCATGGAAATAATTGCTTTTTTGGTTCTTCTTTTAGTTTAATATGCGTATAAAATCGGAAACAACCAAAATTTCCATCAATAGGAAGCTATGAATATATTCATGCAATGAAACATAATGCAGACATTCGAAAGGATAAATTTCGGGACTTCCATAAATGGGTGTTGGTAGTGTAAAGGGGTACAGGGGTTTTAAAAAAGTGGCAGTTTTACTCCTAGATATGTACACAAGAAAAAAGGTCTTTATACGTGTACCCAAAAAGAATGCACAAAGCATCTCTCTTTGTAATGGCCCCCACCTGGAGACCACCTGAAAGTTCAACTTTGGAATGGATACATCAATTATTATACAACCCTACATTGGAGTACTATAAAAATAAAAATCAACGGCAGCTACCGCACAGAACTGCATGAATGAATCTCACAATATATTGAGCAAATAAGCCAGACACACAGGAATACACAGTGTTTGATTTCTCCCACGTGAAGTTCAAACTCAGGCAAAACTGATATATATTTGAAGTCAGGAGAATGATTACCCTTGGAGAGGAAGGAGCAGCGATGAGGAGGGGTACCAGAGAACTGGGGAGGGGGCTAATGATGGGCAGGAGGCCGGTAATGACCTATGTATTGTCTTCAGTGATGGTTCCATTACGTGTGGACTTTTCTATGTGTTCGTTGTATTTCAATTTTAGAAAGTTAAAAAAAAAATAGCCACCCAATATTAGGAGAAAGAAAGCAGATTACAGATTGCAATATGGAGTATATAGTACGATCTCATGTAAGTTAGAAAGCGGGAGGTTAGCCGTGATTGGAAAATTCTGGAAACATATGTACCAAGATAGTAATAGTGGCTCTACTTGGCAGGAACGTTTCCACTTGCTGCCTGAGACGTGTCTATACTGTTGAATTTTTAACAGCATCTATTCCTTGGTACAAAAAGGAAAAAAATGAAGAAAGCAGTGTCCTGATTCGGCCCGGGTACAGGGTTAGTCAACCCAAGGGAGACGGAGCAGAACGGTGCTTCCAATTTGTGTAACTGAAACTGCCTCCCACAGCCCTCGTGCCGGGGTGCATTCTGCAACCTGGGGCATGGACATCTTTAACACATCACCCCCAGGTCTCCCAACTTCATTCCTGTTCATCTCCTCAGTTGCTAGGCAATATGTAATTAAATTTTGGAAAGCCTTCCCCACCCTGGATGTATTATCCTGGAAATTGGACTTTGCATCTGGCAGTCTTAGAAAGCACAAGTTCCTCTTCCCCCAACCCCCCATCCTCTGGCTTGCAATTGACTCACAATTTAATTAAAAACATTCCAGGGACATCTGGTCTTTTTTTTTTCTAGGAGTGCATTTGTAGTTGGCTTTTCTAGCGTGTTTTTGTCTGCACGCCATGAGTTTATTTACAGAGGCAGAGGCTCATTTTCCTCTCTTAGGTATACCTTTGTGGTCTTTATTAATGCTGTGTTTTCTAAGCTACGGCGCTTCCTCTGCTCTGTCAGCTCCTAATGGCCTGAGCTCTTTCTCCTTGAGCTCTGCTCAGTCAATGACGACTAATGAGGCCACCAAGGTGCCTGCCACTCTGCCACCCAGAGCATCGGGTGCTTGCTCACTGCTGGGGAACCCAGAACACACACACTCACCTCCCACGCTGACCAATCCCCAACTCCTGTGCCTTTTACCATCAACAGATGGCCTTTGGTTGGCCATTTCCTATAATGGTAACAAAATAAGTATAGAAAGAGCTCTTAGAGAGAGATGCATGGCAGAGGAGAGTGAGGAGAACTGAGCCAGGAGCTGGCTGCATGATCTCTAGCAAACCACCTGCCCTTTCTGGGCCTTTTCCACCTGCAAAATAGGTGGTTGGACTTAACAAGTATTTCCCTAACATTGGGTTATTTCCACACTTGCATGATTTGTTCTTTATCTCCATGCCCCCTCTACTATTATTTATATAATATTTAATATATATATATATTTTAATTGACTCTTTTCTCCCATAACTGTGTATGTTTATCATGGGGACTTTAAAATCACTACATCAATGGTAAAGTATTATCATTCACCATAAATAGAAGGTAAGTGTAAAACTGAATATAATGAAGACAAAACATTGTTGCTAGCTTTGTATCCAGATGCTGTTTTCTGCCAAGGCTGTGTGCCCAACACTTGTTCTCTCTTTGTTAAAAAGGAAAATGAGCAAATGTTCAGAGACTTGTAGGAGGCATATTAATACCACTTTGAGACTTTCTCCTTAGACAATGACAGAAGGACTGAAAGAGAGCTGAGGAGGAAATAAGCTCCTGGTGACAGGATAATTTAAAAAGAACGGTGGCCTAGATAATCTTGAAAGTCCTTTGTGGTTCTAGCAGTCATGAGAGATTAGACCACAGCTGAGGGCAACTGCAGACTCCAGGAGCTGATGCTGAGTTCATTGCCAGCTTGGCCTCTTCTCTGATGTATGGCAACCTGTGTCACTAGAGAAGGTGTGCACAGGGAAAGGATAATGTTAAGGACTATCTTTGATTAGTTAATAATTTGTCCATTCATTCAGCTGTGGAAGGCATGGTTGGGTATTAAGGGAAAGAGCTAGCGACAGAAAAGTAGATGTGAGGTCAAATACCGGGCTGCCATTTCCTGTTTTATCCTGAATACGCATATGCACCTATTTCTCATCTGTGCAAGAGGTGGGGAGGGGCTGCTTGTGCAAAGAGGTAAACACTACCTTGCTTCTGTCACTGCCTCCCACCTGCCCTTGATTGCTTTTGTCATTGCTCCAGCCTGAGTCAAAGGGAATTGTCACTGAGGGTCCCTGTGCAGGGATATTTCTATATTGCAGCAAGAAAGCATTTCTGGTCACAGCAGTACCTGAGTGAAAGCGTAGAGAACTTTGCTACAGAGTGAAGCAGTAGTGGAAGCATACGATGACAATTGTGGAAAATTATGACTTTAATCTCATCAGCGGTAGCCCTCTCACCTTCCTCTCAGCAGGCAGAGAGGATGGGAAGAGAAGAGGCAGGCTGCTCAAAATTCTTAAGCTGGTGTCAAGCATAAAGAAAACTCAATGTGTTTTTATAAAGCTTTGGTAACGATTCTCCTGTGCTCTGCACACGACTACTGAAAGGGAAATTCTTGGTTGTTAGCTGCATAAGCCTCAGTGGACCTCAGTCTTCTCACATTTAGGATGGGAACACGGTGCCTGGCCTGATTCTGCTACGGGGCTGCCATGAATCTCTGAATTAAGAAACGTAGTGAAACTACTTCAAAAGCTGGAAAGTACCGTACGGACGAGAAAAACAATATTGCATCGCTGTGACATTAGTACACAAACAATTTTGAATCCTGCGTTTTTCGTTTAACATTGTACCCTAAACATTTTCCACATAACTGGAAACACTATACTGACTTTTTCATGACTACCATCTATCCTATAAAGTGGGTATTCCCTAAGTTACTTAAACACTCCCTTATTCCTGGATATTTAGATGGTTTTCAATTCTATGCTTTCAAGATTAATATAAAAACACCCACCTTTGTATAGACAGGGATTTCCCCCCTTCTTTTTAAAATCTCAGGTGATTTTCCTGGCATAGAAGAATTATTGTGGTAAAAAGGAATGGATAGTTTGCAGACTCTGGATACATAGCAACAGGTTGCTCTCCAAAAGGGTCCTGCTAGTTCATACTCCCACCCCAGTGACTGAGCCTGTAAAGTCCCAACAGCGGGGACCGTGACTTAGTAACTCAGCCGTGTACCTCCAGTGTCCGACCCAATGGAGGGAATGTCGTCGGGACACAATCATTTCTGCTGACAGAGGAATAGTCAACTGGTGTCCACCTTCTCAGGCAAGTATCTGTGTACAGGACTCACAGACTACTTGACTTTGACCTTCCTAATGACATCAGAAAAGAAATCTGTGAAAGAATGAACTCGTGCTATGGAAACAAAACGAACTAAAAACCTACGTATGACAAGAAGTCCTAGAAGGCTGTACAACTGTATTGTACAATTTTGGGATTACCTGCCAACCCCTTCTACTTGGAGAATTAGTCAACCTATGGTCTGACTTCTTAGGAAGAAGCAAGCATCTTCCATATGGTATATACAACATAGAAACGTTACCACTGAGAAGAAGTGATCGGATAAATGATTGCTCAGCTCAGGCTTTTCTGGAACATTCCTGCATTACGTACCCATTTCTGGGGAGGCTTTTGGCCTCCATGAGGGAGGGGTGCTAGATCCCTTGAATCTGACTGCATAGACTGGCACTGACTCTGCCCCCCAGAGGGGACCAGCTACAGAAGGAAGACAGTGCTTATTCGGTGTGACTTTCTACCCTCAGCTCAAAAGCTCAGAACGGTCCGCCCTCCTCTTGCCCGTCCTCTCTGCCTGTAGAAAGGAAAGTGAAAGGGTTCATGTGTGTTGAGCAGGAGTTATGTCTGGTGCCCTATAAGCCCCTTGTTTCATCCTTAGAAACATCTAGAATGTAGGCACCATAATCTGCATGTCAAAAATGGGGACACCAGGACTTCGCCTTCGTCAGAGCCACCCAGCTGGTACGTGGCACAGCCAGGATTCTAATGCCATGACCCCAAGCTGCTGTCCCCAAGTCCCTCTGGTCTTATGTGAGAAACACAGATAAGAAAGACCACCCCCACCCCACCCCTTAAAGGGAGGTCACATTGCCTCTCTTCCTGCCAACTTCAGCTCTTGATCTGCTGATCGCAGCCACTGCCTTCTCACTCACTCTGCCTTCCGATGGCCTTTCCTAGCAGCCTCAGCTGACAGGGAGCTCGTTCCACGCTTCAGATCTGTCACTTGCTCGCAGTGGGTACTGAGTGAGCCCTGTAACCTCCTGACTGCACTTCCATTTCTTGTTGTCACACGAGACGGTGACATCCCTTTTATGAACCATCTTCCTTCTCCCCTCCCCCTTTTCCTCATTCACATCTTTCTTTCCCTTCGTCTTTCAACACATCTTTGTTGCATGTCTGCTAAGCACAGAACATTGGCTAGATGGTATTGTGCTGCAGACAGAACTACCATGTTTCTCCGGAAATAAGACCGGGTCTTATAGTAATTTTCGCTCCAAAAGATGCATTAGGGCTTCTGTTCGGGGATGTCCTCCTGAAAAACCACGCGAGGGCTGCTTTTCCGGTTAGGTCTTCTTTTCGGGGAAACACAGAAGGAATTGAAGCCTTGGCTTTTAGACCTGGAGAACCCCTTCGTACCTTGGGAATCTGGGGCAAACCGTTCCCGATGATTACCTCTTCTATGAGATGAAAGTCACATAATATAATACGATTGTTTTACACCTCCTTTGCTGCTTCTCTCATACTGCTTAAAATTATTAGGGTTGTTCATGTACGTGGATACGGCTACCCCTGCTGCCCTAAAACTTGGCACGATGAACGACACATAAGTCCTCAATGAATAATAATTACATAAATGAATATGTTTTCTCTTCCCAGTGACAGTTTCAGTTTCAGGACAGTCTGGGCCATGTCAGTATCAGAGCTGGACGGGACGTTGACGAACTTCCGAGGCAGGCTGCTCATCGGGCTGAGCGGAGGTTCCAAGTCAGTGATGAAACTAGGTGTCCCTCCAACCACCGTGTGCATTCCCTCCTTGGGGCTAGCGTGGGGGGTGCAGTGGCTGCCCCTATCTACAACAACCCATCTATACTGGATTAGAAGCTGGGACCTGGGTGAGGCCAACACAAATGTGGGTTGTCCCTGGAGACTCCCAGAGGTCGCCCAAAGGTCTCATGGGTAGAGTTCTGCTCCTCCATGATCCAAAGCCCTGGGAAAGGCAGCTGAGGCCCTGGCTCTGGCTGCAGGCCATAGGAAGCCCCTGGGAGGTGAGAAGGAGTGGCAGAGATACCCTGCTAAGCAACTGGCTGCTCAGGGGGCTCAGGCCGGCTTTGGTTCCCGAAGAGGAATGAGCTGTGAAGCTGCTCCCAGTAACCCTGAAGTTAATAAGGTCTTTGAACTAAATCAAATTCATATCTGTAGTTGAGAATGGCTCCCAGGCTGGCAGCCCAGAGCCCCTCATCAGCCATTTCTCTGTCAGCAGCAGCCTGGAGGGACCTGCACATTGGCCGCACAGAGAGGGGCAGGGAGAGGGCTTTGGTATGGCAGCGTTTGGCATGCAGTTGTGACGCGTTTTCCAGCTGTGGTTCCCTCCTCTGTAGAGTGAGGTTTGTTCTCTCTATCTGACAGGTTGATTGCTTGGTTGTATGAATTACCATGTGCAAAGCACATGTCTTCCTCTGCGTCGGTGGCCTAAGGATAAGGGAGAAGTGCAGACAAAGGGGTAGGAGCTGGCTCAGATAGGAGGGTACTCCAGGGAGAGAAAGCGGGGTGTCTGCCCACCTGCCCGTGGGAATCTTGCTGAGGACCAGCGCTCAGAGACCTCCCAGGACCCAGGGTACCCCCCGCAGGCGTTACCTGAGCTCTGTTTGACACTCACTTACCAGACCCTAGGCTATAAGTCTGAGGAGCTGCATAGTTGTTTACTGGTGAAGATGCTGACCTTGAACAAGCATTTGCTAAGTATGGTCTTGGTTCCAGGTAATTCCATGTTACTGTAGTGAAGGGGAGTCAGATCTAAAGCCCAGAAAGGGAAAATGACTGGTCCCAGGTCACATAGCCATTTGGGAGCAGACCAGAGTCTCTAGTCTGGGGTTGGCTCACTGTCGTCTCTTTCTCTGCTACAGCAAGCACCCAGTTATGCTCAGGTATGTAGGGGGTCTCACAGCACCCATCCCTCCCTCCTAGTGTCATCCCGTCCACCTTCCCCAAGCTCCTCAGCTACAAATTTCTCTCACGTGGCCAGACTTTCTGCTGCCTGCAGCCCCCTCCATGCTCTCCCCCATCTCAGAGGAAAAGCACTGGTTTGCTATCTAGTTGCCAAACTCAACTGCCCTTCCAGCAGGAGCCTGGGTTAGAGGTTCCTCCCGCTTCTGTTCATGCCTAGTAACCAGAAGGAAGGAAGAAGCTGCAGCCCCACTTGGCCCTGGAGACAGCATACATCTTTCTGAACATCAACAACTACAGGCAAACACTCGTCACACGCAGGGAAGAACAGTCCCGTAAGGAAAGCTCATCCCAGCCAGATGACAAATGGGAGCTGGCCATTTGTGTGACAGAGGTCCCCAGATCTCAGCCCAAGCTGACTCAGCTGTATACATCCATCATTAAGACAATTCTCACGGGACCCCTGCCCAAGTGTCTGCGGGTTGGCACCACTGGACAGCATGTGCAGCAACTCTGCTCATTCTGCAGCTCCTGCTCCTGTAGGGAAACCACTGGCCCACCCACAGTTCCATGTACTGATGGAATCCTGGGTCGTGATTCTCAGACCCAGGGCTGTGCCGTCCTCATCAGAGCAAAGGCGTGCAAACATGCAAATGCCCCAAGTATGCACACTGAGCACATATGCACATATGTGCTCACCAGAGAAGCACATCGCTACACAGTGTGTTCATGTGTGTGCACACACACGATAGACACATACATGAGTGCACACAGAACACACCCCACACCGGTACACGTCACACCTTGACGGACTGCACACGTGACTCACACACATACACATTCTGTCTGCACAACTCGTGTATAAGTACACATGCCAGTTACCACCCAGACATGCGTGCATGTCCTCAGTGCAACAGAAGCATACACACTCAGTCCCCTGCCTCCCAAACTCAGCTGGACTTGGTGCTAGTCCATTAACCACCAAAGAATCACGCCCCCTGCCCCATTTCCCAAACAATAGACACGTACTGGGACACACAATCCTTCAACTAGGAGGCGTGTTGCCCCAGAATCGACCTCCGTTGAGTTCATTCCTAGTCAGAGTGGCTGTCGGATCAGGGAGTGTAGACTGTCAACATTGATGTCCTAACGCCTCAACTTTCTTAGTGGTAAACATTGGAATCGAGTGAGGGATGTGCAAAGGCCGTTTAGAGACGAGGAAACTGAGGTGTAGAGAAGTTAAGATATGAATGTCAAGCGTCTAGTGGGTGGGAAAGTCAGGGTCGGAATGCTGGGCTCTTGGCTCCCATCTGGTCATTTTGTACACGTGTCCATTTGCTGATCAAATTCAGCAAGCAGTTTGTGAATATCCCCTCTGAATCAGACTCTGTGTTCCACCCTCGGAACACAAATGTGGATGAGTTCTGCCCTTGGAGGGCTCAGACAGGAGGTCCTTCTTATCCGCTCATCTCATTCCTCCTCCTGCTGTTAAACCCAATCTCGCCTCAGAAGAGATCCCAGAAGGCCACTGCTGTCACTTATGGACTCGCCCTGACCTGAAGGTTCCTGGTGACCGTTAGAGATGATCCTTAGGGATCGCTCTTTAGAAATCGTCCAGGCCACAGCCCATTTTACAGATGAGGCTAAAGGGTCCTTAAACACAGTTTCTTTGCAAGCCTCCTTGGCCCCTGTGTCTCCCAGCCAAACAGAAATGAAGAAGCGCATGGATGCCTGGCACATGATCGGTGCTCACTCCACGTCAGTTCCCTGCCCCAGGCCACTGAGCAATCTCCCCCAGGTGTCCCCTCCCGTGGCCTGGGCCCTCTCCTGCAAGGAATCTCCACACACAGGTCCTCCACCACCATCCCACCCTCACTCTGCCCTCCTCAGGAGGCTTCCTCCTCGCAAGGTGCGTAACGGTCCCAGTCCTGCCCTGGGGTGTAATCACATTCCTGCTTTGCTACCTGGTAACAAAGGTGTCAGCTCCCTATGTGTGTGGCAGAAGTGTTTTCAGCTGAGGGTCACTGAGACCTCCTTAAAATCGCACACAACTCATTTGTATAGGTGAGAATGTGCATTGTTAGAAGGAAAGGCTCATAGCTTTTACTAAATTACCAATTTGTCTATTATGAGGGAAAAAGGCTTATGGTTTAAACCCTCTATCAGGAGTGGCAATGGGCGGGGGGGGGGGGGCTCCTGGCAGCATTTATTGTGGTACCATGTTCTAAACTAAAAATGGGCCCCCAGAGAATGACATCCTGTGATGGTGGCCTGTTCATAAGACCCTCCTGTTCCCGAGCCTCTCCAAGTTCTCAGAACCTCACCTCAGACCAGGGTAAAGACAGTTGACTTTGTCACATGAGCCCCTCAGATGTCCACTGAAGAGCTATGTGAATTTGGAAAAATTGTCTCTCCTCTTCGGAGGAACAGTATCCTTATCAGAAGGCAGCAGGTGTAGGAAATGGAAAGAAACACGGCTTTGCAGTCAGATGGCTCCAAGTTCAAATGCCGACTCCCCAGTCACCCTGGGCACGTCACTGAACCGCCTGCATTTCAGTTCCTAGGCTGTAAAATCCAATGTATTGAGTGTAAGTGAAATTCTGTGCGGATTGCGATAACATGTAAAATCCAGCACGGTGACTTCAGAGTTGGCGCTCAGACGCCAGCTCACTTCTGCCATCCCTTCCCCAAAGAGAGGTGGTCTGCCGCCTCTGAAGCCCCACAGGAAGGAGAAATAGATGACCCTGAGGCCAGTGGAGAAAGTTGAGCTAATGCATGCCTGTCCTCTCCTGACCCTGAAGAGTTCCTTCCCCACTCCAGCCTACACGTGACCACAATCCACAGGGATCAACACTGATGACACGAAGAACACGTCTGTGCCACTGATTTTTAGGGCTTCATGTATCTAGAAGAGTTGGGGCGTGAACCGTGTTGACAAAGGGCCTCCTTGCTCTCCTGGAAGGAAGATGAGTGCTCCCTGTTTTCCTTATTAAAGAACAGCCCCACTTAATGACATAGAGAATCCAGACTCCTCTCTCTGGGCAGCTGGCTGGCTGTCTAGCATCCTTCCTCTGTCTGACACTCAGAAGAGAAGCTGGGATGACCTGGTCCCAGTGACACAGGGCAGGCGTGAGTCACTGAGTACAGGCTGGGGGCACAGGGAGCGCCACGAAATGTGCTTGGCATGCAATGCCAGGGCAGCTGCTTGCTGGGATGGTCTCTCTCATCCGACCACTAGAAGTAGACACTCTCTAGCTTCGGTCATGGGAACAGCAACAGGACTTCTCATTTGGGTAGTTCTTTTCAATGTCCCACAATTACTCTGTAAACGGAGCAGATCAGGTGATACCTTTTTGGGGGGGAGATAAGGAAACTGAGACTCCTAAAGAACTGATCTTGTATTTAGAGGAGTGGTTCTCAACCAGGGGACCTATGGTGGTGTCTAGAAACATTTTTGGTTGTCACAACTGGGGGTGCTACTGGCATCTAGTGGGTGGAGGCCGTGGGTGCTGCTAGACATTTGGCAAGGCGTAGGTCAGCCCCCGCAACAGAGGAATATCCAGTCCAAACAGTCAGTAGTGCTGAGGTGGAGAACCCCGATTGAGACCTCTAAGCAGCTCCTCAGCCTGAGTCTTCTAGAATAAGCGGAAACAAGGATGAGTGAGAAAGACCTTTCTTCTTTTGTTGCTCTCTTTGGTTTTGAAACCTGGCAACTGAATTGGACAAGAGAGCTTCCTTCGTTTCATGTTGGATGCCTCCTGCCTCTGCCAGTCGGTGAAGCTGACTCCCCGTGGCTTCTCCTCTGAGCCTTGTGTCAACATCATCCTCTGACAGCCTGTCTTCTCGGGCGGTGACAGGAGGGTGCAGGAGGGAGTGCTGCATCTCCAAGGGTCCTCCCGTTCGGGGATGACTGCTTTTAAGAGAGCCTTCTCCTTGGGAACTGCGGACAACCGTGATTGCTCATCCCTTCCCACGGGAGGCACTTCCTCCCCCTGCCCTCGATTTTTCAAACTGGGACAGAACTTTGGAATCCTTGTGCTCCCTGCACCCACCCCTGTTGAGATCTCTACCTTTTAGAGATGAGGCAAAGGAAGTCTAAGGTCACTTGGTAGCAATAAAACGAGGACCACGTCTCTGAACTTTTCCAACAGGGATCTTTGGATGGTACCCTCTGCTCTTGGTTCCCGAGACCCCTGGTGCAGGGCATAGTTTTTCCAACCCTGCCCACAGGAGGACTAGCCTGGAATGGCCAGGTCCAAGTAATTTTGCTGGGATTGGATTTCTGGGTTCAGGTGGTAGCACCAACATGCTGCATGACAGAGTGCCAGGAAATAATGTGGTCAAATGACCTGAACGGGAAGCTCAGGCTTGTCTGGCCAGGGCAGCTCTGGATGCCTGGGTCTCAATGCAGAGTGTCTGCAACTTTTGATAAATTCTGACCTGTCATAAGCACGAGCAACAATTTTACCCGCAGAAAATATGACTCTATTATATGTGTGCTCTCTAATCACAACTCAAAGGAAACAAGCCCTCGAACAACCCCCTCCACTCATCCTTCACCCCCCCAAAAAAAACCAAAACCCAATAACAGGCTGTCAAACTAAGCAGATCAACTGTGTGCAAGTTCTCCCCTTAATTTCTCTTTGCTGTTGTTCACTCCCTTTGTCATCGGCTGGTACGCACTAGCAGACAAGTGGTAATTGCTGCCAGAGGCTTAAGGAAATTTATGCAGAAGAGCTAAACATGGAGAAAAATGGTATCCATTAACTGTATTTCTGCATGTTGGGGAAATGAGAGGAAATGGGGGACAAAGCCACAGGATACTTTGGTCCTGGTCATAGCATTTCCATCTTTTAAAAATTTTATTGTGTTGTATTTTTGACAAATGCACAGAAGCTCTCCTGAACATACAGTTTAATGGGATGAAATGGCTCTAACACAGGTATGTTTGAAGGCATACATGGCTTCCGAGCTCCCCGCCACTCTTCCCCAACTTCAAAACTGATTCCAGAAACTCAGTGTGTCCTCATGCCTGCTGGGAGCACCCGAGGGGAACAATAGTGGAGGAATGCTAGGCACAATGAGACTATAAACGGTGAAAGGCAAGACACAGCACACCTTTCCCATCTCAGAATTCAGAACATACCTTGCCTCCCTACTGCCTCTGACGTTGCAATTGCTCCTGACTGCAGTAGCACCCACGGGTTTCTCTGCCTCCACCTCGCCTCAATCTATTCCAAACTGCAGCAAAAGTGACCTTGCTGAAATGCAAATCAGATTGGCTCCCTCCCTCGCATAAGGTCCTTCTCGGCTCCTTACTGCCTTTGAGATAGAATCCAAACTCTTTTTTCATGGTGTGAAAAGTTTTTCATTATCTGAGTCCCACTGACTTCTCCGGGTTCCGGGATGACTATTGGCTTTCTCCAGTTTCTGATGCAGTTTTGCAGAATGGTTGATGTTCCCCTTTCTTCACTGGGTTCTCTCTGAATCACTCCTTCAGATGCAGTTGAGATCACCTCCCCGGGGAAGCTTTTCCTGGTTCCCATCCCTCCCTGAAGCTGGGAGGCGAACAGCATGGGTTTTAAGAAAACAGACTTTGCTGTCAGACCTGGGCTTGGATCCCGGTTTGGTCGTTTACTGACCATGTGACCTTGGACAGCGGGTTGGTCATCCTCAGGTGTTCCCCTCTGCTTCCAGATCCCGGTTCTTACCTTTGAGCTCAGGATCTGGCTCTGGGCACAAGTTTGTGAATGAGTACACTCATGAATGAGCAGATTTAGTCACTGGTCTAGAACGGTGAGGGATCCATGTTATACTTCTGACTTGAGCACAAATTAGTTATGAAAACCAGGCCAATTTTCAGGAACATAAATGCAGAAATAGTCTAGGAATCAGTGGGCAGGATCTGCCTCTTCTGAGATGTGACTTTGGCAAATGAGTTGGCACCTCCCAAAGCCTCAGTTTCTTTAGCTGCAGAACCAGAACAATGCCTATTTGTTATGACGATGAAATGGAGAATGTGCATCGAATGTGCTTCACAAATATTCCTTTTCCCCCCCTCCCCATCTCGTGTTTTCCTGGTTTGCTTGGTGGAGCCCCGGAGCTGAGTGTGGTGGCTGATAATGCCGTGGGCCAGAGCAAGAGCCTTCCAAGAGTCTGTGTGGTTCCTCACCCACACCAGCCAGCTGCGGCCTGGAATGCCTCGGGGAGAGTGAATTGGGAATTACTGTGTACCTGAAACGCTGACGCTGTTATTTCTGCTCTTTTATAAAAGCATGAGGCAGTCAGCTCTGCAGAATGTTGTATAAATATCCAGATAAAAAGATTAGTGAGAGATCCCTGAAAGCATTAGAGCTTCTAAAGCATGGCCCTCCTTGAGGCAGGGAGGGGAAGGTACCTCTGAGCCTGGCTCCTGTAGCTTTCATGTTATAACACCCTTATCCACCTGGGAATAGGAGCTGATGTTACCACCTCTCCCAGGTAGTGGTTTACTGAAAGGACAGCCGTGGAAGAAGAGACGTATAACCCAAGGACTGAGAGTGTAAAAATAAGAATAGGGGAGACCCTCACCCCACTCCCTGGTAACTCAGTTGTTTGCTCCTTAATTGTCACTTTTATTATCATCGAGGATAGAATGTAAACACCGCTGCTTCTGAGGGTTTGCTTTGCTTCCAGCCATAACCCATGCTTGTCCTAAAGGCTTCCACACCCATTGAGCACATCCGATCCCCAATCTAATGGATTTTCTGGTAACGGCAGCAGTGACTTCCGCTTTCCTTCAGCAGCTGGGCCTCTGGCAGTGTTGACCACCCTTTTCTGGGAAAGGCAGAGCGTGTGCTGGGAGGAGCTCAGGCTGTGCAGTCCATCGGCGGTGAGGCCCAGGATATCTCTTCACCTCCTCTTCTGTCCATCAGGGACAACATGCATACCTCCTGAGGCTCCAGGAGTGGGCCCTTCTGTCCCCATACACGTGCATTTGCATCTCCTCTGCCTGGAATGCTTTCCACACTTTCCACCCCCACCGCTCCCCTTTGATCACCAAATGATGACAACTCTTCCTTCTTTTTGGAAGCTTCCCAAACTTCCCTCCACTGGGCTTCCATCCCCGGTGCTTCCCTTTGTACTAACACAAATCACAGTGCTTTGTCCTTTTGTGTTCGCTCGTCTGTCTCACCATCTAGGCCATCCTCAAGAGCAAAGACCATCTCATTCTCCTCTTCCCCCAGCATGCAGGGACTCTTAAGGAATGCTGATTGGTGAATTAAAATGCATGGGGAGCAGGCCATGTTGTTTACTCCTGCAACCAGAGGGCATAGTAGTGCCCTAGACAGCAGAGGAAGGGCGAGTATACCCAGGGAGCAAGCCCAGTCTCAGTTCTGCGGTGTATGTCTGTCCAGCCGTGGGCAGGAAGAGAGGCTGGAGACCTGGAGCTGAGGATTCCAGAAACAGATCAAAGATGACAGATGACGTGTCAGGAGGAGGATGGGAAAGTGTGGATGATATGGGCTGTCGATAAGGCCCACTAACCTGGGACTTCCAAGATGGGAACCTTATTGCAGAGAGCTGGGTGCAGAGCTGGGCGAGACGGAAAGGGCACTTGATAGCTAAGAAAACAGAGGCTCAGGGAGAGCAGGTGGGTTTTTTCTCAGAACCCATGGCTATGGTAAAGCCTGAAGCTAATGGAACTTTTCTCCTGTGATGCTTCTTTCTAGGTCCCGCCAAGTGCCTCCCAGGGGGTCTCTCTTTTCAGGAGAGGATGTGAGGAGGTCATCGGAGCTGGTTCCAAATCCTCTAGGTGCCTGCTAGAACTGGGGACTCTTCCCCGCCGCCCCTGGGAAGGCTTTCCCGGGGGAAACCAGAACTGTCTGAGTGCCTGGGGAACATTTATGAGCCAGACGGAGCTGAGCCATAATTGTCTGGCGTGGAAGGAGATGACATGCATAGGTTTGAAAAATTGTACTTTCCTGGTTGTCTTGCCTCTCTGCCTTGGAGGGTCAGGCCCCTGGAAAGACACTGTGGATCCGAAAAGGAATCCCAGCTGCTCACAGGTGTAGGCAGTGAAAGAAATAGACAGTGTTGTGTGTGGGGGTGGGTACGCGTGTGTGTTTAACAGCAAACATCCCTCTTTGAAAGGAATCAGATTGTAAGGGTCGGGTAGTTAAGCCAACTGAAAAATGTTCATTACGGTGGGATGGTATCATACACGTTTTCCATGTACCTGCTGAATTCAGAATGAACTCATTTGTCATCGCCAGTCCCAGTCTCTGTGCACAGGCATCAACAGAACAAGGCCGATGGCCAAGCCTGTCAGAGCTGTTGTGAGGGCACGGCCGCAAGGGGTACACCCTTGGGAAGGGGAAATAGCTCACATCGGCCCCCGGCAGGACCTGGCAGCGGAAGTGAGTGACTGTTGGACATTGATAGAGAGTTAGGTAGGTAGTCTAGCCAAGCTGGGACACCGGCCCCTGTCCCTTGTTTACTGGCGGCATCTGCTGAGCTCTCTCCATGGATCCCATCTGGGAGGAGCTGACTTCCAGAACCTGCATCTTGCCTGGCCCAGGAGAAGGGTCCCAAAGCCAGAGCTTGTCTGAAAAGCCCATGCTTACTGGAAGCATTTTCACGCTCTTTCAACTTTTCCCCTGGGTCATTTTGTTTATGCCCAGTGTCCCTGTTTGTCACCTCTGGCTATTGGAATCTTAGATATTTTGTCTGCCATGTGGAAAATGATAGAGATGGTCTTTGCCTGAATTTCCCAGAGTTCCCCTAATTCAAAAGTCATGAAAGGAAGAAAAAAATCCATTCTAGCTCAACAGCTAAATACGGATAGGAGCTTTGGCAAGGTTGCGGGCAGCGGGGGCCCTGAAATAACATGGCCTCCTCCTTAGCAATCTTTTATTCAGATATTTATAAACCATTCATCAGAATTTCCAATTCCTTGTCACAATACTGGATAAGATGTTCACTTAGTTTTATTTTAGTTCGCTCCCATTGGACATCTGTGGTTGTTTTTAATCATATGAATAAATCTCATGAGACATATGCAGGTAGGGAATTCTAACATGTAAGTGGCTCCCGTGTAGCCGACATTTAAAATAGTCATTCCCTTATCCCAGCAGTCTTATGAGGCTACATTATCCCCATTTCTCAGCTCAGAAATTCAAAATGAGACATTGAAAATCAGACAAGAAGAGACAAAGCTTACAATAAGTGCCAACACGATTCTGATGTGTGACATTATCATGAGTCTGATGAGTTAGACATCCAGTTATAATTGCACAACCAACCATGGTGGGAGGCAAGCTCCTTCTCCTTGCCTAGCTCTTCACTGAACATGAGACTGTCTTCTGTGCTATGGTTAAATGAACAGCCCAAGGTCCTACAACTATTCAATGTCGCATCTGCCTCCTAAATGTATGTTCTTCCTACTCTACCATGTTAGCTCATTCATTCTTGTGTCCACCCACTGCATATCTCAAAGTTCAAAGCTTCATTTATAGGTGTATCCTTCACTCAACACCGTAAGCGCACTTTTTGTGATAGTAGGTGTATAGCAAAATGATGGAGAGTGAAATCTGTTTTTTCTCTAATTGGTAAATTTGGAGATAAATTTCCATAAAAGGGAGAAAAGATCTCACTATAGGCTAAGATGAAAACTGAGTATCAATTACTCTAACTGGGTATCAATTAAATAACAGAATTAGGTATCGATAGGAAACCTCTTATTTGACTTTTGCAGAACTTGACCATATTTTGGGGAATTTTGTAACTCTGGAATTT
Source organism: Rhinolophus hipposideros (assembly GCF_964194185.1). Lineage (NCBI taxonomy): Eukaryota > Metazoa > Chordata > Mammalia > Chiroptera > Rhinolophidae > Rhinolophus > Rhinolophus hipposideros. Next base: position 20,497,637 of record NC_138066.1, on the reverse strand, counting down.
TTTCTAAAACCCCGGGTATTCTAAGACTCAACACGTTATCACTTGAACTTAGTTTTCCCCGTGATCTGTTCCTATTTTTAAAGTGGTTAAATGTTTGGGATGTAGAGCCAAGTTCTAAGGTCTGAATAATGGCTTCATGGCATGCTAGCTGCATGGTTTTAGCCAAATTACTTAACATCAGTGCGCCTCAGTTTCCTCCTCTGTAAAATGAGGCTACTGAAAAAAAAAGGGAATTCTGAGATTGCTAGAAAGAATAAAATAATGTGTATAAACAATGACAAAAATGTCTAGCACATAGCAAGTACTTAATAGATGTTGGTAGCTGTGATAATTTGATATTTTGTCATCTGGTATTTTGCAATCATTCATAGAGTTAAACAATGCATTGACACTTCAGAAACTGGCCACTGCCTAGTTTCTAAAATTGGGTGAGGGAATTCGTTTCTTCCTTTCTGATGTACGGAAGTCAGGGTCACTGTCACCTCTGTGAAATGGACGGAGACTGGTTACTCTCCGTGCCCTGTCGGTCATCCTCTTCATATGTGTACGCCCATCTGCCATCTCCATTATGGCAGAAGCACCTTCGCCACACCAGCAGTGTTGGGGCAGAGAATTTGGAGGACACGGTTCCTGTTTGCTTGGATGCCTGTATCACCCCTAATTCAGACCATCTCAGCCCTCATTGCTGTAGACTATGTAGTCCTGCTCCTGTGTCATGAAGTTTATGACCACAATCCCAGCCAGTGTGGAAGCATCTCGGACTCACAAGGAACCTACCATGTATCTTTTGTCTGGTTGTATTGAAGTCCGTGTGTTATAGGAATCTTGCAAAATTGTTTTAATTGAAATTTCATTTTCATAGATATGTACTTAGTAAAGTTCATTTAAAAGAACAACATGCATCTTCAAGATGCATATACCAAACTTTAGCCACAAATACATTAACTTGTGCTACCAGATGATTTTTGTGCTGTTCTGAGAACTCTTCTCCCAAGAGAGTTATACATCCATATCAGAACTCACTGAAAATGAGTCATTGGTTATGAAGCTTGCATCTTTGCACTGATTTTTTAAAAGATAAATCCAGGCCTAAGCATGTCCATCTGCAGAATTAAAACTTCGCAGCACAGAAGACAGTCTCATGTTCAGTGAAGAGCTAGGCAAGGAGAAGGGGCTCGCCTCCCACCATGGTGGCTTGTGCAATTATAACTGGATGTCTAACTCATCAGAGTCATGATAATGTCACACATCAGAATCGTGTTGGCACGTATTGTAAGCTTTGTCTCTTCTTGTCTGATTTTGAATGTCTGCTAAGAGGCACAACTCACTGTTCCAACCTATAAGAGATTCGACTTCCAAGCTTAATTCCCCAACTACTCCCTTTTCAAGCTCCTGCATCAGTTTAATTGAAGAATTATCCTGAGATTGCCAGATGAGCTATTGGAGACTGGTGTCATTTGCAAATGCTTCTGTGCATGAATCAGGGTTTTCTAAGTGCTCTGCAAAGTCAAAGAAGATAGAGGAATCAATTACATTCTCAGTCGTCTGGTAGCCTTGATTTCTAAGTTTTTATTATGTTTCTCAAAAACAATCTCATCGTCCTCAGCGATTCTTATTATAAAGAAAAATAAATGGCTTATATTAGGACTTATAAATGTATGCTATTAAAATACCACATTAATCTGTTTTATAGATTGGGGTTCACGTGCAGTTTCATTCAAGAAAGGCATATCTTTTCTTAAAATTTTGAAAGCCAATTCTAAGACCTACTTTTCAAACAGTGGTTGAGTCTCTTCCTTCGCCTCCCCTTATTCACTGTACCAATATCCATCGGCCACCTACCCTGAGCCAGACACTGTTCTATGTCCTTTGGACACAGCAGCGAATAAGACAGATATGGTCCAGCTTCTCACAGGGTTTACATTTTTACATTCTATTGGAAGAGAGGCCATCAACAAGTCAACAGATACGCAAACGAGACCATTTCAGGTGATAAGTGCAATGAAGAAAATAGACTCGTTGCATCTGTGAAAACACATATGTGGGCAGATGAGCAAGGGCCCCCTTGTTTTTCTCTGTCGAACACCTTTGGATTCATTGCCTCCAAGGCAGCCAGATCCACAGTAGGAAAGCCCAGCTCTCTAACTGCATCAGACATCTCCCTGGAATCCCACTCATCTTTTCTGGTTCTCCCCTCTGCAGCCTGTCTGAACAGGTCTCATGTACCTTCACAAGGCAGCCCATCGTGTGTGTGTGCGCCGTGATGGGGCGCTCATGGGCCCTTCTCTCTCCCACTCTCAACACCCTTTCCCACTTCCTGGAGACTCTGCATACCTAGTGGGTGCTCCAGCCCCTCAACAACCCTCTAAACGTGTAAGCTCTAGGTCTGAAGTCAGTCCACGTACGATCGGGGCAGAGCAAGACAATCGTCTCCCCCTTCTTTATCCTCTACTTCTCCACTCTCAAGTTTGTATTCACTTGTTTCTCCAGTTTCATAATACCGTGGCCTCTCTCAACTGAATTTCCTCAGAACTGTCTCAGTCGCAGAGGCTCACACATCTCTCTGTCTCTGGACTTTTGTGGCTTCGTGTTTGAACCTTCGTGCAAGACATTGCAGGATCCTCTCAATGATTTCCTATGGTGACGACAACGTATCAGTAATGACCACTCAGGAAGACAGATGGCTTCCTCTCTCTGGGGCTTCTTCCTGTACCAGTGGCCCTGGGAGCCTGGTTGGTGTTCTTCATACTGCCAGGCCCCTCCCTGGGGGACAGCGTTTTCCCAATACCTGCCTTTCACTGGGTAAAGTGACATTTTCTGTGATTGGTTTCAAAATGGGCCCTTTTAGCAGCAAACAGAGCCCAGTGGTTCAGAAGTTCTAGATTTGGGACGTGCACTCATTGTAATTTAGCAGCCTTGGCACACCTGTGCCTAGCTGCTTTTCCTCAGGTGGCTGACGGCTCCCAGCACTTTAGGCTAACAGGCTGGTTTTTAGACTTTCACTGAAAAAAACAACATTAAAAGCTGTACTTAAGTGGTCCCAGTCTCCCACTAGCCTTTTCACTTCCTCACAGCATTTCCCCCAAACAACTGGAAATTCTGGTTGCAAGGACCTCTGGACCCTTTTTCACATCTTCTACCATTTGCCAGAGAATTTTCCCCCTGTCACCTTTCTTCTGTATTTCTAGTTGTTGTTACCCCTTGTCCATACAAAGGACCATGTCTCACCTGTTAACTCCTTCTTTTCAGTATCTTACCTATCCAAGTGACTTCCGGGTCCCTGAAAATTAAGGGGTCCTCCACTTTCCATAAAAGCATGGCCTATGCTCTCTGGAGCCTTCTCAGTTGGGCAGCTGTCCATCAGAATGCCCCCCCTTTCTTCTGAGGTGCTCTAGTCCTCTTCAAGTACCCTGCGAAGAAACCATTATTTTCTTTCAACCAGATCATCTTGCCTTTGTGTGCCCAGGTACCTTAAGCAATAACCTACCTATATTTGAATTCACATTCTGGGTCTTCATTTAAAACATCTACCTATGTCTTACAACATACAACCTTGAGTTTCTGGCCTATAGGATTGAGCAAAATCTTAAGCGCCAGAATTCTCACAGGTGTCAACTTTCCTTCTCAATTTCCTACCTGGCTTCCCTGGGAGCCACCTGTAGACATGTAACATGACCATGTCATGGCCCCTTTTTAAAATCTTTTATTAATGGTTTAAAGGTTCCAAGAGAAGCTCCAAACATCTTAGCACTAAAGTTTTGTTATGGACTGAATTTTTCTGCCCCCCTGCCCCGGCCTCCCACTCATATGTTCCAGCCCTCTTCCCGATATGATAATGTTAGGAGGTGAGGCCTCGGAGAGGTAATTAGGTTTAGATGAGGTCATGAGGGTGGAGTCCCCCCTGATGGGATTAATGCCCTTATAAGAAAAGGAAGAGACACCAGAGCTTCCTCTCAGTGCATATGAGGACACAGCAAGAAGGCAGCTGTCTGCAAACCAGGGAGAGAGCCCTCATCGGGAACCACATCAGCCAACACCTTGATCTCGGACTTCCCAGCCTACAGAACAGTGACAAATACATTTCTGTGGTGTAAGCCACCCAGTCGATGGTATTTGGTCAGAGTCGATGACGACAAGATCCATGAAGAGCTGGGCTATCACTACTCTTCTGCCCACAGTGCTTATTCTGGCCAGGCAGAGCTGTTCCTAGAACATGCTGTGTTGTTCTGCTTCTTTAGGCCTTGGCATGAGGTGTTGCTTCTTCCGGAAATGCCACTGCTCTTTTCTTCATTTTGTTAATGCACCAGCTGAAATCCATTTCAAATAGCACCTCCCCAAGAAAGCTTTCCAGTGCCAACGGCTATGACATCAGAGTGGCTCTGGAGTGTTGACAGAATTAGGAGCTGGAACCAACTACTGCTGCTGCAGGTTGGCACCTGTCACTAGCTGGAGTAGCAGTGACACGAACAGCAAGCAAACCAGAAAGATGACAGTTCCTTATCCCCGTTTTCCAATCTCCTCCTCGTGTTACCTATTTGCAGAAACTAACAGAAAACCCACTAGAATAACTAACTGTCCAGATTTACCTAAATCTAGGGGTTTTCTGTGATGAGGAGGCTTTCAGTGCTAAAATGGGGACAGTTCTGGGCAAACTGGGACAATTGGTCCCCCTAGAGCCAGCCAGCAAAAGAGACATGCAATTTGCTGAGTCCTAGCCCCAGACCTATATAGCAGAGTGTAGAAGGGTGGATTTGGGGCTGGGAGACAATAAGTAAATGACTGTCAATTAATGTATGAATTAATTACTGCATTGTCTGGATGATTTGGAGAATGCTAGGAACTGTGGGACTCTGGGTATTGGGTATGCGATAGCCAGTTTATAATTCAAGGCCTGAAGCCAGCCTTCATCCAATGTTTCTGTGTATACAGCTATTCCACTAGTCTCTGAAGCATCTGTTTCTGTTGGTAGCTCTGTTTAGACCTATTATCTTGATTGCCTTCTGGAACATTTTCCTAGGTTCTCCTGAAATTAGACTCTTTGTTGCTCCCTGTAGTCTAAAGAATGGATAGCACCTGAATCTCGGAGGCACCTATTAGGGCTAATAATGCAGCTTGTAGTTAGTTATATGGCTCTTTCCAAGAATGTCCTTTCAAGGAATTTATACAGAATTAAATGTGTCTTGCTCTTTAGCATGTGGTCTATGGACTAACAACAGTGGCACCACTTGGGAGCTTGTTAGAAACGCAGACTCTTGAGCCCCTCCTCAGACCTAAGGAATCAGGCTCTGCAAAGATTCCCAGCTGGTTTGTGTGCACATTTCAATCCGAGAAGCATCAGTCTAGAGTGGAAGTTTTCCATTTTGGCTTCTCTTAAAGACTTTCTGATGCTTGGACAATAAATAACCTTAGAGGTATCGGTTGGGGTGGGACAGACAGCGGTATTTTCAAAGCCCCCCACGTGATTTTAATGGGCAGCCCGTGGGGCGCCCACTGATCCAGAGCCTGAATGAAATGGTGAAGTGCCTTGCCATTCGCTATCCAGTTATCTCACTTTTGCTGTGTACAGAAAGGCTTACAATCCAAAGAACCGAGGCCTAGTATCCTAGCTCTACAGCAATTCCGTGATATTTCTGAGACTGCAACTGAGGTCCTCTGATTCCTGATTCAAGTCCTGTCATATAACTATCACTGATGTTCTATTGACATTTGTGTTATTTATATATGAGAAGATGCATTATGGATATGTCATCAGAGATTTTCCTCAAGTCTTAAGGGTTTTACTGAATAAGAAGGAGAACTATCTAGAAGGGAAGAACACGATCTGGATGAATCAGGAATGCAGAGACTCAGCTGGGCGTCCATTCAAGCAGGGCCAATACCTTGTACAAGGACCTCCCTGAACACAGGAGGAACATGAGGGGACTGCCCGAGTCTTTTCTTCTCTTCAAGAGCCCCGCGTTATCATTTCAACCCAACGCTGTTGACTTCAATAATCATTTACTAAGCCTCGTGTGCAAATCCCTATGAAGGCAGAGAGATTGAACACAGAGGACTGCTTGCTTCAAATCTATCTTAGAGTCATGTAGTGGTAGACATGTATAATATATACCTTTCACCTAAATTCCCTTGGAGAAGAATAGATCAGTACAGGGCTTAAAGGGAAGTATGTCACATCCAAATGCAAGCTGATGGGTTACCAAATGTTTTCGGCGGAGGCTTGAGAATGGTTTTGGAGAAGTGATTGGATTTTCATCTGAACAGATGGTGGGAAGAGTTCAGAAAGAAGGCACAACATAAACAACCCGGATGTAGAAGTGCTTGAGTCAGGTGTGTGGGTGAAAAATAGAAGATGAGACTACATGGGTAGATGGGAGGCCATATTATGGAGGAGTGAGCTGGCCAGGGCCAGAATCAGAATGTAGTTAGTTAAATAGGGTGAGTCACTAAAGAGTTTTGAATAGATTTAAGCCCTGTAGAGGGTGAATTAAGGTACAGAGGGCAAGACTGGAAGCAAGAAATAGACCACTGTGCCAATATGCAGATAAGAGTAAGGTGATCCTGAAGTGGCATTTTGGGGAAAGGAAGGAAGGTATAATTTGAAACTCATTGGATCTAGGCCTTCAATAGCACATTTAGGAGAACATTTATGGAGTAAGTAGACATTGTGTTTACATTGGTTAATTGAAAGTACATTTCCCTGGAGCTAAATTACAGTGAACACTATTACATCACAATTAAGGTCTATCTGTATATCTATACCATTATGGATTTTTGGGGTGTTGGGACTATCTCGATGTTTTGCTAGATACCGGTATTTTTCAAATTTCCTATTATTTGCAAAACCAATTGCAGACAGAAGCTTGGGGCCAACCTGAGGCCACTGACTCAGCAAGACCCAAAATCCTTAGCCCTTCAGGACTATCCCAGCTGCCAATAAACCACGTCGGGATTCCAGGGTGTAGGGAAGCCCCTCTGGCCACCATTTGGGGATTTGACAGACCCAAAGAGAGATGGACCTTATTATCCAAAGAAAGGCTTACGTCACACACCACAGAAGGACCCATAGGGCGTGGAAAATCCACACTAAGTTAAAGCCCATTTAATTTTCAGCTCAGCAAATTGGTGTAGAGAATGAACAAGAGCTGCAGGAATTCAGATATAATTTTTCGATCCCTTCAGTTAGCATTAATTTTGCCTTCACCGCTGAGCTCCCAGTGTATGAAGTGCTGTGGAGTATAAGCCGTGGAGATACAAAGATACAAATGACAGATTTAGATTCAAATCCTCCCTCTTTTTCCCTTCCTGACCTTGGGAAGCCTGGTCTACTTTTTCAAGCCTTAGTCTCCTCATTTATAAAAGAGGCATAATAATGGTACCTGCCTCTGAAATTTAAATGAGCAATACACTCACACACATACATATTTACATTACACATGTATATACGTAAACATATACATTGCATATGTATACGTATGTAACTATAATAGTATAGGTATATAATATATAGAATTATCAATAATTATGTATTATATAGGATGTTAATAATTATATAATGTATGATAATTTATGTCTGTAAATTGCTCTAAAAGCTCAAATCTTGCCAACTATAGGAAGTTTTTCCGGGCTGGCCCGGTGGCTCAGGCGGTTGGAGCTCCGGGCCAGGGAGCTCTGAACCACAAGGTTGCCGGTTCAACTCCTAAAGTCCTGCAAGGGATGGTGGGCTCTGCCCCCTGCAACTAAGATTGAACACGGCACCTTGAGCTAAGCTGCCTCCCAGATGGCTCCGTTGGTTGGAGTGCGTCCTCTCAACCACAAGGTTGCGGGTTCAACTCTTTGACTCCCCCAAGGGATGGTGGGCAGCGCCCCCTGCAACTAAAGATTGAACATGGCACCTTGAGCTGAGCTGCCACTGAGCTCCCAGATGGCTCAGTTGGTTAGAGCCCGTCCTCTCAACCACACGGTTTCTGGTTCGATTCCTCGACTCCCACAAGGGATGGTGGGCTGCGCCTCCTGCAACTAAGACTGAAAGGACAACAACTTGACTTGGAAAAAAGTCCTGGAAGTACACACTGTTCCCCAATAAAGTCCTGTTCCCCTTCCCCAATAAAATCTTAAAAAAAAGAAAAAGAAGTTTTTCCTGATAAAGCCCAGACCAACATATATATTATGATACATATATATTATGATATTACAGATATGTTACGGTGTAATATATATTATTACAGTTATATACCTACTATATATAGAGAGACATAGATATATAGTATATATATATCTGCAGATATATATACTGTATATATATACTGTATACTGTATATATATCTACAGTATATATATACAGTATATCTGTAGATGTATATACTATATATATATATGTATGTATGTATATATACACACACACACAGATGGTGCCAAAAAATGTATACACATTTTAAGAAAGGAAAAAACTGTATTAAAATTGTAATACTCAATATATACAGATAATAAAAGATGAATACAGGTCACATTTGACTATTGCAATTACAAGAGGTGCTCAAAGCGGTTACTATCAGTGTCATTTTCATACAGTTTTTTCCTTTCTTAAACCGTATACCCTTTTTTAGCACCCTCTGTATATATCTAGTAGATGTACGTATTACACAGTACAAGGAACATAGTGAACACTCAATAAAATGGCAGTGATTGAAACACTATTTTTTGTAGATTCCTCTACGATGTGCTGAAAGTCAGAATACCCTAGTAAAAAGAATTTGAAATCAGACGCACTAGAATTTGAGCATAGCATGAAAAGCTAGCTGTGTGAACTTCTGCTAGTCACTTGCCTTCTCTGCACCCAGAGGTGAAAACACAGAACTTGAGTACAAGCCAGAGTGGTGGTATGTAAACCTAAGTGTTGATGGAACAGGACTGCAAGAGAGGAGGGGGAGGGATTACAGAACAATTAAAATGACCTGAGACTTCTCAGGGAAGCCTTCTTAGAGTTGACAAGATTTGAGCTTGGAGCAAATTATAGACACAAATTAATGGAGAAGAATCAGGAAGAAATATGTACAAAGGACTGATGTCTGGAATTAGCAATCCAGGGGCAAGAGATATAAAACACATTTGCCTACAAGTGGAAAAGTCTTGCTGGTATGCAATTAGGAAAAAAGAAAATCATTGAGTGCTTACTGTATGTCTGCCGTGGTTCTGAGTGCTTGAAGTGTTTCAGTGTATTTCATCTTCAAAGCAAGCCTATGAGATGGGTACTGCAATTAGTCCCCTTTAAAAGATGAAGTACCTTATTCAAGATCACACAGCCAGGAACTGGTTAAGCCAGGCCTAGACCCTAGGCAGTCTGGGCCCAGAGCCCATACCCTTAACTGTTACACTGCACTGTCTCTAAGGTAAGAGCAGAAAGATGGGCATTTCTTGTAGTCTCACAATGTGAAAGTTCCATCAGCACAGAAATCACACCTGTCTTGATCATTATTACACCCACAGTGCCTGGCACACAGTGGGGACTGAATAAATATTTGATGAAAATGTGAATGCTAAAACCGAGCAAAGCTGGCATGGTTTTTGGTAGGCTGTCCTGGGCGGGGTCTTGCGAAAATCCACTGCCTGGCCAGGGTGATGGGCAGAAACCTCCTAAATCACACATGTCAGTCTAGGCCTCCCGAGGGACAGTGACTGCCCTATCTCGGGGCAAAGATGAATTTGTTGTGAGAAAGGCTAGAAATGGTATCATTTTATGTCTTTTCTACAATAGCATAAACATGTTTCATTGGTTACCTGACACCTTGGAACGACCGTAGGTTAAGGGCTTCGAGATTGGCTGCCTTTTCCCCTTCTCCCATGTTAAGTCTGGTTGCATTTGTTAAGCCACCATAGCCAAAAGTGACTTCCCTTCCCACACGGAACCGTCTTTCAGAACCTGCCAGTGATGAGAAGACTGTGGTTGAGCTGTCTAAAAAGGAAACATGCCTAGAATTTGGTCAGAGTAGGAAGGTTGGCACTCTCTTTGGTGCAGTGTGGTCTTCACTGATGGATACTAAAACACCATGCCCAGGCCCTGCTATAAAGTCGTCTCTACTTAGAGGGTGCTTGGAAGGACAGGGGGAGTGACAGGGGATTAATGTGACAGCAGACTGTGCTCCGTTAGCAAGAGTGATAAAGGCTGATGCAGGTGTGGCAAACAAATCAAATGTCCTAACCATGCCAGTATGCAACAGTTTATTTTAAACCACCGATAAGCCTGGGCAGCATTTCTAGGCTCTTCATTTTACAGATGAAGCAACCAAATCTCAGAGAGAAAATGCCAAGACGAATGCCTGGCCTGGTTCTCTTGTACTATTCATTATGTTGCTTCTACCTGAAACCGTTGCTATGACATTTGATGGAGGATACATAGTTCCTGCTCTATGCTAGTTTCTTTCAACTACTATGTGATACCCCTTCAGATCTCTTTACCATGTTTCCTTGTCCGTATGCTGACAGCGCATACCTGTGTTCTCTCTACCTCCACTCTGTAACAATCAAACAGCACTCCAAAGAAAATTTTGCGCATGCCTTCTAAAGCACCTCTCACAAGAATTTCTTTGGTATGGACTTCAGAATCTATTCTCTGGAATATATTTATATGTATTGGCCTGGAGTAAATAGATTCCAGAACTGGGTCGTGTGGCAAAATGTATTGAATTTTATTGTGAGATATTTTTAATGAGTTGATGCCAACATAGCACTTTTTAAAGGTAACGTAAGTGTCAGTGGTAATGTCTGGCTGACGCTAAAACTTGGGGCTTTGCGGCAGCCTTCTAGTTGGTTCCAGACTCCTTAGCTGGGTGTAAAGAAAGAATGTTTTTTTATTAGTTTCAGGTGTACAAAGCAATGTCATAGTTACACATTTACACCCCTCACAAAGTGATAACTCCCCTCCCCCAATCTACTACCACTCTGACATCATACAGCTGTTACAGTTCCATTGACTCTGTTCTTATGCTGTACCCCGCATTCTGACTATATATGTATATATGTGTATATATGTATACGTATATATTATATACATACGTATGTATATAATATATATGTTAAATTACAGTAGACATTCATTATTGTTCAGCGTCAGCTTCAGGTGTACAGTGCAGTGATCAGGCATCTACATCATCCCTGAGGTGGTCTCCCTAACGAGACAAGTGTCCATCGGGTACCCTACAAAATCTTGACATCATTGATGATAGTCCCCAAACTATTGCCCATCGGTGGACGACTGGATTAAGAAACTGGTACATTTACACAATGGAGTATTACGCAGCCATAAAGAAGAAAGAAATCTTACCATTTGCAACGATGTGGATGGACCTAGAGAACATTATGTTAAGTGAAATAAGTCAGATGGAGAAAGACAAATACCATACGATCTCACTTATATGTGGAATCCAAAGAAAAGAATAAATGAACGAACTAATCAGAAATAGTCTCAGAGACATAGAGGAAAAACAGGGTTGCTAGATGGGATGGGGGTGGGGATGAGGGAGAAGGACAAATCCCTCACCAACCGTGTAGCCCCTTCTTCCTTTCTAAGGCTAGAGATGGTGGTAAGGCATTGAGATGATGAGAAGAATTAACTCCAGTACCCCCTTTCTGTTGATGACAGTGAATTACCATGTCTTTCTCCCCCCTTCCCTCCATTTTCCACAGTAACACTCTGGGGATAAGCAAAGAGAGGGCAAAGTGGAAAAGGACAGAAAAAAAAAGAGGCTGAGAAGGGACTTGTGGGGTGGTTTGCAGCTGCTCCAAAGAGGAGAGGATCCAAGTCAACAGAACAGGGAGCCTTCCTCTCCCTCTTTTTCCTCCCTCTCCCCTCTTCAAGCTTGTTTCTGGGCCCTTTCTCTTCTACGGCAAAATCCTGACAGTGTGCCATGTACTTGCGAAAGGATAATTACATTTGTATCCCTGGGAGAGACAGGGCTGCTGTCAGCAGGGAGGAGTCTGATATGGAAGCCAAGGAAGCCAAGAGCCCACATATGCATAAACACTGATAGCTCCTGAATTAACTCACGGGCTAGAAATTCCCCTGACCAAAACTTGTCCTGGAGCCCTTTTTCACTTTGGGTCAGAGAATGATTGAAAATAATAATAATAACTTTACCAATCTACCCATCTACGTTCTCTTCCAGAGGATGAGAAATGACAGAAAGCCCCTTAAGAGAAAGGAGTGTGTCCTGGTCTTCAGCCCAGAACTTAGCACCAGGCCTGCACCAAGGCAGGGAATGAGGGCATATTGTGGAACTTTCCTGGTGCTTGAGGAAACACTGATTCCACCAGAGAGCCCGTGGGGCTCATCAGGCAGTGCTTTCTCTACCTGTTTTCATCTCACGTGTGAGGGAAAAGTTCTCCACTATCTAGTGGGTGATGAACAGGTCCCCAAAACTCCAGACTAGGGAGGAGGAGAGGTGCAACATAAGTAATGCTCACACGTACTCACGGGATTGTCACTGTTTTCTTAGAAGGACAGCCAAATTCCTAAGCATGCACTTTTGAAATGTGAATGTGTTTTATAACACCATGAGGGAGATGCCGTGAGAAAATATGATAGTACTAGCTGCTTAGCTGTTAGAAATGGCAGGGCCACATGATTACTTTCAGGCCCACCCGCACTCATCTCTCCTCATCCTCACGCCAAGAACAGGTGAAAGGCCTTGTTTTATTTTGACAAGAAAAATGATAAAAGGGAGGAGAGGAAATTGATGCCTGGGAAAGAGGGCCACCCAGCCTTCTCTTCCCTCAGAATTAGACTCAAGAGAAGCCATTAGGAGAAGTTACTAATCAAATGGCAAGATGGATGATTTAGAAGTCTGGACAAGACATTGGGTTGTAGTAGACCTTAGCTAGAAGCCAAGACAAAATCGGAGCAGGTACGATTTCAGCTTAATATAAGGAAGAACTTTTTAATAAGCAGGATGGAATAAGAAAGTCAGCTATGAAAGAGCTGCCTATGAATATGCTGAAATCCTCTTTTTTGGCTATAATTAAGCAGCTATTCTAGAGAAAATATTTTCGCTTTGGATTGAAAGTTAGATGCTATACAATATCCTCTAATTCTAAAATGATTATGTTTATATAGATAAAACATTTCAATACACAGCTCCTGAATGAAAAATGTTTAACACAATATCCTGCCTTGAAGCAACGATACAACATTCTGTTCCTATCTTCCCCAAACCCCCCAGGGATTCAAACTGCTTTCTTTCTACTGCACGGTTGTTATTTCCCACTCTCGGAGTTTCTCCCCTTCACATCTTATAAGGCAGAATGGGAGGGACACAACAATATCAGGTATTACTCCATCCACACTATCTCTTAAAATTAACAAAGGGGGATCTTCTTATTTTGGGATTTTCCCCCTCCATTCATGATAGGAACACAGTCAGCAAGTACCCTAGCTAAACAGGAAAAGAGTCATAATTTCCGCAGTCCTACAATGGATTCATTTTCTATGTCCCTGACTCCATTTCTTACATGATTTTCAGTGAACTCAGACCTTTCTGACCTTTTTTTAATAACTGAGGGTGGATCTGATCAACCCCCTTCCCCCTCAAACTCCATCTTTTTCTTGACCAGGTTGGGGCTCTTTCTCAGGAAAGGCCCTTCTTTCTCTTCAATGCCTGGAAGTCACAGGCAGGGTCAAACTACCAATGGAAACCAGTGCTAGTGGTAGTTCATCCTGCTTTTAAGTAAATCACGCCCATCTCAGAAAATTTCATTCTAGGGAAGGGAATGCTCATTTTTTACATACCTACTGTATTCCAGGCGCTAAGATACACTTTATATTTCATCACAACGATCCTAAAAGCAGGTGCTTCCTCTACTAGAATCCTTCTCGCTTTTTTCCCCTTGGGAGCCCTGAGTTACGAGAAGACCAAGGCCGGTCTGATTTGTTGGAATTTTCTGAATCTTGGCGGTCTGCTTTGTGTTCACTTCCATCATGGGAGTGGGCAGGGAAATGTCGCGAGTGGGATCTATGGGGACTATATTTAACCAGTGCACGTGGAAGTAACACTAATGTCTCACCCTCTTTTTCCAGTTTATGCTCTCTTATGTCATCATTTTATAGTTCACACCAAGTTCATCTCCACATTCGCATCCCACGCAAAGCAGCATTAGGAGAGAAGGAAGTGCCAAGGCTGCCAGCCAGCCTTCATCAGTGATTCACGTGTTCTCCTCGATGGTCTCGTCCAATAATCTTGCATCTTTCTTATGTATTCTTGTCATAGTACAGCATCTGCCCATGCGCCGTAAAAAGGTTTCCAGATGGATTGGAGCTCTTTTTATATCGCGGCACGAATGATCATTTGATTCCCTTACCCTCCTTCCTAAGGTGAGCCTCAGTGGATCCAAGGTCTACCAAAGTTATACAGCCTTAGGGAGCTACGGGGATAGGTGAAGACTGAATATCCTCGGGTAAAAAGAAGTCTGCAGTGACTTGTCATGTAATGGTTCTTGCTGAATAGAATAGGGTGTTTGGTCTGCAATAGGACCTAGTTCTATGGGACTAAAAGGAAATACTAGCAAGACATGTGTTCATTGACTCTCTATCCTATGTTCCTTTCACAGGGGCTCAGTTTAGCTCCTCCAACTGTGATGATTTCCTTTTAGGCAAGCTCATACCCAACAATAGCATTTTATTCCCATTTTATAGATAAGGACACTGAGGCTTGCCAAGTTTCACTAAGTTTGTCAAGGCTGTGTGACTCCAGAGCCACATTAAATGTTCAAACTATTTATAACACATAGAAAAGACCCCCTTCCCTTCAATAGTCCACATGCTGTCCTGATCCAAAGCCACTTACATGTCTAACCCCCTCCACAAAGACTCCCAGGCTCTTGCAATACATAAAATTTTCTCCGTTCTCGGTGCCACATAATTTAGTACCTAATTACATATTGTCTTATATAATGTTCTTCTAATTGCTTCAAGTGTATTTGTTCAGCTTCTCCATTAAGTTTATCACAGAAATCCTCAAGGGTAGAATTTTCGTTTTAGTGCTTTCTGTCCTTTTCTATCCTATCTGTCTCTCACTCCACTCCTGAATGTGACAATCGAATCATAAGGGCTGGTCCAGTCTATGCTACTCTTAGTGCTTAGGACCGTGGCAATGACAAGGTATGATGGAAAGAGCACTTGATGGGAAGTGGAACACTTGGGGCTCAGTCCTTCCTATCCTTCTGGCTACCTGTCCCTGCAGCACTGGGAAAACCAGTTCTCCTCTCTGGGCCTGTTTCCTCAGTAATGAAATGAAGGCATTGAGCTGATACTTCCGAATGGTCCTCCAACCCAATGAATCTATCTCTGTGAAAGGGAAAGGGGACCCTTGTGAAGATATCGAAGCTGAAATCACTAAACCCTGCACATAGTTGATGGTCAAATGGCTACACTATATAGCCCTGATTTTAGGTACAGCCTAGAAGCAGCTCCTAATCATACCTCACTCCCGGAGATGTCTCTTTGCCCGTCATCACATGCTATGAAAGTGGCAGATACAGGAATGCACAGGGAGGTTCTAAGAGGAGTCACACTTATGTAAGCTCTGTAGGACCACTGCATGGCAAGGGAAGGCCAGAGGAATGTTCTTCTGAGGAGTGAATTATAAAAGGTAACCTTGATAACTGCATTGTATCAGTCTAATCAACTGAACTAATTATTAAAAGCTTGCATTCCCCAAAAGGGAATTGGTAGACTGCGTAGGTACCTACCTCCACAGGGACTCATCATAATTCAACATTAGTTAAATGTTCCATTAAAGTATCCACGGAGTTAATGGAATTTTGTTGGGGTTTGAAGTTTTTCTGGAGTTGTTTAAATTGCCTCTATCATGAATGACTTCCTGAATTAAAAATTAAATGGACTTTCAAGTATCTACTAATTAGAAATATCTATTACTGAAGTAGAGAAAACAACTGAAATCCACCTTAGAAATCTCTTATTTAAGGGAATACAGTACATCTTCAAGATTATAAACATTTTGTTGATAAATTCAGATACAGCTGCTTTTAGTGATAAAACTGTAGACAGGGATTTTCTTTTGTGGTTCTTTCCTTCTCAGATTTCACAGTCTTTTTTATCTTTTTAATTTATGCAGTGATCCCCCTGATTAGTCTAGTACCCACCTGGCACTATACATAGTTGTTGCAACATTATTAACTATATTCCCTATGCTTTACTTAAAATCCCTGTGACTACTTTGTAACTACCAATTTGTATTTCTTAATCTTTTCACCTTATCACTCAACTCCCCAACCCCCCTCCCATCTGGCAACCATCCGTTTGTTCTCTGTATCTGTGAGTTTGTTTCTGTTTTGTTTATTTTGTTCTTTAGATTCCACATATAAGTGAACTCATTCTGCATCTGTCTTTCTCTGTCTTACCCTCCACTCAGCACAACACCCTCCAGGTCCATCCAGGCTGCCACAGATGGCAAGAACCCATTCCCTTCCCTGGCCAAGCAATATTCCATTGTATATATGTACCACCTCCTCTTTATTCTTCCATCAATGGACACCCAAGCTGCCTCTACATCTTGGCCACTGTAAACAGAGCTGCAATGGACATATGGATGCACATGACCCCTTGAAGTAGCATTTGGGTTTCTTCAGATAAATACCCGGAAATGGGATTACTGGGTCCTTTTTTGTCCCCTGCTGTAGCCTTTGTTTAAAAGTTCATTTTGTCTGGTATAAGTATTGGTACCCTAGCTTTTTTCGTTTGTTGCCATTTTCATGAAATATCTTTTTCCACCCCTTTACTTTCAGTCTGTGCTTGTCATTCAATCTGAAGTGAGCCTCTTGTAGGCAGCATATGTAAGGGGCTTGTTTTCTTATGTATTCAGCCATCCTATCTTTTGATTGGAGTATTGAATCCATTTACATTAAAAGTAATTGTTGATAGAATATAGTTATTGCCGTATTATTACTCATATTTTTATTTTGTTTTATTTTATTTTATTTTGTTTTATTTTATTTTATTTTTGTCTTCTAGAAGTCCCTCTAAGTTTCTTTGTAATACTGGTTAGGTCGTGAAGAACTCATTTAGCATTTTCTTGTCTGGGAAGCTCTTTATCTCTCCTTGGATTCTAAATGATAGTTTTGCTGGGTAGAATAGTCTTATCTGTAGATGCTTGCTTTTCTTCACTTTGAATATTTCCTGCCAATCCCTTCTGGCCTGAAAAGTTTCTGTTGAGAAATGAACTGACAGTCTTATGGGGGCTCCCTTGCAGGTAACTAACTGCTTTTCTCTTGCTGCTTTTAAGATTCTCTCATTGTCTTGAACTTTTGGCATTTTAATTATGACGTGTCTTGGTGTAGCCTCTTTGGGTTCATCTTGTTTGAGACTCTGCACTTCCTGGACTTTTATATTTCCTTTTGAGGCCTTTAAATGCATGTCTATCCCATTAAAAACCCAGTATGAGATTATGAAACGGATGTAGAGTGAGGGTAACGATGGTGAACTGCCCGACACAGCAAGTTGAGAATTTTCTGGGGTAGGGCAGGGCAGGACGGAGCTTTCCCTTGTCCTAATTAGCTAATTGGCCGGACATAGCGTGGCATGTGCATGAAATTCTGTCAGAAACGTAAGGAACTCCTGGGGATGCAGCTGCCTCAGTCAGGCCTCTTTTAGGGAGAGAACGATGTTTAGTCAGAGGGGATGCCAAGTATCTTCTTTCTCCCAACCAGTACACCTGGGATCACTCCCTTTTCAGGTAACCCCCCAACGTCTACCCTACTCTTTGGGCTCTTTCACCCCCTCGCCCCTGTCCAATTGGACACATTTTTCCACTTGGCTGCCTCTAGAGACAAGGCCCTTCTTATTGTATAGGTCTTACTACCATACTTTAGCAGAGGGGAAGGGCCCAAAAAATGAACAGATGGCAAATTGAGCTAAGTTCCTGGACAACATAATGACCACAGCAACTGTTACAGAGGACTCAGCATGGCCGGGCCTCATGGTCGTCTTTCCATGTGTATAGGTCATCTTGTTTGATGTGTTCCACAGTCTTGTGGGGTGAGTATCATGATTAGTGTCACCTATTAATGGGGAAAAAGAGGCGCAAGGTGGTCATGTGATGTGTCCAATGGCAAATAGCAAATAAGTGGCAGAATTAAGATGTGAATTCTGACTCAACCGTCCAGGCTCATAACCACTATATTGCCTCTTTCCTAAAAAGCAAGCAATCGAAAATGATATAACTGCTGATAATCTGTCTGAGATGGTCACCAGACCCTTCCTCTTGCATTTCTTCCTCCATCGTGTGTCTTGCAGATGTCTTTCTGCATGGTCCTTGTCCCCAAATTAAAAGACATGCTGTGACTTATCTCAACAAATGCCTTCAACCTTAGTACATAGGCCCACCTGGGCATCAAGGCCCCAAATAGAATCCTTCACCTCCGGTAGTGTGTTTGGAGTCCTGTGCCCTCCACTTTGGGGAACCCTATCCCTTGGCCTGTCTCCCATCTAGGTAAGGATGGTCCCCATGGTCCATTTTCCTACGATCTCCACATCTTCTCTGTTTTTCGTGTTACACATCTGGGCCATGTTCTTCATAGCCTGAATTTGGAACAACTTACTCACCTCAATTTCAGCATCCTGAAGCTGGTTTTGGGGACAGGAGAGAAAGCAGATCTGGAGAAGAATGGCACATCCATAGAATATAAATATCCGGGAAGCTGTACATTTATACAGTTCAGAGAGCAAATGAACCAACAGAAAAGACCTAAAACAAGCCTAAGGAATGGGTGGGGTTAGAGGAGTGGTCAAGTCCTTAACAGCCAACAGAAAGACTTAAGGTGTGGAAACCTGGAAAGAACAGTGCCTTGGGTATGCACCGGATCTGTTTCTACCCAACCCAGAAGTGGTCTGGGACGGTGGGTTGTTTATCTCTATAATCTAGTACCTGCAACAGGAGATGAAAAGTTTGGTGAATGAAGGAACAGAAAGAACATATAAAAGAACCAGTGAAAGAAGTGTGGGGCTGGCCCGGTGGCTCAGGCGGTTAGAGCTCCATGTTCCTAACTCTGAAGGCTGCCGGTTTGATCCCCCCATGGGCCAGTGGGCTCTCAACCACAGGGTTGCCAGTTCAATTCCTTGAGTCCCGCAAGGGATGGTGGGCTCTGCCCCCTGCAACTAAAATTGAACACGGCACCTTGAGCTGAGCTGCCGCTGAGCTCCCAGATGGCTCAGTTGGTTGGAGCTCGTCCTCTCAATCACAAGGTTGCCGGTTCGATTCCTCCAGCAAGGGATGGTGGGCAGTGCCCCCTGCAACTAAGATTCAACATGGCACCCTGAGCTGGGCTGCCCCTGAGCTCCCTGATGGCTCAGTTGGTTGGAGCACATCCTCTCAACCACAAGGTTGCTGGTTCGACTCCCACAAGGAATGGTGGGCTGTGCTGCCTGCAACTAGAAACGGCAACTGGACCTGGAGCTGAGCTGCGCCCTCCACAACTAAGACTGAAAGGACAACAACTTGAAGCTGAACGGCACCCTCCACAACTGAGATTGAAAGGACAACAACTTGACTTGGAAAAAAGGCTTGGAAGTACACATTGTTCCCCAATAAAGTCCTGTTCCCCTTCCCCAGTTAAAAAAAAATCTTAAAAAATAAAGTATGGCCAGTATTTGTCAGAGATGAGACACTGACATCAGAATAAAGCAAATGAAGCAGCCTGCTGTCACTCATTTACATGGCTGCAGGGCACTGACCCACTGACAGTCTGTGAGGGCACTAGGACGAGAGGTAGGCATGGCTCTTTGGGGCATGGGTTCAAGATTCATCTGAATCTGGACTCCAGATACACATCTGCTTCCAAACTCTATGCCTTCAAACCTTCCCGGCCTCATGAATTTCCATGGTCATTTGTCTAGGTCCTTCTGGACTTTGCCTTCTGTAGATACAGCATGACATAGCAGCATGCATTGGCTACGGGAGCGGGGAGAGTTGGGTTCAAATCCCCTCCTGGCTAGGCCACTTACTAGCCTTGTGTCCCTGGTGACTGAGTTAACCCAGCAGCCTTGAAGACTCCTAAAGCCTCTGCTATGAGATGGGGTGCTGTGTAAAGGCTCAGTATTGCCAATTCCCTTCCCATGTCTCGAGGAAGCACAGCTAACATTTCTCCAAGGTCACAGAGAAAATCACTGGTAGATCTGAAATTGAACTTGGGTCTCCTGTCTCACTCTGCGGAACCTCCACATGAAGACACTTTTCATCTGAGGTGAGCATCAAAGATAAAAACCAGCTCAAACTTTCCCAGTGAGGGCCCATTTGATGATTTCATAGTTGAAAATCTAAAACCAAGTGTAGGAAGGCAGTTCTCCACGTTCATCCATGCTGCTCGCCCCGGCGTGATCCCTGAAGTTTCAGGAAAGTGGCATCTTTGCTGCCATGATTCAGGAGATGAGGGTTAGAATTTTCCCAACTTTGCGGAAACTGTGAGGCGCCAATACCAACCCATCTCCACCTCCCAGGCCTTTCTGTTAGCTCGGTGGTTCCCCATCGGAACCTTGTATCTGTCATGTCTGCTCTTTTCTGCTCACAGTTCATGAAGACAAGGGCCAGGACAAGAGTGGACATGGCTATTGATCAATTCAGGACGTGGGGTTTGTCTCTCTCCTCTCCTCTCACAAAGCCAAGGAATACCATTAAATCGGGGGGTCAAGTGCCTTTACTAAGAACGTTAGAAGTAGAAAAGCGTGAGAAATCTGGAAGAATCTGCTTCCATCATCCATTGAAATAAAACAAAAAATGATGGGGAGGTCACTCCTTTTTAATTTCTCAGGAGCTCATAAGGCAATCACTAACAGACGTTCTGGTCATTAGAACAGTAGCTCTGAGGCCTGGGCTACCCCTTACTGGGCACTTACTCTCTGTCAGGTTCTATGTTCTTGCAAACAAATCCAGGAAATGGCTATTATCATTCCCAATTACGGAGGAGGAAACTGAGGCGTAGAGAGCTGAGGCATTTGGTCAGGTAATGGATGGCTAGTAAGTAGTTGAGCCAGGATTCCAGCCGGGCCATACCCCTTTCTAAATCCGATGATGTGTCTGCTAAATTTCACCTCCTTCCTGGTTCAATCAGAAGATGATTACCACAGCACCTCACAACCTCAGGACCAACAGAGCCTCACTCTAATCTGCAGGCTTTGGGTTCTCCCACTGAGAAACGCAGTGGTTGGATTAATGACCTCAGGATCTTTCTCCTATAGACGAAGAACAGGCATGAACTTACTCAGGGCTGTCACTGCTTTTCAGTAAACAAATGAAACAGTTGCCAGTAATCCTGAGGAGGAAATGCGTTTGCTGATGGATGTGGTTCAGACCTGACTTGGGGATAAATGGGGGAAATCTTCTTCTCCTTCTGTTGGTTAAATATCACAAAGCCTTGTGCAAATGAGACTTGGGACCCGAGCCTGGCTGGTCTACTCTCTGTTTGACTTCCTGCAGCCCCTGCTGCCTACCTTTCTCATTGCACAGGCTTTTCCTGGGCATGGCCATGTGCTCAGGCCTCACCCAGGAGGCCTGAGATGGAAATGAGCCAAGATTTAACTCCATAAAGGGCTGAGAAACTGGAGCAGACGCCACAAAGATCAGCTCTCCAGATCTGGCAATATTTAGATGAGAAGGCTCCTCATAGAGCTTGAAAGAGATTTTCTGCATCAGTAGGATGGAACATTTTTTTTCTCTGCGAGAGATAAATGAATCGAGCTCGCTATCTGAGAGGTATTATATATCTAACAGGTGGGACAGCGGGAGCATAGAACCACATTCCGTAAAGGAAAAGCAATATACACAGAGAATGGAGAACTTTTAAAGGACTGGCATTCGACTAACCATCCACATCCCACCAAGACCCATCCAGCCATTCTTCGCCACAAGGACCTCAAGGCAACTGTGTATACACAGAGGAAGGGAACAGAGTCAGCAAAAGTACATGCTTTCTTCATCTGACGCTTTGACTCTAAACCCCAACGTGGAACTGCAAGCAGAACCGTTTGTAAGTCCAGAAGCAGCCTGAGTCTAGATTTAAAGCTGTCTGGGTGCTTGGCAGCAGCACTGGCCAACAGAAATATAATGCATGCCACATATGTAATCTTACATTTTCTAACAGCCACATTTAAATGAGATTAAAAGAAATAAGTGAAACTACTTTTAATAATGTATTTTATTTAACCTAAAATATCTAAACTATTTCAACTTCAACATGTAATCGATATACAAAATTATTGACCTAGTTTACGTTCTATTTTGTACTAAGTCTTCAAAATCTGGTGGCTGTTTTATACTTAGAGCTCATCTCAGTTATCAGTGGAAATATTTAATCTCTTGTCCATTTCGTGAAAGTCACAGTTGAGAAACTAGATTCACATACCAGCTCGTTCCCAACATACTTAAGTCTTCCAATAACTGAATCTAATGATTTTAAATTTAAATGTAAATTAATTAAAATTCAATAAAATGTAAAATTCCGATACTCAGTCACAGCAGCCATACTTTAATTCCCCAATAGCCAATGACCATAACCATATTTCCAGTTTCATAGTGTGGTTAGTGGCTACCATACTGGACAGCTCACGTCTGTTTCCTTGCTTCCTCTCTGACCATAGCCCCCAGGGGTGTCTCAGATTTATAGTCCCCCGAGGGTAGCCAGCAAAGGGACTTCAGAGACGGGGGCTCTGAGCCTCAGGTGTCATACAGATTTCCAAATCCCACTCCTGAGACCTCTAGTAGTTCCTCTTTCCAGATCAGGTTTGCAGCTGCTGCAGTACTAGGTTAAGAACGATAGTAGCAATGTCTGTACATTGAGTTTCTACTCTATGTCATTATAGTTGATGGTTTTTGTTATGCAGAGACGTCAAGTGACTTGTTCAAGGTTGTACAGCAGGTACATGTCGGGTCCAGGATTCAAAGCCGAGTTCGTTTGACTCTAACACATGCAACCCTTCCTCCCCTGGCATGGTCAAGGCCACAGTCCCGACGTGAGAATTGCTGAACTGCGATGATGGCTGAGTTTGCACTTAGTCCGCCTGTCATGGGTATGAGCACATTAGCAAAAGACTTCATTTCAGAGGGTGCCATTGGCATACCAGGCCTTGCCCACATCCAGGATTAATGAATGGCTCTCTCAGCAAAGAGCGTGAATGCAATTATTGTCTCGGAACGAATGGATCTCCTCTCCCATTGTCACAGTTTCCTGGCTCTTCCTAAAAGCCGTCCGTGGCTGACTTCACGCTGGACCCAGCGTATCTGCCCAGCCTCTAATGGGCCTGAGCTGTGTTCATTAGGCAGTGTGCCAATGAGCAGTTGAGAGAAGAGGAGAGGGCGATAAAAGCCTCTCTTTAAGCTAAAGGTTAATTTCTAGTGCTTTTAAAACACCTGGCCACTGACTAGCTTGTGTAAACCTCAACGTCAATGGGAATGAGCACCATTGCCCAGCTCCATGCCTCCTTCCTGGACCTGGAAGCCAATCTCCCCTTCCCTCCCAGAAGCTTAGGCCATAGGCTTCAAACAGTGTTTTGCCTGTTCTTTACGTAAGTAGCATGTGGCTCCTGACCTAACAGGCTTCCATCCACCGGCGCAATGCTTTGTCTCACGTGCAGTAGAGCCTGGGCCCGTGGGCCCCAAGCCATAAGGCATCCTGAGAGTACCCGTCACCTAGACCTAGATGCAGCCCCATGAGCAAACCAGGGCCTTGGAGGGCAATCTTAGGTGCTGTGAATAATTCCTAACCTGGTAGAACAAACATCTGCCAAGGGCTAGTCTGGGAAGAAGCTGGGGCAGCAGAAGGAATTAGGGGAAGGGGCCAGAAACCAACAGGAAGACTTGCCTATAATGTAGCAGTGAGTAGCATATTGTCTCTGGAGCACGTTTCTCGACCTCAGCACTGTTGCCATTTTAGTGTGGATCGTTCCTTTTGGGGGGTGGGGGGCTGTCCTGTGCACTGGAGGACGTTCAGCACCATCCCAGACCTCTATCCACTAGATATGTCAGTAGTAAGCCCCCCGCAACCCCCTAAATGGTGACAACAAAAAATGTGTCCAGAAGTCCCCAAATGACCCCTACTTCAGAACCACTGATCGAGAGCCACGCACACCTTAAAATCCAAGCCTGTGACTCACTATGGGTGATCTGGGCTGGTCCCCTAACTCCTCTGAACCACAGTTCTCACTTCAGTAAAATGAGAATAACACCTACTTTGGGTGCTTGGAGGTTTAAGTGAGCTAACAGATGTGAATGGCTTATTCATACTAAAGGTTCACGAGTTAGGTGAAGACTTTAGGATGTAATTTTTAATAACTCAAATAAGTCTATTTTGCAATACAGTAATATTATTCCCCTTGTGGAAGATTATGTTTTCCCAACGTGGCTGCAACAGTACTTTCCGGTTGCACGTGCTCTTCCCAACCCTTGCTGCACTCCTAATAGGAGGGGGACGGTTTCCTTGCCCTTGAACCCAGGGGGACCTTTGTGACTGCCTCGATGAAAAGAATGAAGTGGAAAGGATGCTATGTGATTTCTGAGGCAGGGTCATAAAAGAAAGACGCAGTTTCATCTGGCTCTCGCTGGGACATAAGACTTGGGAGCTCTGCACCAGCCTATAAGAAACATGGTTACCCAGAAGCCACAGGCTGGGCAGACCACATGGAGAGACCACGTAGAGGTAGAGAGAGATCCCTGAGGAACCCCAGCACCCAGCGCTGACTGAGTCTCCCCAGCCCAGGTGCCAGACAGGTGGGTGAATAACGTGACTCCAGCCCCAGTCTGCAAGCTGCCTCCAGCTGAGGCTGAGTAGGGCAGAGAGGAGCTGTCCCTCCTGAACCTGCCCAAATTGTGGATTCTTAAGGAAAGTAAATGTCGTTTTAGGCACTCAGTTTGGGGTTGGTTTAATTGCACAAAAATAAATAACAACAGCAATTATTGGGCAGGTGAGAAAATGGACTCTGAGGAGGTTATAGCCAGTGCGTATCCAGGCTAGACTTTGAACCAAGGATCGCTTGCCTCCAAAATGGCACTGTTTCCCTTTCATGACGCTTGCTCCCCAGATGGCATGGGGGTGTCCCAATAGGTGGGAATCCAGGACTGAGCAGAGGACAGCACCAGAAGATGTGTGAACAAGTTGGTTAAACAGAACACAGCCCATCTGTACTCAGTGGAAAGGAGCGTGGCAAGAACAAGGCAGGCCTCAGCTCTAGAGAATCTGGGGCATTTGGGGGATACCTCAAAACAGAACAAAACAGAGGCCTTGTTTTCAAAGCAGAAGCACTGGTCAGGCGGACCAGCACCAAAAGTGTGTTTCAGAGCATGAGGCTGTTTAAATCTCAAGAGCCTCAGGTCAGGATGTAGCCTGAGCTCGTGGTCATCAGCCCCCACTGCACACATCTCTGGAGGATTTCTAGAATCTCAATGCGCAGAGTCCTATGCCATCAGGCCCTCCGGGGTAGAGCCTGGGGCTCGGTGTGGTTAAGGCTCCCCCAGGTGATTCCAGGTGTGGCCCCGCTGAGCGTGGCTGCTCTGGGGCTAGGGTGGGATGAGCCTGCCGGTCAGGTCCGTGCAGGAGAGCCTGCTGTGAGGGCAGACAGGCTGCAGAGCCTGGGAAGAGACAAGCTTGGAGCATTTACCGCAGTCACTGGTTTGCTCGATGACTCCGTGAGGTGAATTAAACATCAAACTTCATTTGCCTTCCAGGGAAGGTGAAGATTCAGCAGATTCAGGGCTTGGTAAAGGCCCGGTTAATACGCTCCCTGGCAGAGATTCCATTGGATTCACCGACATGGATTTAGGCAGATGGGAGAGTGTTGCCTCGTTGCAGGAACGAAGGCAGGAGGGAGGTGCTTCTCCGCTCTGTGGTGGGAGGGCAGCAGACAGGGACCTCCCTCCCTTACACTAGTGACAGGGGACAATCAGTGACATACTACACCCATTGGCTTTTCTGACCTGGTGTCCGAAGTAGGTTGGCAGCAGTCGGCAGCAGGATGGAGTGGAAAAGCCAGTTGCAGAGCCAGGCAGACCTGGGATTGAATTCCGGTTGCCTCTCTATTTACATGGCTTGGGAAGTTATTCAATTTCTCCAAGCTTCAGTTGCCTCCTTGGTCAAATGAGAATAATCGTAATATTGTCAGCATGAAATGAGCAAACAAATGATACAGTAGCCCACGAGGGATGCTGATAACGTGGGTTGCATTCATTTGCTCATTCATGCTTTCACTCATGCTTATATACTTTGTTTCATAATTATTTTTTTTTATTTTTTTTAAATTAAAGTTTATTGGGGTGACACTTGTTAGGGAAGTTACATGTGCTGAACACAATGTGAGCTATAGATCATGTATTACAGAACTGTATATGCTTTGTTATTCATCTCCTTTTACCCTCCACTCCTCTTCGCCCCCTTTTTCGGAATGTTAGGGAGCAGCAAGGACCCCGGAAAAGAGCCCAGAGCACTGCATTAGTTTAGAAGCGTCTCCATCTGTCCAAACTCCCTCACCCCCTTGCCTTAGAGAAAACACCTATGTCAGCTGCTCTGTCATCTCCTCCGTCTGTGTAGGAGCCCCTCCTCTCTATTCCCACACCCCTGTGCTACCACACGTGACCAATCCATCACGCTGGACCACAGTGGCCCCCCTTCTTGTCTATCCTCTCCATCGACTGGGCACCAACCCTGGAAGTGACACATCCTGAGCACGCAATAGCATTTCTCTTGAATAAATTATTCAATAGACTGGGGTCACTTCCACTTTCTGGACCTCAGTTTCCCCATCTGTGAAACGAGAGGGTTGGAATAGCTGTATTGTAGGAACAGTTTCAAGCCCCAGTGTTCCATTTCTCTGTGGAGCTAGAGAGCGAGGAGAAGAAACAGAGACACATCGATTAATTTAGGAAGTGGTAATGAGCGGGCACCACGTCACCACTAAGGAATGCAAGTTAGCTTGACCCGTTGTCATCAGGTAAACAGGGCAGTGCCATCAGGCCTGGGGCAGAGCTCCCTGGGCAGCAGTGGTCAGGATTGTCCAAGGGGTGATAGGTGGGTCACAGGAATCCAGATTCCCTAAAGAGGGGCAGGTGGAGGCCAGACCTTTTCGGGAACCAGAACCAAAGAGCAGGACTCAAGGCTGAGTGGGCAAGAACAGGTTTGGGGTATGGAGTCAGGATCTCAGACCTTCGCGAACAATGCTGGAGGGCTGAAACTCGGGGAACAATGTGCTGCCTGCAGCAGCCTGCAGGAACTGTGCCCCACATTGGACCGGCCGGGAGCGTGCGTACCACCCAGAGTCTGAAGCTCCCTGTTGCCTCTGCCTTGGCCAGGTTCCTGGGGAAACTCAGAGATGGGCAGGGGGCAGAGCCTCTGTGGAGCCTACTGTGGGGAGCTGGGGATTTAGGGAAGCTGAGGCCTGCGATGACCCGTTCTGAGGAATATACTCAACCCACACCCCTGCAAATCCTCCCCCTGAGAAGCACACTTGCCCACAGCACCCCGGTGCTGTCACACCCCGACGCTGGTCCACGCAGGACCCTCACGCAAACTGTTACTCTGACACACACCAACAACTCTGACTTCAGAGACCCACAGACAGATACACACTTCGTTTTCATCTTGGTTGATGTTTCTGAAACATCGATATGCTACCTAGATGAGCCCTCTAGGGGCTCAGCGTACACATTCACGTCAGCACACAAAGACATGGGCTAGACTCACGTTGTATAAAGCCTGTCCCCAGTGCTTTGGATTCCCGAACATTCCCATAGAGACACACACATGGGAGCTCATGCGTGGTCATGCATGCACGTACCTACACACAGAATCCCGGGAGACATGCAGATAGAGCCCGCGGGTCCTCTTGGAGTCCACTCTGGCTCTGTCAGAAGGCTGTAGAACCCCTAATCCTCTTCCCGTTTGTGTGGCCAGTGTAGAAGCATTGCTCTACCCACAGTCTCGAAAGAGAAGCCTTCCCAGTCTTTTATAGGGACTTTATTTTATGGCAACATTGTTAGCTGACATTTATGGAGATTCGATCAATAAATTAGATACTGCTTGTAATGAGGCATGGCTGCCTTATGTTTGCTTAAGAGCCCTAAGGGCTCAGACCTCAAACTGGAAGTTTTAGACCTCTGCCTCTGTCTACACACACACACACACACACACACACACACACACACACACACACACACACACTCCTGTATAAAATGTCATCTTAGTCGTGCTGGGAAGTAAACTACTATTTGCATTTTGTTTCTTCTTTGCCTCCCACGGAGGAAGCTGGATGTGTGATGGGGTTTGAGGGATTCTAGTCTCAGGGCCTTAAAAGGTGGTGTGTCCTTGGAAGAGAGAAAGGACGAGCATCGGGGGTGAAACGACTCTGCTCCCCTTGGGTAGAGGAGAGAGGTGCCTGGACTCAGAGATGGAAAACTTTCATTTCTCCATTCACTTCATTTCTCCATTCATTTCATTTCGCCACTCTTTGCAAGCCACAGTCCCCCTTGAGCACCCTCTGTGAATCTGCCCACACCGGAGTTGAAGGGGAGACTAGAATTAGGAGTGGGAGGCAGGCTGAGGAAATGCCCCCGCAGAGCCTGCCATCCTTCTCCCTGCGCTGTGCTCTACCGCCCATTCAGCTGTAGGGAACCCACAGGTTCACAGAGAATTGTGACCATAGAGGGAAGAAGCTATTCCCAGGCAATGACTACTCCTGGAAACAGAACATGGAGCTGCCAGTGTCAACTGTCAAATCATCTTCCACCCCCTCACCTCGTCAGTCCCCATTTTAACAATCTGGCTTAATGTTGGCCCTCTGGGGCTGGCTTTTGCTTTCTCTGGGGAGTGGGCTTCAGGACCGTTTAGAGGCAGTGGATGTCACCCCATCCTTTGCTAAAGCAGAGTGTGCAGTTGAGGGGCTCAGGCTGCCTTCTCCTCTGAGGAAACGTAACTTCCTTCCTTTCGTAATGTCGCCAGCACCCCCAGGCTGCGATCGTTGTTGTCTGCCTTTGGGCTCCACACGCTTGTCTCCTACCTCTCTGCCCATCTACTTTCTCCCGGCCTGTCTACGATCCGATTCCAACAGTCATTGTCTTATGAAGGCTTCCCATGGTGGGAAGCTCCTGGTACGTTCTCTGTCCTACGCCAAGCTGCCAGATCTCCAGACATTGCCTATCAAGCATGTCACAAGGCCCTGGCACTAGACCAGGATGTCCGCAGCCTGATCAAGAGAATGCACAAGGTACATGAGACACCTTCCCACCTTCTGAGTTTTGGAGGCTAGAGCCCTGAGGGTGAGAAGACCCTGGGAAGTCCGACCAGTCCTGCCAAGGAGGTCCGTCCCTCGTCAGAGATACTGTCTGAAAGAGGAGCACAGTGGTTTCAGGGGGGCCCAGGGAGAAAATCCTGAGGGTCCTGAAGAAATGAAGTCCGTCTGAAGCCCGATGTGGATAGAGCTAATCCAGTTGAATCAGGCACCCTATACTCTCGCACAGTCTCATAGGAGCGTGCTCTCTCAGTCATTTCCACATCCTTCTTGGGGAAATTTCTGATGCCCCCCTCCTCCCCCTTGAGGCCCAGGAGTCTTGAGGGGGTTGACTCAGGTCCTCTGTGCCCAGGACCCATCCCTCTCCTCCCAGCATCCCAGGCTGGAGCAATGTGGGAACCAGAGCAACTTGCTCCCTTTCCCAGGCAACCTCCCTGCCTCTCTGGAAGCATTTGGTTCCCTCTGGCCTCCCCAGAATGCTCACCGACATCGTGTTCTCTGGCTCTCCTCCCCGAGTCTCTCCTCCAGCTGATGGACAGGCAGAGGGGAAAATGGCCCTTGTAGAACATCTTTGTCTGATATTTAGGCCTAGGTGTGTGCTCTTGACACTCGAAGGACTTTTTCCTTCAAAACTTGTTTTGTTGATTTCAAGAGTCTATAATGCCGTTCTAAAGCTGGCCAATGGCAAGGCGTTACTGCCATAGGAGCCCTATCTCAAGGTAACGACGCCCTGGTCCCTGCTGATCCCTCAGTGGGGGGGGTGGGGTGAAGGCAGGAGTGACACGGTCCATGGAGCAAAAACATATCCGTTAGTGCTTCCCAATTTCATCCTGTCTCACAGATAAGAAGCAAAACCTTCCAATAAAGGGCTTTCTGTGGGCTAATGGAAGTGTGTCTAGGGTGGTGCAGGAACAGAGCAAAGGGGACACCTAACGCTCAGGTCTTGGGGAAGAAGTAATGGCCCCTTCAGAAAGGTGGCAAGTGACCCACGCTGAGTCTTCAAGGATGAGTAGGAGTTAGTCAAGCTGGCAGGGGGCCAGCACGTAGATCGGCATGGAGGTGAGAGAAAGTGTGACAGTGGGAAGGACAGCACTGGGATAAACGTCGG
This sequence comes from Rhinolophus hipposideros, assembly GCF_964194185.1. Lineage (NCBI taxonomy): Eukaryota > Metazoa > Chordata > Mammalia > Chiroptera > Rhinolophidae > Rhinolophus > Rhinolophus hipposideros. The sequence goes on along the minus strand of NC_138066.1, from coordinate 20,467,266 downwards.
AGCTGGGAGTCTGGGTTGGAGTTCCAGCTGCACCACGGCCCCTCAAGACTGTCTTCTTCTCTTGCAGCCTCAGCTCCTTCATTACCGTGTTTTCCTGAAAATAAGACCAGGTCTCATATTAATTTTTGCTCCAAAAGACGCATTAGGGCGTATTTTCAGGGAATGTCTTAGTTTTTCATGTGCAACGATCTACATTTATTCAAATACAGTCGTGTCATCTTCTTCTGGGACATTGTCATAACGTACTAAAGGTGTCCGTCTGGCTGACAATCTTAACTGTGGCTTATTTTCGGGGTAGGTCTTATTTTCGGGGAAACACGGTAGGAAGATGGCAGTCCCCCAGGAAGGATGAGTTCAGCAGACCCCGCCTCAGGTTCTGAAGCAGATGTGAGAGCAGAGCCTCCCTGCTTCGGTTTCAACAGGAATGCATGCTGTGATCGGTCAGTGATGTCTGCCAGTGTTCAAGGGGACAAGGGACAAACACATGCCACGTCTTCAGCATTCATAGGTTCATGACTAGTAGGGACTAAATATTAGCTAATGGGGATGGAATGAGACACTGCCCACAAAAGCATTTCCCACAGTGCCTGGCACATGGGAGTGGGGCAGCTATGATGAGTATGAATCCTTTCCTCTCCATGTGTTTGGTCCAACAATCACGGAGCAAGGGGTGAACCCTGCCAGACTTTCTCGGGAACCCTCGCAGTCTGCCTGGATCCCGGCCCCCTGGCTCTCCTCCCAGGCTCCACACCGAACTGAAGAGAAGGATCAGGGGTGACAAATACAGGGAGAAGAACCAAGGCAGGTGTCCGAGGAGCCGGGCAATGGACTTTAATGATCGGTAATTGCTTTTCCAATTGGCCTCCAGGTTGGAATAATCTCATTACATGAGCTACGGAACCTTGTGACTCAGCCTGAGAAAAACATGTTACGTGGATCTGTTCCTTTCCTAAAGTCTTATGCAATTTGCACACCTTCCTCCATGGAAGCTTTCCTGCAAAGGGATTTCTGCTCCCTGGGCTGTCCTGAGAGAAAGGAGACCCAATGGGACAGGACAGTCATTCGTTTTTGAAAAAACAATAAAAAGGGGAACTTTTCTTATACCCTTTGTTGCTATACTAGAATGTGTGTGCGCGTGCGCGCCTGTGTAGAGTTTGCTTCAGAAATTGTCCTTCCAAGATGGGCCTGTCGTTTAAGGGGCCACACAGGAATCCTTCAGTGCATGCCCTCAGAATCTTCTTATATGAAGACATCCATCTTTCTTCCATTTCATCATAAATGTCATCTTCTGCCCGGAAAGAAAAGATCCCAGGATTTGGCCGCTAACTCGCATCCTTAGAAATTAGACCATCTACTCCGCTTCTCTGTAGCTGAGTTTCCCAGTCTGCCCCACGGGTGGTGGCGCCTGCTCCAAGGACTCATGGAACCGTTGTGAGAATCCCATGAGCTCTGAAGTCACCCTAAGGAGGAGGGAGATGGGCAACTCTAAAGCGGAGTTGTGTCCACACCAGTGGTGCCCAAACTTGGCTGCATATTAGAATCAGCTGGGATCTTCAAACATGGCTGATGCCTGGAGCTCAACCGCAGACTTTCTGATATAATTGGCTATGTAGTACAACCTGGGTATCGGGATTTTTAAAAGCACCCCAAGTGATTCTAATGTGCAGCAAAGTTTGGGAACCACGGGGACAGACTGGGACTTTCTTTTGTCCTCCTCACAACGGCCACCTCCAAATTCTCTGAAATGTCAAAAGATCCCCTCTGCCAGAAACATCTTAAGACTCTGGCCTGCTGCCAAGCACTTTCTCAACACTTTGCCCCGTAAACTGCCTCCTAATGAGCCATGAAAGAGCTTAAAAAATATCTCACAAGCCACACTGTACAAGTGATTTTTCTTCCAAATGCATAGATTTAGTTCACCTGCGAGCATTAAAAAGCAGAAGGTTAATGTCTGTGCTCAAGGAAGAGAAATCTAAAGTTCTTTCCTACTCAGGTGTCCCCACCACTACCACCCACCTAGGAGTGTGAGAGCAGCACAAGGGGGCTCAGTTTCTAAGTGGGTGTGAGAGCAGTGCTTGCTTTATGGAGATGACATCTGGGCACTAGTTCAGGCTCAGTGGGAATGTGTGCTGTGATCTATTCGTGATGTCTGCATGTGTGCAGACAGGGGAGGAATCACACCATATCAACTCTTTAGCATTCATACGTGAATGAAGTCCAGAGCCAACTTTCTGCTGTGGCGCGGCAGCTGTCATTTCTTCTTGAAGGTAAACATGTCATACACAAGCTTTGGAGCTGGGTTCCCTGCTGGATGGCATGGACCTCTGAAGGGTGTCCATCCTCAGTATTTGGTTGACCATACTCACGCCAACCCATGAGATGTATGTGAACAAGGGATGTACAAACCTACTTATACCCGAGAGAGGGAAGGAGAGAAGCCTTGTGCTCATCCATTTTTTCTATCCAAGCCCTCTCACCCTTTCTTCCCTTAGCCAAAGGCTGCTTCTAGCCAAGGCTCAGTCAGCCATTCCACCTTAGGGCAAGCTTTGGTTGATGCTCTCGGAAGTGTGTGCATGAGACACCCGGGGATGGGTGCTTTTCTTCACCTGTGAAACCACACCACTGGGGGCTTCCCTAGTCCAGGCATACCCCGTAGCAGCCACCACCTCCTGGGCGCCCTTTTCACACATCCCCCCTTCCCATGCATTCAGCTCTAAATGCACATCCTCCCCTGGAAGTATGTGCACCCCAGAACACCAGTTTTAGATATCCAGGCCCCAGTAGCCTGCAGGTATTCAGGCCTGGGCTGAGAAGCAGGTCCATCCATCAGGCAAAGAAAGTGCAGGGAGGAGAGTACAAGTGATACTGTGACTTAGACCCAGGGTCACTCTGCGAGGTTCTCAGTCTCAAGTCTGACTGGAAGGGAAGGAACTCAGGACCTTGGCTGGGTCTTGGGGTGGGGAGAACTGAGTTCTCCACCCTGTTGATGGGATAAAGGAGGGTGGCTGAAGAGTTCGGCAAGACAAGACTGGCACAGGAAAACGAATGAATGAATACTTTGACAAAATGCAATAATAAAGAAAGGTTGATTGAGAATCAGAGCAGGCCTGGATCTCCAGATGGGGACATCAGAGGGCATGGAAGGCAGGGGCAGCGGGGGTGGGGGAGGGTTCCTGTGACCAGGTTCCTGTCATGTACAATAAGCACTGTGCGAACCTCCCTTTCCATACCATGTATCTAATGCCTCCCATTTCAAGGGAGACGCCACAGTAGATAGGATCAAGTATCACCCTCCACGTTTCACAGATGGGAACTAGGCCCAGAGAGGGTAATGATGTGCTCATCACCACACAGAGAGTAGAAGCTTATGAAGAGATGGGCATTGTCCTCATCCCAACACCCGCCCCTGCTGCCCACCTCAGTGACACTGCACTTCTCATGGTTCCCTCAAGTGTCCCCTCTGTGCACCTTTGCCTCAGGGGCTTTCTCTCCTTGGAATCTCCTCCCCTCACCACCCCAGCCTCCCCTTAACTGGAAACTCATGTTCATGCTTTCGAAAGCCTACTCAGAGTCCTGTCCTCTAGAAAGAATTTCTTTGGTTGACGCTTTTCATTCATTCATTCATTCATTCATCCACTCAACATCCTTTTATTTAATACCTATCATGTACGAGGCGTGACACTAGACACAGAGACACAGCAGGAAGCAAAGCAGAGACATGGACCCAACCCTCACAGAACCTAGAGTGTAATGAGAAGGCACGTATTAAATCACGAGCCAGGCACACAATGATATAATGACCTCTTGTATTGATTGATTTCAAGAGAAAATGCAAGATATATTGAGAAAGTGTCTAAAGTGCTTACTGCCTTGGATAGTGTCAAGGAAGTCTTCTCTGAGGAAGTGGTGGTCAAGTTTCAAGCTGAAAGATGCGGAATGTTAAAGATGAGGGCATTGATTAATATCGTTGAGGGCTTCTGAGTTCCGTGCTTTCCAAATACTTTGTGTGTATCAGCTCATGTAATCTTCACAACAACCCTGTGAAGGTGCACTAGTATTATACCCATTTTACAGATGAGGAAACTGAGATACTTAGAGGGGAACTAACTTGCCCCAAATCACAGAGATGGGAGTTGGAATTTGGATACAACCCTCAGGCTCCAGACCCATTGCACTTAGGACAAGAAGAAAGAACATGCGTGAAGGATCTGGAAAAATCATAATAAGCAAGGAGGAGAGGACATAATATAGATGGAGGTTCAGATGCGAAGCCTGTGGGCCCTGGAAGGGTTTTGGATTTTGTTCTAAGTGTAATAGCCATCCATCCATCCATCCATCCATCCATCCATCCATCCATCCATCCAAAGGGTTTGAGTGAGGGAGTAACATGGTTACATTTGCAGGTTAAAAAGTACATGGTTGCTTCAGTGAACAGATGTGTATGAGGAGGATGGGGAGGGGCACAACATCGGAAGTGGGGACACGAGTAAGAAGTCATTTTCGCTAGTTTAGGAAAAAAGGGAGAGACAATGCAAAAGGGAGAAGAGGAGAGAGAGAGAGGCAGAGAGAGAAACAAACGGAACCATTCCTTCTGGTTTATCATGCACCTTCTCTAGACAGCTTGTGTTGTAATTGATGGAGTAAGGCCTTGTCTCTCCTGCCGGGCAGGGAGCTCCAGGAGAGTGGCAGGTCTGTGCTATTCCCCCACCTCTGTCTCCGCAGCACATAGCATGGGGCTGCCACAAAGCAGGTGCCCAGCCAATATTTGCTGACTGTCTGAACGAATTATGAATGAAAGACCTAATGACAGTAAGCCACTACCTACAGCAGTACAGAATCCACCCCCCTAAATCCTGTCACCTGCTCAGTACCCAGAACTTTCCTCAGAAAGCACACCAAACCAAGTATCTGCTCCCCACCCAAACAGCCAGTGATTTAATCACATCAGTGGAAAGGACCCCTCGAGCTGGGTGCCTGGCATCATGTAGGGAAAATGACTGGCTGATGAGCATCTCCACATTTTCCTGGAGTGTCGGGGGGAAGGCAGTCTGTGGCTGTCTTGGCTGGCAGTGGTTCCCTTCTGCCTCTGAGCTGATGGCAAAGCAGATGTGTGGGAAAGGCGGCCAGCTTTGTCTTTCAGGTGGAGAGTGCTGCCTTGTCAGGAAATCCAGTTGGTCCTCAGATTTGGGATGTGATATTTATCACGGCAGTGACAGTGTGCAAACATGACACGGGCCTCTTGGGTATTCTGCAGATGCTGGAACTGTTGTTCAAATACACAACTTCTTGAGCAGAACTGTGGGCAGAAATCTTCCAGCCGGCACTAGCTCAGAAGCCAGAGCTCTGACAGCCAGAGAGCCGGTTGGCCAAAGAGAGGCTCCTTTGGCAGGAGACCCCATCTGGGATGCAGGGAAACCAGAAAGCCGGCCCTCAATGTGGAGGTTCTGGAAGGCCTCAAAGGGCTGCAGTATTATTCAGAAAGACTGTGCTTCACCCCAGATTTAGGAATGGAGAGATTTGCATTTCTAAAGACCTCCTGGCAACATCCTTTAAGGAGCAGATTCTTTAACATGTTACAGATGGATACTTTGGGCAAAGATTCATGCAGTTTTCAGGAACCTATTGGTGGTAGAAACCAGTTGGCGAACTATGGCCCATGGGTCAAATTCGCTTACTGCCTGTTTTCGTATGGCCTGTGAGCTAAGAATGTCTTTTATATTTTTACATGGTTGGAAACACATCACAAGAAGAGTGATATGTTGCGGCACGTGAAAATTGAATCACATTTAAATTTGAGTATCTGTAAATAAAGTTTTGTTGGCACACAGCCGCACTCATTTGTTCATATTGCTTTCAGCTGCTTTTATGCTAGAAGGGCAGAGTTGAGTGTTTGTGACGGAGACCAGATGGCCCACGGAGTCCAAAATATTTGCTATCGGGCCCTTTAAAAAAAAAAAGTTTGTCAGTCCCTGGTTTGCATGATAAACTCTTGTGTCCATGAATATGAGTGTTTTCCTACGCATCCTGTCCCCTCAGGAGGTCCCTGTGGGAATGAGAGTGGGGGAAAGGGCTGAGTGTCTGCAGAAAGAGAGCGCGTCTCTGAAGGAACAGGTCGAAATACAGAATGATGTCTATACAGCTATTCTCTTGACCACTAAGAATGTGTGTGTGTGTGTGTGTAAGATGGAGCAGGGAATTGGAGCAAGATAGATATTTTTGCAAAATATGTTCAAGGTAATACTAGCTCCAAGGGATGTAGTAGGTGTGACATAAAAATGAATTTGGTGGTCAGATAAGCGTGGGAAGCCTCGATGAGCAAAACAAGGCAGGTTTTTTCCCCATGGGCCTCATGAATATTTCTCTGAGCTCATGTCCATTGCGCCCTTCGGAAAGGGGACTGCAGAAACAGCCTTCTTGTACCTAGTTGGTTGTGGAGAATATGTCATCTTTCATGATCCAGAGATACTGAGTGGCACCCATGTGCCGTGTTTACATAGTTCCTCTGCCGCTGGGTCTTTTACTTACCATAAAGGAGCTGGAAGATCCTTTCAAGAGGAATCCCAGTCGTTTGGGCCATTGGTCAGTCAGCCACATTGATACTCATTGTATTCAAAGACCGATCTCAATTCCTATGATCCTGCAGTTGAGGTTTCCCTATCAGGAGGCAGTGGGACTTTGGGAGACTGGCTAGGCTAGCGTCTGGAGCAACAAATGGGAACCTTTGCTGAGAAAATCAGACAGTCTTGTTACTTTCAAAAGGGTGACCTATGAAACCATTGACCAAACTCCCTTCTCTGAAAACAAGCTTTCATCTTGGGACACGTACCAGGGTTTTGAGAATCTGGGTCAATTAGAGAGCACGGCAGAAGTGACCCACCATCTGCAGAGGTTTCCTGGGGCAAAGTCAGTGCCATAAACCAGAAATATAGACCGACTGGAATATCAATCTGGAGGAGTTAGACAAAGAGGAAGAATTGAAAACAAAACAAAACAAAACCAAACACAGTGGCCCTTAAGAGAATTCAGAAGTATCAGACCAGAGCAAGAGAGATTAGGAAAGAAAACAAAAATGTTGAGGGGTGCAGCTTCTAGATGATGCCTGAGCTTCTGGAAATGCTTTTTATGGAGTGCCTGGAACATGAACTAGAGGTGAGCGGGGAGTTGTAAGGGCACCAGGCTGGCTTGGACCAAGTGAATCAACTGAAGGGTGGGTCACAGGATCCACAGCGCCATCAGGTAAATCACTGACCTGAGGTTGGTAAAACGAGAAGGAGGTCAAAGGTAGACGCAAAATTATATTTAAGGAGGACTATGGAGAGCCGAAGTAAATGCTGTTTAAGCTGTTGTCAGGTCTGAGGGATTGACAGAGAGCTAAACACGAAAGTCCCCACATCCAGGAGGCTGAGAGAGGAGGAACAGACCACAGGATGAGGCGCAATGTGGACTCGATAATGCTGCCGTGATGCCCACAGCGCCCCTCTTCGGGGTACCTGCTGCCATCACGCTCTCATTTAAAGGTGCTTGGTTTTGTGGCCCGAGATTGATGGGCAGCCTTTAAGCTTGGCCCTCACCTGTCCTCCAGCACCAGCAAAGCTCTTCTCATGGATGGAGACCTTTGTCCTTGGAAACTTGACTTTGGTGGCCATACGTTCTACACAGAGCCTTTCTCCCTTCCTGCACTCCTTTACTCATGGCAGGAAGGTTCCCCTTCCTGCACTCCTTTACCCATTCCCTTCTTGATAAGTTGCAGACTTATGCTGTGCAAAGCAGCATGCCACGTGGGTGGAAGTCTCTCGGTGGGTCCCTACCACATACAAAACAACTCGCCCTGATCCCAGATCCAGAGGCTGGGGTCTGGGAGGGGGCTGGGCGGCAGGAGCAGAGTTTTAAATGTCTGTCTCATCTTGGCAACTGAGCCACCTTCCTCTGAGGATTTCCCTGTGTGTTTACTGTAGTGCAATTAAATGTCTAGATAAATAACAGTTATTAAATGGGTAAATATATTCCTAATGCTAAGCAGAGCTAAAGCCTCCTGATCCATCTGCTGGACTCACTTGTTTATTTAGATCTTAGGGGAAAGGAGGACATGAGGATAATAACAGCTGACTTCCAACATGTCTTCCTGGTTGTTTAAAAGGGGAAAGGTCTCAGGCTGACTTCACAGGGAGCAAGGCAGCTATGGCTATTTCTCGATGTTTCCAAACAAAAATCTCTCGCATGCAAATACTGGGATCTCTTTCGACACTTCTCTTTGGGATATTAAAGCTGCGGAAATCACACAATTGAGCTGCCTTTCTGTCTCACACTGGTAGTCTTCAAATAAAAGGCTCCTGAGCTGTAGCTTAATCTGAATAGATGGTTTGCCAAATTAAAAAAAAAGAAAAAGTGCCAGTTAAGGATAATCAGGAGAATGTACCTGTGGAGTTTCCAAGCCTTTATCTTTCTTACTGCTGGTGAATTGAAGAACACAGTTATCTTGTGGGGCTTGTCTGCATGGAAAGCAGGTGAGGGAAATATGAGTTTTGTAGGTGAAATGAATTCTCTGTCAGTGAAAACACATTTCTGTTCTTGTGATAAATAGGAAGCCAAAGCTTTAAAAAATAAATAAATAAAAGTGTCAGTCTTGGCCAGGGCTTCTATTTCCTTACTTCAATTATTTCACCTTCTAGGAGTAAACATTATGTACCAACCTCATCAACCATAGTGAAGCGCCATGCCGAGTCACACTTACAGTTCCCTTGCAATTTATTACACTGCAAGTGCGTCTCCATCGAGGAAAATCCGAGATGTGGAAATCCTCATTTATGCAAACCTCCCTCCCACTCCGGTCCCATCACCCCCACACATGCTCAGAGGGAAACTGCCTGGCTTTTCTGATGCACGTCAAGTTGGAATTATGTTTATGTCTACTTTTTAGTCACACAGGTTTCCTCTCTTTGCCTCTGCTATTTTCACTTAAAATTAATAGTCAGAGATGTGCAGTGCGTAGAAATTCCCACATGCAATTACCCATCCGTCTTCCAGAGTTCCGCAGTTAACCAACCTGCAGGACTCTAAAACTTCAGGAATGCTTTCTTTTCCATGAGCATTTCCTCATCCCTGAGAAAAGAGAGCTGACTGACGTAGATGGATGAGCGAACGAGCGAGAGGTTACCAGTTATCCAAAGGAAGTACTGACATTCAAGATTGATCTTACTTTGGTCACGCACTTAAGACAAGGTCAAGGCAGACGCATGAGGGTGTTCACGTGGCTCCAGTTCCCTGCTGGAGTTTCTTCCCAGGGCTGGAGAGTCATGATGGAATTGCCTGCCCCTCACTCCCTGCCCCGACAGAAGAACTCACAAGAGGAAGGGCGATTGCCAGGAGCAGTGAGCATGGAAACTAAAGAGCCATAACTGCCACCCCTGGCCTCTGGGCCAACTGCAGACAAAAGCTAGGTTTCCATTCAATCATTGTCTCTGTTCCTCCTTCTGTTTCTAGAGGATTCTCCTGATTGAACCAATTACTATTTCAAATCCACAAAGATTGGGAAACAATTTGGGGAAAACCGGGCAGTTGATACTTTATGAATCCTTGTTATTAGAGCAGGCACAGACCTATTTATAAAAGAAATGACTCATGCTGCCTAGAGATGGACTTTTGACCCACCTTCTCTGTGGGCAGGGGGTGACAGGCAAGTTGGCAGGTCAGTGTCTGTAGGGGTCTCAGGCTTCACAATCTATTTACTTGGTTTTTAACGGACAGAGACCTGATTGGCTTAGGAGCTCAAAATCCCCGCCCTCCAGGGCTTTTCCCCACAATTCTCTGTTGTCCAAGTTTTATGAAAGCTAGCCTGAGAAACAGAATATTGTGAAGAGTAGTTTGAATAATATGTGGTTCGTACATCCCTCTAGATCAGTTCTACCCCAGAGAACTTTCTGTGGTGATAGAAATGCCGCGTACCTGTGCGGTCGAACACAGAAACCACTAGCCACACGTGGCTCTAGAGCACTTGCAAATGAGAAATTAAGTTGTAGATGTTACCTACTTTTAGCTACTTTAAATGTAAATAGCCATATGTGACCAGTAGCTATCAGAGCACACAATAAAGTTCTGGATAATAAAAACAAGAGTGCTACTGTTTACTGAGTGCTTCGTATGCACTGAGTGTTCCAGACGTTATGCTAAGCATGTCCAATATATCATCTCCTTTAACCCATACTTATATATAATATATATCCCCCCATTTTACTGAAGAGGACTGAAGCTTAAATGGGGCAAGTACTTGCCCAGCCTTCCTCACATAATAAGCCGTAGAGCTGGGGTGTGAATCCAAGTCTCTCTGACTGCAAACAAGCCTATGCATTTTACCCCTCGTTTTAGCTGAACTTGATGCAAATTCAAGACGAAGCACAAGCTATTTGACCATACTTCACTACCTGCACTGATTTCATTGCATTCCACTTTATGTAATTTGTGTTAAGAAAACAATAAGCTCTTTGAATTGAACAAATATAAAATTACGTTATAACATTTAATATTTTGTCAGGCTGTACATGATATCTCAGAAATTTTAGTGTGCCCTTCTCTCCCTCTCAATCCAAGTTAAGAATCTGCTATATCTGAGTTGTCCTTGAATATGTTGGTCTTGATTTGCATTGAAAAACGTGTCTTACAAAATGGTATTACATGTCTTGTGGAGATGTCGGAAAGATGTTGTTTGTTATACTATACCATATCCCCGTTATGATTACTCATGAGAGAAATTGTTTTCAGACCTAAGCATCAAGAAAAAGGAGACGCCATACATTTTGCAATGCTAATTATGCAACTAACTCTATTCCTTTGATGCGTCCTCTACCAGGAACCTCAGAGCTAAATTTTCATTTCGCTTTAACACCTATGTAGGAAACTGATTTGTGTGCCTGTTTTCAATTTCTCCTTTGACGAATCTTCCACCGAGCCTGTATTTCCATTATCTTGACTTTTACGTCATCAGATCTTTTCATTGCGTCTGTATACATTTGTATGATCATCTTCGAATTTTCTGTGCCGTATGCTGGGCTGGAAAGTTCACAATTGCTAGTCCATAGGCGGAAGAATTTAATCTCATCTTTGGTGACCATAGGATCACCCCAAACCCCCATAAGTCAATGTATTTTATTCATTTCGTGGTTTAGGAAGAGGGAAAATAAAGGAAGAATTTGATCATTACAGTTTGGTACCAGGAAAGAGGCCCTACGGGTTCCATCTTTGACTTGAAAGAGTAGAAAATGGAGTTAAGCAGGCAGAGAGGGTAAATGATGGTGTACAACTCAGGTCTCAGAATTTTAGATAATGAGCAACAGGCACAGGTACCTCTCTGTGGCTCTCCATCATAACCAGCGTCGGCGATGTGTTAATAGACTCCGCACTTGATTAATCCAGCTAGAAGTTTCCTGATCCATCATCTGCATATGGTGGTGGCATCAGCCCTGGGGAATCATTAAAGGAGTAACAGAAGCAGAACGAGTCCGAAATCTTCAAATCTATCAGGGAAGACAAGAAGCCAGCCACCCACCTCTAGAGGATGGGGACTGCTTTCAACCAAAAAAGGTAGCACCTATGTAAAAAATAAAAAATAAAATAAATTGGAAACACTTTTCTTTAATTATCTCACAGAGAGGGTATGTTGGTGGAAGAACAAATATTTGTATGTGGTGGTACGGTGGTAAATACTGTTGTAATACAAATCAGTGAAACCATGAGGCAAACTGGGATTTCAGCATGCTGCAGTGAATTGAATTGAATTGAATTGAATTGAATTGCATTGCACTGAACCACATTTAGTGATGTACACAGTTTGTATAAGAATGTTGACTTAGGTAGCCTGGTTCAGTTCAAGCACAGAAGAGAGCATCTGAGGAGGAATAAACCCAGCTCCCAGTTCTTCCCTTTAGAAATATCAGATCAGCAAGAGGTAGGACATGGAAGAGAAGGGAAGCCCTGCTAGTCCAAGAGTGGTCCTGAGGCAGCAACTTCAACGTCACCTGGGCGTTTCTTACAAGTACAGCCTCGCCGGCCCCATCGCAGACCTTCTGAACCAGGATCTGAATTTTAACCATATCCCCAGGCCATTTCTCTGCACTGTAAATTTTCAGAAGCACTGCTGTCAAGCAGCCTACATAGGAGTGTAAAGTCTGTGAAGGTATCTTAAGGTGTCCCAGTCACCTGTCTATCCAGTTATTTGTGAAACAGTTGCCAAGCATCTTCAGGGAGCAGGGAATGTTCTGAGCACCATGGGTGATGCACAGATCGATATGACTTTGTCTCAATCCTAAAGGAATTTGAAGTCTTTCGAGGGAGTGGTAGGAGAAACGAAACACATGTATATGGAAACTAATGGTAAAAAGATAACTATCATAAAAAGTGACCAAACAGGGATTAGGAGGAAAGATGGGCCGTTTAGATCAGGGTGTCAAGTGGGGGTGTTTAGGAGCTGGAGTTGCAGAGAGCAGAGCTGGGCGGGGGGAGTGGGTGAGGGCAGAAAAAGAACCAGGGGGTCCAGTTAGTCCCAATGTCTCCTCCCAAAATGGTGCACATTTTCCCACTTGAGAGCTACCTCTCCCTTCTCACACTGGGTGATGGCCCCTTGTTTTTCTCCTCTCTTTTTGGCCAAGGAAATCTGTCCTGACTCCTTTCTTCATCAGATCTGTGAGTGAATGATATCAGCTGTAGGTTCTGTGGGTCAGATTTTGAAGGACATCAAAGCCTTCTGATGATGGGGAATTCTGAGCCGCTGCTAACGTATTGCAAATCCTCTTTTCCCAAAGGGTTTTCCTTCTTGTGCATGAAGCTGACAGGAGAGATCCTTTTCTTTTTTCAATTTTTATTTATTTATTTATTTATTTATTTATTTATTTATTATTTATTTATTTATTTATTTTAGTTAAAGTTTATTGGGGTGACACTTGTTGTAAAGTTACATAGATTTCAGGTGTACAATTCTGTATTACATCATCTATGAATCCCATTGTGTGTTCACCACCCAGAGTCAGTTCTCCTTCCATCACCATATATTTGATCCCCTTTACCCTCATCTTTCTCACCCACCACCGCCTTACCCTCTGGTAACCACTAAACTATTATCTGTGTCTATGAGTTTTTGTTTCTCATTTGTTTGTCTTGTTCTTTTGTTGTTTTGGGTTTATATACCACATATCAGTGAAATCATGCGGTTCTCTGCTTTTTCTGTCTGACTTATTTCACTTAGCATTATACTCTCAAGATCCATCCATGTTGTCACAAATGTTCCTATATCATCTTTCCTTACCGCCGAATAGTATTCCATTGTGTATATGTACCACAACTTCTTTATCCATTCATCTATCAAAGGACATTTTGGTTGTTACCATGTCTTGGCCACCGTAAACAAAGCTGCAATGAACATTGGAGCACACGTGTCTTTATGTATAAATGTTTTCAGATTTTTTGGGTAGATACCCAGGAGAGCGATTGCTGGGTCATATGGTAATTCTATTCGTAATTTCTTGAGGAACCTCCACACTGCCTTCCATAGCGGCTGCACCAGTCTGCATTCCCACCAACAGTGTATAAGGGTTCCTTTTTCTCCACAGCCTCTCCAACACTTGTTACTATTTGTCTTGTTGATGAAAGCCATTCTGACTGGGGTGAGGTGATATCTCATTGTGGTTTTCATTTGCGTTTCTCTGATGATTAATGATGTTGAGCATTTTTTCATATGTCTATTTGCCATTTGTATGTCCTCTTTGGAGAAATGTCTCTTCAGGTCGTCTGCCCATTTTTCAATTGGGTTGTTTGTGTGTTTTTTTGTTGTTGAGTTGTATGAGTTCCTTGTATATTTTGGATATTAACCCCTTATTGGAGGCACTGTTTTCAAAAATCTTCTCCCATTCAGTTAGTTGCCTCTTTATTTTGTCGATGGTTTCTTTTGCTGTGCAGAAGCTTTTAAGTTTGATATAGTCCAATTCAACATTACCAAAACCTGGCAAGGATAACACAAAAAAAGAAAACTACAGACCAATATCTCTGATGAATACAGATGCAAAAATCCTAAACAAAATAGCAAATCGAATGCAACAATACATTAAAAAGATCATTCATCACAATCAAGTGGGGTTTATCCCAGGGGCACCAGGATGGTTCAACATACGCAAATCCATCAATGTGATACATCACAGAAATAAAATAGAGATCCTTTTCTTTGAGAGGTGGCACAGCACGGTAGTTAAGAGACAGGTTCTGGAGTGAGATAAAGTTAGATGTATAACCTTGAGAAAGTTTCTTAACCTTGCTCTGTTTCCCTTTCCCATCCATATGGTTGGAATAGTAATACCTGCCTCATGAACCTGTTAGCAGGATAAAAAACATTACTATATGGAGAGCACTTCAAAGAATTGTTGACATGAAATAATGTTCAATAATGTCTGCTATTGTTATGGTCCTCTCTCCAAAGTTTCCTGAAATTTCATGGTAACAAGAATCACCTGGGATGTGTTTTATATATACCATTTCCCAGGATTGTCCCCCAGAAATTCTGGTATTATGAATGTGAATGCTCCCTGGAATTTACATGTTTAACGAATACTCCTTGATGATTCTTACTGTCAGAGAAGTTGGAGAAATAACTTGACTAACATGCCCGCCCTCTGGAAATGGGTACAGCAGTCAAAAGGAGTTGTTTCCCGTCTTTTTTGGTAGGGAATTAGTGTCTGTTTCTTGTGCAAGTTGTGCTGGGAATCCGTACACACCAACGGAGGGAGGCAGTGACGCAAGGTGGAAAGCACAGAAGCTCTGGAGTCGGACAGGCCTTGGTCCCAACCTGGCTCTGCTGCCCCTAGAACTGTGATGCATGTTGTATAGCCAAGATCAGGTACCCTGTGATATCCAACATGCAAAGGGGAGTGGTGCACTTGGAATTGAGTCTCTCCAGGGCATGGGGACCAGCAAGGCAATGCTGATGGAATGTCCCGACCTAGAAGCTTGGCTGGGTCTCTCCAGAAACTTAAGTGTAACCAGAAAATCAAGGCCTGAGATGCAAGTGCTGATGAAGAGATCAGGGGTCAGGCCAGGTCAAGCAAGTAGTAGAGCATGGAGGACCACCTAAGTCAGAAGGAGCGGGGAGGTCTCAGAGGTCTCTGTGGGTGTGGTTTGGGCTCCAGGACATCTGTGGAGAGAATAAGTGATGCCAGCCATTGGGGAGCACTGATGAGAAGCTATTTGCTTGATGCCCTCTTTCACGCTGAGTCCAGCCACAGCATGGCCAGGCCCCCGATGTTTGTGCAGACACAGGTAGGCCGTCATGATTGGCTGGGCAGGTTGTGTGCTGCCTAACCCAAGGCAACACCATTTGCATTGCAGTCCATGTAGAGAGCATCCTTCCGGGTTATCCACTACAAACCTATTCAATTGTGTATGGTCACCCTGAGACTAGCTCATGTGACTTGTTTTTGCTACAAGCCAGAGCAGAAGTGCCAGGCTATCGCTCCCAGTGGCATTGTGAGTCCCCTGCAGTAGGCCAGCAGTTTGGAGAGGAGTAAAAGCAGAAAATAAAATGTTGTGGGAGCCAACCCAGGCAGATGGAACCAACGCAGGCAGATGGCCCGCATGTCACACTCGGATCCAGATGGAGCCACATCTAAGGGGTCTGGCCCACAGGGAGGGCTGGGCCCATCATTTCTGTGTGCCATGGGGGGTTCTCATGTTGTAGCCACTACATAGCATTTGTCCATATACATGCATGGAGCCTTCTTATCCCCACTTTCCTTTATTTTCCTCCTGGACATTTATCACCCTCTAACATCCTATACAGTATATGTTTTTAAGCTATTTCTCCCACCTAGAATAAAAGCTCAACTAGTGCCTGGCACACAGTTGGCATTTGATAAATAATTGTGGCCTATGGAAGGATGGAGGGATTAAGGAAGGAATACACAAATATGTCTCTGAGTTAAATGAGGGCTCTTACCAGGCCTGGGGGTACAGGGAACAAGTCTACCTACAAAAAAGAAAGAGTAGGAAGAATAAGTGGGAAGTCAAGATGCTTGTCAAACCTGTTGGGGTTCAGAACTCCTGTCCTGCTGGGACCTGAAGGCATGAGGCCTGTTGAAGCGACAGGGGCACAAAGTTTTCTGGGCCCCACTGAGCCCCCCTCCTTCCAGCCCCAGTTCCAACCTGCTGTGACCTGTCTGCTTAGGAACCAGCCTAATGACACCTCCACGGCCCACAGCTATGCCAGGCTCAGTCCCCTCAGCCCAGAGCTGGCTTTCCCCCGGCCCTTGCAAACAGCAGAGAGCGCTGGTGGCTAAGGAGCCACCGTGGGTTTGCAAGACGCTGGAAATGTTGTCTACATCGAGCTGCAGGATGCGCTCCTTTCGTGACTGTTTAAAACCCAGGGATGTGATAACCTTTAGGCAGAGCCCACAGCACATTCCTGAAGATGATTTCCTGCCACAGAACACACAGACAGGCAAGTGAATAAGCGAGCAAATCCAGCCCCACTCCCGTTGGATGCCAGCCTGAGCCCATGCTCCCGCGCTCTGCGGAGCCAGGTGCTGGGTGTGTGTTAATTGGATGAACAGTCTCATTCGCATGATGGCTTTGATTTGTGCTTTGGGGTACTTCATCAAGGTTTCTTAAACACAAATTGATCTCTGCTAATTCATGCAGCACCACTGAATATTTTGACACGCGACACCTCCTCCCTTCAGAAAATCTGTGCAGGCTGACAAGCCAGATGCCCTCCTCCCTACCCTTCTGCAATGTTCCCGGCGCCCAGAATTCCTGTGTAGACCCCTCTTCTGGGGAGTCTTTCTGCACAATTATCGTAGCCCATTTTCTTCCCTCCTTCTCCCTCCTCTGGCCCCAACTTTCTTCCCTCTTCAACTTTTGTTCCAACATCTACTTCTTTCTCTGCATCTCCTCATCTCTATAGATAGAGATCCTTTCATCTCTCTCTTGTCCTTTTCCCATTTTATTTTATTTTTCCTGCATCAGTAAAACCGGCCCCTTTCCTTCCCTTCCTGCCTTCCTCTCCTCAGCTGCCACCTTCTGTCATCACCTCTCTCCATTTACTGCTTTGCACGCTATGATTTTCCCCTCTCCTAGGTTCTCTCCCTTCCTGGCCACTGTTCCCCTGCTTAGGCAACCTATGGGTGACAAAGTCTCCCTCTGTGAGTTCTGAGGAGGAGAACACAGATACTAAAGGGTGATTGAGAAACCCTGACCTCCTTCCCTGTTATAAGCACTGAGCAGTGTCCCCAAAGGCCAGGAATGCAGACTCAGAGCAGAAAAAGCATGCCCCTGTCTTAGCCCCCCAAGCAGCCTTCTGTCTGCAGGCAGATAGAACCAGGGAAGTGCAAACTCATGCCTCAGCAAATTACCTTGGTCAGGCGCTCTGAGCAGCAGTTAGCGTTTATGAGAATAAACTATCGGTTGGATGAATGAATGAATCCATCAATACTGCAGGCAGAGCTGCGCATCACATCAACATTCGTATTCGTTTATTAATGATCAATCATGGACCAACTTTATACATAAATCTAAAGTCATGACAATAACAATTATACAATAAATCTACAGCCTATATCCATCAAAGTAGCAAGCTGCAAATATACTGCCTAACCTATTCCCCGAGCCATTTTGCATTCCTATCTTATTTCACTCTCCCAGTGCCTAAAAGGGATCTCATCCTGCCCCGGGCACACGCGGCGCAGTGCTAATCACGCCCGACGTTTCCACAACGTCTCAGCTCCACGCCCTCACATGTGCTCTTACATCGGCCTGGACTATGCATTCCTATCGTCTCTTCCTAACTTTTTCTTGTTCATCACTTAGGACCTAGTTCAAGAGTTACCTCCGTTCGGAAACTTCCCCTGGTCTATACAGCAGAATGTCTCATTCATTTCTTTGTGCAGCCTTTGGATGTGTTGAGAGTTGGAGCCGTAGTCCTGAGCAAGAGGGAAGGGGTTCTGCCCTGTCGCCCTCATGTGGAGCTGCATATCCTGCAGCATGCACGCAACGTGTCAGCATTGCCAGCACACTTGCTTCTAGCTCACCCACCATGTTGTTCTTGCTATGGGAGGCACCGTACTTGACTCCTCTGTGTATAATAAATGTCAGTTCAATGAATGATCGAATGAATGAGGAAACAGAGGCCCAGAACTGATTTGCCCAAGATCACAAGCCAGGAGCTCAGGGTTTCCACCTGCTCATCCCCTGCCAGCATTCCCCTGGATGTCAGAAGCACCTTTTCCCTCATCCCATACGTGCAGCTCAAGCCAAGCTTTCACCCGGCAATGGATGGAGCCCAACAACTAAGGGGGGAAAAAACCTCGAATGATTCTCGCAGCATCATTTTCCAGCATCAGATGGATGGTGGGAGTATCCGATTTTTTATATTTAAAGACAACAGTCAAACAGACTCAGCATTTAGTCTGGTTCTAGCGTCTGCATTATAGTTAATGTTCATTTATAGTTGGTTAGCTAATGTTCATTTTCTTTGCAATATCAGTACTCTCTTGATATTATTATTATCATGAATAGTTACCAGCTTTGAGGGCCAAACCTGTAATATTATTTCTTGTTCTAACAAAATTCCTGAACTTTAAGGATTAGCCTTATTTTGCCAGTAAACAAACGAGGACTCTGATTGGTGCAGTAACTTGTCCAAGGACACACACTGGCAAGGCTCACACTCAGGGTCTGAAATACAGTGTGCTTTCCGCTGTGCAGTGCTCCAGTGTGCACACAATGTTTCCTAGGGAGCGTATGGCCTTAAACATGACCGTGATTTCCCCTGAAATATGAACTAAACACTCTGGTGCTCTAGAAGGAAGGTGGGGAGTCTGTCCTCTGGGACAGCCATGTTTTCTGAAACCCCTGCAATGGCGGCACTCTGCCTATTGAGCAGAAAATGTCCTAGTGGTCATGCAAATTTTTTGCAAAGCCACACTCAGCTGACCTCTCGTAGAGTCTCCTCTTACTGCTCGGATATTATATTGGAATTCTCCCGATTCAGTAAGTGCTCATGAGTTTCTACCATGTGCTCAACCCAGACATTTCTTTTTCTTTTTTTTTAATCTTCAAGGGAAAGAGTTGGGCTTCCGGTTGGTTCCCTGTATAAGTCAGGCTAGAAGAGTTTGCCGTCATACAAATGAAGTGCTATTGCTGCTACTCTTTGATACTAAGGGAGCAAGAACTCGGGCTTTCTTAGTTTCCCTTTCAAAGCTAAGCATTGACCAGTCCCCTGGGCCATATTCCTGAGAGCGGGACCACCACATCCACTCCCATGAAACCACACAAGGGATGTCTGTGCCTTGTCCCAGGAAATGGGAGGGCACCAGGTCTGCTTTCATGCACTCAGCTGAGCCCCTTTTCCCAAAGGCCCGGGGATTCCACGGCAATGTTTGCATTTCCCCAGGAAGCAAACTCCCTCCTAGACAGACATTTGCATGCAGCAGGTTTAGGGGGTACGCTGGGGAACAATATCTGTGAAGGAGCAAGGAAATCAGGATGGGGCAGAGAAGTTAAGTTGCAATGCCCTCAGCAGCCTCAGCATTCCCAGAAGGAGCCTTAGAGCTGAAATACTCCGAAAGCATGTCCCTCATCAAAGGGGAGGGTTGGGACAAGGGACTCAATCATTGGATGGGGGAGGATTGTTGGGTGAGGCAGGTCCTTACCTGGGGGAATGAGTGCCACAGCCCTAAGGAGAGGCCTGAGTGGCCCACAGGACGTTCTCTGCAGAGGGTCTTCATGCTTTACCTGTAACATACAGAAGTATGTCGTGATAGCACAGAATCAAGCTCCGACCATCGCCAGCTGCTCCCTGATTGCACGGTTCAATGCTGGACACAGGTGAATACCCAATAAATGTGTATGGAATTCAACAGCTTCCCGGTGTACTCATGGGTCCTTCATATGATCCACTTCATTTCCTTCTCTTACAGATGAAGAACCCAGACGGGTCAAGTGTCTTATTCAAAGATGTACCCCTTGTGAGAGCCACGCAGTAGATTCAAGTCCTGGGCCTCGTGTTTTCTTTACCAAACCCTGTTACCTGCTTTGGTCTTTTGGGTCTAGAACATGAAAGGCTGCAAGATAACAAGCCAATGGTCACGTTTTAACAAATATGCCCCACAAACACATCTGGCTATCACTATCACAGACTGCCTGCTTGCCCCCGTGGGCGAGGCTGGAGTTTAATGGTCTCTGAGGGCTCGCCCACTATTGTCTGGCAAATGCCATTTCTCACCATGAACTTTCTGTCGCGTCGTCTAAATGAGTAATTCCCAAACTGTTTGCATTTAGGGCATAGTATCAAATTTCCAAAACTAAAGGACAGATCTACGAGGTATTTACATACCTCCCTACGCCTCACACTCAGTGGGTGAAATGATGTGGGCACCAGTCCAACACGTATTCATACCTATATGCATATCCATTCATCAGTGGTCACCAAACGCTGTGGACGTCATCACCATCTCCACCTTCCCCAGCAATGACTGATGAAGAATGTGAGGTCACGTGGGGCACTTTACTAGCCCCTTGAACTGTTGTCACACCTGCTCTCACTGTGGGCACACCCAAGACCTCACTGCCATGTGAGTCCAGATGCTGATTGAGGGTAGAAGGAGCCATGCCCATCTTGGAAGATATCATAAAATCACTCAGGATGTCGTTCTCCTGCCCTGGGCAAATAGAGGCTCCCAGGAGGTAGCTCCATGGAACAGATGAGCGGGAGCTCAGGAAATTAACTTTGAACGGACCGATCACTTGCCCTCTCTTAGCCCCTGTTTCTTCAGCTGGAAAGTAGGGATAAGTAATACCTCCAAGAAAGGGTAGTTATGAACTGTACACTTTATGTTTTATCATCTTTATTGGTTAAAAAAAAATCAAACCATCTGTAAAGTTGTGAGGAAGAAAATAACAATAGCAATAATAATGTGAAATCCTACCACCTCGAAATAACTGCCATTAACATTTTAGAGATGGACGCCTTGAGCCTCTTTTTATGAGAATCTGTATCATTGTGTTTTGGGGCAGATCCAATGATAAAATGTATTAGATGTTTAGTATATGCTTGGCAGATAAAAACATTCAATAAAGGCAGCCTGACTACATCCTCCTTTTGGCCATCAGCAGATAGAGAGACAGGTAAGTGGTAGAAGCAGCTTAGAATTTGGAGCTAGAGTTCGTGAATCTGGGACCAGATTCTACCCTTTGTGAGATGGTCCATTTAGGGCAAGTCCTGCCACTTCTCTTCGTGTGTTCCTTCATTTGTGTAATGAGATAATGACCCTTGCTTTGTGACAGTGTCTTTGGCATCAGCCTGGCCCAGATTTGAGTTTTGGTTCCGCCACTTACTAGCTATGTGACGTTTAGGACAGTTTTTTTTCTTTGCCCTGTTGGCCTTGCTTTTCTCACATGTCAAATGTTGTTAATAGCTGAGATCATGGGGATGCGTCAGGGATGAAGCGTACGTGGGACTTAGCACTGACTTTGGCCCACAAAGATGCCCAATTGAGGCAAGCGAGTAGCAGAGTGGCTACACCAGCAGCAGGGATAGTATCAGCGGGTCACTGCATTAGTGTGAGACTAGAAGGAAACAGTACCCACAAAAACTTTCGAAAAGTGCTGTGCAAGTATTTGTCATTCTTACCCCACCAACGAATGGCATATGTGTATGATTATTTTATTAGGAAACTTATGATTCACGATAAATATGTCGTACCCAACAAAAGGTATAAAACAGGCTGGAGAGACTCTAGGGTCACAACAGTGTTAACGTTTCATTTTACGGCTCCCTTCATTTTCCATTCATTCTTTCCACAAATTGCCATCTAAATTTACTGGTTGAAAAGCATTTTGCTATTTGCTTCAACGGCAACACTGACGGTAACACTAAAATCTCACCTCTTGTCCAAGCCCTGTTCCGAGCCGTTAACAGATGTACATTATCTTATTTAGTCCATAGAAACTAGGAGATGTGGTTGATCCAGTCCCCACCTTACAGATGAAGGAAACAGGGGCTTGGAGATGAATTTGCCAAGGTCACAGAGCTGGGAGGAGGAGGACCTGGGAGTCAAGTCTTTGTAGCCCATCGGACAGAGGCTCCTAAGGGACTGTCTTTCCCTCTGTGTGTGTTACACCCCAAGGACCCACCCCTGGCACCTATGGGGCTCAACACTAGACCACGGCATGAGCATCTTCGAAGTTCCTGTGATTTTTAAAGACAGGTATTTTCTCTAAACAACAAATATAAGGTACCGCCAGGCACCTCAGATATCTAGGAATTCAAAACACCAGTTGGGACATTTTTAAAATTTTTGACTTGAAAATATTTTCTTCTGACTGACAGCCCGTAAAAGCCCCTTCGCTGGGTAGAGTGTAATTAATCTCTGTATTTTGATCACTGCTGGCGCAAACCCGTGACCGCCTTTCAGCGTGGAAGTCGGCTGGGTCTCCAGCTGCTCCCACCTCTGCATTTCTGGTGTTCTCGAAGCAAAACGGAAGCAGGCTGGGGAGGGAATGGGGACTCTCATCCTTCCCAGAGATGTGTGTGTAGCACCTGGAAGCAGGAGGCAGCACAGGACAGTGGAGAAGGGGGTCAGGTGGGAGCTGAATGTCTCGGCTATCGCCGCCACAGCCAGCTGTGTGTCCTAGAACCACTCCTGTACTGTCCTTCCGCTTTCCCAGTGGTGAAGTGGGAAGACGAGAAGTGACCAAAGATGTCCTGTGAAGCATTCATTTGTAAACTATAAAGCACTTTAAAAATATAAAGGATAATCATCATCATAATAATAATAATAATTATTATTATTATTATTATTATTGCCAGTATTATTGTTACCATTATTATCATTCTCTGCATGGATGCCATCACTATAGTCAGGTGCACATCTGGAACGAAGGCGCAAAGCCACCTCCTCAGCCTTGCGCTAACAGCCTTGCGTGTTGTTACACACACGGCCTGGAGACCCCTCCTTCCTGCCTGGGAACTACCAAAGGTGAAAGCATCAAATTTATCCCCTCCCCAAACCTCACACTGACCCTTGGCGACATGACTGAATGTTTTAGTGGGCAGGACCTGGTGGGAACCCACACGAGGTTGTTTGGTTCCTGCCATGGAAAGGGCTCCCGGGCAGGTATCCTTCCTCCTGGAGTACAGGGTCACGGGGCGGCCTCTGCATCAGAAGGAACCTGCTGCATGTGACACGACCTACCTGATCGCCTCTTTGCACTCTGCTACTTCTCCTTCCCCTTGCAGGGCCTCCTTTTGCTTTTATGTCCAGCGGGAGATGGATTGGCAGATCTCCTCCTGGCCTCTATGTTCTCTGTTCTGTATAGGAGGATTCTCTCCCTCCTACTCCTCCCTCAAGGGAGCCAACAGCCTGGTACACCGAGAGGCTGTGACTCCTGCCTAATCCTATGGCTTCTCTTATCTCATTGCTCGTCACTCCCACCTTAAGCACTTACGTTTCCACTCCTGTAGCCTGAGGCCCAGGGTAGTAAGTAGAATCCAATCCTGGCTCTCAGGTTGACTGGCTATACGACAAGTTGCTCAGCCTTTCTGTGCCTTTATTTCCTCATCTGTAAGAAGGGATAACAATAATACACAAGTCAAGGAGTTGTTGAGTAGAATAAGTAAGACCAAAGCCCGAAACGTGTTAAGTATCATGTCTGGTACATGTAAATTCTCGATCGGTATGAGTTGCTGATATTATTACGAATCATCATCATCACCATCATCAGTTAGGATTCAGAGAAGCAGAACTGATAGGAGATGATAGATAGATAGATAATAGATGTATTATATATTTCTGTAGTATATGTACCGGGGGTGCCAAAAAATGTAAACAAATGGACACTTTGGTCAACGTTGTTCAAGCAGTAGTTCGCCATAATCAGAAGTGTCTGGACGCTAATGGGAACCACTTTGAGCACCTCTTGTCATTGCAGAAGTAAAATGTGACTTGTATTCAGTTTTTGTTATCGGTATATATTGAGTATTACAATTTTAATACAATTTTATTTTCTTAAAATGTGTATACATTTTTTGGCACCATATATCTATATATAATTTTATACAATGATGGGGGCTAGCTAAGTAAATGCAAGGTCTGTAGAGCAGGCCACTGAAGATCGAAGCAGGCTGAAATCCCCCAGGGCATGAGCTAAAGCTTGTTGTCCACGGGTGGCATCACAAAGGAAGATGGGGGAAGTGGGGAGTGGGGAGGAAAATTGTAGAGCCAGTGGCTGTTTGGAGTCTGTGAGCTGAGTGAAGGCCTAAGTTTTCTTTGAAAGTGCTTACCTGATTAGGTCAGATCCATCCAGTATAGTCTGTCTTTTACTTAATTTAAGATCAACTGATTAGGGATTTTAATCACATCTGCAAAATCCCTCCATAGCAGCACCTAGATTAGAGTTTGATTGAATAGCTGGGAGATGTACAAAGTATGTATACTGCGCCACAGCCACCTCTCCTCACTTGGATAGTGTTTTCTAGTTCTCTAAGATGCAGCTCAGGTGTGAGTTTTCCCAGGAAGCCCTCCTTGACCTTTCAGGTTGGGTTCAGGGCCCTTCTCTGGCTCAGCTCCCTTGTCACAGTGTAAGGACGTGGGCTTCTCCTGACCAGACTCACAGCTGTGGGTTCACGACCCACCTTGGTAGTCTGAACTCTAGCTGAGTGCCTGGATAAAGAGGCCCTTCATCCTAACCTTTGATATCTTGAACAGATCTAGGGGCTGTCACCAAAGCCCAAGGGAGACTGGCTTTCTCTGCCTGCCACTCAGGGGACAAACATCTCAATACCAAGGTGGAGTGTGGGCTGAAAGAGCTTCATGAAACTACCTCTGCCTGGAAGCATCGGGCACTTCTGCACTCCCTACGAGGAGTGGGGTGGACCAATGAGAGTGACTGAGGAAGGCACTCAGTTCATCCCTGCTTCACTGTATCTGGAGATGGGTTGCCAAACCTGTGGCTCACAGTTGGGGAGATAGTCCAAAAGCTACTCACCTTAAGGAAGAACTACAAATCCAAATTATTAGTGTTGGGCTGAAAGGAAGGGAGACGGGAGGAGGGTAAGGACAATTCAAAGTGCCAGTGGCATAGGTGACACGCACAGGAAAGACACTGTCCCCCAACAGGTGCCGATGGGCCTGAAACTCAGGTCCTTTTGGGGACCCCCATTCAGGAAAAATAATACAAAATAACAAATACACAATTAAGTGCAAATCTAAGAAAAAATGAAAACGATAATGAGAAAATATCCCAACAGACTGTATATTTTAAAATAGCTGACAAATAAATATTGCAAACACAAGATCCAGAAAAATAAGCATCTTATTAATCAGCCGCTTGACCCACCTCTATAATACTTTTCTCCTACATTTCTGAGTTGCTTCTGCATAGGACAACAATTTTTTTGCTATCGTTTTCTAAAGAGTGAACAGAAATATGATTCAGCCTTTAGTCTAGCAGGGTTGATCAAAAAAAGATATTATTGAGAGTCGGGCTGCATAAATACAGATATAATCATTGTGCGCAGTACTGCTATGTGCCGGGCCTTACAAATTCAAGAATTCTGATCCATGCTATTTTGCAAGTCTCCATTCAGAAAACAAAAGCAAGGTATGGTACCTCACGGTACAAATGTATTGACGTACAAGGAGGAAAGTTCTGTGTTGACTAGGCATCAGTGAAAACTGAATCTTGTTATATAACTTCACATGGCTCGCGATTGAAAGCATTTTCCACAGACTCGCTCCTGGCTCTCCACATTTCGCACCCCTTTTTCTCCTCCGTGACCTACATCAGCACTGGGTGCTGTAGGACCCATTCATATTACTATGCAGCCCCGCCCTGTACCTCACATCACCCTGCGGGGTTGAGCCGGTAGGAGTGTGGCTGGAAGTCATTCCCGCACCAGCATGGCTAGCACTTACCGCAGAGGTGACTGAGGTCCCTATAGATATATCCCTTTAAACCCCAGGTAAATATGTCCAAAATGCATCCTCCCCCCAGCCAGATGTCCCAGCTGTCCAAACCACAACTCAACACACGAAGCACACGCAACGTGAAGGGAAGTGTGACAGACAAGCCAGAGTGGACAAACGGGGCCTAATAGTCCTAACTGAGTGGCACTGAAATATCTAGGACCTTGGAAGGAGCCCAGTGGGTGAGGAGTCCCCTTTGTCAGCTGAAATGCTATCTATTTATATATGCACGTGTGTGTGCATATGCACATGTAATGTAAGACCATAAGCCTCTGCTAAACTTCAGCCCCAAAAGCCTGTTTCCATGTCTATAAAATGGGGTCAGTAGTTTGTTGGTGGGAAAAGTAAGCAAAACTGTTGTAAAAGTGCTTATCAGGGTGCTTTGGCCACAGGGAGTGAGCAGGAAATGTCATTAGTAAGTGTCACTTCTGTGAGACACCCCTGCTTCCCAGGTGCTCAGTGCGGCTCCTCTTGTCACAAATACTGGGCATTTGCTTCCTACAGTCGTGACACCTTCACCTTGCCACTGTCTGCTTGTCACTGTTTCCCACACGCTGGGGTCCATTTGAGGTCTATGACTTGGTCCAGTTTATCTTTGAATCCCCAGTACCTATCGCAGAGTGTGGCACCTTATAGGAGCTTAAAAATGTTTCTTTCTTGGGACCAGCCCAGTGGCTCAGGTGGCTCAGGTGGTTAAAGCTCCGTGCTCCTAACTCCGAAGGCTGCCGGTTCGATTCCCACATGGGCCAGTGGACTCTCAACCACAAGGTTGCCAGTTCAATTCCTTGAGTCCCACAAAGGATGGTGGGCAGCGCCCCCTGCAACTAAGATTGAACATGGCAACTTGAGCTGAGCTGCCCCTGAGCTCCCGGATGGCTCAGTTGGTTGGAGTGCGTCCTCTCAACCACAAGGTTGCCGGTTCAACTCCTGCAAGGGATGGTGGGCTCTGCCCCCTGCAACTAGAAACAGCAACTGGACCTGGAGCTGAGCTGCGCCCTCCACAACTAAGACTGAAAGGACAACAACTTGAAGCTGAACGGCACCCTCCACAACTAAGATTGAAAGGACAAAAACTTGACTTGGAAAAAAGCCCTGAAAGTACACACTGTTCCCCAATAAAGTCCTGTTCCCCTTCCCCAATAAAATCTTTAAAAAAAAAATGTTTCTTTCTTCTTTGCCTTGTACCCAATAAGTGTGTTGAATCTTGTGGAAACATGTGCCTCCACCCTGTAATTGGCCTTCTTAGTATGTGAGTAGTGAATATTCTCGTATCAGCTTGCTCTGGAAATCCTCCCCCCACTCACACACACACACAATAGACGCCAACATAGGCCCAGGTTACACACCTTCTTTGGCAGGTAGACTCTCTGTGTCCACAGACATCACTTAGCCGGTAACAAAGGCTACTTGCAAGAAGGCAGACATGGCCTGTGCCCCAGGGGCCTGGCAGGGTGCCTTTGGTCTTCCATCCAGGCAACTTTGGGGATGATTGCTGCAATGGCAGATAGCAAGTGTATAAAGGGGAATCTGACTTTTGTGAGCCCGATTCAGGATCTGCCTGTGTTCCCTGCTGTTGGGGGATTGTTCTCTGCTGGACTCTTCACAAGGACCCATTAGCAGGCGTGCTCTGAGAATAGTATCTGCAAATCAATCTTAGGCATCCAAGAAACCCAGTTTCCCAAAGACGTCTAATTAGCAACTCTTTGCTAAATTAGTTCATGTCACAGTGTGAAAGCATGTGTTTGAGAAGAGGAAAATTAACCTGCCTTTGACGGTAGGCTCTAGTTCGCACTTCTCACTAATTCAGACGAGTTAGTGCAAATTGACCCTTATGGATTTTTGCCCCATTTTCTGTTGGGACCAAAGGGTGACTTGACTGTCTACCCAAATGAGATAGGCCATCAGTCCCCACATCCCAGGTCTCCTCTTTCACTTAGGACAAGAGGGGTGGCTGAGGCCAGGATTCCCATGAGCTGCTGGCAGTGAGTAATGCACGTTTCCTTTGACGGCAGCGAAATGGGAAAGAGAAAGAAAGAGTAGCAAATTCTCATAAAATGAAATTTATTAAGCTTAAAGGATCACCCTTTTTATGAGATTAAAATCTTCTTAATTAGGTGTGTGTTAAAATGTCCTTTTTATGTGAAATGATGGTGATAGCAGATAATAAGCTTTTTAGATGCAAAATAAAAAGTTGGTCCCCAATGCCGTGTTCAGTTTTTCATTAATATCATTTTATTAGTTCTTGACACGTAGAATTCTGGCAATCTCAGTTTGAACTTGGAGTTGAAGGCCACCCTTCCATATACACTGCCTACTCTACCTGGTAGTCCCAGAAGGAAGACATCTGAGAAATCGCCCCTTGTTCTGTGGCCCTGGCCATTCTCAGAAAAGGTAACTCAGGCCTCACTTCCCATTTCTGAGTCGCATTTATATAATGCCCTTGAACCTTCCAATGAGTCAGACAAGTTGTGCCACAGCCAGGTACTCTGCCTGGTCTACCCAACATGGCCTGGTCGAGGCTTACATCCAATCCTCGTCTCTTCTCTTACTTCCAACTGTGTGATTTGGCCAACCTCCCTAACCTCTCCGTGAGATTGTTCCACACTGGGAAAGGGGAACATAATAACTGTCTTACAGTAGGCATGAGGGGGCATTTCTAACATTCAGCTAATACTGTAAACCTGTGTGACAGGTATGAAGTCCAGCTCAAGGAACGCTATGTGTAATTCAAATGCTCTTTAGTGGTAAAAATCTAACGTCCCTCTGGTGTCTTGCCATCTTCTTGAGAGCTGAGTTGATTCCACCTTCCCTCTAGAACCTATAATTTGGAATTTCTCATAGAAACTTCCTTTGAAAGTACTATTAGCCACTAATTTGTCTAAAGACCATCCCCACAAAACTCTAGTCTCCTAATTCCAGACTTTGGATAACCCTGAGCCTGGTTGTGCTACATTCCACTCATAGGTAATGCCTTTGGTACCGTGGGCGCTCAAGTGGAGGGTCTCTGCTGAGTTCTTGCCAAGGGCATCTCCAGAGATGGCATGGCACAGAGAGTAGGTCCACGCTTAGAAACTGAATAACTTTCTCATGGAGCATCGTCAATGGAACAGACTTGGGCTGACAGGACTCATCCCTGTGTTCTTGCTGCTTCCCCTAAAGCCTTTACCTGATGACTGTCTTGTCTACACATTACTTTTATCAAAAAGTTGTTGACACAGCTCCACTGTCGGTGAAAAGTTGTTGACACAGCTCCACTGTCGGTGAATGTGCTCAAAGGGACTGCGCTCCCTGGTCCCCTGGACTTCACTTACACCACTGCTCTTCATGCCTGCCTCCCTCATCCCACCCACTCCCATCACCCCACACGGTCTCCAACCCCTCTCAAGATCAATGGCAGGCACAATATCGACCTTGGTGTTCAGGAAAGTGATTCCAAGAAATGCATATACAGACCCCTGACCACAGCAAGAAGACAGCCATTTAGAGGTGCTGTAGAGAGTAGCCTCAGCCCCTTATTAAGCTGAGTGGCCACTAGCAAAGTCTTTGAACACAAGCAGTTTGGGAACTAGGGCTGGGAGCAAGAGTTAGGATAATGGAAACCCCAGTGATGCTGTCACTCTCTGTGCCTTCTGTTGCCTTTTGGGAAAGTGTTCACCATCAGACCTCTCCCGCAATGTTGCTCATTACCCCCGTCTTCACTTACCCTGTGCCAAACTCTTTACACACTTTCTTATGACACCGTTATACAGATGTGAGAACTGAAGCTCAGAGCTGTTAAATAACTTGGCCAGGGCCACATGGCTGATTAGAGATAGAGGCCAAGAGTCAAAGCTCTTAACTGTTAAGTAAATGGCCTCCCTGGCTGGAGCAGGTCTTGCTTCCTGCGGGACCCTCCTTCCCTGTCCAGCTCAGAGTACCCTCCTCCCCTGAGCAGAGCCTGAACTGACCCCTGGCACCTGCACTCTGCACACAGTACTGACCACTCACTTCCTGGCCCTGAGAGTTTGCAGCTGCCTGGCTGCCTCCCAGGTGGCCTGCAGCCTCCACTTGAAATTAGTGGCGATTCTAGGATATTTGGTATCTTGCCCAAGAAATGGGTGGAGCCTGGATTCCGATCCAGGTCTCCCTGGCTCTAAAACTTGTGGGTTTTCCCAACAATCTGTAGTTTCTCTACTGCGTCGCCTGCCCCAGAATGATGGGTGTGTGCTTTGCATTGTGTTCCCAAGTGTGGGGATGGGTTTGCACGGGGCTTTTCCACTAGCCCTGATTGTCTCACTTGCGAGCTGGGGACACTCTGGCCACACGAACTGGGCACTGGTGGTATGAGGATTTGGGGAGGGATGGAGTATATCTCATCAGCCCACTTGTGCTATGCCTCTTTGTGGCTGCTGAGCATGGCTGCTGTAGCAGGTCCACGTCCAAACACCCGTTCTCTCATCCCTAGCGATGGGGCAGGGTGGGTTCCATTCACTCTCTAGACATCAGTTGCCTCACCTATAAAATTAAGGTCTTCATAGGAGTGTGTAAGGATGCGCTGAGTAGGGAGAGGGGGGCATTTGAATGGTGTCTGGCATGTATGCAGTAAGCATTCAGTTTAGTTGCCCTTCTTATTAGTATCATTCCCTTAAAACCCTTTTGCTGGAGACCCCTCATTCTCACTTTGAGGTATAGGACTCTCTGCATCTGGTTATTGCCCCCACACCCTCCAACACAAGGGTCCTGGGAAGAAGCTAAGTCCTGGGGCTTGTCTGCAGGAAGGCGAACCCTCCAAGGCTCGAGTTCTTCATTCGGTGCCCGAGACAAAGGCCTGAACTGGCTTTGTATCTAACCAACTGACTAAGCTGCACTTTAGCCAGGCCTAAAGCTTCTTAACGAATAACTAGGCTGTTGCTGAGCCAGGATGATAAATTCATTCTTAATGCATTGATGATAAAAAAAAGATTTTTTTTCCCTTCTACTTCCCTGTTTCCAGAGGCTTTAAGGCTTTCTCTGTGTTGAACACCACCATCTAGAGGGCATTTGGAGAATGCACTAGGGCCGAAGCAATCAAGTTGGCAGGAAGCGGAGAATGTCCACAATCCAAAGGAGGTTCAAAGCCGACACCCTGGGAGGCCAAATGTGTTTACAAAATGACTGCCAGTCCTTACTTATTATCCTGGAAATGGCATCCTTCTCTGATTGTATGGCTCAGTTATTCCCACGACTCAGAAGTAGTTTCAGCACTTGTGACATATTGGGTTTATGGAAAGAGGCTTTTTTCTAAAGCACCTGCTATGTGCTTATACTACCACAGAAGCACTGGAAGGAATACAGAAATGAGTGAGCACATTGTGCCCTGAAAGCGCTAATGTGGGAATAAACAAAATAAGGATGAGGCGGCTTATAAAAAAAGCCAAAGTAAGTCACGTGCCTAAACAGATGGCTGTGCAGTAGAGGCCGCGCTGGATGGGATCCAGAGGAACGAGGAAAGGGAGGGACGAACACTTCACGAGTGTCCTCCAGGCAGTCTGGGCATCTCTCACTTAATGTGCACCCTCACCCCGTGAGATTAGATAGGGGTTCCGGTCTTCCAGATGAGGACCTGGAAGCTCAGAGAGGTTAAGTCACGTGCCCAAGGCTGCCCAGCTGTGAGACGAAGAAGCCAGAATTTCAATCCCATCCCAACCTGTATGACTCCAATGATACCGTGCTGCCTGTTGAGGAAAAAGAAATCGACTCTTGAATTATCTCAGTCGTGGCAAGTGTTTATCCCCAGGGGGTGAATTTGATTTTCAGAAACAGGCAAAAATCTTTCTAGGCCAAGCCATTCAATAGATAATGGGATTGGAGGTTAAAAAAAAAAAAAAGTGACTATAAGGCAGGAAAATTGTTTCATGCCTGTCTGCTGAGAAACTGGCAGAAAAGTGTTTCTGGAAGTCTGGTAAACAAACAGCAGCATGGGGTTGAGGTGTGGCTGGCGCAGGGATGCTTTGGCGAGAGCCATGCTCTTTTGGGAGCACTGGTTCCAGCGTGTTCAGCATCCATGTTTTCCTTTTTATGACTCACACTTCTAGTTCCGAGTCGAGGGCTCTTTTTGTAAGTAGTCACGGAGGATCTCCAAATTCTTTTCAATCCCTCCCGAAGATCTCCAACAGGAGCAGCACATCGCCACTGGAGAAAGGAGGACACCAACTTGAGATGACTCCCCCACTGAGTAGCCAATGGAACATCACAGTTTCAAACTCCTTTTTCTTCTCCTACTTCCCAGGGGAGGGACTTACAGCAAGGGAATTGATGTCGCCATACTGAGAATACTCACACTGGCACACACCCCATCCTGGAAATGAGAGTCAGTGGAGCAGAACAGAGTCAGTGTAGGAAGAGTCAGTGGGAAGAAAAGAGCTAATCATGGAAGGCTTCCTGCAAGAAGTGGTGCCAAGATCCATTTCAGGGGAGGAGAGGGGCAGTTGGTACCACCTAGTTGTCTTGTTACCACCATACCCCCAAACCTGGTACCTGGGAGACTTTTAATAATGTCACAAAGGAAATTTGTATGCAGTGCCTGATCTTATCCCCAGCTTATACCTAATGGGGATGTTCCTTTTCCAGTCAAAGGTAGAGGCCAAGAAATCTCCCTCCCACTGCAGCACATCAGGCTGGATTCAGATCTCCAAGTGTCAGATTGTAAAAGCTCTCTTTGCACAAGAGCCAGATCCACAGATGATTGGTGATTGATCTCAGGCTGCAGCCCAGTTGCTCAAATGGATATCATGATGGGCAGGAGACTGAAAGGGAGATAGGGATTTTCCTTGGCC
Source organism: Rhinolophus hipposideros (assembly GCF_964194185.1). NCBI lineage: Eukaryota > Metazoa > Chordata > Mammalia > Chiroptera > Rhinolophidae > Rhinolophus > Rhinolophus hipposideros. The sequence goes on along the minus strand of NC_138066.1, from coordinate 20,434,478 downwards.
ACCACATTTCCAGGGACCATGTCATGCCTGTCCTAAGTCCCAGAACAAGTCCCCACAACGGTACGCCAGAATCCAATATACTCTTGGCTGCCTTCATCATGTCACGTTATGGGGCACAGACGAAGGCATTGCATGAAGATGAATGATGACAATAACTTTGAAAACGATTACGGCTTATGTACATGTTCCCTTCCCCATCCATTCGTGAATTCCATGATTCAGGTTGGTGGCGCATAGGCAGAGGCCCAGAGGGGAGAAGTATGATTCATTCTGAGAAGCCCAAGTCGTTCAGGATGGTTAGAAGATTGAAAGTAAGGCAGGTGGTGAGATGACGCCTACCACCCAAGAGGCCAGCAATGGCCAGCTCACGGAGAGGAGACGTTGACTTGGGTGGTAATGAGAGCCACTGCAGGCCTCTCTGAAGGGGAGCCACGTGATCAAATTCCTGCTTTGGAAAGATCCTTCAGGCTTCTGTGTGGATAATGGAATGGAGGGAGGAGACTAGAGAAAAGTCCAAACTAAGCCAATGGCAGTTGGGTATAGTTGTTGTTATTTGTTAAAATGGTGGCCCTGGGCTAAGGGATAAAGTGGAGAGTATCACAAAACTTTGATTTTTATCCAGACTGAAGCACCTGGAAAGGTAGTTTTGCCTCAGGTCACAGAGTGAATGTGTGAAAAAGCTGCAAATAGTGTTCAGGTCTCCAATTCCTAACCAAGACTTCATTGGATCGTCTAGGCTCTGCATGCTTGCTTCCGTTTCCTTCTCTCCACTCGTGTCAGGGCTGCTTCTTTGACCTTGCCTTACAGATCAGAAAACAGAGGCCCAGGTATGGGGAGATTTCCAGGCCCAAGGCCAGCAGCACTGTAGCCGTTGTCTATCTGAATTTCAAATTTAGCCGGGTATCCTGTATTGTATCTGGCAACTCTACCTAGTGGGAACCACCAAAGGCCTAGCCAATGGCACTGCCACCGGGAGAGCACGTGGAGCTGAACTTGGGTGAGCCCCACTATTAGGGTGAGGTGGATAGAGGGCCCATGGACTGCTGCACTCCCTGGGCCTGGCTGTCAGGAGACGGAGTTCTACTGCGGCTCTGCCATGATCTTGCTGTGCCACTTGAAATTCTCCTTGTCATTCCTCTCTGTCTCATCCAACCTGGCTGGGATTGCTGCCAATCTTTGGACACCATGTCCGTGGCTTTCTGACATTGCTCATGGGACACATCTCCCGTGGATTCTTTGTCCTCCTGGATTAAACTACTGTACCCAAGAAGAACCAAATTGCCAAATCACCAGATGGCTGCCTTGGCTAGAAGGGGCCATGGAGATAGCCAGTCCTGGGATGGCGTACAGGGCAGGCATGCTTATAGCCCCCTAATATCCAGTTTCCACTTCTCTACTAACAGAACCCTATTTTTTTCTTTTTGAGGGATAGAAATGGACCCAGTCAAAATGCTTACTTTTCCCTTTCGATGAGGTGTCACCATGTCGTACAATTCTGGTCAGTGAGATGTACCCAGAAGTCTGCTAGGAATTCCTGGGAAATGTTTTGCTTCCCAGATATAGGAATGTGCCCTTTCCCCTTCTCCTCCCTTACTTTTCTTCTTGCTTAAAAATGCAAGGGAGAGGCTGAGGTAAAGCCACCATCTGGCAACAAGGACGGGGACAAGAATAACAACCACAGCACTTTTGTGAAACATTCCCAGCCCACCACAGATGTGCCCATGGCAGACATCACAAATCAATCCCAGTACTTGCTCCTCACCAGCCTACCCATGGCTTCCTCAGAACCTCATTCAACCCAGAGCCCCAAGCAACCACTACCAATCGCTCCCAGTTGATCTTTGTGTGAACTCTATTAGCCATATCTGATCTAACCCAAACTTTCCCTTGACCCGACATTTTAAATAAAAATGAGCCTCGAGAGAAAAAAAGAGAGCTTCTGAAATAATGAATTAGTGTCATGGCCAGAGCTGGCAGCTGGTTCCCTAACTCCTGATGATCTGATGCAGTGGGAGGAATATGAGTTTTGGGGCTGGAGAGCCCACAGTTCTTATTCTTATCCTGACTATACCACTTCCTTGCTGTGTGACATTGAAAATGCCAGTTCCCTTCTCTGAGCTTTGGGTTTTTTTTTAACTATGACATGGAGATAACACTGCAGACTTCATAGGATGGTTGTGAAAACTAAATCTGTTGGCGAGGAATTGAAGTGAAGGGACTTTCAGTACATCCTGGTGACTTTCTTCTCTTTTTCTTTCTCCTTCCCAGCCTGGTACAAATTCCACAGAAAGAAAGTGGTCAAAATGAGAGAAGTGTAACTGAGAAAATTCAGGAAGAAATTGGTCTGATTTTCTCAAAATGAATTATGCTCATTTCCAGCCTGCCACCCCCATGTACGAATTGGTGACTTTGCCAAAAGCTGGAATGAGCTAATTCACTGCTCAGCTGGGCAGCAGGCTCCCTGCCAATGGAGGTTTTAATGGCAAGCTGGGGTGTGAAAAGTTATTAGGAAAGAAACAGCTCTTCCCTTAGTGCTATTGCTTTTCTTCTGACCGCCCCATCCTCTAGAGTACAAGGGCAGTTAAATCACAAAGGTCGTGAACTAGACGCTAAAATTAAAAAAAAAAAAATCTAAAAATAAATAGTAGTTAAAGTCTCAGTATCATTTTCTGATTTTCAACTCCTACATAGTTTAAACTTATTAGGTGTAAAGTTCAAAAACTTTTTAACAGAAATGATCACCAGGCACCGTGTATTGGGAGTTAGGAGCATTCTGGCTGCGTATGAGCTGGCTGACTTTGCTTATGGTACTTGAATCCCCCTTTGTGTTCTCGTCCACAGTGGGAGGGAATGACAGGAGCTACCATTGCTGAAGCACGTGCTGTGTGCTAAACACTGTACACGTCTTGTTCCTTTTAATCCACTCTCAACCCACCATCAACCTCATTAGGGAGGAAGTATTACTATTCATTTTTTAACTGAAAAAGGTTAAATTACTTCAACAAGACCCCATAGCTAGTAAGTAATTGGACTTCGATTTTGTATCTCGGACTCGCTGGTCTGGAACTCAGGCCCTCCCTTCCAGCCTCTCTCATGAGATGGATTTTTAGGATGCCTCGTGATCATGTGGGTAAAGTACCTGGCTCATAGTTGGAGCCCAGGAAACATTCGTTATCTTTTGCCTCTCCATCGAAAGTCAAACTTCAGGGAACGTAGGCATGAATGCATAAAAGTAATCTCTAATGTTTGACCCACCGCTCCCCAAGAGACTTTGCTAGGTTTTTCAGAGAGATAGGAAAAAGCCCTTGCAGGCTTGTGCCAGAAATTTCTAAAAGTTCAGCCCTCAGGCAAAACCAGCTCCACGACACCTTGAAAAATGCTAATGGAAGTTCTGTGGGGCCTCAACTTGGATTCAGTTTCTACCCACACGCACAGACTCAAAGAGCATCCATAGGAAGGAAGGAAAATGAGATGGAAACAAGCTATGGTATATAGATTCAAAGTGACAAAGAAAATGAAAGGTGACAGAGAAGTCTGTGCCGGGGGTTCGGGAGAGTGACAGAAGAGAAAGAGCCCCCGCAGATCAGATCAGATCAGGATTGGACTCCACTACTTGGTGATCTTGGGCAACTTCCTTAACCTCTCTGGTCCTCTCCGTTTCCACGTTAGGAGACTGAGGAATAATTCATTCCCTCCTTGTCACGGCTGATATTCACCCAGAATGCACTGGAAAGGGCTACAGGCCAGCATCCGTTCTTAAGTCCCATAACTGCCATACAAGTTACTCGGTATTTTTACTCTTACTCTGGATCCCAGAGTTGTTCGGGGGCAGGGCTCTTGGTTCAGTGCCTGGCACATAATGAGACATTAGTGTGACACCCCCACCCCTCTCAACTTGGTCCTTCAGCAGTACTAATCCCAGGTATCCTGCTGATGGGATAGCCCACCAACCACAGGAGACCAAATCCTACCGAGGTGACTAATGCTCCAGAAGGTGCTCTCCTAGCCAGCCAGTAGAATCTAAGGCCTGGTCAGAGACCTCACAACTCGTCTGTCTCCCGGAAGACAAGTTCTGCCACGGATGGGGGGGGAAGAGGGGGAGACGTCGGAAAACCAACCCTGCGGGTTTCAACCTGAAAAGCATGACTGCTATAAAGTGTTTCAATTCTAACCAAGGAAGCGATAACGCTGTGAATACCCAGCGGGGATGGGGTATTGCCATCTTCTCTGCTTGATTACAGAGAATTGGTTCCTGTTCAAGAGGCAGCTGGCGAAAAGGGTGAGAGGCAGATTTATAACCTGGAAAGTGTGGTGGGGTGCCTGGGAAAGAAATTAGCATCATCAAACAGTAGTAAGAGCTGGCATGGAGTGAGCTTCTGCTCCATGCCCAGAATTATAGTGGATGCCATATTGCCCGAGAATAGTGCTAATAACAGCAGCAACGACTAGCATATATTAAGTTCCACTTTGTGCCAGCCGCTGTCTTGGTGCTTTACAAATGCATGCTTCCACTTAATCTGTATACCAGCTGTGAGGCCGCCTTTCATCTTACAAAGGAAGCCGCTGGGGACCCGTGATGGCAGGGACAGAGATGGAATTTTGGTCTGTGGGACACCCAAGGCTTGCTCTTAATTCCATGACAATAAAGCCTCCATCACACTCTGTTTGGTGGAGAAACAACAGGTGAGCTTCGGGGTCTGGCATTTCTCAGCTTCCTTCAGCCCACCACAGAGCTGGGTCAGAGGAAGAAGGATCTAGGAGGCTGGACACATGTGGAATCATTTCGTAAACTCTTACGTAGGGTCTTGGGTCTTTCAGGGACCTCTGGGATCACCCCGTCCAAACCCATTATCTGACAGCCAGGACACTGAGGCCCAGAAGTAAAAGTGACTTGTCAAAGGTTATAAAGCAAATGAGTGTGCAGGATAGACCCCTCGGCTTTACGGTCCCCAGGAAGTCATCTTTCTACAGAAATCTCCCTCCTACCTACCCCTTGGCCCAGCATTTCTCATTCAACTCACAGGAAAAAAGAGATTCCATCGTGACTTCTCCACTTGGATAGCAGATCATCTCTTGTTCCAGACTCAAGGATCTTTAGCTAGAAAGATCCATCGATGTTTAACGCCTCTCTGGATAGGTGACGGTAGCACACGCCTCCCTGACACGACCGGGAGGTATCCGTTTCTGGGGTACAGGTCCGAGAACAAAGGCGTTCAGGCTTCACACAGAAGAAACACGGGTTCGAACCTAGGTCTCCTGGGCCTATTGGAGAGCCTGGGACAGCAAGATTTCCACACCTGTGGTTTAGCAGAAGTGACACTGCCAGCCTGTCTCCACGCTGATAACCTCTCCAGCCTGGCCTCCATTTCAATGCTTATTTGATTCACAAGAAAAGAAGCAAAAGTAAATTGGCGGTGTCATTATTCTTTGGAAGCATTCTCTAGATCTCTGAGATGATAGAAAGGAGACGTCTGCATTGTGTTTTCAATGAAACTCTTGAAGTCACTTTTTAAAAAGTATATTTAACTTGTTACAAGCAGGAAAGCCTGTAGCTATGTTCCCATCAGTAAGAGAATCTATGCAGATGTTACACAGTTTGAGTCAATTAGCACTCAGTCAGTGAAGCCCAAGGCAGGGGGTTAATTATCTCATGACTAGTGAACAAAAGCCACCGCCTCTGGCAAACAAACTTTGCACCCTCAAGTCTGCGAACACAGTTTTCAGAAGGTGCTCTCCTAGCCAGCCAGTAGGCTCTAAGGCCTTGTCAGAGACCTCACAACTCGTCTGGGTAAATAGCAGCATGGATGTATTGTATTTAATGATGGTTAATAATTATATCCTAATAAATGTAGTGTCTTGAAGTATTTATAGTCTGAAGGTTACAAGTCAGTGGGCCTTAGAACTTTTGAAACGAACTTTTCAATAAGACAGAAGCACTCTTTACCCTTGTGTAGTATATAGGCTGAATTAGAAACTTTATGATGACTACAAATTACGTAGAAATGTAACTTAATTTTTCGGAAGCTGGTATGTAGCTATCCTCTGACCGTCTCTCTTGTATGTATCTATACGTGAGTTAATTGATTCAAGGGCACCTTGTATTCTAAAGACTTGTGTCAATAGCTTCTTGAAGTTCGATGTCCTGCTTAAAAATACAACATGTCTTCTGGCTTCCCTTTCATTCGAATCAAAGTTGATTCAAATAGTCTCAGCGCTGTTTTATCCCTGTACTTCCTCGTTCACGTGTAGTCTATGAAATCTGTCACCAAAGAATGCACACCCCGAAAGCTGAGCGGGTTTCCTCCAAAATCATAAGGGATGTTTCAAAAGTGGTCTCATGGAAAACGTGGATTCTGAAACATGTACCTTTGCAAGTCCCAAGGAATCCCGAGAGAGAGAGAATGGCTGAAACCAAGGCTCACTGGGGGTGAAGGGAGAGGAACCGTTGGAAAGGACATGCCTCTCATAGGAAGACACCACAGAAGAGACAAACGGCTTTCCCCTGCGAGCCTCACATCCAACGTCACAGGGCAGATGCTCTGAATCCCACGCTCTGATTTGCTCTCACGCTGCTTCTCGGATGAACAACTCTGTGCAGGCTGCTCCAGGGTAAATAGCAGCATGGATGTGTTGTATTTAATGATGGTTAATAATTATCATAAGCAAAGCCGGCTAGGTCTCAGTGTATTTATGTCTGTCTTCCTCAAGGTCCGTATCTGCATATAATTAGAGTGTGTAACCATCAGAGTCGACTGATGAATCCAGGAGAAGGAGTCCTACTCTGGGCGACATTTGGGTTACCACCCAGGACTAAGCCAAAACAGCTCAGGTGTTTTTCCTCTTTTCGCCAGGGATCAAATTGGAAACAGAGCTTAACTCTCAACATACAGCTTCATTTTAATGATCAGTTACGTTTCTTCTGATTTGGCTGAGAACCACCGCCTCCCCCGAGGTGAGAGATAAACGACAGTGGAAAATGCTTGCACAGCAGAGCAAAGTGCTTTGTTACCCACACAGGACATGAGGAGGGGGCCACCACCATAAGCACAACGCTTACTTAGCTCGACACCCTGGTGAAGGTATCAAGGATGCAGGTTGAAGTCTGAGAGAGATTCCTTTGAAGTGTGTTGTTCCCCTGTTAGGTGGAGATGTCTCTTTCACCTCATTCCTAGTCTAAAGGGCTTGCAGGAGAGCACTTGAAAAGTGTGATAAGTCTGTCCTTGAGTCTGAGCTACCCATGATGGCAGGGCAGAGGACCAGTCCTGAAGAGCACCTTCTAAGAGGGTGGTCTGCTAGTGTGAGGAGACCCCTCGCAGGCAGTTCTCCTGGGGTTAGGAGTCATAGAGGGTGTGCCCCAAGAGACCACGTGGGGAATGCGCTGCCCGTACCAAAGAGCCTTGCAGTGCCATGGAGCCCGTGGGAGGGGTCCCCAAAGACCTCGTAGATATGCCTACAGGAAAGTCTTATGTTGGAATAAACTCTGACCCCCATCTTACTCCAAGACCAAACCATGACAGCACCAGTCAAGTAAAAACGTCCATGTCTCCAATCTATTCTCCAAAACCTTGCTCTCTTTCTGGTAGGATCATGAATAATTAGGGGAGCTGGAAAAAGAGAAGGTCCCAGCCACACTGGGGTTTCCCATTCCAGGCTTCCAGGGAGACTGGCGAGAAGCTAGAAGTTTAACGTTTTAAGAATTACAAGGGACTGGACATCTTATCCCTGCGATCAGACAGTTTTGAGACTAGCAGTGACCAAAGGACTTTTCATTTCCTGAAAGTAACAGGAAATCGAGGGACCTGCCCAAGATATCATCTGTGGGTGGGGAGAAAGGGTTGGTAAAGTAGGTTTGTCAGATAGTCCTGAGAGGGGGAAACAAAAAAAAAAAGTTGCTTTACAATTACACCCTATCAAAAGTTCCACTCTGTCAATATCAGTTATATTTGTTTTGTTGTTCCTTCTCCCTCAAGGAGCAGGTATATGTGGGTGAGGGGTGGGGGGTATTAACACTGGTGCTGGTGGATAATTGCTTGACAGGCAAGCAATTTTATAGGTTGGCGTCAGAAGATGCCGAGGCCAATGGCCCGTGAGCGGAAGAGAGCAGTAAAGATCAGCGGCAAAGGAGGGAAATGGGAAGAGGGAAAGTCCTGCATGTGAATGTAGTGATGGAAACAAAAGGCCGGGTTCCACTGTGCACCCTGTGAGACACAGGATACTCCGGAACTTACGTTCTGTAACGAGGGACTCCAACTAGCCAAGGCTTGAGACTGGGGGAGGAGAGTAGTCCCCAGGATAGATCTGATAGGGGAGAAATCCTCCAGCACAAAACAAAAAAAGAAAGAAAAGAAAAACCTTGATGATGGCATTCCTTTGAGCCTGGACCACATGTTACTCCTTCAGTAAGGGTCCATCTTTCATCTTCCGCAGAAATCCCTCCCAGAGAGTTGATTGCTGCACTGTGGTTGGCACTAGGCCAGACCACACCTGCAGCGTGATCCTTTGGGGTGGTCTCTGAGATTCAGCCCTGGTGCCCAGTCAGAGCAGGAAGTGAGTTCAGGGAGCCTTCCCCCGACTCTCTGTTGAGGGACCCTGGAGTACAGAGCTCCTCCCTTCAGCCAGCATCCCATCCAAGATGGCGGATTCCCCATAATCAAACCAGCATATTGAACCCAAACATTGCTCGGTTCCTTTTGGGGGTTTAACAGCACTACCAAATAGGGGATACTAAGTCCATCCTACAAAATCTTTTAAACTGTGACATCTTAGTATATTCAAAGGATAGTGTATGGATCAGAAAGGATGTGACAGAAAGAGGACGTACAGAGAACTGGACGAGGAACGGAGAAAGAAAAGGAAAGCTAAAGTGCCATGAGCTACTACTATTTTTGGATTTAGATGAGACAGATGAGAAATACGTACATATACCAGGTGTACGTCCATCCAGCTGTGTCTAGATTGGAATTTAACAGCAGCTACTTAAATAATCACATTCACTCAAAAAGTTCTGCCTTAGAATACAAGACCAGTCCACTAATCAAATATTTTAGGAGGAACCTCCTGTTGTTCCAGCTCGATACATGTATTTTACTTCAGAGGTTTGTTGCAAAGTCAGGTTGTAGGGGGGGGTGCCAAAAAAAATGTATACAAGTGGACACTTTGGTCAACGTTGCTCCAGCACTAGTTCGCCATAATCAGAAGTGTCTGGACACTGATGGTAACTACTTTGAGCTCCTCTTGTCATTGCAGAAGTAAGACGTGACTTGTATTCATCTTTTGATATCAGTATATATTGAGTATTACAATTTTAATACAGTTTTCCTTTCTTAAAATGTGTATACAATTTTTGGTACCCTCTGTGTATATATAAATCTGGCTATAGTTTTTATATGACTGGAAGTCAGCAAAATATCAAAGACAACTGAATTCAATTTTTGTTGAATGTCTGGGTGTTCTGTTGATCCAGTGATGTTCAGATAAATAATAAAATAAAAACATACATCATTTATAAATATTATATATTTATTTCATAAATTTTTCCTGCTTTCATTTCAGCAAAAGCACTAATTGCATTGTAGTAGTCAATATTTTCACGTAATCTGTGTTTTATTGAGACTCATGTCAAATTCGAGTTTCTCTTGAGTCTTTGTAATTGTTAGATAGTTTTTATAAACTATTCATTTTGGACAAACTGCTCTGCTGAGACAGTAGCAATCGGGATCACCAATAAAAGTATTAATTAAAATACTTCTTAAGTTAAAAACAAGACTATGAATGTTACATATCATGTTCAAACACTGCAGAGGGGCTACATTTCATAAATTATTTTTTGAGAAGATATTAAATATGTAAATGTTATCAAAACTTACGATCTGTGCTGATTAATTTTTTGTGTTAACTTTAGTGGGCTGAGGGATGCCCACACAGCTGCTACACTTTATTTCCGGGTGTGGCTGAGAGGCTGTTTCTAGAAGAGACTGGCATTTGAATCAGTACGCTGAGTAAAGATGGCCCTCCCCAGTGCACGCGGGCATGGTCCAACCTGTTGAGGGCCTGAATAGAACAAAAAGGCAGAAGAGGGGTGCATGTATCTCTTTGCTTGAGCTGGGATATCCATCTTCTTCAGCCCTTAGACAACACCACGGCTTTCCTGGTTCTCCAGCCTACAGACAGCAGACCATGGGACTGCCTTTATAATGTATGAGCCAATCCCTGTGATAAAGCTTCTCTTACACATCTCTCTACGTATCCTATTTGTTCTGTTTCGAACCCTAACTAATACACTATCACTCATACCCTGATTTTCACTGATATACATATAATATATATACATTATGCTATATATTTATATACACATATGTATACATATGTATGTATGTATATATATATATATACATACAAGTAACCCCTGTATAACATGGTTGTTAGGTTCCTTAAAATGCCATGTTATGTGAATCCGTGTTATATGAAACAAAGAACTAGTACAAAAAAGGGGGTTCGGTTCCAAAAATTTAAAAAACATACTATTATATTTTTATAATTGAGAGAAATATCTTTATTAAAGCAATTTTCACCAAAAGTGTAACATATTAATATGTATTAAATAATGTTTTCTTTATCATTAATACTGAGCACCATTAATAGAGGGCGTTTTCTTTTTGACAAGATAGCTCCATCCTCTGAACATAATACTCTACAAACAAAATGGATTTAAAGTTCTAATAAATTTAAAAATTCTGCAGTCAAATCTGATACGACATCCACGCTCGAATGAAAATTTTCAAATGAGATACCTTTTGCTCTTAAAAGCTCTTATTGCACTCTGTGTTGTTCGGGGATTTCTCTAATTCTCAAACCGTGTTAGAGCGAAACTGTGTTCTAGGAGGCCGTGTTGTACGAGGGTTTTCCCCAAGCCTCAAACCGTGTTACATAAGTGCGGTGTTATATGGGGTTTACCTGTATGTGTATATATGTATGTGTGTGTGTGTATATATATATATATATATATATATATACACACACACAGATATACGTATATATACATATATATGTAATACATTATTTATATACATTACTTATATACATTATTTATAAATACATAGTTATTTATATATGTATATATATACACATATGTATATATACACACACAGAGATATACGTATATATACATATATATGTAATACATTATTTATATACATTACTTATATACATTATTTATATACATTACTTATATACATTATTTATAAATACATAGTTATTTCATAAAGGGTACCAAAAAATATACACACATTTTAAGAAAGGAAACCAGTATTTAAATTGTAATACTCAATATATACTGATAACAAAAGGTGACTACAAGTCACATGTGACTTCTGCAATTGCAAGAGGTGCTCAAAGTGGTTCCCATCAGCGTCCAGACCCTTCTGATTATGGCGAACTACTGCTTGAACAATGTTGACCAAAGTGTCCACTTGTGTACATTTTTTGGCACCCTGGTATATGTACACACACACTATACTATACACAAAAAATTAAGAATAAGATGAGTCATTATTTATTATTATAACATGATTTTCAGCTACCTTTACTATGTTTGTGATTTTGTGATTGCTGAGTTCCACCAGAACAGCACATTTGCACCAAAAGAAGTAAGAACATGGATCTTCTCTTAGTGCAGGAATCAATTGTTGTCACGTCCTCTGAGAGGAAAGAGTTGATGAATTAATTTCCCTTTTTGCTTACCAAAAGGCTTCTGCAGCTTATACCCCCCTGGTGCACTGTCCCTCTCTGAAGCTGGCAGCCACACAGCAGCACACCCATGCCTGGAATTGCAACATGGCTGCCTTTGGTTTGGAGGATGTGGGGCAAGAGATGGATAAGAATGTTTCCTGGAATCCCCACAGTGTCTGTCACAGAATAGATGTTTAGGGTTACAGGTTATTGTGGATAAATGCCGAGTGGCAGAGTCCACGGGCAGAATACACAGGAGTGTTTCTATACATTTGTTTTGAATTGTCTGTTATGGGTGAGGCCCTCTGAAAACATGGGGTCCAGGGCAAGGGGCTTAAGAGCTGTTTTTGCTGAAGGGCCAGCTGTGAGCTATGTGATCTACCTTCTCTTTGGGCTTAAATAGAAGTAAGGAGCCCCCCAAAGCTCCTGTGGAACACTCAGTGATTGCCAAGACCACTGAATGCAAGATGCGTGGAGAAGTGGAAAAAAAGAGCAGATGCTAATGCTCCAGGGAGAAAAGCTGCTGCCCCCTGTCCAACTGGGGGACATGCAAGGGACTGAGAAAGTCCCAAGTGTCTTCACTTTGTCCACTATTAGCAAAAGGGCAATGGTGGAGCCGCAGCTGAAAAGAATCTGCCAGAATCTCATTCTTTGTCCTCCTTGGGCCAAGGAAGGATTCAGAGTCACTGCAAGAATCACGCAGCACCTGCCTCAACATTCTCCCTCTTGGAGCCCAACATGAGAGTCTGAATCAGTTCCTGCAGTACTGGCTGGACCTGGAGGCTTCTGGCCATGAGAGAAGGAGGGTGCGATTGAATGGTTAACAGCTGGAGACTGAATGCTTTAGTCAGTCCTCCAGCACCCTTTATTAAATGTGCTGGGTTGGAGCATTTTTGAAGGGAACCTCAAGGAGGCAGCCATGTCCTGAAGAAATGCTACCTGATGTCATGTGCGCCGAAATGTGTAAAAGTGCAGGACCCAGACGGGACACAAAGAAAGAAGTGACCCAGGGGAACAAGAAGGCATTAGAGAAATTCACAGAGGAGGTGACTCAGGACCTGAGTCTTGAGGGGCAAAGTCCCAGGATGTGCCAGGAGGGCAGAGAGAGCCCCACTGATATGGAAGACAATCTCAGTGTGCTTATAGATGGTACACAAGGGAAGAGGTTGGGCCACGTGACCAGGAACACCTGGGCCAATCTCGTTTAGCACGTGTATGAATGGTCAGTCCATCCAGTGGGCAACTTTGCTTCCTAGTCCCCATTTAACTGAAAATGATACCCCGTAATCTGCCCATCAGCAGGTCTGAACACACTTGAGAAGTGGACAAGACATAACCATGTACAAACGGACCCGTGTCATGGCTCTTCAGGAGATCAGGACACCTGACCACGCGTCATCAGTGACTCTGTAGAGCCTTTCGGCTGGTGACCACGGACCTGTGCAGCTAGCCTGCATGTCTGTGGTGGCACCGCCAGCCTTAGCTCTCGGACAGCTGCCGGCAGATACAGCTGAGGGACTTTGCCCCTCACACAGTACATGTACTCTAAGCTGCCTTTAGAGGATTGTCTAATAAATGCCCCTTATCACTAGGAAGTGGCTGGGCCTGTGGCCTTAGGATGCAGAGCTTGGAGATAAGTCCCCACACACCGACTAGGGACGGGGCCTGTGTCAGATGGTAGAGCGCAAACTCAATGTGTTGGCCGCCACAGCCAACATGCGTCCCTCCCCTGTCCTGCCAACCGCACAAGTATGAACTCCCCACACGAGAGTTGGGGCTTACCTTCCTGGAACTGGACCCAAGACAGGTTTCTGAGCCGCCATCCTAGCCGGGAAGGGCACCCCCTGGCCCTCGCCAGTGGGGGCTCTGCCAGCTGGTAAAGTTACTAGACCATGGGAGAACCTCTTTCAGAGGTTTCAAAGTAAACCAATGTGGCAGCGCAAAGACTGACGCAGAAAGACAGGCAGAACCGGGAAGAAACCATCCCTAGCAAGGATGCTATATTAGTTTCCTGTTGCTGCTGTAACAACTGATGAGAAGCGGAGTGACTGACTATCAGACAAGTTTATACTTGCACAGCTCTGCAGGTCCGCTGTCTAGAATGGGCTGAAACCCAGGCGTCTGCAGGGCCACGCCTCTCCGGAGGTTTTGGGGTGAATTCATGTCTCTGCCTTTTCCAGCTTCTGGTAGCTGCCGGCATTCCTTGGTTTGTGGCCGGCCACATCACTCCAATCCCTTCTTTACACTGATGCCTTCTCCTCGTTCGTAGTAAAACCTCCCTCGGTCGTCCTCTTACAAAGACACTTTGGATGACATTGAGCCCACCAGGGTAATTCAGAATAATCTCCCCATCTCAAAAATCCTTCATTCAATGTCATCTGTAAAGTCCCCTCTGTCATATACCGTGTTTCCCCGAAAATAAGACCTAACAGGAAAACAAGCCCTAGCATGATTTTTCGGGATTACATCCCCTGAACATAAGCCCTAATGCGTCTTTTGGAGCAAAAATTAATACAAGACCTGTCTTATTTTTGGGGAAATACGGTAAGGTAATATTCACAGGTTTCAGGGATTAGGACCCATGTCTTTAGAGGGCCTTTTTTTGTTGTTGTTGTTTTTGTTTTTGTCTACCACAGGTGCTAAACCTGCTAAGTCATTTATTTTTATAATTCACGTTTGGGCGCATCCTCTGCCTTAGACAATGAACTTGTTCTGATAAAGGATACCAACATCAGTTAAATGCAGTTCCCCCACCTTTCCAAAGCTTGCAGTCTAGCTGGGGAGACAGATATAGAAGCAATCAGTTGCTCTCAAGAGCCCAGGGTCTATAGCCTCTGAGGTCATGGAGTGACTGGCCTGGCCTGCTTATAGCTAGGAGACCTTTGGGTATGCCCAGGACTTTATGGGAGTGTCCAGAGCTCAGATGCTGGGCGCCTTCACCTGGCGCATTTACACACCCCTGACAGACAGAACCCTCTACCTACCAGTTCAATGTCATCTCCTTCCCGGCCCCTCCAATGTCATCCCAGGTGTTTTGGTAGCAGAATCTGACAATGACCTGAGAAGAACTGATGTTCAAAACTGAGAGGAGGGGAGCGGTGGGCAAGAGGAGATTCAGGCAAGCCGTGTAGTAACGAACAGGAATAGAGACGGTCGAGGATGAATTAGAGGGAAGGCTGGAGTAGAGGAAGGGAGTCAGTCCTCTCGTCCCACCTACCTTATTAATTCTTGTTTGTATAAGTAATAGATTTTATCTTTTTTAGAGTAGTTTACAGAAAAACTGAGCAGAAAGTATTGTTAAGGAATAAAATTCAACCCAGTCAATGTGAAGATGTAATTGGCTTTATTAAGCCATCCTTGAATGGGGCACCATCCCATCTAGCAGCTAGAAGGACATTCCCAGCAGTTGTACGAAGTGGAATGTATGTATATATCAAGAGAGCTCTTAACAAAAGGAAAGAAAGAATTATTTTTAGACCGGGAGGTCTTTTGGAAGTAAGGGAATGGCAGGGGTTATTATCGTGCAGATTGCCTCTTCTTTCTCTGGGGGCGTGGGGGTGGAGAGGGCCCACATGACGGATTACTTTACTGGTGCTAGACCAGAAAATTCCAGACTGGTTGATTACTATTACATTTCTGGGAGAGGTTGAATCAACAAGGTATTAAATCCTGGGCTTTAGCACAAGGATCACCATTTGGGGCCTGTGGTTTTCTCCTTAACAGTAGAGAGTTCCCAGATACCCTCTTGGACTCTTCCACTGACCACCTCCCTCTGGGCACATCCAGTCTGTTCCTGAAGCCATTAGTTTATTCTGTACTGTTGTGTCCCCTCTGTCACTCCCTCAGCTGGGGGGATTGTTTCCCAATTGCTCTCCCTTAAAATCATTCTATAGGAACCAAGGGAAACTAGAATCACAGAAAACCAGGAACTGAATACCAACTACATACATGCCTTATACAAAAAGAGTTGAAAAACAGAAAAGAGGTAGGAGTAAAGGTTGGAGAAATATGTGTGTTTATAGACACTGGCAGTTTAGGAAAATCACCAGGTTGGGAATCAACAATTCTAATCCCAACCAAAAAAACCAGTCTCCTTTGAGCAAGCTACTCCTCAGATTTAGCATCAGTAAAAAGGGCAGACTGGCCACTCGTTTTCCAAAGACCTTTCCATATCTTACCTTTGCGGGAAAGGGCAGCAGTTTCTGTGCCTTCTAGAAGGAGACTGCATCATTTAAAAAGAAACCAAAATATTTTTCATGTTTTCCCCGGGCAATTCCTGGAGTTGCCACTGGATGGCAGAAGGAGACCACGATGGTTCTGTGTCAGCTGCAGTACACCCGTTTGCAGCCAAGGCAGCAGCAACCTAGCAAGCCACCTCCTGCAGATATCTGATTAATAACAGGGCCATAATCATCTTTACACAATCCGGATGGCAGCTCGGTTGTAGACTAGCGGTTAAATTAAACGGCGCAAATAAATATGGGCAACTCAACTCCCCCAGCAGTCCCCACCCTGGTGGCACCCAAGCTCATTAACATATCAAAACACAAATTCAACCCTCTCATTTCCCTTCATTTTCATAACAAAAGGGGCCCCCTTTTATCTCCCCAGCAACCCAATCTGTATTTAAATAGCTCTGTGAAGACTGATAACACTATTACTTTATTTCCCCAAGTCTGGCTCTGGGGATATCTCCAATCTATTTCCTCAAGAAACTGGGTGGATAGGTTTTATTAGGAAGATGAATCCCTCCCCTTCCCCTCCAGCTGCTTTAAGCTCTGACCGGGTGTAGGCAGGCGTGGGGGTGGAGAACGCCTGTCCTGAAGACTTCAGAAATCAGGCATCCTCCCTGCTGTGTCGTTACACCAATGGGACAGTGACTGATGTCTCAGTGGTCTTGGATCAAAACAAAGCAAACAAAAAAAACTAAAAACAAACAAGCAGACCTGACGGCCGATGGATGTACTCCATACAGGGTGAGGTCTGGGCTGATATATCAGCTGTAGGGCCCTGTGCATTAAATCATCATAGGGGTGGGGGAAAGGGGACCCTAAGGACCATCGCATCTCAAGTCCAAGGTCAGCTCAGTGCTCTTAATTTATTTTGCAAAATGTCATTCCTATGAATGTATCTGAATTTTTAGGAAGAGAGCCACTGTTTTCATCGACTCTTAAGCTTTAAGAACCACCATCTCCTTCAGTCCTTGCAATCTGCTAATTTAAGGATGAGGAACCAAATTCCTAGAGGGATGAGGGTCGCCCAGGGTCCTAAGAAGCCCTCTGCAGAGTGGGACAGGGACTCTGAATGTCCTAATGCCACCACATCTGACTGCCTCTCACTTGTCTTCTTGAGCCTCAGTTTCCCTCTCAGGAGCTGCAGACACACACATCACAAACTTGTGCTCTTGACCCAGCATACAGAACTGGGGCACACAAAACAGGCATGGATAAACAGTGAGCGAGTGAGAGCATGAATGAAAAACTGGAAAGCAGTGCTTAGATCAAAGAGAGAGGTCAGTTCTCAAAGCTGGTACCCAATGAGGTGGGTCTGGGATGGGCAATAAGCCCTGGGGTGGCCTAGGGGTTGGCCGTGGCATTGCAAAGCTCAGCTGCGGTACAACCTGCAAGTTGGCAGCACTGGAGATTTGTAGGAGCAAACAGCTGGGCCCCAGTCCTGTACCTGCCAATAGAGCTCTTTCTTCAGTTCACACTGGCTTGGGATTGGCTCAGAGAGCAGGACAACCTGTGCTGAAAGGGGGTCAGGAGAGGTAGGGAGGGGGGTGAGGAAGGTCAGGGTTGATGGGGAGGTAGGTATTGACCCCTGGCTTCCTGCTGTGTTAGACCTGGCACGCTGTAAGGAGATGCCAGCCATGACTGCCTCCCGCAAGTAGCCACAGTCTAGTGGGGACCACAGGCCTACCCATTAACAGCTCTGTAGTATGGGACGGAGCCCTGGATATGGGGTGCTGAGTGGGGTCCGCTTGGGGACTGCTGCTACAGTGTGAACCTCTAAAAAGGGTCGTGTCAATAGTGAGGTTCACGTTAGAAGCTTCCAGGCCCCCAGGAATGGCGAGGAGGGCAGGGCTTAACTCGTGAAATGCCTCTCGCCCCATAATTCAAAGACCACCCCCTTCCCACCCCACCTGCACTATGCCTCCCAGCATCTTTGTGCAGTTCCCTTCTACTCTCAGTAGAGGTAGTGGGCTGGACTAAGCAAAGATGGAGGTGGGGGAGGAGAGGGAGAGAGTGCACCTTGAGGAGAGGGACCCTGTGTTCCTGGGTGGGGGAACGTAGAGCGAGGGATGGGAGCAGGCAGAAAGGCCCCCCGCGAGAGAGGCACAGGCCATCCTGCTCACGAAGTTCCAGAGGGAGGCTTCTCTCTTGCAGAGCAACCCCGGGTCTCTCTCCAGTCACCCACTTCCCCTTCCTGCTCACCAGCCCAGGAAACAAGGAAAGAGGAATCCAAGAGGGGCCTCCAGCTTCACCTCCCCACTTCACCTCTTCACCTCCTCACCCTCAATTCTGCAGAGGGTATCCACAGACGCAAAGGCTGTGCCAGGGGTCCCGTCTCAGCCCTGGGCTGCAGACCCAGGCACCACAGCTGCCACTGTCTTGTTTTTCCTGTGAGGACAGGGAGCGGGGGCTCTGGGGCCTGTTGTCACACAGGACTACAGTTCCTTCCCTCGGGAGCTTGTTAGTGGTTCATGCATATATTCATTCCACAAATATTAATTAAAAATGTATTATGTACAGAACATGACACTAATCGGTGAAGATACACAGGAAGGAAGAAAAGGACATAATAAAGCCTTTTTTTTTTACCATCCTGGAGTCCTGGAGCCTCAAGGCAGCTCGCAGGTCACCAGGCAGCTTCCTTTGCTCACAGGGCCCAGAGAGTGGGAGATGAAAGGGACCTACAGGTGTCAGCTCCAACCCCTCAAGTTACAGATGGGGAAACAGAGACCAGGAGGGAGGCTGTCCTGCCAATCCCCACCCCCACGCTCAGGAGCATTAATGGATTTGAGTCCAGGGCCATGCTTTTTTTGTTTTGTTTCCCTTTCATTTTGGGAATGCGGCTTTAAAATGATGAACTTCTTTCTTTCTCAGGATGCTCATCCTTTCAACAGCCCTGTTAGGCAGGATGTGCTGTTACGCAGCCCACCCGCAGTCACAGAGGCTCAGCCTCATGAGGCCAAGAGGGTCCCATGAATTGCTCAGATGCAGGCCAGGTCCCCTGCACAGGGGCGGACAGGAGTTTGGGTCAGAGATTCCAGAGTGCAGACATGGAAGGTGGGGCAGTTTGAAAGGGACACGCCCAAGATGAGCCCTCAGGGGGGCGCTGCAGTGAGGTGTGCACCAGGCTGTCACCCTTGGAGCTGAAGAGGCCGATGGCTAGAAGGGTGAGAAATGAGAGGAGATGCCCAGGAGCTTGGAGGTCAGCAGGGCGGGTCCTGCAGTTAGACCCAAATGGGTTCAAAACCCAACAACTTTGCATTCAAGGGGCACTCTGAAAAGTCACTTAACCTTCCTGAACCTTGACATCCTCATCTGTGAAATGGGAGCAAGAGTGGTACTTCCCCTAATGGCTGTTGAGGGTCACATGAGAACGCAGACTGTCTGGCTCATATTAAACACTCAGTAAGCACGGGTTCTTGAAGTTACCTGAAGGCACGGGCATGATGTCACAGGATGGCTCTGAGGCAAGGCCCACCTGTTAGAGGCTGGCTTCAGGGACAATAAGGGTACCTCCTGAGAGCCCTGCAGTCCAGTCCGGGATGGAGGAGGGGAGGGGATTTAGTTCAGGTTCTGCCGAGGCCTTCGCCCTGTGGCCTAGGAGAAGTCGCTCCCTTCCTGGGCTTCACTTTCTTCGTCTTTAAGGGAGGGATTGGCCCAGATCTCCATAGGCAAAGCGCAGCAAGAGGTGTAGGCGGCACCGTGAGTCTGGAAGGGGCAGGATGTGTGCCATGTGGCCTGCTGGATGGCAGAGAGTCAGAAGCCTTTGTCTGTTTACAAAGCACACTCATAGTCGCTGATCCATGTGACTTACACAAGAACCCTAGGAGACGGGCTGAACAGGGCTTATTTTGCCCTCTTCGGAGAGGAGAACATCACCATTAGAGAGGTTGAGAAACTCGCCCAAGGTCACAGAGCTGGTAAATGGCTCCAAGTCCAGGGTGTTTTGGGTTTTTTTGAAACAACTTTATTGATATGTCATTTACATACTGTACATACTCAATGTAACCATTTAAAGTATACAATTCAGTGGCTTTCAGCATAGTCACAAAGGTGGGCAACTCCCACCATAATCAATTTTGGAATATTTTCATTACCCCAGAAAGAAATGCTGTACCCCTTAGCTGCCATCCCCCTATTCTTTTTCCTCTCCCAGCCCTAGGCAACCACTAGTCTATTTCTGTCTCTATAGGTCTGCCCATTTGGGACACTGCATATAAATTGAATCATATAATATGGAGTACTTTGTGACTTGTTTCTTTCACTTATTATAACATTTTCAAGGTTCATACGTGTGTTTTTCCAGTGTTTTCATGTGTGCGGTTAGGTTGTGGATTTGAGATCTTCTTTTTAATGGAGGCATTTATAGCTATAAGCACTGCGTTAGCCACTTTCCATAAGTTTGGGTATGTTGTGTATTTTCACTCTTCTCAAAGTATTTTCTAATTATCCTTCTGATTTCTTTTTTCATTCAATGATTTTTTTAGTACTGGAGTTGCTTAATTTCCAAATATGTGTGAATTTGCCAATTTTTTTTCTGTTACTGATTTCGAACTTCACTCCATTGCGATTAGAGAGCAGACTTCATACAATTTCAATCCTTTTAAGGTTATTGAGTCTTGTTCTACAATCTAGCTTATGAAGACTGGTCCATATGTGCTTGAGAGGAATGTATATTCTGGTGTTGCTGAAGAAATAATATCTTCTAGATATCTGTGACGTCCAGCTTTTGTACAGTGTCATTAAAACTTCTATTTCCTTCTTGATTGTCTGCCAAATCCTACCTGTTATTAAGAAAACTACTTGGGGTATTGGAGTAGGGATATCGACGTCTCCAGCCATTATTATTTAATCGTGTATTTCTGCCTTCAAGTTTGTCAGGTTTTGCTTCACGTGTTTCAGGACTCTGTTGTGAGGTGTATAGAATTATTACAACTTCCTCATGAATTGACCATTTTCTCACTGTTTTAAAACATCCCTTTATACCGCGAGTAATATTTTTGTTATAAAGTTTGTTTCGTCTAATATTAGTAATGGCCATTCAATTTTCTTATTCTTGCTTATTTGCATGATATATATCTTTTTCCCATCCTTTTACTTTTCATCTATGTGTCTCTTTAAACCTAAAAGGTGTCCCCTGCATACATCATAGAATTGGATCTTTTTTTATCCACTCTGACAATCTCCACCTTTTGATTGGATTGTTTAATTCATTTACATTTAATATTATTATTGACATATTTGGATTTACATCTGCCATTTACTTTATCTTTTCTATATGTCTTTTTATTCCCCTGTTCCTCCTTTACCACTTTTTTTTTTTTTGCATTAACTGATTTTTTTCTAATGCAACACTTTCATTCTTCTAATGATTTTTTTCACTTAATTTTTGGAGTTATTTTCTTAGTGGTTTCTCTAAGGCTTACTGTAGATATTTTAACTCAGATTAGAGTTTACTCCTATGTAGCTCTCTTTCCTCTTATGTGATTATTGTTATTACATCTACATATGTTAAAAACCCAACAATACATTGTTATCATTATTATTTGTATAAGGCAGGCTACTAAAGAAAACAAAAAAAATGAAAGAAAGCAAAGCAAGTGTATATTTATAGAGTTTGTCATATTTACCTTCTTACCATTTCTGGTTCTCTTCATATGTCTGTGGATTCAGGTTACCATCTCGTGTCATCCCCTTACTCCCATACAGCTTTGCTCCCGCCTGTCTCCTTTGTGCTGTTATTGTCAAATATATGACAGTTATATGTGTCATAGGTCCAACAATATGATGGTATACATATTGTCTTAATGTGAGCATGGCGCAGTGGGAAGCTTCAGTGTGTCCTTATGACTGGAGGGAGGAGAGGGATGAGGTTTTGGAAGTAAATAGTTCAGGTTCCATTCTTACTTTCTTGGGTCCCGATTGATCGAAACACTTAGAGCAACCTTGTGTGACACTGGCCTTCACACATTCTCCGCCCATGCTCTGATAAGGACTGTATCCAGTCCCCACTTCTCCTAGAGGCCCTGGTCATCACCTGTCGCTTGGATGGCCCCCACGTGCAGTCAGGCCTAGTCTTCTGACCACTGGCCCTTCCCCGTGCTGGATGACAGCCCTGATACCACTCCTCCTACCATGAGCTCCAGCCAGCTTCCTATCCATTCTGCATCCCTTAGGCCACCCAACTAGGCTCAGCTCGTCCCGATACATTAGCTCACACTGACCCCCTGTTCTGAACTCTGGCAGGGGATCTAGGAGCATGGCCTCGGGGACTGCTTGAAAATCATCAGGACTTAACGCTGCAGACTGCCTGAGCCTGCGTAGCCCGGTACCGGGGCCGCCCGTGGCGGTTCTGTCTGACGGGAGCAGGAGGAAATTGCATTGTCTGTCACTGTCAGTGACATCCATAGCAAACACAAACATTTTAGAAGCCAAGACGGATCGTTCTGGCTACGCGCAGTGCCCGGAGATGTTGCTCAGTGTCTGCCTAAGGTCTCAGGGAACTCTTCCATCACCCCAGCATCCCCAAGCAATGTCTTATTTTGATGTCCCCTCAAACTCTCCAGAGTGTTGGGTTGTGAATCTGCCATTCCCCGAATTCTGCAGCTCAGGAGGGAAGAGGCCAGAAGAGCGAGCTCATAGGTATAAAGGACATCCGTGTCCAGTGGGTCAGCCTCCTTCATCTGGTTTGATCTTCCTGTCAGCCCTGTGTGACAGACGAGATGAGTGACATCCCCATTTTACAGATAAGGAACATTGTGCCCAGAGAGTGTCAGAGATATGCAGCCATTAGAGGAGGACATGAAAGAAAGAACCCAGTATTCTGACTCCAAATAGAAAATACTTTCTAACCTACGAGTGCCTCTTGGTCTAACAGGATAAAGGGAACTTAGAGTCTGGAGTCCTTGGGAAACACTGTCTGTGCCCCTCCCCCATGCCCTTGACTTGCCTAGAAACAGCTCTGTGAACTTTCAAGACTTCCTGGGTCTGCCCAGGCAGAATGTCTTCTCCCGTGGCCTGCAATGAGGCTGGCTGGACACGCTGCATGTTAACAGCCGAGAGAGAGACCTATGGAGTGTTCAGAGGGGTGCAGATTCAGACAGCACGGTGTGTTGTTTCCTTCTTCCTCCTAATAATCCTGTGGAAGGGGCATTAGCCATATTTCAGAGAAGCTAACAGAGGCTTAGAGAGATGGATTCCGTTACCCATGGAGCCGGGCCCGTCTGGTCCCAAAGCTGCGCCCCACGGTTCGTGGTAGCAGCTAAATCATATAGTACTGAGTCTCTGAGAAAGCATGTGACAGGGTAATTAATAGATGTTTTTGGAATGTCACTAGATGAAGCATCTCATCCTCTTTCTGTCCTCAGGGAAGAGGGGAAGGTCTGCTCCCACCCCATCTGATCTCCAGTTTCCTTGCTACTCGCCCTTTCTGTAGCCAAATTGTGTGTGCGCATCACAAGATTGGGGCCATTGGTTGGCAGACCTCCCTCAACCTCAAACGGGACACTCACTGGATGTTCCTCAGGAGCGCGCAGTGAATGGAGAGTCAAGCACTCTTTGTGAAAGCTGTCTAATGATTCGAGTAATCCAACAGAAAAGTGGGCTCTCTTCCGGTGGTGAGTTCTTCAGCAGTAGTCATGTTGAAGATGCCAAATGGACAAAGCAGGGGTCCCTGCTTTGGGTAGGAATATGGAGCAGATGGTTTCTCAGGCCGAGACTAGAAGTAAGGTCTGGTGGTGTCCTGAGAAGGTCTACCGGTGTGCCACAAAATGTGAGTCCTTCCTTTTGGTCTTCTAGGCTAATGACCTCAGTTTCTTAGACGTCTACCTTTATGTACAACAAGGTAGGATTACAAGGTAGGAACTGAGCCGGGGAGCTATTAAAGCTTACTAACAGTCTGGTTCCATGTTCTCTATCTTGTTCATCTCAGTGTTTGTTTGTTTGTTGTTTACCGAGTTCTTTTTCTCCTTCAGGAAAGCTGAAATAGGTGGGAGAGCTGGGCCAAGGGGTCATTTGCCATATATAACTGGACTGCAGTCTAGAAGTTTGCAAACGCCTACTCAAAAGTTACTTTTAACTCTAACGGGGATTCTTATGCAGTTTCAGAATAAATGGCTCCTTCCCTGACCTGGGTGGACTGCAAGCACATAGAGGTCGCCCCATTGGTTTAGGAATCCACTCAGTAAGAATGACTACCATTTATTGAGCAAACACTATGCAGAGGGTGCCAAAAAATATGTATACACATTTTAAGAAAGGGAAAAACTGTATTAAAATTGTAATACTCAATATATACCAATAACAAAAGATGAATACAAGCCATGTGTATACATTGTTTTAGCACCCCAGTATTTTGTACATGGTTAGAGGTGTTTTGCATACTGACTTTCTCTTAATTCTCACAACCCTGTGAATGAGTCATTCTGTATGGCCCCGTTTTAGACATGAGGAGACAGGATCCGAGAAATAAACCTGTAATCTGCTTAATTTACAGTTAGTTAATAGTGGGATAATTTGGGATTTAAACCCAGATTAAAAGCTCTAAGAAATCTCCCTAATCCATTGAGACACCATCTAATCCATTGAGATGTAAGGAAGCAAATCCATTGAGATGTAAGGAAGCAAATCCAGCCATTTCCAAGATATCCCATTCAAGAAAGAGACAGGGAGGTCCTACAAAGAATGTTGGGGCAGGGACATATATATTTAGGCGGCACAGTGTGGTTTGAGACATGGTCCTGGATTCAAGAGAGTAAGCTAGAGATACAACCTGTCCATAATAGCCGGGACTGTGATTTGGGAAAACAACCTGCTGGGAATGATTAAAATGTAAAATGAGCATGTCTTTGATGAGCAATCCTACTCTTAGGAATTTACCCCACAGAGAGAAAGCCTCTGTTTATAGGTACAAATGTGTAAGAATGTGTGTGTGTGTGTGTGTGTGTGTGTGTGTGTGTGTGTGTGTTTGCAGCATATTTTGTATTATCCAAAAAATTGCAATTTCAATGTCTACCAATAGAGGAACAGATGAATATATTGTGATACATCCAAACAACAGAATATTATGCAACATTAAAAAGACTGTGTCACAAAGGCCCACACGTATCCAAACATGCACTTTAAATATGGGCAGTGTATTATATCTCAGTTCTATTTTAATAAAGCTGGTGTTTTTTTTTCCCCAAAAAGATCATGGTAGATACATGTGTATTGGCCAAAAAGATGTCTACGATCTATGCGTTAGGGAATAAAAGCAAGTTTCTGTGTAAAGTATGTGGTATAATTCCCTTTCTGGCTTGAAAAATCGGGCGCCATGATATGTTCTTCCATTCGTTTGTTTATGTCAGCATAGGGAAAATGTGAAAGGTCATTTCCTAATGATCTTGGTGAGGAAAATACGACTGGGAAGAAATAAGGGAAGACTATTAAAATTGTCCTTATGTAGTTCTCGGTGATTTGACTTTTTACAACAAGATTGTCTTGCTTTTGCAATTAAAAAACAAAAAAAGATGTAAAATAGCAAAATAGAGTCAGTGGATCACCACAGGAATATACCCTGTCTATTTGGGCCGACGAAAATTACTTGCCGTAAAGGACCAGGTAACCTGGGGATTTCACTGTCCCTTTAGGCTGGCGAGGGACACTCTGGGCTGGGTCTGTGTTGACCCAGGCTGCTGAGCACATCGCAGCAGGCCTGACAGCCTGAGTTTGGAATAGGAACGTAAAGGTCAGTGGCAATAGAAAATGTATTTCCTTTTCCAAAATGTCTGTGTGATACAATATAGGATTTTAATAAATTCACAGGGTGGGAATTATTAGTAGGCCAAGCTTTTATCACTGCCTCAGGCATTGGACTGACCCCACCAAGACCCCACTTACCTCGGCGACAGTGGGATGATTTTCTATTTCATAATCTTTTCTCTCTTTGTGGGAGGAAAAATAAATACCCCGGTTGGCCTCCCAGCCCAGCAGACCCAACAAGAGCAGGATTTTGTCTATTCGTTCAGCCAGCAAACATTTATTGAGCTGTCTTTCCCTGCCTTTTCGTATTTTGCTTGTATCAGGCACTGAGGAGACAAGAATTCCAAGAAATGTGCTGCACAACACTCTTAAAAGTGAAGTTATAGAATAAATGGAGACCAAGGAGGGTGACAGGGAGGAGCTTGAAACCATTCATTCATTCACTCATGCCAAAGGAAAACTTGAAGACAGATCTTGAGCTTAGAGATGAAATACGAATGGCAATGTTTCCAGTGGAAGGAAAATCAGGCGAGTTCACTGTGGCTCTTGAGAGCTGACTAGGATGTAGGGGTAAGATGCAGGGTGCAGGGTTGGGAACGACGGGAGGCCATTTCCAGTCATTAGAACTGCCCTGCCGTGGGGTAGTCCTGGGGACACTCCTTGCCAGGAGTGCTCAGCAGAGGTGGGAAGCCGTTGTAGAGCAGGCTGAGGAAAGGGTTTAGCTCTGATGGGCTTTCACTAGATACCACGAGGGACCCTTGTAGCCACAACTGTCTCAGACTCACTGAATCTTTTCCTGGTGGCATGATGCCATCACGGGCAGGCCTGTGGGCCTTGTTAGCCACCTCCATCCCCACCCTGGGGTCTCCAAGCTAAGGCTCTTTCTCGCTTCCCGACCTCTAATAGGCACTGTTCCTTGGTTCCACCCTAAGGGAATCTGCCACTTCTGAGGTCACCCAGGGCATATCTCCTGGTCACTGCACTGAAGAGCCATCAGGAATGATTCCGTGACTCTTTGCTGAGAGCCTGTGGCAGTTGAAACACCGGGCCAGTCCCAGAGGCAGGTGATAGGAAGAACAAGACAGGGTAAGAGGCTACTTTCAATAGGATGGTGAGAAGAATCTCTACAGGTGCGAGATCTGAATGCACCAGAGGAAGAGAGTCGGAGAAGAGCATCCTGGGCCGTGGGAATAGCACATGCAGTCTCTGAACAAGAACACGCTGGGCCGTTTGGAGACAAGCAAGGCCGGTGTGGCTGGAACACAGGGAGTGTCTAGTGTGCTGGGGTTGCCATAACAAAACACCACAGACTGAATGGCGTAAAGAGCAGTTTATTTTCTCGCAGTTCGGGAGCCTGAAGTCCAAGATCAAGGTACCATATCAGGGTTGGTTTCTGGTGTGACCTTGCTTCCTGGCTTGCAGATGACTGGCTTCTTGCTGTGTCTTCTTGTGGCCTTTCCTCCATGTGTGTGGAGAGAGAGAACTCTGGTGTCACTTCCTCTTCTTGTAAGGACATCAGTCCTGTTGAATTAGAGCCCCACTCTATGACCTCATTGAACTTTATCTCCTTGGAGGCCCGTCTTCAAATACAGTTGCAGTGGGGGATGAGGGCTCTCACATATGACTTTTTGGGGGAATAATTTAGTTTCTAACAGTGAGTGAGGGAAGAGGGGTAGAAAATGAGATGAGATTATACAAACATATCCCTAAATCGATGGCAGTGATCCAGGAGGGAGGGAGCTGTGAGGATGAGATAACAATCAGAAATGACCAGTGTGGGGCTGCTGTGTTGAGCTGGTGAGAGCAGTGGAAGGCTGGCCTCAGATGGGAGTGCAGACCGTTTATCCTCTCTAACAGGAGGGGAGGCAGCGCATATGGGTACAGATACAGGCCGTGCCTGTGTGTTGCGGGGAGGTCTGCTGATGGGAGGATGATAGAGTTCTCTTCTGGTTGCTTCTATTTTCTCAATAACACAAGATTCAAATGACTCAACCAAGAATGAGTGGTGGGTGTTATGATGAAGGTTTAAGGAGGGAGAAAAGCAGATGAAACAGTTGTCTCAGAGAATAAGAGAATGAGTGGATCTGGGACGCATGGCAGTGCTGTGAGCTGTGCCAAGGGCTCACTGGAGGTCTGTGGTCATAATTTAAAGTGAGACCAGTCAGCACAGTGATGTGCTTCTCTCCTTCTCAGGTTCCAGGAAGTTGTAGGAAGATAATTGTATTTAACCAAGTTGGGAGTTAGCCAGGGAAATACTAGAGGGGAGAGTATCCCTGGCTAACTAGAAATACTAGAGGATAATAGTAATGATGAGCGACATGTGCTCATCTGGGTAAAGAGCTGAATGGCAACATGAGGCTGGTGATAAAGATGGCAGATTCTTAGCAGAGCCATGAAGGGAAGATTATTAGACCATTAGCCCCATTTTACTGATAAATAAACTGAGGCTCCGAGAGGTAAGTTATATATACAGTCAGTAGAAGAGCCTTGTTACAGGGAGTTTAGAATATGAGTGCCTGGAAGGTGAAAAATTCAGATAGCAAAGTATTTATATGGATGATATCTCTCTCTTCATTTTCTCTCCTTGCTTTCCTTCCCTCTCTCCAGCCTACTTCCTCCACAGATAGGATGCTAACTGTCCTGGTTGCCTATAACTGAAGGGTTTCCAAAGACATGGGACTTTTAGTTCTAGAACTGAAAAAGTCTTGGGCCAAAAAATTAAAATAAAAATAAAAAGCCTGGCTTAGTGAACAACCAACAGGCACTCTCACACATGCAGAGAAAAATATATATAATTAGTTAGTCCTACCTTCTGTAGACAAGGCCGACAGAGATCCTTCTCTCCTGCACTGGATCTGTTTCCCCTCTAGATATCTGTGCTGGGTGGAGGTGGCCCAAAGATAGGATCCAGCCGACAGGTGCTCCAGACAAAGGCACACAGCAGGTGCAGCTGCCCTCATCTGCTCTCCACAGCAGGTCTCCACAGCTCTCTTCACTTTCCATCTCCTGGGCCTACACGAGCTCCACTTATACCTCTGTAGCTAAGGGCAACTTATGAGCAAAGTGGGAATGCAGACTGACGCATTGGCATTTCGAAAGCAGCAAAGGAGAGACGGAGAGGAAGAGGGTGTGGCTGAGAGTAAGAGTGAGAGATGGCACAATGGAAACAGAACATATGGCCCCCTCCTCCCAGGAGATCACACTGTGATTCAGAGCGCTTTCCTGAACAGTTGTGAATGAGGGAACTGAATTCAGCCAATAATTACATCCTATGCTGCATTTTTATTTTTTTAAAAATGAAAACTATATTTTTTTGATAGGTACCCTATTTTGAATAGGTAACCTTCAAGTGTCAACATTCAAAGGCTACCAAAGGGGAAACAGAGAACGTCTTCTGTCCTCCAGGCCACTCTCTTATTAGTTTCTTGCGTGTCCTTCCAAAGGTGCCTAATGCCTCTACCAGCATTTACATATAAAGTCTGCACGCTGGTCTTTTCACACAACTAAAGGTCATGGAGATCATACTCTATCAGTACATAAGAAGAAGCCTCTACCCCCAGAATTTAAGCTCTAGAGCGCAGGGATTTTTGACTACTATTTTGTCTACTATTATATCTTCAGCACCTAGGACAGCGCCTGGCACAAATTAGGAATTCAGTAAACGTTGAATGAATCCTTTTTTTCTTCATAACATTGCATCGCACGCACGCGCCCCGATTTATTTACTTGTACCCTTTTAGGCTCTTAGGTTATTTCCACACTTTTGGTCGCATAATTAATGCCACAATGACTACCTTGGTACACACATGCCGCGACACGTGTGTGCGCCTATCTAGGATAAATTCTTAGAAGCAGTATTGCTGGATCAAAGGTGTGTGTTTTCATTAATTTTGATGGATGGGGCCAAATTATCCCACATACAGTTTCAATAGTTTCATGATTTGCTTCCATGCATTTACCATACATTTTGTGTATCATCATTTCCCATTGGCTTTAAGCCACCGTCCACTGCTCTGCTCATTCAGCCCTCCTCTGTTGGGTACACATATATAACGACACTATTTCCCCCCAGTTTGTGACTATTCCTTGTTTTATGGGCTATTCTGCTATGGGCTATCATATGGGCTATCCCTGCTCTGAAGTCAGTCTTCCCAAGGGTGTTGGGCACAGGGAAAAGGACATAGATCTGCATCCAGTATTCAAAATTCCTGAGCGTGAAGAGTGGGGGTGAGGGGCCAGGGAAGAGAGCCTCAGCTGAGGTCCTTATGTTTTAGGGGTAAGCTGGGGATGTTGAGATTCTCATCAGCTCAGCCTTTCTCGGGAACTTTCCCCCAAAGTCTCTAGGGGATTTACTGTTCCATTTACCACTATACAGAGTCTTCCTATCAATCTCTCTGTATATTAAATTTCCAGCCCATTTTAATTACTTATTGATTGGCCCCAGGAGAACTCTAGCATAGATGGGGGCAAAAGGATATTTCTTTCTGAGCCGCAAGTGAAAGAAAAATTGGTTTAAACTTTGCAAACTCTCGACTCTCCATTCATTTACCCCAAACCCCGTTTCCCTGCCCTTTCCAATACTTGGTCTACTTCCAACATTGAATTCCATTTTACTGAGAGCTTCCAAATGATGTGTAATTCCCTCTAACATTTAGCACTACAGTGGCAATGTCTGGTTGACAGCCAGAGCTCCTCCTACACTTCCAAATGTGTACTCCCCAAAGGACATTTGAGAAGGGAGCAACAAGTGGTTTTGATTCTGTTCACCCCTCCGCCCCCCAGGAAATCTCTGCTAGACCTTTCCCCACATTTGGAGCAATGATGATGGAGGTGTGGGAATATAAACAGGGTGACTGTGCCCTTGGGCTAAGAGTCTTTTATTCAGACTCGCATCCAGTCACTGACTCACTGACTCAGTCCACTTGTGCGGAGCCTCTGAGCACTCACTTTGAGGCAGACTTTGAGTAGATGCAAATAGAAGAGAGCATAGCATGCATGAGATGGATGTTGAAGACAGAGTCTTGCCTTTATGGCCACCACTGTGAAAAACAAAAAAACACAAAAAACGCCATTCACAAAAGAATTGGATCAATTTCAGGTCGCAGAGCACAGCAAACCTTTTCCTAAAAGGAAACAGAGTGAGGGGGGTGTTTTTTTTCATTGTTGGTTTTTGGCTCCCATTTTCTAATCTTTGAGTTCCCCTCAATCAATAGTAACCATGTAGAGACCTACTGTGTATAAAATACCATAGTAGGTGCTATGGGAGATATTTGGACTCTTTCACCATTGGTATCTTCAGCCCTAGGTCAGCGCCTAACACAAAGGAGAAATTTAGTAAATGGAGGATGAGTTGAATGACTCCTTTGCTCTTCATGGTGTTCCACTGAACACACGGGCCACAATGTATTCAGTTGTTTACAGAAAGAGGTTAAAGGAAATACGAGGATTGTGGAGACACAGAGAGCCGAGTTCAAATCCTACACAGTTCAGGAAAAGGCTAGGTTGACGTTTTCCAGGAAGCATCTCAAGGAAGGGTTTGTGCAACATATTAACCAGGGAAACAAGACTTAGAGAAATGTTCCAGATATCTAGAAGAGCTCATTTTTTCCAGCCTCCTTAAGTATTTTAGAGTCGGTTCATTTGCATTGAAGTAGTCAAGAGGATAGTTTTAGATCATTCACATCCATTCTGGAAACCTAAGGACTTTCGAATGAAAAATGGACGAACGAATTTTGTGAGCCGGCTTTGAATTGTTGTCTGTTTTCAAAATGACAACACGGTGCAACACATTTTCAGTTACGACTTTCTGCTAACTCAGCCATATCCTCCCACAATTAGTGCTCATTAATGAGTCCTCCCTGCCGTCACAGGAATTTGAGTGCTATGGTTCCTGGAGCAGAGCCTGTTCTGATTTACCTCTCCCTATGCTTGGAGGAATCAAAGGCAGGGGTTCATTAAGCAAATTAATAGAAGAGACACAGTTTCAAAAGAAATAGTTAGCCTATCAAAGGAGGCAGGAAGGATTTTTATCACATTTTTAAAGTCATCCATTCACAGGTAAACTATACCCGTGCTAATTAGAAGTCATTCTTTTGAACTCATCAAGTCTGTCCCCACTGGACCTGTATTTGAATCTTTGTTAGGTGACCTACAATCACCGTGTGTCCCTTAATATAATAAAATAAGTAAAATATCTCATATTGCTAGCACAAAGCCGTGACATGTGGAAAGCCCGTGGGCTCTCCGTTTCAAGGCCAGTTTTCTTTTTTTTCTTTTTTATTATTTTTTATTTTCTAGCAAGAATACATCCAGCATTATCAGTGTTTCTAAAACAGATCCAGCTGTATAATTTGGGTCGACTTTGTTAACCTCTGAGCCTCAGTTCCTTACCTCCAGAACTGGGCTAATAATACCGAAGTGCAAACACTCCCATGGCTCCAAGTGTTGTTCCAGATGCTTTAGGAAAATTAATTCATTGACTCCTGAGAACAACTCTGTGAGGATGGGGAAATTAAGGCGAAGGCAGGGTAGGAAATTTTCCCAGATCACCTTGCTCGGAGAGCAGAATCTGGCTCCAAAGGGTGTGAGTGTGACTGCTACCCTCTGCTGCCTCTCATATTAACCATTCGTCAAAGCCTAGAATCATACTGGGCACATACTATCCAATGATTCAACATCGGGTAGTTTCCTGTTTCCGTTTCTCTGGAGTTAGACAAATGAACTTGAATTTGTGCACTTTGGCTGTGTTGTTGGCGGGGGTGGGGGGTACTGCAAAGACTGGGAGTGTCAGGGTACAGATTTGCACCCCACTCGGGGATCCTACATCAGTGTCATCCTTAGCGATTCTGAGCCATCCACAGTATCCCCCCACCCCCGCCCTGCTCCTTTGTAGACACTGATGCCCATGGGCACAGAGCCGGTAGCCCCGCTCAGCCAGCCTTACTCGTAACTCTTCCTCTGCCTTCCCAACTCACCAGGATCGGCCCTGAAAACACATTCCGTCCCATAACTCGCGTCTCCTCAGCGATAACTCACTCCCCTAATTCACTTTGGAGGTGTTCCCTGGGGCCCTGGACCCTGCTCAGTAGGCTCTCCTCTAGACAGATCCTGTCTTGTGCCAGACAGACCCCATCGCAGCCTGGGGGCGGGGCAGCGCTTAAATTATATGTACACCGTGAGAAAACCAATTTCTTTTGGTGATAAGGTCTCTCAGGAAAGGTCAGGCAGGTAAATAACGGGGAGGGAGGAACCGATGTTCTCCCAAGAGCCTGTGGCCCGGTAAGAAGGAGCTGGTGTTCCCCTAAGTTGTGCTTTTTCTTTGCCCTGTTAAAAACAAGGTCACTGAGGTCAACCCTTAAGAGAGCAGGACAGGGAAAGGGGAAAAGCCAGACGCAGCTGTGATTTTAGGTGCAGCGCCAGCTTCAGCGACCCCATCCGGCAAGGAGCCCTGGCAGTGCAGTGTCAAGATACTGCAGCAGTTTTCCCCGCTAGAGGCCAGTCACTGGCTTTGCCCCCCGCCCCCCGGGGGTATGTAAACCCCCCGGGCACTGTGGCTCTTTGTGTGGGGCATCGTGGCTTCAGGAGCCCAAGGGTAACCACCAAAGCTCCTGGCAGGGGCGTGACAATAGGACTAGAGAGTTTGAAGGGAGAGTGGGTGCCTAGAATGGGTGCCTAGAATGGGTAAAGGAGATCTGGACAGAGTGTCTGCGCAGCACCCCGTTACCTCTATTGTAGCACACATCTCACTACATTTTAATTTTCTGTAAGCACTTGGAGAGCAGAGACTTTAAATCCGAAGGTACCTAAGGAAAGCAGATGCCCAGTAAACATTTGGTGACTCATGGACAAATATGGACAAAGGATGACACACCCAGAGGGCCAGACGTGTAGCTTATCATGAAGAAGCTTTTCTCTCCAACGAGGAGAAAGCCCAAGACGGAAGTCCCTAGACGTTTAGCATTTTAAAAATCCCATCGTGTATGCCCATTTCAGCTCAGGATTATTCTTTTAGAACAGGTTTTTAGAAGCTCATTCTGCATCCTAGCATTTCCTGTGAGACCCTGTGTTGCCATCTTCCAGGCTTACAGATTTGAAGTTGCAACTCTCCTGCGGAATCACTGACCTCTGGCGAGCCATTTCTTCTTTCTTAGCTGCAGTTTCTTCATGAATAAAATGAGAGTTAGCCTAGATCAAGGGCTCCAGCTCTTTTTGTGTAGGAAGGCTGATAATGAACACCAAATATCTTGCAGACGCACCTCTGTCGTTGACTTTGGTATTCATTGTTTGAGAGAATACGTGACAAAAAGCCCCTGAGAGATTCAGCGGTTCTTGTAAATACACTTACATTTTATCAGACTATTCATGCTAATTTTCCAATTAGTAGAGGGCAGGCAAAACAAAATGCGGTGCTTATTCTACTCCAAATTATCCGTGCATTGGAAGATTCTCCCAGAGCATGTGGTCCCTCAGTCTCCTTCCTGCCCTAAGGTTGTCGTCTATAATCAGATTATGAGGAGACCTTCCCTTCCCAAGTCGTTTAAACAACTAAGGACTTCACACTTGGATTCCTCTCATTTAATCCCTGCAAAGTAGGGTGTCCTGGCTTGAGATTGGCCCAGGCATGCCTAAGGAACAGATTGCTGGACTGCAGCCCTTAAATTGTCTGAGGGCTTTTTAATTGAAGACGAGAGAAGAAACATCTTTTGAATGAAATCTTGAAGGAAGTGAAGACTGTCTCTGCCCCTGCCCCCAGGCCGGCTCTACAAAACTCCTGCCACAACCCACTGGAGGGAGCGAATGCAGGCGTTATTCCAGAAAGCGGTTTTATGATGGTACAATGTGTAAGAGGGGCTCCATGGACGGCAGACACTGGGAAACTAAAGAAGGAAGACAACACAAGCTGTTGTTAAAGTTCCTGATCAGTACATCACAACCAACCCAAGGGCTTAAGACAACCACCATGTGGTGATCTCTCACAGGTCTGTGAGGGGACAGCTCAGCGGGGCAGCCCTGCTGCTGGTCCTCCCCGAGTGGTCAGGTGGCCACTGTGGTCAGTGTGGTCAGGTGGCCACTGTGGCTGGACACATCTGGAGGTTCAACAGGGAGACCAGGACAGTTGGGTCTCTCTCATTATGTAATTTCAGGCCCTTTTCATGTGGTCTCTCCGGAAGGGTTGGCAGATTCCTTCCAAGGAGGTTGAGGGTTCCCAAGAGCACAAAATGCAAGTGGGGGGGCCCAGAAATGGCACAGCCTCCACCTTCTGTCAGTTAGTGAAGTGAGTTACATCCCACGTGCACTGTGCAAGGGGATTACATCAGGGTGTGAGCACTGAGAAGCGTGGCTCAGTGCATCGCATGGATGCCCCAGTTTTGGGGGCCCTTGGAGAATGCACCCTGGCCTGTATCTGAGCATGCTCTGGGACCGGAAGCTGTGACATTGGTGAGAGGCTGCCTTCATGTGGCTTTGTGGGGTTACCACAGGCACAAGGCAAAAGGTTGTGCTGCAGCCCTGCTGTTGTGTGTGTGTGTGTGTGTGTGTGTGTGTGTGTGTGTCTCGGAGCAAGGCAAGGTGGCCAAGGTGCTGTGTTAAGAAAGTAACAGTAAAAGCTGAAAGCAATGCTTTCTTACTATTAACGTGATGCGGTTGACTCCACATGCTGAGGAAGCTTGGGTAACAACACTAAAGGATGGGGTGGGAAGAGAAAAGGACGCAGTATTCTAAGTGTTTATGGTAGCCCGTGGACCATGGAAGGCTCTGTCTATATCTCATTTGATCTTAATCATTTGATGCAGAAACCAGGGTTTAGAGAAGTGACTTGACTTCTGGAAGAGCACAGGGCTAGCGAGTGGCAGAGCTGGGACTGAAAATCAAACCGATCTGACTCGAAGGCCTTGATTTTTTCCCCACCTCTCCAAGCTGCCCCTCCCACGTCCCCATCAACAGCTCTGTCTGAGTCCACATGCTGCATAAAACCTCCTTATGTAATAGGCCTGACACCCGAAGATTTAATGTTGTCACTATGGCATTTTTTCCTTTTAATCGAGGCCTTTATCAAAATGAGGTTTTCCTTCTCCTCCACATATCATCCCGGCTCCCTAATGACATGTTTATTCAACACAGGGCACGGAGGCTGTTTGTTCTGACAGCTGCCCCACCTGCCGGCCCAGATGGGCACCCCCCCGTGAGAAGGTGTGGGGAGCAGAGCTGCATCAGCCAAAAGCAGAGGGCACAGCAGGAGGATGGCCCCGTGTCCTGCCATTCTGGTGCTTGAAGGCACAGCCAAGACCCAGAAAGGGTGCTGTGACACGCACTGGGTGCCAGCTTGCCTTTCAAATCTCAGCGGTGTTTTCCACACTCGGCCGCCGGCATGTTCAGGCCAATGGATGTCAGTAAAGGTGATTACAACTGAAGCAGATTAAAGGTGACTTTAAGATCCATTGCTTTCTGGTTTAAGAAGAAAACAAAGGGGAAGGAGAGGGTGTTTGATTTAAGGCAATGTGAGTGTGTGTTGAGGGGAGCGTTGAGATTTGCTACCTATGAATCCGAACTCAATTAGTCAACTGTCTCTTTAACACTTTATTGGGCGTCTAAGAGGCATCTCAGACTTAGCAAATTCGAAGTCAAATTCTTGATCCCCTCACCTCCCAAACTGCCTTTTTTTTTTATCTTTCTCATCCCAGTAATTGGCAGCTGCGTTTTGCCAGGCGCACAGGCCAAAGTCAGTGTGCATTCTGACCCCCTCTTGGACTCCCTGTTCAATCCCTCATCCAACCGTGACCTCTGGACCTCCAGCATCTACCCCAGGACCTGGCCATCGCTCCCACTCAACGCTCCTTCAGCACTGGGGCCACGTCACCCGCAACTCCTGTAGGCCTTCTGCTCATATCTTTTGCCTTCACTTGGACCTCCCCCCCCCCCCGCCCAATGTCAATTCTTCACACCGCAGACAAAATCGTCCTTTCCTGCTCAGAACCTTCCAATGGCTGCCCATCTCTTTTAGGAACAAATTCCAAACCTTTGTCATGGCCCTAAGATCCTCGCCTCCGCTTGGCAAACTTTCTTTCTTCTCTATTTTTGGGGTTCTTTCCAACTAAGGTGCAATTTACACGCCGTAAAATGGGCAGCTCTTAAGCGTATAGCTCGATGGAGATTTACCTGGATGTTTACACATCCAGGTAACCACCCAGATCAAAGCACAGGATATTTCCATCAGCCAGAAACTTCCAGTTAATACCCACCTGGGGTAACCATTAGTCTGACGTTTATTGCCGTCGACTTTTATGTCTCTTAAACTTCACTTACGAGGAATCATAGAGCAGAGATCAGTTTGTGTCTGGATTCTTTTGTTCAAGGTACTTTTGCCCATGTTCTGGTATCACCACTGTGTTCTTTTATATTGTTGTGAGGTATTCTACTCTATAACTATACCACAATGTATGTTTGTATTTTACTGTCGGTAGACATTTGTCTTGTTTTCAGCTTTGCATTATAAGCATTTTTTTCTTCATTTCTCCTGGTATATACCTAGGAATGGAATTTCTGGTAAATAAGATAAGTATATGTATACCTTTATTAGAATTGCCAAATGGTTTTCCAGCATGGTTTTACACTCTTACCAGCAAAGGATGAGAATTTCGTTGGCTTCATATTCTTGCAAATTCTTGAATTTTTCAGTCTTTTCACCCATTCTTGGAATAGATAATAGTATTTCATTTTGCCCCAGAATTTACTTTCCTGAAGAGTAATGAGGTTGATCACCTTTTCATTGGCTTACTAGCAATTTGGACAACTTCTTTATGTGTTACCTGTTCAAATCTTTTGCCCATTTGTTTAAAAAAACAAGTGGTTTGTCTCTTTCTTATCGATTTATAGGAGTTCTTTTTATATTCCAGCTATGAGTCCTTTAGTAGACATATATTATAAATGTTTCCTTCCTGGCTGTGGTTTGCTTTGTCTCAGTGGTGTCTTTTGCTGTGACCTCATCTCTTGCCCTCTCATTTACTTCCTCTGTGCCTTTCACATTTCCTCTGTCTCATCCTCTGGCTTTCTTGCTGCCCCTGCCACATGCCAAGTCTGGTCTGATCTTTGCACCTCTGTGCTCACTTTTTCTTCTCTCTAAAATGTTTTCTCCCCAGATATCTGGATGATTTCTTCCCTTACTTTATTGGGGTATCTACTCAAATGGTATCTTCTCAGAGGACCTTCTCTAACCAGTGTATCCAATATAGCTTTCCCAAGCCCCTTACCCTGCCTTATTAT
This sequence comes from Rhinolophus hipposideros, assembly GCF_964194185.1. Lineage (NCBI taxonomy): Eukaryota > Metazoa > Chordata > Mammalia > Chiroptera > Rhinolophidae > Rhinolophus > Rhinolophus hipposideros. The sequence continues at coordinate 20,396,520 of NC_138066.1, read as the reverse complement.
TCTCATAGCATTTACAACACTATATAAACATATATATATGTATTTATTATATATATTTATTAATTTATTTGTTTGTGACCCCCCCATTTGACTTTAACTCTGTGAGAGCAGGACCTGGGTCTGTTTTGTTCTTTCTGAGCCCCCGGTACCTAGAAGGTGCCCAGAATTGTTAGGTACTCAAAAAAAAAAAAGTCGTTAAATGAATAAAAATTGAGTGGATGTATTAGTCAGACTAAGTATGAGTATGGTATAGTAACAAATAATGCCCAAATCTCAGTATTGCAAACTTCCAAACTTCCAGTTAAATGTACACTCATGCTGTATACCTAACGTGGGCCAGAGGGGGAATTCTGTTCACTATAGTTATTCAGGGATCCAGGTTGACAGAAAAGCCATCATTTTGTGATGTCACCTTCTCAAACACTGGTTTTTGGGTTTCTTGTGGCAAAGGAAGAGAGAACAAGAACAGAGCCCTGCTCCTTAAATCCCTTTCACCCAGAGGTCATACACATCACTTCTACTCACAGTTTGTTGTCCAAAGGCACATGGCTGGTGTGTCTGCCCGGAGAGAGAGGAAAACGGAAAATCCTAGTGAGTACCAGAGGCGTTTAGCACAATGAATGAAAGCAGGCATGCATTCTTAAGTACTTGAATGAATAAACAAACAAATTCAGGAAACAAGATGAAGACAAGGGGCCAGGTATGCAGGAGAGGTCTGGCAGCCAATGTTTGAATCTTCTCTTGTGGACTTGCACGGGACCAACAGTGTCTTCTACGAGAAATGGCTGGGTGGGAGAATGCCTTTAATGTGCTCTAAGGAGTAGAGGAATAGCAATGAATATGTGCTATGTTTTCATTATGTCCCAGGACAATACGCCTAGTGTTTTACATGAATTACAAAGGAGATAGTATTTGCCTCATTTAACTGTTGGGTTCCCCTGGGACCCAGAGAGATGAAGTAGATGGTCCACTGTCTTGCAGGTGACTGGGCCATGCTCTTTCTCAAACCCATGCTCTTTCTACCGCATGCCAAGTTACAGATGTGGTCCCAGTGTGCATTCCTCTGTGATCTCCTGTCTCTCTGCTTAGGTGACAGCTGGAGTCACAAGCCTTATTTTCTCGTTGGGCTCTGTTGGAGGCTTACTAAAGCCCAGTGACCCCCAACTTATTCCAAACCAGGTCATCCTGGCCAGTCGGGTCACTTCACTGATGCTATGACCTAAATAACTTCTATCTGTTCATTTCTGTTTCTTCAATTTTTTATTCAGTAAAGCCCCTCTTGAGGACTCACGATATGCCCCATTCCTCAAGTTTCTAAGACTGAATCCTTTATATGGTACATCAAGCTGTGTGTTTATGAATGTCTGAGTATATGTATGGCGCCGGATACATCATGTACAATTATATATTGCAATTTATTCATTTGCAAAATGAGGATAGTACCCACTCTGCCTTTCTCAGGAAAGAATCCTGTGGATAAAATGATATGGTGACTACCCTGTTTGCCTGAAAATAAGAGCTAGCCGGACAATCGGCTCTAAAGTGTCTTTTGGAGAAAAAAGTAATATAAGTATATTATAGTATATAAGACCTTATATACTTATATACTACAAGGTCTTATAGTATATAAGACCGGGTCTTGTATTATAATAAAATAAGGCCGGGTCTTATATTACTTTTTGCTCCAAAAGAGGCATTAGAGCCTATTGTCCGGCTAGCTCTTATTTTCAGGGAAACATGGTATTAAAGCGTTTTAGAAAGAGAGAGAGAGAAAGCGACGACTGTTTTATAACCATGTTTATTGGCATCCAAGAAAACTCCAAGCCTTCTCTGTCTTCTCAATTCTGCTGCTCCTGGAAACCCCCACTTACTTTTTTAGATTCCTGAAATAAAAATACAAACTGGGCTGGGCCAGTATTCTATTTCTAACAGCCTCTCTGGGCCTAACTGAATGATGAGCACTGCTCTTGGCTATGCTTCAGAGCTCCTTTACGTGGTGAGTTTGAAGGTAGGGCCAGGAAGGGCAATAGGCCCGAAGCTCCCCCAACCCTGAGCTAATTTGGGAAGCCAGGCCTCTCTCCCCACATCGCACTTGAGGCAGGACTCCGTGCTCTACTTCAACCTCAAATGAAATCCAGCTTCCAACATGGACTGAAGGCTTCACGTCCCACCATGGTGTGTGCAGGGTCCCTGGACCCCAAGCCTAAGCTGGCATCTTTCATTCATTGCTGCATCCTAGACTTGTCTACCTGTCACAACAGGTTTCTAGCTGCTGGCAGTAAAATGTCTGGTTCGAAGAAAATCAGTATATCATGACAAGTTCCTGATAGATGCAAAGTAAGCGTCGTGAGAAGCGGCCCTTCTTTTGATCTGCATGCAGGAGCCTTGTGCCCTAGCGGCAGCCAGGCTGCTGGGTGGGGGTCAGGCAGTGGGATGAGTTGCGCAAGGCACTCCTCAGGGCAGAACTTAAGTAAATCCCCCCGAAGCCTCCTGGTTCCTGGCTCAATAGGGTCTCCCCTGAGCTCCCAGTCACCAAGCCCTCTCTGGCTTGTCTCCACCATGCCGTCCTCCACACCCACTTCCCTATAAAAAGGCCTCTGATTGTTCCTAACATTTCAGTTGTGAGCTGAATGCATGAGGGCTGGTCTGTCACCCTGACTTGGTCCCTCCCTACCCATGTGAGGGTCTGATTTCCACTCCAGCAACGAGGCATATAGAGAGTGTCTCTCATGGCTTTCAGCAAGGTCTCAATGGTAGACTCAGCCCATCATCCCCTGGGGCTGCCCGCAAGTCTGGGCTTTGTTACTGGTGATCGATAAGGGCTTGGCCTGAACCGTTCCCTGACAAGGGTCTGTCTCTGGGTTTCTGCTGGTGATTCAGACCTCCATGATGGAGGCCACAGGTTGCCGGTGGAATGCCTGGAGATCCCTGCTTCTGGCTCTTGCTGACCCCTCTGACCTCTTGAGAGCAGCCAGCTAATTCCTACCGCAGTGCACCCGCAGGTTCTTTTTAGCAAGGCAGGGAAAGAGAGGAGATCTGAGCCTCAAATGCGTTTGCTTTGCAGACCTCAGTTTTTCCCCACTGCTTTCTCTGCCTCCACCTTCCATCACCTTGAAAGTAGAATAGGAATCCCACGGCTTCTCTAACCCCTTCCCTCTGTGGGGACAGGTAGGGAAGATAGGAGTTACCTCACTTCTGTTCACAGGGAAGTTTCTAGCTGATCTAATCTAAGTCACCCTGGTCCCCCATCTCTGTACCACATGGGGAATGGAACAGGGTTTTGTATCTATCCTGACATTGTGAGGTGGGTCCTATAGACTGATTATTTGTGCCCCCCCACAATTCCCATCTTGAAACCTAACCCGCAATGTGATGGTATTTGGAGGTGGGGCCTTTGGGAGGTGATTAGGTCGTGAGGGTGGAGCCCTCATGAATGGGATTAGTGCCCGGATAAAAGAGACCCCAGAGAGCAACCTTACCCCTTCTACCATGTAAAGACACAGCAAGAAGTCAGCCATTTATATACCAGGAAGTAGGTTCTCACCAGACACTGAATCGGCCAATGGGTTGATCTTGGACTTCCCAAGCACAGGAACCGTGAGAAATAAATTTCTGTTGTTTATAAGCTGCAGTCTATGATATTCAATTGTAGCAGCACGAATGGAATAAGGCACTTGGGGAGGAGGCAGATAATTCAAGGGCATTTTCTCACAGTCCCAAATCACCCACCCCGTCTCCTGGGTTCTCCCAGGTCCCTTCTGCTCTCTGCCTGGGAACCCAGAGATGTGTATATGCAAAATGCTCTTTTCGTAAATAGAAGCCCCTCTTGAAAGGGTAGAACTGAATGCTTCACGAAGTCTCTAGTTGGTTTCTTAAGACCTGGGTCACTTTATCACTCCCTCTGATTATTATTTTTAATCCGCTTACTCCCTAGGATAATAAGATGATTATATAATAATCACCAAAAGAGGAACTGCCATTTATCGAGCATCTTCCTTAGCTGAGCACGTTATATCCATTTCCCCGATTTAATTCTCACAGCATCCCTGTGAGGCAGGAGGAATTACCTGTATTCTAGGAAAGAGGCAGCTGTGACTCCATTACGGAGGTCACACACTCTCCCGGTTCAGAAAGAACAGTCCCTTGGGTCCTCTGAGCCTTGGGCAGGGAGCAGCTGTCCTCCTAACCTGGGGTTGGGTGAGCCCGAAGCGGGCCTCTGGATTGCGAGGAGCCATTAGCCTTAGGGCTCCCAGGAATCCAGACAAGCCCCTCAGCACCAGCCTTGACAGGGCATCTGGGTCGTTCCAGAGTAGAGAGCCAGCATTCCACCCTGCTTCAATTGCTCCACTTTAATTAAGCCTTTTAATACTGCTGATGAGAGGGGAGGTGTCCCAGACAGACCCAGACAGGCGCTTCCAGCCCAGAAATGTTACCAGCAATTGCGTACTTGTCAGCCATGGCGTACTAAAAGCCTTCACCATCCCAAACTTGCCCCCTTTCCTGGCACGTTCCCACTGTATTTGCCTTGCTCCCTACCTATATTTTTAGCGGGAAGAGAAGCATATATTTTCCCGTAATATCCATTTTACAACCATTTGGTGCAAGGGCTGAGAGCTGTCAGAGCAGTAATGCATTGCATCAAATTAACGTATTTTCCTAGAATGGTAATTATGCCCTCTTTGTGCGCCTCTGAATACACATTTTTTGAAGTATGAATGAGGTGCTGACATCAAAGTCTCTCTTTAAATCATGGTTATTAGTGCATCTGTCCAAATGATTCAAGGGAAGTGGCTGGCAGAGGTTTTTAAGTTTAGAGGAATTTAAAGGTGAATCACAGAGCTTCTTTAGAAAAGTTGAAATGCCCAATATCTCTGATAAGTGTTTGTTCCTTTACACCCTAAAACTATGTCCAGCCCCGTGATGGCTGTTTGACTCAATTCCACACATCTGTATTGAGCACCTGCTGTACTGAAGTACTTCGTTTGGTTCCTGATTCAGAGCAAGATGTTGTTGCTGCCTCTGGTTTGAGAAGGAGGGACAGACAGACAACTTGAAGAGGAAGAATCAATGAAATGGCAGCCAGATACAGAAGACTGAATAATTTGGAGTGTGCGTGTTGGGGGTAGTAGATGCAATCATGAAAGGCATCTTCAGAAGGTGGTATTTGAGCTGGACCTTGAAGGGTGGCAAAGATGGAGTGTTGCTGACGATAAATACACTCCAAGTTTAGGGAAGATAATTAAAGCATGAGTTTGGAAACAGCGAGAACCCAGCGACCAGTGCTTAGTATCATAGTGAGGGATCAGGTGCGGAAGGAGATGTCCTTTTCATCATCGGCCCCTCAAAAGTGTCATAGCAATCGCAGCGTGTCTGCAACGTAAGGATCGAGGTGGAGCGGTAGTCAGGCTACCGCTGCAGGTGTCATGAGCCATCGAAGATTTGAGTCTTTATCTTAAAGAACCATAGAAGGCGTTGAAGCTTTTCAGGGTTGGAGGGATATGAACAAATTTGTTTGTGAAAGATCACTCTGGCTCCTAAGCAGATAATTGATCGCAAGCAGGGGAGTGGCAGGAAGAGCCAGTGAGAAGGCTGTTACTACAATCTAAGTATGTGATCCAGGCCTGGGTGGAGCTGGTGGCAAAAGGGAGGCAGACAAGTGGATGGCTTCCACAGGTGTTTCGGGAGACGACTGGGCCATGCTTAGGGATCAGCTGATTACTTGTACGTGGTAAAGGAGAAAGAGGTAGTAATCACGATGTTTAGGTTTCCGGCTTGAGTGATGGAGCAGATGCTAGCGCTATTGAAGAACGTGAAGAAATGAGATAGAAGACTGCGGGCTAGAGAGACGTTGATGGGTTGAATGAGGGAATGTTGAGTTCTAGCCCCTCTAAGCCACATTGTTCTGTATCTGGATGACGTCTCTGTTATTTTCACAAGCTGTTTGGGTTCTCCTTGTGACACTGACCCATAGGGATATGATCGTGCTTTGGATATGGCTGTTTTATGGCAAGGGAGTGCTATCAACTGGAGCTATTCCCTGAAAGGGATGGAAGAGATGCCATTGAAAGGACACAGTGGCAGCCCACAAACATGCAAGGAGAGGGACTCAAATTTGGACGTGCTTTATGGAAACCAGAATGAGAAAGATGCCAGGGCAAGATCACTCTTTCCCTCTTGCTCCAGGCCTAAGGATTTCCTGCAGTTACAGTGCTCCAACAGAAATTCAGTGAGAGGCCTAACAATGTAAATCTGGGTGATTCCAAGGCTTAGTTGTAACCCAGGGCCTGGCGTGGCTGCAGCCAGCTCTCTTCTTACTCTTTGCGCCCATCTTAATGGCCAGGACATCACCACCCTGGCCGTGGCCAGGGAGGTTGTGCCCTGCACAACTCCAGGGGACCACATTCCCATGGGAATTTAGTCTTTGAAAGTCAGGACCTCATCTTCATTCTTATGTATTTTTAAAAATATAAAAACTTAGAAAATCTCTAATAATAATATAATAAATTCTAGTGAAGCAACAACATTTGGTTGTTTTTGGTTTCCAACAATACAAGTATGCGTATAAAAGACACAGGATAGTACAGATAAAATGAAAATCCTCCTTGGTCCCCTCTTTTGTCTCATTCTCCTCCCTCCATGGATAAAGGCAATCAAGATCCATGAATTTGGTTGATTTCCTTTCTCTTCATGGTTTTGTAACTTTTACTGCACATATATATGCCCATAAACATAATGCAGTATTGTTTGGTGGGTTTTTATTTAACATAAATGGCATTATTCAGTACGTAATGTTTTATAATTTGTCTTTTTTCTCTTGGTATTGTTTTCAAGATCTATTTTATACATTCACATAGATCTAGTTGGTTTAACTGCTGTATAACCTTCCATTTTAGGAATATACCACCATTTGCTTATTCATTCCCCTACTGAAGAACATTTGTGTTTCTTCCAAATCTTTGCCATTACACAAACGCTATGCTGCAATGAATATCCTTTTACGTACTTCATTATGTGCTGTTATTTAAGTTTCTTAAGGGTGAATGAGGTGTATGAAGTATACATGTAGGAGTGGAATTGTAGTGAATTGGTGGTTTAGTGAGAGTGGTAATTCTAATTTTATTAGGTATTGCCAAATACGCATAGCTCCTGGTGGGGGGTGGGGGTGAAGGAGTCAGTGTAAAAATTACCTTCAAGCAACATGTCCCCCACCCAGAAACTTTTATATACTTCCACACCAGCCACTTCTCCTTGCTGAGAAGGCATGGACTCCGAATGAGAACCACTGCCTTAACAAGACCCACTCTCGGAAGGGAAGGCATCCTAGGCTTGGGTGTATTGAAGGAGAAAGGGGATTGAAAACCACTGACTTCAAGATCCCGAAGACATAACCAGTTTTCTTTGATGTCTTTACGTTGTCTACCAAATCCCTTGCAGTCTTGTTCTCAGCAGAAATATTGTTTAGATCCTTGGGGATTATGGGGGACAAATGTATTAAGTGCTTTGCTACTAAAAATCCCTGGATCAGCCTCGGGTTAGGATGATCCTAAAGCTGCACTGATCCTCTAAGAGGCAGCAGCAGGAGACTGCAGTAACCATATCGTTCTTGAGCACTTGGAGCCTACCTAGGCAGTGGGGCCAAGGTCAGGGTGACTAGCGAAGAGAGGACAGAAGAGGGAGTGGGAAATGAGGCTATTGCTGGGGGAGTTGAAGGGACAGAATTAGACATTGTAGCAGTCACCTGTACTGGGTTACACAGTGCCCCCCCCAGCCCCCCAAATTCATATTTACCTGGAACCTGTGAATATGACCTTATTTGGAAATAGGGTCTTTGCAGATGTACTCAAACTAAGATGAACGCAAACCGAATGAGAGCGGGTCTTAAATCCAGTATGACTGGTGTCCTATAAGGACAGAGACACGAGACACAGAGAGGAGAATCCTTTTTCTCCCCCTGTCGTTGTAAATGACTCTTTTAGGAAATGTTGCCTGTGACTTTCACTTGAGACTTTTCATCATTGTGGTGGCGAAAACAACAGTATTATTTTCTTTCGTAGCACTGATTTTATTTATGTGAAGTCCTCTGTATTCATCTGCGTAATTGCAGATTCTTCCATCTGGATTGCACTTTTTGGAACTTGGTATTTAATAAATACTACCCCTGTCTAGAAACCCCACACAAACAAACAGGACAGCCATACACTGGGAGAGTGTCACGTGCTAGTGGAAGAGAGATTGGACTTATGCAGCTGTCAGCCAAGGATGGCCGGCAGCCACCAGAAGCTAGGAAGAGGCAGAAGGGATCCTTCCCTGCACCTTCTGAGAGAGCATGGTGCTGCTGACACCTTGATTTTAGACTGCTGGCCCCCAGAACTGCGAGGGAATCAATTTCTGTGTTTTGAGCCTCCTAGAAAACCAATCGACTAACCTTCCAGGATGCCCCAGTGACCAACCTCCTGGTACTCAAACCCTGTGTATTGCCGTCCCCTCCTATGCGGGCTGGACCTAGTGACATGCTCCTAACAAATACGGCAAATGTGATGGAGTATCATTTCCCAAATTGGGTTATAAAAGACTGAATGCCACGCTGCGTGCTCTTTCCTGCCCTCTCACTTGCTCTCTCTGATAAAGCCAGCTGCCATGTCATAAGCTGCTGTAGGGAGAGGACCCCCTGACAGGAAGCTGAGGAAGGGTCCAACCGGTGAGAAACTAGAGCCTGCCAGTGGCCACGTGAATAAACTTGGAAGTAAATTCTCCCCGAGTTGCGCCCCGAGATGACCGCAGCCCCAGCTGGCACCTTCATGGCACCTGGTGAGGCTCAGAAGCAGAGGATTCCCTAAGCCATGTCTGGATTCTTTACTCACAGAAACTATGAAAGAACCAACTATGAGTTTGTTGCTTTAAGCTACCACATCTAGGGATAATTTGTTACGCAGCGATAGATGGCTAACAGATACAAAGAATAGATTGAGGCACGTGTCTGGGTACAAAGACTGCAATGAGCCCGTGCGGAGTCCCTCGAGGCTCGGAGTGTGTTGCCGGGGGAGGATGGTGTCTTAGAGAAGCGCAGGAGAAGCACACTCGCACCCTCTACGGTACGTACACATTCCTGTTGTCTGCACAGAAGGTGACTGCTCAGAACTAAGGGTAAGGAGTCATTGTTGGAGGCTGTGTGCTTTAGTCAAACTCCATTGGAGGAAGACGAGGAATGGTATTTGTTCAGACTGTTCCAGACAGACTCAACAAGTTTCCTCGAAGTGCCCATATTTACTCCTAGAACTTTCCTTCTCCATCCAATGTTGCACTGAGGGAAGTATGGAGGAAACAGGGAAAGGTGACTGGATTAGGAGTCAGGAGAACTCACTTTTGAAATTGGCTGTCACTCACAACCCTGGAGACCTTGAGGTTTTAGAAAGATGAAAAACTAATTTCCTCCTTCTGAAATTGGAACTAAGAGGCAGTTTTTCTACAAAGAGCCCAGAATGACAGAGCTGGGGCTAAAAAAGTGAGCTTCCCCGCTCCTTCCCGCCACCTTTCAACCTGGTATACAGGAAGGGTGGGGCTCCCGGAGCCTGGGCAGGTGGTCGTAGCTCTGGCCATTGTATCAGGGTTGGGAACAGTATGGGGTAGAAGCTGCTGGTCCCTGCAGAGTACTGGGAGAGAAAGCGGACTCCTGCAGGTATGGCAGCACATCACAGACCAACATGGTGACTTTTTTGCCAGGTGGTCCTGACGGGCTCCTAGGTACATCGTACTCTGAGAGCTCAGGCTGGGCTGTAGGAGCTGCAAAGGCAAATGTACCCCACTGAGCCTTTACCTTATGTTACCCAAAGTCAGTGACACAGTCACACCTCAAACCAGCACTGTACCTAAATTCAAGTGACTGCTTTTTAGCAAGATGGCATCATGTCAGTTATAATCCAGGGCCCGCAGGCTTCACCTAATTTGGAGGATAATTTGGTGTCTCAGGAGAAAGCCTTGTGACATGACAACTTTAGCTATAAGGACGCAAATTATTCAAGTAGAATTCCCTCAGGCATCCGTACGGATATGCTTGGAGATGCCATGACCTTTCTTCTGCCTCCGTTTCCATATTTGTAAAATCAGGAGATTAGTTTATATAATCTGTAAAGGCCTCTTCAGCACTCACATTTAATCATTCCTTATAAAATATCCTGAAGGTCTAGAAGAAGAAGTAGAATCAAATGAGTGTTCATGGGCTCATTTTTCACAACTGAGGCATTGCCTCCTCCAGGAAGCCTACCATGATGTCACTACATTGCAAGCCTGCGTGAAGTGCTCCTCTGGCTTGCACAACCCGGGCAGACATGCGTTGATCATAACTTACAGTGATGGTTGATTTACAGATCTGTTGCTACTACTATCTTGTCAGCATTTGTGGTAGAGACTGGCTTATGTCTTATTCTTCTTTGGATGACTAGTACCTAATAGAGAGCTTGGCACACAATAGTAACTATCGGATAAATGAATGAATGACTAAATGGATGAACGAATAAATGGCTCCTCTGCCCATGATGGGAATCTTGCTTACTACAAAATAGCCCAGGAAGTTGTGTCTCAGCCACAAAAGTTGCTCCAAGGTAAGATATTGTAAAGGATGTTTACAGGAGAGCATGGGTAGTACAAAATGGCAGGAAGGGAGGTGTGCAGCATGGCAGATCAGGTTTTTCTCTACTCCACATCCAACAGGGAATAAAGATAGTAACTACCCACTTGCAATTGGAAAGAAGTTTTGGGCCACCAATTCAGACAAGGAGGTCTTGGCTTCAGAGCTAGAAGAGAAGAGGAAGGGAGGAGATGAGTTCTTGTGAAATTCGGATGCTAGAACTCAGGTGTTTTCCTTTGTTCTAACCCAAGAGCCAACTAACACAAGCGAAAAAAACAAAAAAGCATGCCCTCATGAAGACAAAAACTGGGAAAGGAAAAAAGAAAACAGAGGCATCAGGAGAACTTTGAATGCTAGAAAACAGATGGATAAGTAAAATTTAACTTTGCATAGCAGAAAAAGCTAAAATAAAATTCCCACATGATTCTTGGGTAAGTAATCAAGAAGCCAATCAATTTCTCTTCTAGAAACTGTAAACACTCTGGACTTTAAGGCAATAGGTGTTTTTTTTTCAAAGTGGAGGTATGGTGGGGCTGAAAAGTAAAAGATTGAAACTCTGTAGAGAGCAATTAGGCCTCCTAGATTCCTTGCCCACCCCTAGGCAACCAGGCAACTCTCCCACCCCACCTGACAGGAGACTGGAGGTTTTCTCTTTGGAGAAGTGGTGTAGCAAAGGAAATGAGAACTAAAGAATGCCATGTACAGATTGGGCAGAGTGGGAGGTGCAGATTGTTGTACTGAATACTGGGAATTGAGGAATAGAAAACTTCTAGTCCTTATAACAGAAGATTGTAGGGTAGACAAGTTGACGTGCAAGAGAGAAGAGTCTTTTAGAAACTGATGGTTGAGATTCCTTTAGCAAAATGCCTTGATATCTGCAGGAGCATTGTGAGGGAAGTCTACCCCTGGACAAGTGCAGCCCATCGCTGGACAAGTGCATGCTCACAAAGCTGATCGCTTTTGCCATGCCTCATTGGAGTAAAGCCTCCAAATGAAAATAGACAAACAGAAGAAAGGAACCTGAAGAAAAGGGAAACAATGTAGAAAGCAGAGAAGGCAAAACCACTGAGGGAAACCCTTTTTCGTGGATATCCTCAGAGAGATAAGAAACAATATTGATGCTTTTAAAAAATATTTTTAAAATAGCAAATGGAATTTCTCTCAGACATTAAAATTATGAGATGTGAAATAGAAACTTTTATAGAATGGTTTCATGTACATGTTTTAAATCCAGACAGTAGAATGAAATAACAAAGTAATGGAAAAGAGCAGTGAACATATAAGCACTTATAAAATTAGTTCAGAAAGTTCAAAGTCTGAGGAAAACTCTAGAAAATGAAGAAATTGGACTAGAGAAAACCACCCATAAAATGAGCATAAAGGGCTCGTTTTACGCTCAGCACAGTGGATGAACTCATAAAACTTCAGAGTAATAGGGGTAAAATGAAAATTCTAAAAATTCTCAGAGAGGAAAACAAGATCACCTGGGCAAGATCAGAAATCAGATTTGCGTGAAAATGATCCACCACAACATCAGAAGATATAGTAGGGAAATATCTTTGAAACTTTTAGGGAAAATGATTCTTCTAGATTGTGGTACATAGCCAAGACAAAGATATGCAATACCATTTTCATAGCATACCCCCTTTTCCCAGAAGCTACTAGAATACTGATTCATTTTTATTTTTATTTTTTTGATGAGGCACAATGAAGAAAGACAGAGAATCCAAAAACCAGGTCTCCAACAGGAAAGTGAGAAAAGGATTTCAAGGATGACTGCAGAAGTACACATCTAGAAAGCAGCCAATTCTGAATGGACCGGGAAGATGGAGAGATCTAGAAAGGGTGTTTCTAAGGAGGGGGACGGGGGGTAAAAATCATAGGTTGTCTAATGTGTTGGAATGTATCACAAGAGATGTTCTATCGCTGTTTGGAGATGCAGTTGTAGTGATATGAATAGAAATGAAGCGGGCAAGTAAAAACTGGAAGTAATTATTAACTGCAGGAAACACAAAAGGTTGTTCAAGAAGGGAAATGTAAACATAGGACAAGGCATGGAGTAGCTCCGAACGCAACTTATATCAATGTAATCATAAAAAATAACTATAGATTTAGCCAAAAGTTATAGTGACTTTGGAAGTCCAGTGCATGATGAAAAGTGTGTGTATATCCATGCATGTATGTGTGAGTACATACATATGTTTTTGAGCTATAAGAAATTTAAATCCTTTTAAAAAATACATTAACAGACAATATACCAAATGTATATCCGCGTCCTGGTTGGAAATATGGGGACATTTTTTTCAGAAGAAATTGCTCTAAGATTTAAAATATTTGCCTCTGGAGAGCCAAACGTGGGGTTTGGAAGGGGTGGAAGACTGCTGTTTTCCGTTTTAAGCCTTTAAGGTTTTCTGTGGCTGCTATAGAAAATTATCACACACTGGGTGGTTGAAAACAGAAGAAACGTATTCTCCCAGGGTTTCGGAGGTGAGAAGTCTGAAATGGGTTTCCTGGGGTCACACATAGGTGACAGCATGGCGGTGCTTATTCCAGGGGCTCTAAGGGAGAATCTAGTCCTGGCCTTTTCCTGCTCGTTGGGGCTCCTGGCATTCCTTGGCTTATGGTCACATCTGTCCAATCTTCAAAACCAGCATCTTCAAATCTCTGCTCCTCTGTCACGTAGACGTCTCTCTGTGTGTCAGATATCCCTCTGCCTCCCTCTTAGAAAGGTCCATGTGAGTGCATTTAGGACCCATCTGGATAACCCAGGATCATCTCTTTAATTCAAGAACCTTCACTTAATCACAGCTGCAAAGACCCTTTTTCCAAATATGGTAACGTTCACAAATTTTGGAGATTACGACATGGATATATTTTTATTTTGGGGGGGGGCATTATTTAGCCATCCATAAACATTTTAAACGCTTTTAGCACATTGGTACATGCTAAATACACGCATGCATAGATACATCAATACATAAACTAATATGTATCATTTTTTACTGCAGTTATCCATAGGATGTTACAGCAGACTTTCAATTAATTCTACATCATGTATCTCCATAGTGTGCTTGAATAACGAGCATATACTACTCATGTAAAATGTTACTATGTCAGGGAAAAAAAGAGGCAAGGAGAAAGACTTCATGTTTTGGCTGATCTACATTTGAGACCAACTGGTTCAAAGTCATTTCACTTCAAATGCAAACAGCAGGCAAATCTCCAGTGAAATGACGCTCACATCCGTCTTGTTTCCTGGAAGACATATGTGTGTTGCAAACATGTGGTTACCAGAAGCCAAGAGCTCGGAGGGCTGGAGAGAGGTTTCGTGAGGTTTCAACACAATAAGGAGTGGTTGCCAACTCAATGTTGAGAGTCATCTGCGGTCAAATGTACAGGGTGTCTGCTTAGGCTGGCTTTTCTCTGTTTTGCCCTCAAGAGAGGGCATTTAACTGTATCCCAGAATAGAATAAGGTTCGAAGGGCCTTAAAGACCACTGGGTACAACCGCAACATGGTACAGTTTACAGAATCCAAAGAGGACCAGAGGGATGGAATAATGATTCCTACGGCAGCCGAGGTAGGACTTGACCTTGAGGCCCCTGACCGCTGATGTCCAGCTCATCCTATGCGATTCTTTAGTCCATGAACCTCTGCCCCTCACTTCCCAGTAACCTGTGAAGTCCTCGCACCAGCAGTGTTCCAGAAGCAGGAAGAGCCGGGTGATTTGGGCTCAGGGGAAAATAGAAAATGAATTGGTGAGGCATGGAGTGTTGTCAGAGGAACAGCCTGAGGCCAGAGGGCAGTCATGGGTTAAAGGTCTATGTGCCGGTCCACTGGCCTGGCCCCACTACCTGAGGGGAAAACGGGAGGGCAGTCTAACCATCGGGTGCACCTAGGGGCATGCCAGTCTAGGAGCAGAATGCGGGAACTTACAGCAGTGAGGGCAGGTAGGCTCAAGGTCCCAGCTCCTCTGCCCGGAATGGACCTTTTGGGGCTTGAAGCCTTCCAAAGAGTCTCCATTTCAATTAATTAAAATCTGATGTTTACCGCAATACAAAATATGGCTCACACCTTTCCAGCCTCAACGCTTCGTCTTTTCCCCCTTGCTCACTCTGATCGAGAAAGACACTCGGGAATTCTTTCCATTCCTCAAGCACACCAAGGTCATTTCTGCCGGGTGATTTTGCACGTGCTATTCTTTCTGCCTGGAATATTTTCCCAGATTCTCTTCATTATTGGCTTTTTTTTTTTTTTTTGTCTTTCATTTCTCCTCCTAAAGTAGCCAACCCAGAGAAGCCTGCCCTGGCCACTCAATCAGAATTGACCCCTTCCTTCTCCTGTCACAATCCATAATCCTGTTTATTTTCTTCTTGGCACTTGTCACTATCTGTTATTCTTTGGTTTCTCTGTCCTATTAGAATGCAAGCTCCTCGAGAGCAGGAACCTTGTTCTCCTTCGTCACCCAGTGCCTAGAACGTTGCCTGGCATATGGGTAGTATTTACTGAGTGAATGAATCCCTAAGCCTCCTGGATTCATTTCCAGGGCAGGCAACATGTGACATTGGCACAGCTAAACACAGCCACTGAGTTGCTGTCGTGATGTCTCTAATAAAGCAGATCACAGTCACCAGTAAATTGTGCGTGCGTGTGTGTGTGCGTGTGTGTGTGTGTGTCCCACAGACCCAATTCCCAACCCCACTGGATACTTGGTATTCCTGTAGTATTGTATAGGTCACATGCTCACAGGGGTCTCCCCAATTCCTCCCTCAGGACAAGGGCCTTTTCCATTGAACAGAGTCACAGAAAATTGGGGTATATTGGCTTTTACAGAAGCTAACGGGCCCCTCTGGCTCTGCCCCCTGATGGATCATCCACATTTCAAGTTCCAGGGCACTATCTCAGCTGGGAATCAAGAAATGCAGATCTGTACCCTCTCTTCCTTCACAAGAGGCCTCTCCCTGCCTTGGCACTTTGTTTCTTTGTGTATTTCATGGTTAAAGCAGTACCTTGGAGGTGGGGCGCTCTCTGTGGCCGAGTGCCCGTTATACTCCAGACATATACTACGTATGTGCTTTAGCAACGCTAAATTACTTGATCCTTACAACAGTTGGGGAGATGCACGTTACCATTTATAAACAAGGAAACTGAAGTAGTTGCCCAAGGGACCAAAGCTAGTATGTTGCACAGCCAAGACATAAATTCACGTCTCCCTGATCCCTAAAGCAGAAAACTTTGCAAGATGCCACGTTGGACTGGAATGAAAGGGAGGAGCTGCTGTCTTCTAGAATGAGCCCCGTTATTCACTGTGGCAATGGCAACACCCTGCCCAGCTGGCCCAGCTGAGCTCAACCCTACCAGCTTCCACTCTCTGCCCATCTCCAGCTGTCTCTTAGACAAATTGGCCACTGGATCAGGAATATTGACAGTGAAATACACATATCTTATGACGATCATTAGACTAACACAAATTGATGTGGGGAGGCAGGATGGATTATTCTCAGCGAGAGAACATTGATGAAGACGACTAATTGTCATCTTAATCC
This sequence comes from Rhinolophus hipposideros, assembly GCF_964194185.1. Taxonomy (NCBI): domain Eukaryota; kingdom Metazoa; phylum Chordata; class Mammalia; order Chiroptera; family Rhinolophidae; genus Rhinolophus; species Rhinolophus hipposideros. The sequence continues at coordinate 20,380,351 of NC_138066.1, read as the reverse complement.
TAAGGCTTTCTAGCCAATAAGTGACTTGCAAATGCCTCAGGCTGACAATCCCTCATGCTCACGTTGGTTAAATTGTGTTATCCAGAGTAGGGCTACAAGGACTATCTCAGCACAGAACAATGCTGAGTCTGACCAGGACGGAGTCTGTACCGTGTCAAGGTGCTGGAACACTGAATGCTTTCTAACCAGGTTAGACCCTGGTGCCAACACCCTGCAGAGTTTAGCCAATTGCTTGGGAGATGGACGTAGACCTACTTTCTTTCTCTTGTGGAGGAGTGAATTGGGCTGAGTACTGTGATAAAAATGACTTTCTTTTTCATCTTTGTATCCCATAGAAGACAATTCTCCCTTTCTCCCTCCCTCCCTCAGACCCTCTCTTCTTTCCTTCCTTCCTTCCTTCCTTCCTTCCTTCCTTTTTTCCCTTCCTTCCTTCCTTCCTTCCTTCCTTCCTTCCTTCCTTCCTTCCTTCCTTCTTTCCTTCCTTCCTTCCTTTTTTCCCTTCCTTCCTTCCTTCCTTCCTTCCTTCCTTCCTTCCTTCCTTCCTTCCTTCCTTCCTTTTTTCCCTTCCTTCCTTCCTTCCTTCCTTCTTTCCTTCCTTCCTTCCTTCCTGCCTGCCTGCCTGCCTGCCTGCCTTCCTTCCTTTCGTCCTTGTCTGTTTGGCTGCAGTCAGGTGGGACTGTAAACAGTATGATCCAAGGTTTGAACAATCAGATACTTGATGCAAAATTTAAATATTCCTTTCCACTCAGCACGGGGAGTCCTTACACCCCAGTTCTCAGGGTACCCCAGCCCTCCATCTCAGGCCCATGTGCTCCATCTGAGGAACCCCAGGCTCTTTGCTGTCCTGATATGTTGTGATTTTATCAAAAATAATGTGTTCTAAAGCCAGAACAGACTGAGCTTTTTGGGAACTGGACATCAAAATGATAGCTCCACACTACGACATCAGTGATTTTATTCCTTTCTCTGTGGCAACTGCTTTTTAAAGTGATTATTGTGGTGTTATTAATTTTACAGCAAGCCTTAGGATGCTTCCCAAACTCTACTCTTCACTTTAGCCTTAAAATCTCTAGAAGCCAGGCAGGGGGTTGGGGGCGGCACCGGGAGTAACACACAAAGAAACAGACATGAAGACTATTTACTGACAATATTAGAAGCTAAGACTGCAGTGTGTTGGTGCCTTGAAATTTATGAATGAAGATGACTGGTAACTCAGAATCTCTGCCCAAACACACAGCTGATCAAGTGTAAAGATAAACGGGAGTCATTGCCAGATTTATAAGGAGTCAAATCCTTCATGTGCATTGTTTTTCTTAGAAAGCAGCTTTGTGGCGGAGGGCGTAGCCAAAAATGAGGAGGGTGTGGAGTAGGGAGGAAAGGGGATCTCAACAGACAGGGATGGCAAAAGGAGTGCCCAGGAAAAGGGCAGACAGAAGTTCCAGGATGTGGACTGGGTAGTGTTCTTACCCTGAATAAGAACACAGAATGCTCCAGAAATGAGGTCTCCAGTTTAAATACTACTGCTACTACTACTTCTACTACTAATCAATAGGCAATGGTTATCATCTTAAAAATTCATTTGAGAAAGCTGAGGAAATACTGGATTTTCTTTTTTTTTTAAAAAAAAGGGCAGTTATTAACCCAAGAAAACTGAAATTATATGAGACAGGAAACAAATCATAACAGAATTCGTTGGTTAGCAGGGAACAGTGTTTATATAACTATAATAATGTAAATACTGACTTGATTTAATAAAAACTGAAATAAAATGATACTGGGGGGATGGGAGAAGAGGCAGAGGGAATGGTGGGTGTGAGTTAAATACACCTGTCTTACAAAAGGAAGCTCATGTCTAACTCGAAAAATCCAGAAAAAGCTATGTATTAGTATATGATTTAAAAATATGGAGGTACATCTAAGAAAAAGCATCTAGAAAAGTTGAAAGAGGTTGCTCTGGGGGTAGCGTAGCTGAGGGGTGGGGGAAGAATGTGCAGGCAGCTGATGTATTTATTAAAAGCCCTTTAGTTGTTTTTAGTTTTTTGAAATGTATGCATGTATTGCTTTGAAAAGATTGCTTCTTTGGAAAGTGGTAAAATAATGTAAAGAATTTACATATTTTTAAGAAGCTTTAGTTCTTAATGAGAGGAGCTTTCAGAAGCCTGGCAAGCTGAGCTATATAGAAGGACCGATTTCCTGAGGCTTCCTGAGAGTAGTGTTTCACTGGAGAATTAAGCAGATGAAAACTTCTGCTTATGTTTGCTTCAGATATATTTTACACACACACACAAACACATACACACACACACACACACACACACACTCTAAATATAACCTTACAGATAAAGTTAAAGACATTTGTCCCCCATTTCATTCCCATTCCTATAAATTTCATTCCCCAAATCCATTCGGAGTATAAATTTAATGTCATGCTTTTCAGTCTATGCTTTAAAAAAAACTTTTTAGTGCACATATACACACACTCACATGCATTCCTATAAAATGTTTTAATTTACTTTTCATGTTTTGGATTTTTCACTTAAATGCTATCATAATGCATGTATTATTCTGCCACTTGTTTTATTCATTTAATATGTGAAGATTCCTCTGTGCTGAGATTATGGAGCTAGTTCATTTTATTTCATCCTAGCAATACACCAGAATTTATTTTCCTTCTACCCTTTTTACTCTTACAGGAATATGGCAGTCAATCTCTTTATACAAGCCTCCTAAAAACCATATGCAAGAATTTCTCCAGGGTATATATCTCCAAACAGAATGGCTGGGGCAGGCACATTTTCCAATTTACTAGGTCATGGGGCAACATGGTTTCTCAACACAATTCGGTGGGTCGTGTTTTCCTGGGATTCAGGCTCCTAGATGGCTGGTGTGTACAGGCTGGGACCTTGCCGGCGGGGGGAAACTGCATCTGAAATACCATCTGTGTTGCTGTCACCACCACGTTCCAGATTCTCTCCTCAGAGGCAGCACTTTAGGTCCTGAGCAGAGAGACAGCTTTATTCACGTTCTTTCTAATAAGCTGGTATCTCACATTTAAAGGGCTGCTGAGGTTCTTTTCCCTTTTAAATGCAGGAGAGGACAGCATTAGTTAGCGTCCTACTGAGAAGATGGAGGGAGGCTGAGCAAAGTAGAGCACAGAACCTGTAAGCCAGACAAGGAAGGCGCCCATGGGTAGGACGTGGGTGTACAGTCCTCTCGCCGTCCATTAGTCAATATTTATTAAGAATGTGTCAGACGTGGACCTAGATTCCGGAATGGAAAATACCATAAGAAAGGGACAGTTCCCTGCTGACTGAGCATGGTAGATGTGATTTGGGAAGCCTGCTTCATCGACACTGTTTTCCAAAGAAACAGCTGCCAGTCTTGGGCAGCCAGCTTTGTTCTAAACCATTGCATTGGCTTCCTTCAGCTCTCACCCTTGAAAACCAACTCTGCTGGTTGTGCCAGGAAGGGTCAGTTGACTCCAGGACTGCTAATCCTAAAACCACTCAATACTGAGAGTCATACTTTGTGTCACGAAGATGCGTGGCGCCAATCATTTTTGCTTAGGATGCTCTGGATTACAAGTAGGAGAATCGATCCTCACCCTGGCTTCAATGATACAGAATGTTTTCTTGTGACAGGCAGTTCTGTGTGAGAGCAGGGTCAGCGTGCAGTTCAAGGTCAGCATCATGTCCCCATAATTCAGGGTGTTGCCCCTGTCCTGACCACCTCTCCTCATGGTCAGAAAAGGGACATCAGTAGGAACAGAAAGCAGAGTGCTGCCTGGTTTTCATCTTGTGGGAAGGACCATGAGATAAATAATGGTGCTTTCGTTTGATTGGGCCAGCTGAGGTCATATCCCCAGCCCAGATCAATAACATTCACCAGGAGAATGCCATATGCTAATTGGTTAAGGCTGACTTCTGAACCGCCCAGGAGAAAAGGGATGGGATCATTTCATTGGTTTATACCAGTGACAGTCCACTCCTGTAGCTGGAGATCAGCTAGCTCCCCCACCCCCAAGTACATGAGCTCCATTAGGGAGGAGGTTGAGATTAAAGGAGATGGGGTAGGAAACCAACAATGCCCACTTCTATTGTAACCGTATCTTGTAGTTGTCAGAAATTTATGAAGTACCAGGCTTGGTTCACTCCATAGTTGTTAGTTCCTTTCTTTCCACTTTAAATCCATCTGCCACAGTGTGGGGACGGAGTCCCAGAGAGCACTTTCCTGGCTCTTGGCCTCCCGTGGAAAGGTGCTGGCTCGGGTAGTAGATGGCCATCAGCTGTGATCAGATGGCCATCCACTGTGGCTGGGTGGCCATCAGCTGGAACCAGTAGCCATTAGCCACTATTATTTTGTATATAACTGCCGTGGCTAGGCTAGGGGGTGGGGTGGTTGGCAGAGAAGCGGATGGCAGATTGTGGCTAACAAGTGTGGTTAGCAAGTGGATTACATTGCGATCGTGTTGATCCTACTTCTTCTGTCTCACCAGGCTGCCAGCCCGACTGGGGTGCAGGGAGGCCCCTTGTTGGGGTACTGGCGGATGTTTGCTTTTGTGTCTTGACCAGGCGCCATCGAGACTATAGTGGGTGTTCGGCTATATATATTATAGTGGGTGTTCGCCTAGCCTACCTATCTCCGTGGGTGTTTCTTTTTGGCCTCACCATATCCTGCATTCCTGTGCAGGGAGTGGGAGCTGAATCCCTGCATGACACAGAGATGCAGATTTTAACATTCGTTTGGGTTTCTCATTACGCAGAGGATCTCACCCAGTCCTTCCTATGTACAACTTTTCTTTGCACGCTGAGATCGCTCTTGTCATTACCGCAATTTTGCTTTCATGTGCAGCCAGAGCCATCTTGATGATATGTGGGGGCAAGCAGATGTGTCAGCCTCACCTCCTTTATATAATATGCTCTGCACGAATGGAGACAGCTATGCTCATCCGGCCCCAATGACTGACGTGTCCTCTGTTAGGTCAGCGCCCAGCCTTCCAATTGCCACAACCGCCACGTACTTCCCACAGAAACACTGGGAAAGGACAGGCCATTCACCAAGACTTCCAGAACCCCATTTCTCTAACTAAGAACGGGGGATGATGGCACCATAGCAGCTGGGGAGGGGGAATGACTCACATATCAGAATGATGCCCTTTTGTCGAATACTGTCGCATACGTGTACTCAGATTTGGACATACCAGCCTCTGACAGTGGGGTAGAGGATGAAGGAAGCCAGAAGTCCATTCAAAGTTATCCAATCCCCAAACATTTTGTTAGCATGCAAGTAACTGTAAACAATCCCGTAGCTGGAGTATATACAGCATGGATGAGACAGGCTGTGGCTCCTATTCCATTTCCAGGACTCAGCTCCAAGGCCGACCTTTAATGTCCCACTTGATTAAGTACCTCCTAGGTGGATGGCTGTAATAGTATCATTCGGATGACTTTCATTCCATTGGAATCTACGTGTTAAGTGAATTATTCGAGACCTCGTTATTTCTCTGTTAGTAGTAAAAACTGACTTGCCATTGATCCCAGCATGCCAGTGGACCCCAGGAGGCCTGCATTTCATTAGGATCTTCAACTTAAGCACACACCAATACACAAAACCAACGAGAAGTCCCAGAACACATCGCCGCCGGACAAGATGAAACCATTTGAACTCATAGGGCCACCAGGTTGCCGCGCCTGTGAAAAGGTGGGTTGCAGAATTTCCCAATTAACCCTTAGGGTTCCCTCTACATATACTCAGTCCCATCTCCTTGTACCTGTGGGGGGCTGCGTAGGCTACAAATGGAACCCAAATCGAAAGGAAGTGAGGTTGAGGAGCTCCTGAGGAAAGTGCTGTGATGAGTCTCCTCTGGGCCTTCGCTGGTTTTGGTCCCCCAGTACTAGTGACTCTTTCCCGAAGCAGCAACATTACAGATAATTGCTTTTGGGAAGAGCCAAATAGCAGGTAGCTTCTCCTCTGACCAGATTTACTTTAATTCTCAATAAACGGAATAATCACATCCTTTGCTCAGCTCTCCAGGTCATTAGAGAGGCTCAGGCCGTGACCATGCGTGGGCACAGGACCTGCACCAAAAGCAGGAAACTACATCCAACAGACAGTTAGCCTCGGTTATTGTTCGGCTGCAGAGAAAATGACCCATAAACTATCTGGCGTCTTCTCTTGGCACCTGCCATCCAGAGCCCTGTTGGAAGGGAAAAGCACAGTGCAAAGAGAGCCGACTGGGCTCGGGCAAGCTGGGGAAGGAGAGGTTGCTCTAAGAGCCCCCGTCCTCTCCCCTTCCCCAATACCTAGGGCTGCCATCCATTGTGGCGGGACAGAGAGCATCCCGACCTTCCCAGGTAATAAGGCAGAGACAGCAGGACTCAGCTGTTGGAAGACTCTGTCCTGATTCATGAGAAGCATCTTCCCAGGGAGCACCAACGGTGGCTGGTCATGTCTGTACCTTCTCTCGCTTCCTCCTTACCGCTAAGCCCTACCTCTCTCTTAGGGGGTAACTCAGCTCCCATCTGGACCTCTTTCTCTAGACTCCAATTCTCTAGGCCTCTGCTACAACTCCCTGGCACTGACGCCTCTCGGCTTATGGATTGGGGAACCTGAAGAAGGTGAAGGAAAAACTCAGATCAGGCACCTACTATAGGCCTAGTACAATACGAGTTGTTTAAACAATACCACATTCCATCTTCCCATAACCCTATGAAGAAAGTACTCCTCTCATCCTTGCTGTATGAGAAAACTGAGGCCCAGAGAGGTTCAGCACCTCATCAAGGACACACAGTATGTACAAGAACCAAGATTTAAACCCGGGCCTGTGTGACCCTACAACCCGCACGTGTTTCCCTCTGTAGTTCATACACGTCTCAGCGGGGCTGCATTCAGGTTTCTATTCCCTGACTTTCCCTGATGTACCTCCCCTGACATGGCCTCAGTCATGCCCTCTGGTGCAGTTAGGGCCTGGGGCTCTGGTGCCCCTGCCTAGTCTGCAGCTGGGAACTGACTTCCTCCAATCTGCTTCCTAGAATTCATGAAGGAAATGGAGAGCGAGGGAGAGGGAGGAAGAGAGAGGGAGAGGGAGAGAGAGGGGACTCACACGTAAAGTAGAGTAGGTATGGCAGGGCTGGTCCAGGGAGCAGGTTGGCAGGTGACCCCAGCGTCTAATAGTAGTTGGGGGTTGTGACTCCAGGCCCAGAGCTGGGCTCTTCCTACAGCGTGACACTCCCTGCAGGGGACGCCAAGAGGGCTCTCCTCTCTTCTCTTCAGGAAATCAGTGGAAGAAGAGAATTGATGTCAGCAGAGTTGTCCACCAATCTCCAGCAACCTGGGGGTGGGGAGAGGGGCGCACAGTAAGGTGGGGGCGACTAGTGTCTGTATCTGTTGGGTTCATGCCAGGATACACTGGCAGTGAGAAGGGCAAGAAAAGTGGGTTGCAGAGTGTCCCCCCAAATTCATGTCTACCCCGGAACCTCAGAATGTGACCTTATTTGGAAGGAAATAGGATGTTTGCAGGTGTAATTGGTTAAGGATCTCAATGGGCAATCCTACTGGGTTTAGGGGGGGCCCTAAGTCCGATGAGCAGTGTCCTCATAAGACGAGGAGAGGATTCCGAGTTGAAGGTGGTGTGAAGATAGAGGCAGAGACTGGAGTGATGCAGCCACTAGCCAAGGAATAGCAGGGGCCACCAGAAGCTGGAAGAGGCCGGAAGCATCCTCCCCTCGAGCCTTTGGAGACAGTTGGCACCTTGAGTTTGGACTTCTGGCTTCCAGAGCTGTGAGAGAACCAACGGGCGTTTTAAGCCACCGGTTTGTGGTAATTTGTTACGGCAGCTCTAGGAGGGGAAGAGAAAAGCAGGGATCCTGGCTCCTGGGGAAAAGTAGTAGCAGCCAGGAAGGTGTGCGCTGAGCAGTTGCGGGTAGAGAGCACAGGAAGGAAGGGGAGCCAGTCCAGCCCCCAGTGCTGGTGCCTGCTGCCCTCTGCTCCAGGCCCGGGCCCCCATCCCCTGACCCTGCTGCCCTCTGCCGCAGGCTTGGGCCCCCATCCCCTGACCCTGCTGCCCTCTGCTCCAGGCCCGGGCCCCATCCCCTGACCCTGCTGCCCTCTGCCCCGGGCCTGGGCCCCCATCCCCTGACCCTGCTGCCCTCTGCCCCGGGCCTGGGCCCCCATCCCCTGACCCTGCTGCCCTCTGCCGCAGGCCTGGGCCCCCATCCCCTGACCCTGCTGCCCTCTGCCCCGGGCCTGGGCCCCCATCCCCTGACCCTGCTGCCCTCTGCCCCGGGCCTGGGCCCCCATCCCCTGACCCTGCTGCCCTCTGCCCCGGGCCTGGGCCCCCATCCCCTGACCCTGCTGCCCTCTGCCCCGGGCCTGGGCCCCCATCCCCTGACCCTGCTGCCCTCTGCCCCGGGCCTGGGCCCCCATCCCCTGACCCTGCTGCCCTCTGCCGCAGGCCTGGGCCCCCATCCCCTGACCCTGCTGCCCTCTGCCCCAGGCCTGGGCCCCCATCCCCTGACCCTGCTGCCCTCTGCCCCGGGCCTGGGCCCCCATCCCCTGACCCTGCTGCCCTCTGCCCCGGGCCTGGGCCCCCATCCCCTGACCCTGCTGCCCTCTGCCCCGGGCCTGGGCCCCCATCCCCTGACCCTGCTGCCCTGTGCCGCAGGCCTGGGCCCCCATCCCCTGACCCTGCTGCCCTCTGCCCCAGGCCTGGGCCCCCATCCCCTGACCCTGCTGCCCTCTGCCCCGGGCCTGGGCCCCCATCCCCTGACCCTGCTGCCCTCTGCCCCAGGCCTGGGCCCCCATCCCCTGACCCTGCTGCCCTCTGCCCTGGGCCTGGGCCCCCATCCCCTGACCCTGCTGCCCTCTGCTCCAGGCCAGGGCCCTCATTCCCTGACTCTGCTGCCCTCTGCCCCGGGCCTGGGCCCCCATCCCCTGACCCTGCTGCCCTCTGCTCCAGGCCTGGGCCCCCATCCCCTGACCCTGCTGCCCTCTGCCCCAGGCCTGGGCCCCCATCCCCTGACCCTGATGCCCTCTGCCCCACTCCCACCCGTTGCTCATTCCTCTGTACGTCTCTGCTTTCTGCTTCTGTGTATGGATGCAATCAGGACCCTGCTGCCTGCCCATCTTGTCTCTGTGTGTTGTGTAGCTTCCGTTCCAGTACTGACTCTCTCTATGTATCTTTCCTTTTTCCTTTTCAACTCGCCACCCCCCAAAAAGAGGGTCTGATTGATCTAGAAAAACACCATCCCATGTGGGGCCAGAGTTTATGTTGCACTACGTAGTATTTGCTGTGCTTAGCTCAAACCCAGTCAACCGTGGCCAAGAGGGAGACTGGCGTGGCCTTTCTCATAGGACAGAATGTGGCCACCGGTGTGGAAGGAGCTAAGTGCCAGCGCCACTTCCCTGGGGAGGGAAGCATGCTTGTGGCAGTGGCCTAAAGACAGACAGACTCTGCCCCCATGAGAAGTCCTTGTTGCTCGCCTAGAGCAGCGTTACCCAGGTCCTCCAGACTGGCGCTCCACGCCCCTCACGCCCAGCCCCTGCTGCCCCACAAGCCCCGTTCACCTTAGTGTCCTTTCACTCATTGGCCTTTGTCCCTGGTTCCTTGGATTTTAAAATGTTCTGTCCACTGTCCCATTACACTTGTCTCACTCATTCTATCTCTAGCTTGGGAATTCTAATTGGTTTTCCAACTGTAACAGGCATTACCACAAACTTAGTGGCCAGACACAATACCCATGTATGGTCTCCGTTCCCAGGGGCCAGGAGTCTGGGCTGGCTTGGCTGGGTCTTCGGCTCACGGGTCCATGAGGCTTCAGTCCAGATGTGTGCCAGGTTGTGTGCTCGTCAGAAAGCCAGGCAAGGCAAGAACTCACTTTCGAGCTCACTCAGGTTGTTGGTAGAATTTCTCTCTCGAGAGCGGTAGGATCGAGGTCCCGTTTTCTCGTTGGCTGTCGGCCAGCATGGCTCCTTTAGCACGGAAGCCTTCTGTCATGTGGCCCTCTGCACAATATGGCAGGTGGCTTCTTCACGGGCAGAGAGAGGGCATCTCTGATTTCAGGGAAGGTTATGCCGCCTTTTAAAGGGGTACCAGCTGAGTATGTCATACCCGCCCGAGAGAATCTTCCTTTTGATGAACCTGAAGTCAACAGAGTTTGGACCTTTGTCACACGTGTAAAATCCCTTCCCCCTGCCATATACCATAAGGTAATCACAGAAGTGACGTCTATTATTTTTGCCTCATACTGTAATCAGGGGTGGGAGTTCCTGCAGCCCACAGCGTTCCTTCAGGAAACCTTCTTTGCTATCTAAAGGCTGGTGTGGGCATCGTGTATCTGCTTCCATCTCGGGCATGCTTTATGAAACACTTTAGTATGTGTCTGCCTCCCACACTGGAACAGGAGCTCATCAAAGATGAGAAGGGCATTTTAGTTCTATATTCCAGGGACTGGACGTCGAGGTTCCATAAACACTTGTTCTGCTGAATTGGATGGAAACCATAATGTAAGCCTTTCTTCTGGGTTGGGGCGGGTAACACCTGACTGTGTCGCCCCTTCCCCACACGGTGCTCATACTAGACATCACTAGTCAATCACAGTAACTCCCGACCCCGTCCTGCCCTGGGGTGACCTGAGAGTCCTTCTCAGGGCCGCGGTGCAGGCAGCACCAACACACTCGGAGCCAGCGTGAGAGAGGAAATCTCTATTCTTGCTCTACCAGGCTCACTCTACTCCAATCAATACCCTTTTTACCTTGCTTTCCTCTCCCTGATTTCGAACCCTCATCTCTTACTTCCTCTCTTAAAGGGGGTCATCTTTCTTCTACCTGTCCAGCCATGGTGGACCTTGCCTCTCCTACCGGGCTTCACCTTTGCCCACTCCTCCAGCCCCAGAAGGGCCATTGCCAAATTCTCTGCTGTAGCCACAGACCTCAGAAACCTGCCCCTGCCTAGCCCCAGCCCAACCCACCTCTTTTACTGGCGCCCAGGATTTGGGTCTCCTCCTTCTGCGGTGGGGACCCTATTAACAGGGTAGTCATGTGGGAAATGAGCCGTGACCCAGCCTCGTTCAGGAGATTAGCTACCAAGGCATCGTGTGTGACAGGTCCCATGGCACACAGTGTGTCACCACCCTGATGGCAAGCAGCAGCCATTCCGTGCAGGGCAGGCACTGCAGTACTACCTCCCAGTTGCCTGGTCCTTATTTGACATAGCTAGGGGACCGACATGGGCATTGATCAGACACTATGGCCCCTTTACAGCTGTTGGCAATCTCAAGTGCTGTCTCGTGGCCTCAGTCTACTCACCTGACCAATGGGGCTACACCACCCGTGAGCTCTGCTATGTCTGAAAGCATCAGCCAAGGAACAGATGGCTAGAAGGGGCAGAGCGAACACCAAGGGATTATTACAGCATTCAAATGGATACAGTGACCAAGCCTGCCTGCTTCCTTCCTCTCAGAATTTCGACAAGCCCTCTCAGGCTGGGGAGGCTTATTTCTTGTTTTCCGAGAGGTAGCCCGCACCTTCAGGTCTTGGACTTGACACGTCACAGCTGGTCAACCCCTGATTGGAAACATGGTCCTCAGTCTTCCTCGTCAAGGAAGAGCTGTCAGGAAATGCAGAGCAGAGGCAGAAGCAGTACATTGGAGGGGGTCTCCAGAGCACACTGCAGGGGAGGCTGGATATCTATGTGGTCAGGGCCACAGGCAGGGAGCTGGTGATGGACAGAGATGGCAGAGGTGGGCTGGAGGAAAGCCATTCATGTTTATACACTGATGGGAGGAGGTCTGGTAGATCGGGAGCTCACATAGCACCAAGCCAGGAGTGCAGGGTTGGTTTCCATCTACCTGTCTCATGGCAAGTGCTATTTTCTGCCATAAGGAGAGGGAGAAAGCCTGACCTCTGTATGTGTGTGCACCATGCCTCACCCCTCAGAGAAAGACTGGGACCTCCTGGAGGACATAGGGGGGAGGGCAAGTCCAAGGTAATGCATTAGGTAGACTGTCTTGCCTCAAGGGCTTGCTTTGGTGCTGGGGCGAAGGCTGGAAGGTGGGCTATATTCCTACTTGGATCCAAGAGCTCCACGTAAATTTCTGTCATGATCCGGACTTCCACAGAATATCTGGCTTCACAACAGAATCCTGCTGTGATACATTTTCCAACTTCATACAGTACAAGACAGTATTCCCAAGAGATGGTGAGGCTCCTGATTTGTTCTCAGACCGATTTGTTCTTAGACTGATTTGTTCTTCCTCTGAAATCTGATCATGGACATCCTTTCAACTCTTAAAAAAAAAAAAAAGACATGAACATGATTTCCTCAATTTTAAGTTTTCTTTCCCTGAAACCATTGGGGCCTGCTACTTTCTGTCAAAACTAGAATCTAGGAAAGATAATGACCAATTTAGCGGGCAATTTTAGATTTATTATATTCATTTTAGCTTGACATATCAATATTTCATGGTGCTCTGTAAAGGGGAACCATCACTTCTAGCTGCGCTGCTACCTGGACACATTTAAAACGTGGTTTCTTGCAGTCTTTGGGAAGGCAGCTCTGTAGTAAGCCATTAGGAAGGGGAACTGCCCGAGGTGACAGGGCTAAGAGGTTGAGAGGGACTCCCGAAATCCATGGCAGCCACCAGCTTGGAATGTCCTGCCAAGTCCTGCATTTTTAGGGATTCGGGTCAGCATTTTGCCTGTGAAAATGGCAAACTGTAGCATTTGTAGACCAGTTTAATCCAGCCTAGAGCCTTTTATGAAGGTTCTAGACCCACAGAAGGCTATAGCAGAAAGGGGAGGGGAAATTATCAGTAGAAGTTTCCGAAAAACCATTTGACTGGTGAAAAGAACTAAAAGAAAAGTCTATCTGCACCTGACGAACTATTCAAATAGTTTTCTATCAAGATGACTGTTACAGGTTGAATTGCATCACCCTATTTTGTGCCGGCCTCAGCCTGTCAGTAACCAGTATTGTCATTGCAGGAGCCCTTGTGATTCTTATTATGATTGTAAGATGCCCTTCAGCAATAACTATCAGGAAACTTTGAAAAATGTAAAGGTTTATTACTTACAGGACCTGGAAATTGCCACAGCACACCTGGGGCCACACAGCAAGGTTGTGGGGAGAGAGAGAGAGAGAGAGAGAGAGAGCTCGTATTGGCCTGAGTTCTGCTTTTATTGGGTTTGAGGATGAGGGCGTAAGGTTTCTGGGCTCACTCTTGACTGGTAAATTTAAAATCTAAGACCAGGAATGTAAAGCACAGGGAGAAAAACTGAAAAACACAGCAGCCCAAATGGTCATTTATGAAATCAACCAAGATCTCTGAAATAAAGGAAACTCGGGGGCGGTGGGGGAGGTTGCCTGGCTTTTTATCTCATCTTGTGGCTGGCAAAAGCTATGTCTAGCAATTGCATTACAAAAAGAAAAACAAACAAAACAAAAACCCCTTGAGGTTTACCCTACATGCCCCACTCCCCAGAGGCATGCATTAAAGCTTTGACCTCCAGTACCTTAGAAGTGTACCTTTCCTCCTTTGGAAATCGGGTCCTTGCAGATATAATTAGTTAAGATGTGGTCACATGGGCATAGGATGGATTCTAATCCAATATGACTGGTGTCCTTATAAAAAAGGGACATTAGGACAGAGAAGCACTGACACAGAGCAAATGCCATGTGAAGATTGGAGGTCTGCTGCCACAAGCCAAAGAACTACCAGAACCTGGGAGAGGAGCCTGGAACTGACCCTGGGTGCCTTCAGAGGGCGCTTGGTCCTGTCGACACCTTGATCTCAGACTTCCAGCCTCTGTCACTGTGAGACAATAAATGTCTCTTGTGTGAGCCACTCAGTTTGTGGTTCTTTGTGACTTCAGCCCCAGCCAACTTGTACACTACCAAATCTCTGGCTGGGGATGGGTCTCTGGGCAATGCTCGGCTTGCTGTGTGGTTTCCTCCATCACCCTAGTACTGGGGGGCACCATTCACCCGAGAATTACCTTGGCAGGCTACAGAGGCTGGACATTGGCTGTGATGAGAAGACTTCAGGGTATTTCTATTTTATTTTTTTTTAATATCCCAAGCAAGGCCTACTTAACTCCTAATTCCACTTCTTGATTGAACATGAAAGGTTTGCACAGGGTAGTTATCTGTTAACTTGCAATCGTGCTACACTCATAAATCTCATTTGGCTCTGGCATTAGGCCAGGACCAAATGCAAGAGATTAACGTTTTTTTGAACTAGTAGGGCTGAAAATGAAAATTATTCTGTTACGATTTTTTTTAATTGCTTGACGTAATGTGATTTCTCGAGGCCACACACAAATAATCTCCTGCCTGTGGGAGAACCGGACAGGGGAAAGAGATGCCCATCCCCTTCCAGCCCCTCGGTGGCAAGAATTCAATCACGGAAGATGTGTCTGACATAATCATGTGTCAAGATGGCTTCTGACTTATGGAATCGTAGAGCTCTACAGGGGTCACGTGGTACAAGCTCCACCCTTTAGGGATGAGAAAGTGAGGGTGAGAAAGTGAATGCAGGTCAAAATCACTTGCTAAAGCTCTGCCATGTTCCAGCCACAGAGATAGCACTTGGGATGTCCGCACAAATCCTGTCTCCTGTTCTCGAGGATCATATTGTCTAAGGGGAGGGCAGAGGACACAGATGGGAACACGCACAGGACCCCAAAGCAGCACAGAGGAGAGCCTTCGGGCCTTTAGGATGGTGACCAGGATGGTTTTTTGGAGGGGCGACACTTCCACTGAACACGGAAGGGTGACAAAAGCTGAGCAGGTGAAGGAAGAGAAGGTCACGTGTTTCAGGAAATGGGGACCGCAGGGGTAGCAATCTGAAACGGAGACAGCCATGTACTCCAGCTGTGCAGGGCCTCGCCTGCTGCTCTAAAGAGTTCGGGCATCATTGGAAAATTATGGTAAATCCTTGAAATGCGTGGGGCAGGGCCTGGCTGACCTGTGTTTGTGTTTCGGTAGCTCTCTCTGCGGGAAAAGGGAAGGCTGGGTTGGAAGGAGTGGGTCTGGGGGAGACGGTGCCAGCAGTGCAGCAGAGAGGTGCTGACAGTCTGGCCTGGGCCAGAGGCCGCAGGAACACTGAGAATGGCTGGACTTGGAACTCAATAGGATGCGTCATGAAGGAGATGGAGGTGATGGGAAGGGCTGCAGGCTTCCTCGTGTGGGGTCACATTGGATGGTTGCAAGTGACAGAAACCCAGCTCAAATTACCGTTGACCCTTGAACACCACGGGGTTGAACTGTGTGGGTCCACTTACTTCTATACGGATGTGTTTCAATCCATATACAGTTGGCCTTCCGCATCCATGGGTTTTACGTCCATGGGTTCAACCAACCATGGATCAAAGATGGTATTTTTGATTCACAGTTGGGAACCATGGATGTGGAGGGCCAACTGCATGCATTGTTCCATACCATTTTATATAAGGAACTTGACGTCTGTGGATGTTAGTAACCGCAGGGGGTTCTGGAACAAATCCCAGGCAGGTACCCAGGAACGATTTAAGTTTGCAGGGAATCAAAAATTATACATGGATTTTTGTTGACATGCTTCTGCTTTCCTCTCCTTTCTCTCATCTCAGCATCTATTTTATCCTTGTCCTGGGTAGATAGTGGGGAGATACACCTAGTTGTCCAGAGCTCCAGGCTGACATTACCCCAGCACAGAGACCCTAGAGTGAAGAGAGGGAGGCCCTTGAGTTAGGGGTCTGAATTCAATACCCAGCCCTGGACCCATCACTGTGGCTGGATATTGGGGTTCTACAATTGGCAGCTCACAAGGACCACCTGGAGAGAGGGAAGCGTGGTTCCCCAAAGAAGGAAAGTGAATGCTGATACGACAAAGGCAGAGAAGGGCTGCTTAGCAACAAGAACACCAGTAAACTTTCATCTTCATGATGCCATTAGCTGATAGAAAGAGGATGGAGGGAGAAGCCCATCCTGGGCTTCGGATAGAGACTGGTCTGAATAGGCTGTTTGTGGGCAGCGGCCTCCCCAGTAAATGGCAGCGCACATAGAGGTCTGAGTTGATGGGGAAGAGATGTCAAACAGAACAGCAGCCAACATCAGATGAAGCATGGGCCCTGGAACCTGACTGCCTAAATTTAACTCTGGCCTCTTCAACTTACTAGCTGTGTGGCCTTGGGCAAGTTTCTTAACCTCTCTGTCCTCAGTTTCCTCGTTAGTAAAAGTGAGGTTCGTATGGTACTCCCCTTAAAGCGTCGTCGTGGCGATTAAGCCATGTAACACATAGGAGGCAATTGGAATGAAGCCAGACGTAGGGTGAATGCTGTGGACACGTGAGCAGGTATTATCCAGAACATCAGTGAGGCAAGTTGGTCCAGGACACCAGGGGAGTAGAGCATGCTGAGCAGAAGCGAGGGTCACATCTCCGAGGCAGCAGAGAGGTTTAGAGCCCTTGCTGAAACCGAGACAATTTGGGAAGCCCTCTTTACAACATACAAAATTAGATAGAAAAGCTACTCTGTGTTTGGGAGGGAAAATACCTCCAAACAATGACACATTTAACGTAAACCAACAAGGACGGCAGCCAGAAGATGCTGTGCAGATGCAGCCAGAGCTCAGGTCGCAAGGGCTGTGCGGGGAACGTACCATGGCGGGGGGGGGGGGGGGGGAAGGAGGCCCGGGTGTTGGAGGGTCCTCTGGAGAAATGATGAGTTTCCCACTCGGCTCCCAGCAGGAGATTCCATCACAGCACCGCGCGAGCTCCTGCCTTGGCAACGTAGCCTTCATGCTTCACCGGGAGAAAGGAAAGTTCTTCAGATGCCTCCTCTGGTGGAAGCAGACACTGGGGGTCCTGGGAACACGTACACTGTCCTTGGTAGCTGCTCATCATTGAGGGTCATCTCAGCAGTCCTTCCAGGGTCTCTCCACCCCCATTCCTCACTCTCATTCTTCTCCCTCTGGAATCCCCTTGGCTCCCTTCTAGTTGTTTTTGTCACTGTCACCAGTCTTTGTAGCTAGAAGACTGTCTCTGTAAGGGCAGGCCCGTGACTCTCTTCGGGGCTGCATCCCAGAACCACAGAGCCTGGAACAAAGTAGGCCCGCAGGGAATCTGTGCTGAACAAAAGTACGAATTCATTAATGAATGAAGGAGTGAGATAAGGGAAGGGGAAGTCCTTGGGATGCCAAAGTCCTTGGAACTGCACATATTCCCTTACTTTCGGTTACATTGGCAAGTGGATTTGCATGCTTGGATTGATTGCCTGTTGGAAAATGAAAGGGCTGGGAGAGTTGGGAGGGATACTGGGTCAGGGGCCTGAGGCTTAGTGCCAGCGAGAGACCTGAAGTCCCTGCATGAATGTTTCCTGAATTTACTATATGTGGGAGATAATCCGAGCTCAGATGTTAATTGAAATGTGTGTTGTTTCTGAATACCTTCTTCAAGATGTTTCTGGAAAGCCTCACTGCAAAGATACTATTCAACAGAGGTAATACATGTCTGACCCTTGAACATAAATTCTTCCTGAAACATGAGCACATTAAACCCAGAGCCAGCTTGGATGTAGACAAAAAGCTGGGAGCTGAGGGCCTGGCCAGCTCTGCCTCTGTCTAACTGTGAGATGCAGAGCAATTTACCTAATTTCTCAGGCCTCAGTTTTCCCAGTTTGTTAAACAGAGGATACGCCTTTGCCCTAACTGTCTCCCAAGGTGGTTGCGAGTCACAAAGGAGGGTTTTATGAAGCTAAGAACAGCCCCTGGGGTGCCCACTGGCATCATGCCCCCTTGGATGCAGGCACTGTTGTCTGTTGCCAGCTCTGTGGGACCAGATGGATGCAGCTGGCCCTGTGCGCTGCTACAGAGCTCTCTGGAGAAGGCCAAGTGCCTCAGGCAACCTCCAGGAAACACACCCTCTAGCATAGCGTAGTCCTGCTTGAAAATCAGTCTCTTCCTGCAAAGGAGAGGCAGGTGGGCTTGGGAGAGTGTGGTGTCATGGTTTGTTGTGGGCTGGGTGTCAGGAGCTGCAGTGAAGTCCCACTGACCCTCTATCCAACTTTGGGCCAATCCCTTACCTCCTCTGGGCTGTAACCCCCTCATCTCGAAAGTGCGTGTGTGTGTATGTGTGTGTGTGTGTGTGTGTGTGTGTGTGTGTGTGTTAGGGATCAAACTAGGCACCATGGTTCATAACTTGGAGATCTCACTAGAAACTCTTCCCCATCCTCAGAGAATAGATGTAAACCCCAAACCGGCAAAACTGTTATGCCCTGAAGCTCAGCTGTGGACCCCAGGCAGTAACCCTAGAGAGGGTTTTTGTTTGTTTTTTTCTTAAGGGACCTCCAAACTATGGGCTCACGCTGCTTTAGGACAAACTCAGGTGCTCAAATGGAGCTAACCACAGGGTCCCCACAGGGTCCAGTGCTCAAGGGCAGGCATCCCCCTTGGGAATTCCAGATGTCAGGGCATGTTGGCACCTCCCACCTTGCACAGCTCACTGCAGCCCGCCCTGAGACTGTGCCCGAAGCTGGCCTGTGGAGAGAGGTTCTGGGCGTGAGGAAGGTCTCATGTAGACGGAATATGGCCCATCTGGTGAAAAGGGAGTTGAGGTAAATGGAGGGCTCAGACCCTTCCTTCTAAGGAAGCCAGACTTGCTTCTGTGCTCTTTCCACTGTACTGCGTTGGGCCAGGAGAGGACAGAAGAGAACAACATTGCTCTTTCCCCAGGCCCGCCAGACAAGGCTCTAGTCCCATGGACGGCATGGGACAGGTGACATCATCCATCCATTCGCAGGTTTTCTTAGAAATGTATTTCCCAACTTACAGGCTGTTCGAACTTGAACAAGTCACTTCATCTCTCAGCCTTAGTTTCTATACCTATGCAAAGAAGAAACAGTATTTGCCTCATAGGGATTCAAGGTTTAAGTTACATAGCCCATCTAGTTAGCAGTTCCTGGCACAGAGCAAGCACTCCAAATAGTAGCTACTGCCTTGCCATTATTAATGAATTTGCATGATCGTTCATTCATTCATTCCATCATTTCAATTCAGCAAACATTTATTCATCTAGTGCCCGTTATGTAAAACATACTGCCTTTGTATTTATGCCCAAGAACTGGAAGTAGTGACTTGCACAAATATTTGGACACCTGTGTTGACAGCAGCATTATTTGAAATAATCAAAAGGTGGAAGCAACCCACGTGTCCATTCCTAGATGCATGAATAACCAAAATGTGGCGTATAGAAACAGTGGAACGTATTATTCAGCCTTAACAAGGAAGGACATTCTGACACATGCTACCACGTGGATGAACCTTGAGGACATTATGCCAAGTGAAATAGGCCAGTCACAAAAAGACAAATGCTATATGACTCCACTTATATGAAGGACTCAGAGTAGTCAGATTCCCAGCGAGAGAAAGGAGAATGGTGGGTGCCGGGGGCTAGAAGCAGTGGGGGAATGGAGAGTTACTGTTTAATGGGGACCGAGTTTTAGTTTTGCAAGATAAAGAACTCTGGAGATGGATAGTGGTGATGGTTGCACAACAATGTGACTGTATTTCATACCACAAACTATAAACTTAAAAATTGTTACAATGTTAAAGTTTATGTTATGTATATTTTACAATGAAAAAAATGTGGGGGGATACTGCCCTGGGAGCTAGGAGAGTGGGGGTGATTTTCAAAGATGACTCAGGAATGGTCTCCTAAGACAGGGAGTGAGAACATTGCAAAGTACCTGCTATAAGGACAGATGGGGGTGTGGGGTATGTCCCTGCTGGTGGGAGACCTGCAGGGCACGTTCTTGGAATGCTGAGCCTGTCAACTAAGCAGCTTGTTGAAAATTCACATGCACAGACCTCAGCCCGTATACACGGAACCCCCATCTCCATGGATGGGGCTGGCTTGTCTGCATGCAAAGCTTCACCAGTGAGTCTGACACTGAACTAGGTTCCGGGTACCCCTTAGTTGGATATTAACACAGGCATAGGATTTCATCCCCTGAAGATGAGGGACACCCGGGCCCTACTCCTTCCTGAGGGGGGCTTGCTATTGCTGGGGGTGCAGGGGGCCGGGTTAGCATGGTACAAGCTCCCAATGAAAGGGACCCAGGGCCTCATCCCTGATGTCGAAACCTTCTCTACCTCCTCTGGGGCATGTAGTCCTGAAGCCTTTGCTTGACTATTGCTCATTTTCTTTGACCCTCAGTTTCCCCATCTTTAAAAAAGAGGATTGAATCAGATGACCTTGAGATGCCTTTCATCTCTGATGTCACGTGACTTGTATGTGGACATCACTGCTCTGTCAGGCAGCCTGGTAGATAAGACAGCACGAACTTCGAAAGGAATCTACTCCATGCCTTCGGTAGTGCCCTGTCCCCCACAGAGAAAGGCCATGCCCTCTCCTTTTTGAATGTAAACCTGCCTCCTTCTCTGTCTGGCTCATCTCCTTTAAGCTGCAGTTAAAATGAATGACCCGCTCGCCTTCCCCAGGGCCCTTCACATTTTCGCCCTTTGGCACATTCTCTACCCTCCTGCAATTCTCTTCCTCCCTCCAGCCTCCACCCTCCTCCACACCTGAACCTGAGCCTCTCGAACCCTGTAGCACTGTGTTCAAATGCTGCCTCCCCTGGGAGTAGGCCTTTGATTTCTTGATTTCTCCCTAATCAAGTGACTTCTCTTTTCTGTGTCTCCCGTGCCAAACGTTACATCATTACCATTGCTATTGCTATCTGCTAACATGTACAGAGTGCTTACTACGTGCTAGGTATTGTGCATGCTTTATTTTATTGACTCCCCAAGCCTGTGGTATGGACACCATTGCCATTTCCATTTTATTGGTGAAGAGACTGAGATTCAGAAGGGTTAAATAACTTGCCCACAGAGACTCCACTATATATCCCAGTAATTTCTGCAGGTGTCTCATCTCAATGGTAGGTGGAAGACTCCCCGTGTTTCCCCGAAAATAAGAAGACCAGGTTTTATACCATATTTCTCCCAAAATGAGGCACGGTCTTATATTAATTTTTGCTCCAAAAGATGCATTAGGGTGTGTTTTCAGGGGATGTCTTATTTTTTCATGTACAACAATTTACATTTATTCCAGTACAGTCATGTCATCTTCTTCTGGAACATCCTCATAACGTACTAAATGTGTCGGTCTGGCTGACGATTGATCTTAACTGGGGCTTATTTTCAAGGTGGGTCTTATTTGGGGGGAAACACCATAGTCATTCTAAATGCTGCTGGTTATGTTTCTCAGGCCCTGTAAAGAAAACTTGAAAATTTGTATTAAAGGGTGCAGCAGTCTCTAGGAAGATAACCTTGGCATAGGTGGGGTGGAAAGTAAATGCCATCTTCTGAGACACTTAAACATTGGAAAAATCCCAAAGAAAAAACAATCTCAGAATCAACTTGACCGTAGGTCAAATCCATAAACTCTAAAACTCTAACTGTGCCTGGTAGGCTGGGAACCTCCTTTGAGGTTCTGGGTTTCCACTCAAAACTTGCATGGCAGCCCAGGAAATGTAATTAACTAAAGTGAAGACTTTTTTTTTAAAACTGAGGGTAGAAAATTACAGCCACAGCACAAGTGAAATCCAGCTTGTAATTTGGCTCTTGTACTTGGTGAGAAAGGTGGGCATGTATCTGTGTGTGTGTGTGTGTGTGTGTGTGTGTGTGTGTGTGTTGGGGTGGGGAAGGGCAGGAGAGTGGAAGAAGCCTCTTTTCTAAGGCCTGTGCTAGAGCAGACACATGCCTCTTTTCTTGCTACACAGTTGCTTTTTAATTCAAGAAGTTGCTCAGATGGGAAAAGCTGCCTGTCTATAATCGTCCCAGTGGCAGCCAGCATTAACAGAGTGTGCAAAACTGGACTTTGGGGGAAAAAGTATATGAAAAATGACTGCCAAGGGTTAAGAACCGGGAGATTTATTTTTCATTTGGGCAGCAACAAGTCCCAGATCCTTCTTTTTACTCTGGGAAATTTTTTTTTTCTTGACTTTTCAAACCCCACATGAATAGAGGGAATAAAAAAAAAATAAAGGACTAAAGTGGTTCCAATTTGCAACAAGAGTGCAATTTCAATTGATTTAAAGTGGGGAGGAATCAAGTAAGCATCACAGAAAGAGATTGGAATTAGTCAATAAATAAGGTCCAAGGTCCGAAGCATGACTCCTCTTTCATTAGCGTTAAGGGGTGAGAACAAAAAAGATAGGTGGTTCCATTTATCAGGTTCCTAAAAACCGCATGAAGTGGTGTGTCCCACAACTCAGGACCCGGACCAGGTCATGGGAGGCACTGAGATCTAATTCGGAACCTGCTCCCCACCCCCACCCCCACCCCCAGCAGTATGATTTGAGTCATAAAGATGGACTTGTCCATTTCAGCCTTCCCAAGAGCTTCCAATTGGATGCTCTCATCATCTGAAAAACCTGGATCCTTATGTTTCCATGACATGGGGCCTTAACAATTGTTGTCCAAGTGGTACATCAAAATCATCTCCTTCTCCATCCTTCATCCTCACCTTCCCCACACTCCATCCCCTTCTGGCTCTCAGCCATAGATAACTGCTTTCATTATTTCAGTGTCGAGCGTTGGATAGCTCACCATGCAGGGGATGGGTAATGGGGGCAGTGCTGAGTTAGTAGAGATGAAGCGCGAGAACTGAACGTGGTACACAGTACACAGTAAGTCATAGTCTTTATTATTGGAGCTGTGATTTTTCTGATTTCACCCACCCACAGATGCCGTGCCAGGTGTGTGTATGTGTTGGTGGAGAGGAGGACTGGTGAGCACAGCGTGCCATGTGAGACTAAGAAAGAAGGTCCAGGAAGGCTTGGGATATGAGCAAGCGGGACGTGTATTTGGCACAGGAAATGAGAGAGATGATGTTCTCAAGAGCAGGGTATCACTGTGCAGTCATTGAGGGAGGAGCTGTAGCTAGAGACAAGGGGCAAGGCGCCCAGTGGAGTTTGGAGTTTTGTCCCATAGGTTCTTTCTTAAACCTTTCCATGTCTTAAAAGCCAAGATGAAAGAACAAGGAATCTGAGAGTTCTAGGGGCAAAGCCCAAAGAAGCTTTTCCCAGGATTGACATTTTGAATTTTAGCTTTACAACAGACTGAAGTTTGTGTTCTACTCTGTAATATCATCCAATATAAAAACAAAAATGATGGGACCCTAGGAAGATACTCCTTGTTCACCTGGGGAGAGGGTTCCTACCATCCACCCTTGGAGCCTATCTACCCAGTATGAGAAACACCACTGTAGGTGATGGATGGACACATGGGAGAGGGAGAGAGGTGTGCTTAAGTTCATGTTTCAGAAAGATGGATTGGTGGATTAGAAGGGAGCCCGTTCCATGGCTGGGACCCTCGTCCCAAAACAGCTACAGTCGTTCATTGCCTGATTGAAGGAGGTGCCAGGGCATGGAGCTCAGGGCTGAGGGAACCAGGAGAGACGGTGTTGGGCACCGGTGGGTGGGTGGACCCACTGTGGGTCATGGGAAGATCCAGCCGCCACCGATGTGTGAGCCGTTAACATTAGCATGACCTGCAGGGCATGGGTATCTTTAGAGGCAGACAGAGCCCGATGACATGAATGAGGGAAGAGAGGAGATTGCATTTGTCGAGCCAATCATTGTCCTGAGAACATCATACACGTTTTCTCCTTTGATTGTCATAATAAGCCGGCAAGTTGCACACTATCTGTGTGGTCCACGCGAGGACACTTAGGTTCAGACATGTTCAATAACTCGCACAAGTTCCCTTGGGAAGAGCCCAGGTTTAAGCATGCTCCATGTAAATTCAAAGCCACAGGAAGATGCCTTCCACTGCCATGTTTCTTGGAGATCTTGGATATTTAATTCTGCTCCCTCCACTCATTGTGTAATTAGATGGAGAAGAATGTATTCACTAGAATTCCTCCTGGGGAGTGACCACTGACCTTGTCTGGAAATACAGTTGGATACGCTGTTTCCGGGCGGAAGGTGAGGAGAGATTCTGACAGTATATTCAAGCTGGTCTCCTAATTGCACTGCCTGAGTCAAGAGGGTTGGGGGTTGACGGCTTTGCATTTGAACCTTGGTTGTCTTTTAAGGACACCATTTGCTCACCGTGTGCTATCAGTATCTCTTATAGCCTCAAGTAGCAATGCCGGCTTCGAAGAACCTAAACCCTGACCCCCAAGCCCTTGGACAATGCCAGCCTGTCACTCATTTATTCACATGGGCGTGCCACTGATGCCCCGCTGGGCACTGACTCTGTGCCCAGTGATGAGCATTGTGGTCGTTGCTCTCTGTGGTTTTCCCAGCATAGTGAGTGCCATTACCTATAGATTTTGAATCAGACACCCCCATGAACACATCATTTTGAGGACGCCTCCCCCATACATATATATGTATCTAATTTATGATATAACATAAAACATAAATGATATACACTTGCTTCTGCTATCGAATGAATCTTTGTGTCCTTCCAAAACTCTGTGTTGAAGCCCCAACCCCCAGCGCGATGGTATTAGGAGGTGGGACCCTTGAGAGGTGATTAGGTCATGAGGGTGGCGCCCTCATGAGGGGATTGGCACCCGTATAAAGAAGCAGGACACAGATGGTCTCTCTCTTGACCATAGGAGGACATAACCTAGAGGCAATCATCTGGGAACCAGGAAGCCGGCCCTCACCAGACGCGGGATCTGCCAGCCCTTTGCTCTTGAACTTCCCAGACCCAGGACTAGGAGCAATGAATGTTATTGTTGAAGCCATCCAGTCTGTGGCATGTTTATAATACCATTCCGAACTCAGACAACCACTGTTCCAATAGTTTGTGAAAATAATAACAACATAGAAACATTAAAATAATGAGGAGTAGATAAAAGAAACACGATTCACTTAACATTTTTATTAGCAAAACAGTATGAGTGACGCTGGTTGCCCTTGCATAGCTCAAACAGTCCTCTCGACAATTACAACCTTTTGGGCTGACTTCTTTTCAGGCCTCATTCGATCGGACTTGTGTTTCCGCCTGGAGATCAGGCTGCCCGTGAGCTTATAGAGGACCACGGCATTCACCTTATTAGCATCATTTTCAACCCGTGATTTCCTCCCAGGAATCTTTCGAAGCTGTCTGTTTTTTTGGTAAAAGTCGGTTTAGTTAACACTCGGTAATATATTATAAACATTCTCGTAGCTGGGCACACAGAACCAACCATCACACCATGCCTAACTGTAAGTGAAGGGGGGCTCAGCTCTGTCCACCCCCCATGCTTGGACTTTTCCCCACTGTTCCGTGGACCCTCGTGGACCCTCATGGCATATGGCTGCTTGACATGGGGCTGAATCATGCTGCAGGTGTCACTATGTATATGAAGTGTCCGTATGAACGATGAGTAAGGCTTCGTTCATAAATAAAGATTAGCAGAAGTTCTAATTTTATCTTCTTAGCGCTAACTGGATCACCTCGTGTACCCTATTTTGGAAACTACCCATCTGCCAGGTGGCGCATATCCAAATGAGCCAAATAATCACACAGTGAATATGTAAGTATCCATCTTGATGTGGGTGATGAAGAAAACTCCAGGCTGCTGAGAGAAAGCATGGATTAGGAGGCGACTTTGTGGAGGTGATTGGGAACCTTTTCCTGGAGAATGCTAACTGAGATGAGCTCCAAAGGCAAAAAGTATTAATAGTTTCCCAGATGAAGTGTCAGAGAAGAGATGTCCAGATAGAAGGAACAGCATGTACAAAGGTCCTGAGGTCTGAGGAAGCAGGACCCATGAGGAGAACTGCATTGCATGGAGGCTGGTATGGCCAGCACACTGAAGATGAGGGGGACAGTGGTGTGACCTAAACCCTGATAGTATACATTTCAAAGGAGGTGCTGAGAAAATACCCCAGGATGAAAAGAGGCTGAGAGGTCAAGGTTAGGAACAGTAATGGTGAGACAGATTGCTTCCTCCATCCCTGGGTGAGAAGAGGTTTAGGGTGGCTGGTGGTAAATGGGGCCCCAGGGACTCGAGGAGCGCTGTCTTGAGCCCATTGAAATTCAGTTGAGAACATCCCAGAGACAGTGAAGATTAATAGTGACAGAGGGCAGTGAAGGGTGCAGGGCAGGGCCAAGGAGCCATTGGAAACAATCACAGCTGCTCATAAAAACTCAGACACACTCTCCACTGGCAAGTCTTTCCCTCCTTTTGAAATTACAGTCTGTCCCCGTGCTCCCACTGCAGTGTTAAATTATACATTCATTCCCTTCCCACATGGTACGGCTCAACTCAGCTCTGTCCAGAACCTCCAGGCCCAGAGAAGACGTTCAAAGTGAAATATAAATTGTCTTATACCCTACATTTAGTCAATGCCACCTTGCACTGAAGATCTAAACAGAAGACTCGACAAACACATTTTAGCGTGCGCCCACATCCTACAAAGACTGAAGGACGGATAGAAAGAAAAACACCACGTCATTAGCCTCAGTTACATTCAATGAGCAAAGCATATTTCTTCACTCCGGGTAAATATCTTAGGATCCACTGGAAGTTATTTACAAAGCTCATACTGAGAAACTAATATTTACTCCGAGGAATATATGTGTTCTTGGGAGGCAGCACCGTGTAGGCAAAAAAGCAAGGATTTTGGAATCAGACAGACCCAGGTTTGAAGCTGGGATCTCAATTACTGGCTATGTGAACCTGGGAAACTTGCGTCAGCCCTCAAAGCCTTAATTTCCTCATTTGCAAAATGGAGGAAATATACATGCCTCTCAAGATTATTAGGAAAATTAAATGAGACGGTGAACGTAAATGACTGATGTCTGTGGTGCGTACGAGTGTCCCCACCTGTGTGTGCGTGTTCCTTCACATGAATGTGTGTGTCATGACGTCATCTAAGAGGAGTTTTAGCAAAGAGGTGACAATTGGCAGGGCTTCACCATTTATATTTCACTACTAGCCCAGGATAAACATTAACCCTTTTGACATATCTGGAAGGTTTTTTGTTTTTGTTTTTGTTTTTAGCTTCCCAGCTGTGTTATTTTTATCACCTACTTGTTGGTATGTGACCTTGGCCAAGTCACGTAAAGGCTTCTTGTTGTATCTTACATATTCTTGGAATCACCATTAAATTCTAGGAAGAGTATAGAAGGGAAAGTAGGAACAAAGAGAAAGGAAGAAGGAAGAGAGGAGGGAGGGAGGAAGGAAAGGAGAAAATGAAGTGGAAAAGAGGGAAAAAACAATAGTACTAAAGTAGGCAGCACTTGAAAAGAGCCTACTCTGTGTCAGGCCCTCCTCTAAATTTTTAATGCATCTATCCATTTAATCATCACAGCAATCCTATGAGGTAGTCTTGGAGGGAAAAGGAATGCAGGGGTGACTAGAGGAGAGAGCTTCAAGGGTGGCAAGTGAGTCCTGAGCTGTGTGGGAGAAAAGAAGGCAGTGAAGTCTAATGGTTGTGGGCTCTACGGGAGGAAGAGATGCCAAGGAAAGTCCTGTAGTGGTTTGATTTCTGCCAGGTCGTGATTTTCCACCAGAGCCTTCTTCTCGGTTCTCACAAGTGTGATGGGACAGAAAAGCGAGGCCTGATTTTCATTCGGAACAACTCCAGGACGTGTGGCCACACGTGAAAATCAATCAAACAGCACGACTGAGCTGCAAGCAGGTTTTAACTTCCCAGCCCTCAAAGTATTTCCCCAAATCAGTTCCTGCTTCTCCATGATGAGTGGGCATAAAGCAAAGCTCAGATAACAACTGCTCTCGAAAGAGCCCCCGACCTTAGCTTGAAGTCCTGGAGGAAGGACAGTAGTCTCGGAACCAAATAGGGAAACAGGCCAAGAGCCATTCTCTGTCTTGCCCGAGGCCGTGCCACTCGGCTTACGGGGGAAGGTAGTTCCATTTGGTTACACAACTCAGGGTGCTCTGTTCACATATTCTACAAAATTGGTGGCCCTTGGAGTTGGGCAGTGGGAGAGCCCTAAGAGAGTCAATCAAGCTTAGGACCAGGTCTTTAAACTCCTTGTCTAGCCTTCTTTCCACTATGCTAAAGGCACATCACACAGTCTGCCCTTTGAAGAACTCGAAAGTATAGGAACTGTTTTCTGAGCGTCATTTTCCTACCATCAGGGCAGTATCTTGCTAGACATGACTTCAGGTGAGCACAGGGCGCTTGCTTTTGGAGGCTGGTGTTCCATGAGGTTTAGCACCTGCCCAGTGAGAGGTTAAAGGAAAGAAAGGTAGGTTGTGTCAGAGAACAGCACAGGCAAAGGGAACGGGTGGGAGGTGAACTCGGACCCACTCATGGAGTTAAGTCAAACAGGGCCAGCGTGTAGCTAGCAGAGGGTCCAGCTGGAAAATCTCGAGGAGACCCAGTGGCAAAGGGCAGTCTGGTGAAGCACTGAGACGCAGGCTGAGATCAAGTTTAACAAGCCAGAAGCACAGCTTCAGGTGGGTCAAGATTTGTGCATCACAGGTAGGCTTGTTGGCTTGAAAGCACCCTGCAGCTTGCAACCCGTGGCTGCAGCAGGAGGGTGATGTCCAAGAATCTGTATTAAGAAGGAGCCAGAAGAGGGGCCGGGAGGAGGGGGGGGTCTTAAGTGTCCGCAGAACAACCTTATTGTAATGAAATGTCCAGGGAACCATAGAAGGCACAAGATGTAAGGCAAATGTGCCAGCCAAGTGGCCAACCAGACTCCGTGTGGTGTCTTCACTAAGACCTCCACGTGAAAAGAGCACAACTAACTGCCTTATATGGAGTAGCCAAAAAAAGAGAGGGAGAAGCTGTATCCCATAAGCTCCTTTAAACACACCCCAACTTACCCCATAAAGTGTTTCTATCCTTTGCTTAAGATCATCTGGACTTTTGGCAAGGGTGGCACTGTCTCTCTTTGTTTTACAAACAGACTCTGTTGT
This sequence comes from Rhinolophus hipposideros, assembly GCF_964194185.1. Taxonomy (NCBI): domain Eukaryota; kingdom Metazoa; phylum Chordata; class Mammalia; order Chiroptera; family Rhinolophidae; genus Rhinolophus; species Rhinolophus hipposideros. The sequence goes on along the minus strand of NC_138066.1, from coordinate 20,351,483 downwards.
CTCACTGCTCACCATGCACTGGGCTTATACCACCCTTCCGAAGGAGAGCACATAGGACCGAGCCCTGATGGAAGCCCAGGCTTTGAGCAGTGTGTCTGAGCAGGACAAACGGGAGCTGGTGAGGCCTGTGCAAGCCTGCACTCTGGGCCTCGCTGCCACAGTAGTTGTCACTCTTGCTTCCCTGGACTGGCTTACTGTAGGAGGCGCAGGGCAGGTCTCCCAAGTGGCATGAGCTAATGAGATCCCCGAGGAGTCCTTAGAAGACAGCCCAGCCCCACGCTGTCCTGGGGCTCCGATTAGCTCGAGTATACCTCCCCACTTCCTGATCATGCATTTTATTAGATGGCTGTTAGGTTCCAACTACATTTAATTCAGCATCTACCTCTCTAAACATCTGGAGATGACGATCGTGCCGCAGACGTTTTCTAGAAACTGTCGAAGGTATCTGAGGCCACCAAGTGAGGAGCTCTAAAAACCAACCCTGTTGCTTGTTTAGTATGAGCTTTCCGGGGAGCTGGCCCAGAACCTTCTGCCAGAATCTGCAGATTGCTCCCTCCTCCTTCCATGCCCTAAGAACCTCATTTAGTTAAGTGGTTTGCCTCTTTTAGGTTGCTTTGTAATTGGGGTGATTACTCATTCACAGGATAGAGCTGGGAAGAAGAGGCTGGCTTGGGACCCCCAAACACTCTGTCCGGCACCCTGATGAATTGCATCCCTTCTCTTGCTCTGTCTGAGTGCTCAAGTTCTCCTGAGACTTGAGGAGCCGGCATAGGGTCAGCCAGTCCCAGTGCTTCATGGCCACTGCTCAGAAGTAACAGCTCCATTGTCATACGGGTGTCAGGCTTGAGGAGAAAGGCAGGAGGGGCTTCGCTTTCCAGCCAGGAGGAGGACATAGTGACGCACATCCAAGCCAGTCTGCGTTTCCCGTTTTCCAGGCAAAGCGGCCCTGGATGGGGCGCTCTGTCAGTCTCTCTTGCAGACCCACAAGGGTTATCCGTGATGGTGGTTCATAAGGAGACGGTCGAAGACCTGACATGTCAGAGAATGTTATCAGTAGTGCTGGGGAAACATGGGGCCATACTGGGAGGCCCATTCAGAACCTTGTCACACAGCATGCTGAGCACCACACATGTCCCCAGAGGGGACATCCCCTAAAAGGAAACTACGGTTTCCTCTCTACGTACAACAACACTTCCGACTCTGAATTTCTGGGGCTTTTCCCTGCACCAACCAATTCTCTGACACTGACTTGCATCGTACAATTCAATTCTGATCCTATCACGCTGGAGTTGGTGTCAGAGTCCACAAGGTAAGGGCTCAGGCCCACAAGACGGCTCCTCCTTCGGATGCCAACCACACGTCCGGAGCTCCCATACTTCTGACACGTCCGCTGCACATTGGGGATTCTCCCTGCTCCTCATGAGCCTTTGGACATGTAGAGAAGAGAAAGAGACTGCATGGATCAATCCCCTGCTAAGTACCCTGTCCCTCCCCGACGATGCCTTATCCCATCCTTTCAATAACTCTGTAAGACCGATATTTTAGGTCCATTTCACAGATGTGAACAATGAGACTCAGAGAGACTGTTCAATAGAGTAGAAAAAAACAGTGTCTAGGTATTTCAGGGGACCTGAGCTCCAATCCCAACTTTTTAACTTACTAAACTTCAATATTCTCATCCACAAAAAGGGACTTGATGTTTGCCTTCCTGGGTTGTTTTAAGGAACAAATAAAATTCGGCACACAGGTTGTCCTGTACAGTGCCTGGAGGTACCGGGAGCTCCACAATCCCTAGATATTATTTTGTTAGTAATAATGATCATTTTATAGGTAGTAGGTAGTAGAGCTACTGACCTCAGCTCTGGATGGTCCCACGTACCTATTAGATCACGTGCTCTGAAATAAGCATATTGCTCTTAATTAAAAGACTGGGAAGGTGCACAAAGCCATCCATGGCCTCCTTAAAGTTCGGGGACGTTTGATTTCTAGAAACTAATAAAAGAGCAATACTAAATAGCTGAGACGGGGAGAATGTTGGCAGGCCTGCAGCCAGGAACCCAAGGCGTAATTGATCCCGCTTCTGCTTTGTGAAGCTGGGGTCAAAGTACTCATCCAGAAGACTGCCCCCACCGGGCAGTTTTATGCTTACATGGAGTAAGGATTCCCTTTCCCCCAGGGCATACTGGGTGCTGAACTTTTAATATTTTTAGATGTATTTTGCATCCTTTTATGTAATGATCGCCAAGAATCCATAAGTCAAATGATGGTAAGTGCAATGAGGGAGGGCGGGAGATGGGGAGAGGTGCCAGCTGGATGGTGCTATTTTAAGTACCACGGATAGGGAAGCCTCCCTGATTAGATGGCATTGGAGCGGGGAGCTAAAGGCAGCGCCTTCGCTGCTGATGACAGAGCAGGAGAAGGCCAGCAAACTCTCTTTCTCCATCTGAGCTCCGGCTTCCTCTCCCCTGAATAACAGCAATGGTTACAGCCATCTGAATAAAGCTTAAGGTCTAAGCCTTTTGTCATTTGTTGTCGTATCCTCACAGCACCCTTGAGAGTCAAACAGAGATATCCTTTCCTTTTGCAGCATATGCAGTCACATATTCTGGCACAAAGGCACAAAGAAAGCAAAAGCCTGCCAAGGTCACGTTGCCTGGAAGTGGCAAATTGGAATTTGACTCCTAGACTCTTGATGCCCAGCTCTCTTCCCTTTCAACTTTATCAGAAAGGGTCTGCCAGCTGTGTCCCAGCCCCTGGCTTTTGCTCCTTCAGGTTCTGGTGACTTAGACTAGCATTTCCAATCAGTCCCTGCCATTGATATTGACATGCGTTGGAGAGTTTGTGGAGCAGACGCTCACAGGCATGCTACAGAAATGTGTGTTCCTCTCTCACCAATGTGCCAGCTTTCCTGAGATGGGGAGAAGGTCCTCCTCCCATCAGTAGCACAGCTTGGACCAGTAACGGGCTTGGGGGTGACTGGCCCTGACTTTCTCAGGATGTGTCAAAAGGAATTCGAACAGTAGAAAGAGGGAAGCTGATGTTGTGGCTAAAAGCATGAGCTTTGGAGCTGGAGGTTCCGATCCCAGCTCCACCTCTTATGTGTGACTCTCGGCAAGACATGGCCTCTCCACACCTCTGTTTCCTTACCTATGGATGGAGGTGAGGATAGAACCTACCACCTAGGGCTTATGGAAATGAAACAAGACCATGTACATAAAGTGCTTAGAAATGTCTGCTGCACCCCTACTGCTCCACGCAGGTGGGCTTTTGACAATGCCTGTGCATAAGAGTTTGCGGTGGGTGGGAGAACGCTCAGCTCTCCTGCTGTCATTCAGCCAGAATCCCAAGTCCAGCGCCAGAGTCTCTCCTGTCTTGGATTAGGCTCCTGCCCACCTGGTACACTTTCAGAAAGGCTGGTAGGAGCCCCTCTTCCACCACACCTCCCTACATCTGGATCCTTTTGTCCCAGGACTGAAATAATTGTGTGTGTGTGTGTGTGTGTGTGTGTGTGTGTGTGTGTGATTCTATGAAATTCGATCACATCTATAGTTTTCATTCTTATTGATTTTTCTAATCAAACCTTTTATTTCAAGATATTTTAGGTTCACATGCAGTTGTAAGAAATACTACAGAAAGATCCTGTGTATGCTTGTCCCAATTTCCCCCAATGGTGACATCTTGTGCTATTGTACTACAATATCAAGCCAGAATAGTGAGCTGGATACAGTCAAGAAACATCATTTCCATCCCCACCCGGATCCCCAATGTTTTCCTTTATATCCACTTCTCCTCAGTTCCCAACACCTCTTGAAACCCTTGGAAAACCCTGATCTTTTCTCCATTTCTGTAACTGTCATGTTAAGAATGTTATCTAGATGGAATCCTACATGCGATCTTTTGGGACTGGCGTTTTTTTTTTTTTCTTTTTTTTTTTTTCGCTGAACATAATTCTCTGATGATTCATCCGGGTTGTCTGTGCATCAGTAGTGTTTTGATTTTCGTTGCCAAGTAGTATCCCATGATGTGGAGAGACCACAGTTTGTTCAATCATTTACCCATTCAAGGACATAGGAGTTGTTTCCAATGTTTGATATTACGGATAAAGCTGCTAGCGACACTTGTGTGCAGATTTGTGTGTCAACGTAAGTCTGCATTTCTCTGGAATAAATGGCCAGGAGTATAATTGCCGGGTCATAGGGTAGTTGCATGTTTAGTATCTATTAGAAACCGCCAACTTTCCAGCGTGGTGATCCCATTTTATGAGTACATTCCCACCGACATTATATGAGTGAGTCAGCCTCTCCCCTCCTCACCAGCATTTGTTGTTCTCACTCTTTTCTATGTTATTCATGCGGATAGGTATGTAGTAATACCTCACCGTGGTTTAGTTTACATTTTCCTAATAGCTAATGAGGTTGAACATCTTTTCGTGTGCTTACTTGCAACTGCATATCTTCTTCAGTGAAATGGCTCGTTATCTTTTGTCCATTTTCTACTCAGATTTTATTATTATTATTATTATTATTATTATCGAGTGTTGAGAGTTCATGATATACTGCAATACTAGCTGTTTGTCCAATACATAACTTGAAAACCTCAGGGGGAAAGCATTCAGTCTTTTACCATTAATTATAATGCTAACTATGGATTTCTTTTTCTATATGTTCTCTACTAAGTTGAGGTAACTGCCCTCTATTCCTCTTTTTCTAAGAGTTTTTATCATGAATGGGTTCTCAGAATATCTTTAACAATACAGTTTCCTAGCGTCTGAAGATGAAATTCCTTCCATTATGCCATCCCTACAGAATCCTTTACACGGACCATAGTAAAGCTGGGATCACTCCCCTCATTTTGCAGATCAGGAAACAGAGGTTATTAGGGGTCGTGGCCATTCCACGTAGGGTTTTGGTTTTGTTTCCCCCACACACAGTTGTGTAAATGAACCAAGAACACACTCATGGTCAAAGATTGAGAGTTCTCCATTCCACAGAGGTCTGGCCGGGCGCCTTCCTTCCTCCTTCAGAAGCACAGCGCCCACTGTGTTCTCCACAAATACGACCCCGGGACTTGTGCATGAAGCGGCTTCATGTGGGAAGGTGTTCATTGGGCAACCCTGGCTTAGAAAGTCCTTCATTCCTGTGGGCGTTTGAAGGTTAGAGGCCCGGGCAGTCACCTAGCATTCACTTATTGATTCGATCTGTAGTTACTGAGCTCCTTCTGCATACCGGGCACCGTGGGAGGCAATGGGGATACTGGAATGGACAACTATGTTCTCATCTTTCAATAACCCAGGCAGAGGGCGATGGGGGCTCTGTCCAGCAGGATGCGGGGGAGAAGACCAGAAATGGTTACATCTTATCAGAGCACTGCCTGTGCTCAGAGAGGCCGAGGGAGCTGCCCAATGTCATTCAGCTGGCAGCTGGCAGCGCCTGAGAAGCAAGGCCCGGTGGGCTCAGGTCTGGTCCCTCAGAACTTCATGCGGCTGCCACTAGATGGCACCCCTCTCCCCAAGCTTTTCTGGACTGGGCTCATCCTGATAGATGATGATAACTACATTCATCTCACCTTCAGCTCACCCGCCAAAAGGAAGAGCAGGCGGGAATACGGCTCCTCGGTGCGTGGTCTCACTTGCTGAGCCCAGAGATGAAACTGTGAGGCCGCTACTGGCTAAGCGCCACGGGGGTGGGGGGCGCTATGCTGCCCTTGCCCGCCCCCACCCCCCAGTACCAGGATTCCAGCGGGGGAGTTAGGAAGGGGTTCATGGCAGCAAACCTTGGCTGTCCACAAGGACCTTGATGAAACTGCAGTATCACTCAGCGCTCTGGCTCAGCAGCCAGCAGCCAGCCACACGCCCTGATCTAATTGGGCAGTTTCAGGCCATTAAGCAAATCGATTAACGGCAATTATCTTTGGCTTTAATTTTGTCCCTCTTCTGCCTGCCATTCTCCAGGTTTAGAGTTCCTGAGAAGGATACACATGTATACAGATGCACATGGGACTCATCTGGAATGTGTGCCACACACACACACAAAGAGAGAGACCCACACACTGTGGGGCAGAGGCCAGCAGAGTAGTGGCGGGGGACCCCAACTCCTGCTGATCTGCTCCCTCATCTTCAGGTCCCAGGCCTCTACGCTGCAAGCTGTGGTAGGAAGAATTGCAGCTGGGGCCATGCAATGCTGAGCTGCCCTCTGCCTGACTCTTGAGATGGGGTGGGGTGGCTGGAGACATTATCTTGTATCCGAGAGGGGCTGCACGGTCACTTTTAATGCCCAGTGAATGTGTGTGAGAGGAGCCCCAGGGCTCTTTTTCTGCCCTTTGAATGAGCCCAGAGAAAGTGACCATTCGTAGACCATCTCTTGTGCCAACCAGTGGACTTGGCCCTTGCCAGACACTATCTCTTTCTAAAATCCCAACATCACCATCCAGTAGGGATTGTGCCCCTCACTTTGCAGGTGAGGAAACAGAGGGGAACAAGGCCTTGTGGCCACTACAGGCAGGTCCTTTTCATGGCTCTCTTCCATCTCATTGCCCCGTGCCATTCAAGACAGCCTTCCACATTGGTCAAAGCACTGGCTCGGGGGCCGTGGGCTCCGTCCTCAGGGCCATTGCTAAGCAGAGGGCCCCACTCGGAGCGCTGTCCCTTTCTTGCCTGTGGATTACACAGACCTCATCTCCCACGACTCAAAATAGGCCCACGAGGAGCATTCTCTGACTCCCCGACTTCCCTCACCCCTGCCCCACTCACCATCAGCCCTCTGAGGACAGCTCCTGCTGGCCTTTCTTCACCTTCCTCTCCACCTTGCCTGTCACTGTGCTGTGTTCTTGCTGGTTGATGATTAGAAGCATTTTAGGGGCAGAAAACACACAGCTTCTTTCTCTCTCTGAGCTTCTTGCCTCCTACAGTAGCTGCTCCACACTCAGAAGTTATTATTGCAGGGGCTACCTCCTCATCAATAGTCCCATCTCAGCTTGCCAAGGAATCTGCTTTTCATAGTAGACTTGAATTTGTGGAAGATACATGTTTTTGTTATTTCTGTTTCTAATACCTGGAATTCAAGCAAACCAGGATCTGCACAAAGTCTGTTCCATGCAAACCACAAAAGGAGAAGGGGACCAGCTGTCCCCACGGCGCCTTTCTCCCTCTGATGGTATCTCCTCTCCTGTTCCCCACAGGAGCACCCCCCATCATGCCCGAGTCCCTTCCACTCTCTCTCACACCACCCAGGTACAAGAAGATGGCAGGGGTGCTGTCTTCTCTTGTCCTCATCCTCCTTCCCTCCTGAGGCCCTCCCAAGCCCATCTTCACTGCCGTACCAGCATCTGGGGATCTGGCCAACAGGGGAGTGTCCCTTTCCTTACCTTGCGTAAGATCAGTTCTCACTACACGCAGTCTTTTCCTTATCCAAGTCTTTCACCCACCATCGGTAGCGTACACACCTCTTATCTTCTCTCCGTTTCTGATCTGTATCAGGCTTCACAGAAATCTGTGCCATGGCTGTTCCAAGGTCTCATGCTGCTTGGGATCACAGGGATCCATGCTCAGAAGAACTGACTTGGAGGATAGTGTTTCTTTGTAATTCGGGGTCCAAATCCCTGGTGACCTGGAAGTCTGAAAGCAAGGCAGTTAGGTGCGTAATGAAAAAGTGCGAGAATTCGTGCTGCTGCTCTGATAGAGCGGAAATAGTGTGGTGTCAGGCAAAGGGGGTTTGACTACCAACTCTAGCATGCTCTAGCTGCTCACCACTGGTGGATTTGCATCACCTTCTTGAGCCTCAGTTTTCTTGTCTGTAAAGTGGGAATAGCAACAACCTCATCGGTTTATTGTGAGAATTACAAAGACATGACAGAAAGTGCCAGCATGTACCAGATGCACAATAAAATTACACAACTAATTGAGCAAGCCTATGCTATTCCTGAGAGGACCGAGTTCCTTGTAACAATCAGGGATTAGAATAAAGTGGTCCTAATGCCCAATGGAGGATTCTCACAGAGGAGATGACCACAAACAGCGCTTGTGGCTTGACTTTATCAGAAGTCTCTAGGAACTGACCTGTATCGTTCAGAAGTCAGGGGTCGGATATTCAGGTAAGGAGGAAGATCCTATCTAAGCAGCAGGACATCCCAGTTCTTGGTTCAGGGCTCCAGAAGAGCTGGTCAAGAAAACTGGAAAATGAGATTTTCTGCTTCACAAGGCCTGAGGCATTAAGCAACGGGTGACTAGGGCTGTTTTTATGTGTTTGTTTTTAGGTTGTAAGATTTTCATTTAAAATATAGCAAACATACAATACTGCATTAGTTTCAAGGCTACACCATGGTTAGTCAACATTTATATACCTAAAAAAGTGATCACCATAATAAGTCCAGGAACCATCTGTCACCATACCACACTATTACAATATTATTGACTGTATTTCTCATGCTGTATATTATATCCCCATGACTTATTTGTTTTATACCTGGAAATTTGGACCTTTATTCCCTTTCACTCCCCCCCCCTTTAAAAATTTTTCAATTACAGTTCACATAGAATATTACTTTATATTAATTTCAGGTGTACAGCATAGTGGTTATACATTTACATAATTTAAGAAGTGACCCCCTGACTAGTCTAGTACCCACCTGGTACTATACATAGTTATTACCATATCACTGACTACATTCCCTGTGCTTTACTTTACATCCCATGACTATTTACAATTTGTACTTCTTAATTCCTTCATCATTTTTACCCTGCCCCCCAACTATCCTATCTATCCCTTCTCATCTATCACCCCAACAAATCTAGTACCTATCTGATACGATACACAGTTATAACATATTATTGACTATATTCCTTATACTGTACCCTACATCCCATAACTACTTTGTAACAACCAATTTGTACTTCAAAATCCCTTCCCCTTTTTTTACCCATACACCCAAACCCCTCTCACCTGGCAACCATCAAAATGTTTTCTCTACGTATGAGTTTGTTTCTGTTTTGTCTGTTTATTTTGTTCTTTAGATTCCACATATAAGTGAAAACACATTGCATCTGTCTTTCTCTTTCTGACACTCCACTTAGCAAAATTCCCTCCAGCTCCATCCATGCCACCGCAGATGGCAAGAACCGATTCCCTTCCCTGGCCAAACAATATTCCACTGTATATATGTACCACCTCCTCTTTATCCATTCATCCACCAATGGACACCCAGGCTGCCTCCACATCTTGGCCACTGTAAACAGTGCTGCAATGAACATATGGATGCCCATGTCCCCTCGAAGAAGAGTTGGGTTTCTTTGAATAGATACCCAGAAGTGGGATTACTGGATCCTTCTTTGTCTCTTGTTATAGCTTTTGTTTTAAAGTCTATTTTGTCTGGCATAAGTATTGTTACCCCAGTTTTTTGTTTGTTTGTTTCCATTTTCAGGAAACATTTCTTTCCATCCCTTTACTTTCAGTCTATATGTGTCCTTCAATCTGAAGTGAGTCTCTTGTAGGCAGCTTGTGTAAGGGCTTTGTTTTCTTATTCATCCAGCCCTTCCATTTCTTTTGATCAGAGTATTTAATCAATTTACATTGAAGTAATTATTAATAGATATGTAGCTATTGCCATTTTATTATTCATAATTTTGATCTTTTTTTTTTTTTTTCCATTTTAAAGAAGTCCCTCTAACATTCCTTATAATACTGGTTTGGTGGCGATGAGCTCCTTTAGCTTTTTCTTGCCTGGGAAGCTGTTTATTTGTCCTTCAATTTTAAATGATAGCCTTGCTGTGTAGAGTACCTCTGATTGTAGGTCCTTGCTTTTCATCACATTGGATGTTTTGTGCCAGTCCCTTCTGGCCTGCAAAGTTTCTGTTGAGAAATCAGCTGACAGTCTTATGGGAGCTCCCTTATAAGTTCCTAGTTGCCTTTCTCTTGCTGCTTTTAGGATTCTCTCTTTGTCTTTAACCTTTGACATTCTACTTATAATGTCTTGGTGTGGGCCTGTTTGGGTTCATCTTGTTTGGGACTCTGCTACCTTGTCTTCCAAATCACAAATTCAGTGCTCTGCTTTATCTAGTCTGCTGATGATTCCTTCTAGTGCATTCTTCATTTCAGTTATTGTATTCTTCACTTCTGACTGGTTCTGTTTTTATGGTTTCTATGTCCTGTTTTATGCTTGCTATCTCTTTGTTGAAGTTCTCACTAAGTTCCTTGAGAACTCTTATAACCAATGTTTTGAAGTCTGTATCTGGTAGGTTGCTTGCCTCCATTTCATTTAGTTCTTTTTCTGGAGTTTTCTCCTGTTTTTTAAATTTGGGATGTATTTCTTTGTTTCCCCATTTTGACTGCCTCTCTGTATTTGTTTTTATGTATTAGGTAGATCTGCTATGTCCCCCAGTCTTGCCAGGTGGCTTAATGTAATAGGTGCCCCGTAGGGCCCTGGCACAGTCTCCCTAGTCTCCTGCTCTGGGTGCTCCAGGACTGTCTCTTGTGTGGGTTGTGTGTGCCCTCCTGTTATAGTTGAGTCTTCATTCCTATTGGCAGGTCAGTGGGTGGGATTGGCCCTCAGTCTGATTGGTTGTGGGGCCATGTCCACGGCTTACGAGTTACTGTCTGGAGGTTGCTCCACTCAGTGGGAGTTGCCTCAGCAGGCTATGGTGCCTGTTGAGACCGCCCTTTGTGTGTGCCACTTGCTAATCTGGCAGTGCTCTGCTATGGTCTGAAGCCAATCTCCAAGTATGTTGGCTATGGGGCTTCTCGAGAGGGGCTCCAGTGCAGGTCCAGGTCATTCACTGCCTGTGACCAGCCAGGGACTATATGGTAGGAGCTACAAAATGATCTGTGGTTGTTTGCTTCCTCTGCTAAACCTGGAGGCACATGGCAAAGGCCATGCTGTGAACCGAGGATGGCTACCACCAGTACTGGGCCTGGGGCAGCGCCACAAGCCAGGACATTCCAAGGTCTGCTGTCACCTGTCAGCTCCCTTAAGGTTCAGCCACTGATAAAGCCTCATGTGGGACACGAGTTAGCTGAAGCACAGTCTCAGGGAGTCACTAGAGTGGGACTCCCTGGTGTTCACCAGGGAGTGTAGATTCTGACTTTGGGCCCGTGCTGAGCCTGGAGCTACTCAGCAAAAATCCAAGACCACACTGAGGCCAGTTGCCACCTGCCTGGGGTCTGCAGACTCTGATAGTTTTCCAAGAGTTCAATGTGGATGGGGCTGGCTGCTTATGGAAACGTGTTTCTGCCATTGGGGAAGTTGTATGGGTTTGGGTCTCAATGAGTCAGTAACATGGAGCAGCAGAGCTCACCAACCAATCAGGTTCATATTTGGCCTGTGAGGGAGGGCTCAACACCGGAAAAATGGCTCCAACCTGCTAGCTGCACAGGAGAAGGACTCCTCACAGGGAAAATGGCAGCTGTCCTCCAGCCCGGGCCCCAGAGCCACATACCTCAGTCTGTCCCGTTTGCCTCCAATATTCCCCGAGTCACCGTCCCTCCACGGGAGCCCAGGGTGAGTGCCTGTGAGCAAGTGAGTCTGTACGCGGGTCGTTTAAGAGGATATCTGGGTTTCCTGCGCCCTCCATCCCAGCCAAATGGTTGGAATCCCCACTGTTTTTCACAGCCAGATCAGGGCTCTTTTGTTTTAGTGTTGTTTTCTGAGATGACCAAAAAGACGTGGGCCAAGGACTCTGACTCCTTCTAGAATTGTCTGTGTTCTAAATGGACCCAAAGTCATCCTGCACAGAAGGAATGGGCAGAGCAGAATTGCCTTTGCTGCTGCCAGCATTCCCTCCTATTACCTCTTCCTACCTGGTGTGGTAGGAGCACTGAATTAAGAACCCAGGGGTTGAGTTCCAGATTGGCCACTTATATGTGGCATTACTTGATACGTCGTCACTTGACCTCTTGAAGAGTCTACTTTCATCCTTTCAAATGGGAACCTTCACTGTGCCTCTGTTGCTGAAAATTTAGGAGATGATGAGGGTGAATGCTGTAAAAGAGAAACTGAAGCACACTGAAATTTTCAAGAGTTTCTTTGAACATAGCTCAGTTTGAATTCGACAGCAGCAGACCGAAAGTGGCTAGGAGCACGCCATGGACAGGAGCTGAAGGAGAGGTGTTTATAGAGAAGATGGGAAACAAAGCAAAGAAATGAGTCGATTGCCTATAGCCTAAGCGGTTGCATTATTTGGGAAATCCTAGGTGGCTGTTTGTGATTGGTTGTCCTTAAGTTTCATTTTCTTCGATTTGAGTGTATTGAATTTGGTTTAGGTTTTACTTCGCTTATACAGGCTGCCAAGGTGTTAGAGCCACCTCACTCTAATGGCCTCTGTGTTTAATTACATTAGCAATGCTCTTTGTAAACTAAAAGACCTATAACACATGCAGTGGATTATAATAATAGTTCACATAGATAATTTTGAAAAACAAAACAAAATAGTAATGATGATGATTGTCCTCATTATCAGTCTTTGCAGGTTTTTCTTTGTCTGTCCATCTACCTTCCTAGTACCTTCTTTCCTTCCTTCCTTCCTTCCTTCCTTCCTTCCTTCCTTCCTTCCTTCCTTCCTTCCTTCCTGCTTTCCTTCCTTCCTTCCTTCCTTCCTTCCTTCCTTCCTTCCTTCCTTCCTTCCTTCCTTCCTTCTTTCCTTCCTTCCTTCCTTTCTTCCTTCCTATGTACCTCTCTACATATCTAGCTAAAGATGTCGAGGTATATTTCACGTATGTTCTGGAGACAACAGACACACAAGCACCCAGTACAGTAGTACCCCCTCATCTGTGAGGAACACATTCCAAGACCCCCCCCCCCAATACATGCCTGAAACCGAGGATAGTACCACACCCTGTATATACTAAGTTTTTCCTATACATACATACTTATGATACAGTTTAATTTATAAATTAGGCAGAGTAAGAGATTAACAATAGTAACTAGTAATAACATAGCATAATTATAACAATATACTGTAATAAAAGTTATGTGAATGTGGTCTCTCTCAAAATGTCTTATTTTATTGTACTCACCTTTTCACTTAAAGGAAGCACTTTGTGGCTTCTCTTTGGCCTATCCAATCTGCAGGAGCTTAGCATCTCTACTCTTGCACTTTGGGGCCAAATAAGTAAAGTTTCCTTGAACACAAGCGTGTGATATTGCAACAGTCAATCTGAAAACCGAGATGGTTACTAAGTGACTAACAAGTGGGTAGCATGTACAGTGTGGAGACACTGGACAAAGGGATGATTCATGTCCCAGGCAGGACAGAGGGGGACAGTGAGAGAGCTCATCATGTTACTCAGAATGGGACACAATTTAAAACTTATGCATTGCTTATTTCTGGAATTTCTCACTTATTATTTTCAGACCATGATAGACCACAGGTAACTGAAGCCACAGAAAGCTAAACTGCCCAGAAGGGGTGACTACTGTATTCTCTATAAAACCATGCTTGTTAATTTACACATGTTGACAATGATAGGTGACAGGTAGGAAGTATCTGTGTATTAGAATTGCATGCATCTCTGGGCATTTACTTAATATTTTTGAAATTAAGCTTGGAATTTCTTTAGCATTCAATATTAAGTATATCCCACCTATTTTGAACTTAATCGGATGCGCTAAAGTGTTCTTGATCATTGAATGCCTTTCCAAGGGTTAATTTGTGTAATCAAAGAAAGTTATGCTTCGGTGAGCAATTCATTCAGTGATTCAAAGGCTTAAAAGTTGTAAGACATGTATAATGGCTGAATCATGGGAACTAATCCTGAGAAATTATCGGACGACATGCTAATGAGACATCAGAGGAGAGATCAAATAGACAATGGAAGCAAAATGAACATGTAGGATGACAAAGTCTGACAGAGAACACTGACAAAAGAGGAGGACAATTGGAAATGAAAAGGAGTGAAATGGTGTACGGCTGATCACGTAAAAGTACGAGGTCCAAATAGTCGATAGACCATAATCATTGAAGGAGGAAATAGTGTAGGGCAAGCATGCACTGCCATGGGGAATTCGTAAAGCAATGTCTTGGAGGCATATGCCAACACATAAAATATGTTGGAAAAGTTTGAGTGAGCCCACAGTCTGGGACATCTGTACTGCGATGAGAGGTACCACCAGAAGCGAGAGAACCTGCCCAGCAGGAAAGCTCAGCAAGTATACTCCCACCAGTGGAGACTCATATGCGGCTCTTACATAGATGCCTTCAGTGGCATCTTCCCCATCTTCAATACTTCCCCAAGTATTGAAGCAGACAAGACTCAGGGCATCTATAATTAAATGAATAAGCCAGGTCACACTTTCATTGGCAATTGTCAAGATATTGACCTCAGCTGAGGTGACATTGGGGACAACTTCTTTTTACTACTTTTAATAATAACAGCTGCTATTTATTGAGCGACTTCCTTCCATATGGTTTATATAATCATCATTACCAGTGACCTGATTGCTGCCATGTATGGAGCCCTGGCTATATGCAGGTCCTGGGTCAAAGCTTTGAACTCTTTATTTCTCATGTTTCTGACAACTCTGAAGGAGAAGAGCTCTGATCAGTGCTTTACAAGTAAGAGAACTGAGGCACTAATAATTTAAATGGTCGTGTTCAGTAGGGAAGGAAGCTGGCCTAGAAACTCAAGTTTGTCTGAGTCAAAGTCCTTTGTCATCTTTCATCCCCACTTCCCTAATCATGACCCTTTTCACCTGGCCCAGTTGACTCTTTTTTCAGTAGCATCTTCCTCTGGCCCTGTCTTCGTTAGTGCAGACTGATATGACAAATGCCAAAGATTGGGTGGTTTAAAGGACAAACATTTATTTCTCATAGTTCAGGAGGCTGGGAAGTACAAGATTCGGGACCCCACCCCCTTGAAGTACAAGATTTGAGGACCCACGTCCTGGCCATCTTTCTGCTGTGTCCTCACATGGTGAAACAGGAGAGAGAGCTTGCTGGCCTCTCTTTCATAGGGCACTCATCCCGTCATGAGGGCTCCACCCTCATGACCTAATTGTTTCACAAAGGCTCCACCTTCTAACACCATCACACTGAGGGCTACGGTTTCAATATATGAATCTTGGGGGGATACAAACATTCAGTCTGTGACAGTCTCCATAGCAGTGCTGCAAATAGCAGATCGAGACCCTTTAGAGGGTGGTGAAGTTGACTAAATGGGCAGCAGTGACTAACATTAAAAGGAAAGGAGAAGCAATAGAATAGCGCATGGAAAATATAGGCCATCATGTAGTAAAGATAAAAAGTATTTTGTTCACTTATGCATGCATAAACCATATTTCACTGAATGAAAATCATAATCTATTGGAAGACACACAATTTTATGTACCACTCAGAAAGACAAAAATGCTACCAATTAATGATAAGATGTCACAGTTTGGAAGATTCATCCAAATATCTGAGAGATTAAAATGGGGAAAATAAAAAAAAAACCCAACTGTGTCTGAGATAATGGAATATGGTGCATGCTTGTACTCACTGGGTCACTCTGTAAAGTGTATTTCCTACTGTGGGTCATGGCCAGTGGAGTTTGCAAACTTGCATTCTTTGTGGTGGGGAAGGTGACTGAGACATCTACACAGTTGGCTAGAGTTGCCAGGGTTGTCCAGAGTGGCCAACCAATGAGCGTGCTCAACCACAGACAGTCTGGGCTCAGTGCTGACTGCAAGGTGCCCGGTGACCCACTCCTTGGACAGCACGCTCCAACGAGGCTCCAGGTTGTCCCGCCCCATGCCCGGGACAAGCATTAATGAAGGTGCATGGCATTTCAAGAATGCCACCAAGAGGTATTCCTTTCTCAGGTTCATGTTATATGAAGATAAGGCCACGACCAGATAGCATCATGTAATTAAGTGAAGTGTCTGGGAGAAAATGAAACCGGAATTGGTATTTCCCAGGCCATACACACGAGGCTTAGAGCTGGAGTCTGGAAAAGATAACTGAAAGGCCAGCCTAGGGTATTGCAAAGGAAATTCTGGCTTCTGACAGAAAGGTTTGATGGATAGAAAGTGGAGAAATAAAAGCGTTAGGACTATGGGTTTAAATTTGACCTCGGCTTGTATTTTTGATTGATTGATTCGGTCAACCAATATTTACAGAGCACCTGAGAAGATCCGGCATTTGTGCTAAGACTGTTGGATATCACAAATAGCATGTCAGATCGAACTGACTTCTGAGTCTCCCTGTCCCTGCCTTGTTGCCCCACTCTGCCTTCTCCAGAGCTGCACAGGGTCTTCAGAGGTTCCATGCTGCGAGCTCAGACCTGTGCCAGGACCCAAGCCACCCCTGACGGAGGCTGTGTGTGTGTGGGGTGGGGGGTGGTATCAGCATATCCTTTGGCCCCTGCCTGGTAGAGATTGACAGCAAGTCCCAAGTTTCATTGTGTGCCGACTAGCTGGGCAGCTATCACTGCTGAGGTTTCTCCTGTTGCCCCCAAAGCCTGAGTTACAGCACTGCCTACTTCCTGCTTGAAATAGTTTATGGACCGTAATAGTTTATGGCTCATGCTCTGAACCCCAATCACAGTAGATCCAGTTGCCCTACCTGAGGTCTCGGTGCCCTCTAATAACAACCATAGCTAAATGTGTTGGCTCTGTACTAAGATATGTATGCTCTTCTTAGAGCTCATTTAACCCTTTCCCCAGTCCTGTGAGATAGGGCTTGTTGATATGCCCACCTTCCAGACGAAGAGACTGAGGCTTAGTTTATCTCTTGCCAGTCCCTTTTGCACAGACCACTTACCTGGTGTTAATGGTGTTTCTGCCTGGCTTTTGCACTGTTCTGTCACCAGGAAATCCTCATTTCCTGCTCCATGGGCCCAACCAGGAAGGGGCAAGACTTTGGTAATTTCAAGGTGTGTGTGGGGTCAGTCTTCCTATATCCTGGAGTGATTCCATTCAGCGGCAAAAAGAGGAGCTTCCGTGATAGTAAAGTGGGGCACTCTGTGACATGTACTAGTGTGTGTACATATAAGTTTGATGCAAAAGGAATTGCAGTTTTTGCAATTGTTAACCTTTTAAACTGCAATTACTTTTGCACCCACCTAATACATGATCTGAGGAGGCAGAGTCGTGGACAAAGAGGCTGGAATACTAGTTCGAGTCCTGGGTCAGCCACAGCCTTCTGTGTGGCCTTGTGCAGGTCCTTGAACTTCCCTGGATTCAGTTTCCTCATCTGTCGAATCCCTAAGGCCCTCCCGGATCAACGTTCAGGAACCAGTGGAGAAAGAGAATATTATTGCTCAGGGGTGTGTACATGTGTGTGGAATGAGAACCGAGCTTGTGTCGTATGCCTGGCATGCTGATGTTCTGTGGAGTTTTTTCCCCCTCAACTTTTAAAAATCTGTTCAGCGTTCCTGAGCCTTAGGCAGGTGCTGGGCAGAGGAACAGAAATCTCTACACGCTGAGCTGAAAATGGGGCCAGAAGCCGGGAGATCCCGTGACAAAACCAGGAAGTCACTCTTTTGGCCCAAGGGAAGCGCTGTCTTGTGGAGAGAGGAAAATGGACAGGATCATGCTTCCCTGTGGGAAACAGGCAGCCCGGCCTTATCAGACATAATGTCATCTTCAAAGGCAGCTGCTCCATAGCCTAAAGAGGACCTCCTGTCCCATGAGATCCGTGTTTCCTGCCGTTCCTTTAGCTCGGGACAGAGTTTGTATTTTTCTGAAGTAGGGACTTCAGTGCCAGTGCAATGTACAGCAAGCCCAGAATGAAGCCTGCCTCCTGAAGACCGCATTCTGCAAGGGATTTGCCTTCGTGGAGCTAGCTGTCAGCTCTCAGCAGCCAAAACCTGACTCTCACACGCAAGCGAGGGCAGCAGTCTCTTCCTACAGCAACACCTCCAGAGCTCTGTAGGTAAGTAGGGAGTCCCTGGAGAAGGGCTGCCTCGCACTTGGGAATGAGGACCTCATGCAGTTTATTGTGTAGGTTACCTGGACATGTGTGGGTAAACTCCCAACACTGCTCGGCGGGGCACTGGGAGGCCCTGGCAGTTTCTCTTCACTAAGAACTTGGTAAAAACTCTTAAAAGGTCAGCCGCCGGAAGAGCCTTGGTGCCAACTTAGTCTGAGTTCCATTTCTGGGCTCTGTGGAGCCTGGCAAGCACATCCCATGCCATCTAGACCCGCCTCTCTGTGTGTGGGATTGGTGTGGACTCCATGTCAATCATGGCGTGTTTTGTGGCATCAGAGAAACAGGCTGAAAACCACACGTGTTTCCTATGTTGACCTGTGTTTTGATGGCATTCCAAGGGTGGGTGTGCATTCTTAATTCCAGGAAAATCTCTTTCAAATCTCCTCGTCCCTTGTTGCTCTTCTAAATAACCCCTTCCTGACATCACGCACCCTCAAACTCTCTCCCTCAATCTTTAGCCCCCATGGCTCTTCCCCCACCCCAGTCTCTCCCTCTCTCTCTTACGTTTCTGTTATGTAGATCTAAAAGCTCTCTGATTTCGTTAGCTTTCTTTCTGAGCTTTCTAAGCTTTCTTTCCTTAGCTTTCTCTCTGAAGAAAGGGATACCACTGTATCCCTTACCTGAAATCTCCACAAGAAAAAGAGACCAACATATGGTCCAGGGAGCAAAAACAATCTCCTGTTGGAAGGGTTGGGGGTGGGGGCAGTTCAGGACCACTCACACTCATACACAGGTAATCTTTGTCTCCATTACAGTCACTTCCTTCTATTCAGCCCTTTGTTACTATTTACAGACTAGTCTCCATTTCTGCTAATGCAATTGCTCAAAGGGCACTTTAAGTATAATCATTAGCCATTGATTTTTTTTTTTTTTTTTTTTTCCGGAGCCTTTTATTCCCTCCAATGAGCTCTGCCAAAAGCTGGCTGCTGGCTCTATTTGTTAAACAAGGGAGAGCTTTGTTCTGTTTGGCTCTTCTCTGAACCTGAGCTTTCTATCTACCCTCAGCATGGGGCAAAGGAGAGGTTGTCTGCCACCGCTTTGGGTGAGGACAGTCACTTCCTAATTGGGATGTGACCTGAAAATGGGTCTCCCGCTGGGAAGAAACATGGGTGCTCTGGCACTTTCTGTACCCCACCATTAATCAGCCCCTACCCCCTCCCAAGGACACGCCTGCTGAGGGCAGTTCCTTCTTGGAAATTTCATGGTCACTAATAAGTTGGCTACTCAGGGTACCGGAGAGGGAACCTTTGGGCTTAAAAATCACCTGATGGGTGTATGATACACTTCAGAGACTTTTCTTAGAGCAGATTTTAAAAGAGGCCAGAGAATAAAAGGTTCACAAGGTGATGGGACCACGAGTTCTGGAAAAGGGCCCAGAAACAGCTGTGGCTTTGAAGATAAACTGCCTGATCTCACAGTTTTACTGAGTGTAGACCCAGGAGAGGGGATGAAGTCAGAGCTTTGGTCACATTCCTTAATAATGATTTTTCACACGAGACAAAGCTTGCCAGTTTACCCAGTGCTTCCTCGTGCATGACCTCATTTTGTGTGTCTTCAGCAGACTGACCCCTCTGAAGGTGCCCCGTGCGAGGGGGAAAGCAAACTTTACACCCTGCAGCCTTGCCCATCCATGCCCGTTGCCGCTCAGCCCCACACCCCTTCCCCCAGACAGCCTGTAGTCTGGGCTGGGTCTCCCCACTGTGTGCTCCCCACCGGGGCACCTACTCCACACCTGCCTCTCACTCAGAGACTCCAGGACCTGCTTTTCTTCATTCTCTTGGCTTGCGGAAAAGGAGGCAGAGAAGGGAAGAAGGCAGTAACGGGAGCATTAGCAAGCCGCTTCCACTGGAACAACTGGAGCTCAGTCCTGCGGCGGGGGACTCTGGGAAACATGCCTCAGGATTTTTGTAACTGAGGGAAAAGGAAGCTGGGAAGGACCCACTAACCGCCCATCCATCCTTGGCTGAGGGCAGCTCCCGGGCTACTAATCTTCTGGTACTTTGGGTTTGTTCTGTGCAGGGATGAAATGTGCTTGTACAACTGGTGGCGGGCAGGGGCAACCCTCAGGCAATCACAGTGGTTCTCCGTGAGCAGCCTGTGAGGGTGGGGCACTGGCAGGATTTGCTACACCCACCTCCCTATTCAACTATGACTCTTAGAGCGCAGCTCTCAGGTGCCAACACTGTGTTAGCACAAAGCGGTCTCAGTCAATGCTGAATATAGTGGTACCTCGGTTTTCGAACGTAGTCCACGAGCTCTGAAATATTCGAAAACAGCCGACAGCTAGGCCTCAGGATCTTGCACTCAGGGGGAACTGTGTGACATATTTGACTTCTGAGTCGTGTTCGAAAACCAAAGCATTTCCTTCCGGCTTATGGCATTCATAAACCAAAATGTTCGTGGATATGCGCATGCCAACTAGGCGTGCATGTATACAAACAGTGTGTGCATGGAGCACTCCTCCTTCGAGCATCCTTGGCTCCTTGGCAGACAACAGTCATCAATCAAAGCTTCTTAGTGATGCTGACAGAGGAGTGGCTCTTTTTTTTTTTTTTAAGATTTTATTGGGGAAGAGGAACAGGACTTTATTGGGGAACAGTGTGTACTTCCAGGACTTTTTTCCAAGTCAAGTTGTTGTCCTTTCAGTCTTAGTTGTGGAGGGTGCCGTTCAGCTCCAGGTCCAGTTGCCATTGCTCGTTGCAGGGGGCGCAGCCCACCATCCCTTGCGGGACTCGAGTTGAACTGGCAACCTTGTGGTTGAGAGGATGCGCTCCAACCAACTGAGCCATTCAGGGCGCAGCTCAGCTCAAGGTGCCGTGTTCAATCTTAGTTGCAGGGGGCGCAGCCCACCATCCCTTGCAGGACTCGAGGAGTTGAACTGGCAACGTTGTGCTTGAGAGCCCACTGGCCCATGTGGGAATCGAACCAGCAGCCTTCGGAGTTCGGAGCACGGAGCTCCAACTGCCTGAGCCACCGGGCCGGCCCCTGGAGTGGCTCTTAATAACCACTAGTGTAAGAAGTGAAAAGATCACTTATCAGTCCAAACCCCTTTCATTGGACCTGTGAACAAAGACCTGTGAAGAAATACCTTCCCACCTACCTCAGCAAAAAAAGTCTTCAATGTGCGTCCCTTCTGAGCCTAAAGACCTCCTTCCCGGCTCCTTTTCCTCCTCTCTCCAAACCCACACTTTGTCTGTTGCAGTGAGGTGGGATGGGGGAGCCTTGGAAGTGGCCACCGCTGCTAGAGGGGGCCAGGTGCAAGAGAAAAAGGAATGGGAGCAGAGCTGGGGGATACAGACCTGGGCACTGAGCTGCTTGGTAAAAAAGGGCCTATCAGGTGCCAGCTTGTTGCGTTGGGAGGGGCAGTGGGGAACAGACAGATAGATAGACTGGAGGGAGGAAAAAACAATCAAGGAAAAACCTGTTCCTTGCTGCCCCAGGCAGCTTTTTACCTGGTGGTCCAGCTCCTGCTTCTATTCGCGCATCATTTAGCCTCTAGCACTAAGGAAAAAAAAAAGAGCTCTAAAGAAGAGAAAGCTTGGGTAGGGACACAGCAGAAGAGGAGGGAGAGGAGAGGGAGCAGAGTGGAAGAGGGAGGAAGGATGAGAGCAGGGGAAGGAGGAAGAGGTGAGGGAGGACAAAGAAAGAAAGTCGGTTTGCGAGTTCAGAAGGATCTGTGGTCAGCCTACTGGAGGGGCTGGAGTTACGCCTGTCTCTTCTTTCTTTCGAAACTGGAGAGAATTGGACAAGTGTGGTGGTGGTGGTGGTGGTGTGTGTGTGTGTGTGCACCTGTGTGTTATTGCCCTGCGTCTGTAGCTTTGTGAGCATGGGGTTTGAGCAGCTATAGATTACTTAGTGCACTGCTGTGCATATGTGTGAATTTGTATCAGTGTGTGTCTGTGTGCTGTGTGCATACGTCTGTGTCTAGGCACAGATCCTGAGGCCTGTTTGTTCCCTAGAAAGGAGGACAGCGGATGAGTGAGAAATCGTCAGTTAACATCTTCTCAGTGGCAGAAAGCAGCCCAGAAAGATGTTCCCCACAAATCTGGGCTCTGAGAACGAAATCAGGACAGCCTTACGGGGATGGAAGAAGGAGGGGTAGGCATCTCCCCAAGCTTGTTTTCCCAAGCTTGTCACTAGCTTCTGAACTAGCCAGCGTGGGTTCTGTTAGCTTTCTAGGACAAGGCAGTGGCCTAATATGGAGGATTGGGGCCAGATGGCCTGACACATGGTAGTGTAATGAGAGGGACTGGAAGCAGCCCCCCCACGCCTCCCCCCCATGGCTCCTCATGCTGGCTGGGGATGTTGGGGGAGGGGGGAACAAGAGTAGGCATACAATTATTTTGTTTCTTTTCCATAGCCATTTCTTTTTCAAACCAAAGATATCTTTATAAACATTACAGCATTTCAGAAATGCACAACTCAAAACAGGAAATTCTCCATGTTCCTGGTAGCATTTTGACGTCTTTCCCAAGCACATATTTTCTTTGCTTCATTAGCATTGTGGATATGTGTTAATATGCATATACACACATAATGTGTCTGCATGCATTCACACACATACGTATTATGATCTCTTTTTATAAAAATGAAATAATACAATATGGTTCTGCAACTTGCTTCTCTCAATAAGATTTTGTGAACGTCAGTCCCTGTCGATTCAAATAAAATTGCATTTGTCATTGGAATGGCCCGAGACGATTTCTCTGTGTGGGTGGGCTCCAGTCAGTTCATCCAGTGTCTCCAGAAGGACATTTGCATGGTTTTCTAAGTTTGGGGGTTGCAGTGAGCACCCTTGTGGCTGCCTTTGTTGGTTCTTTCAGTGAGATCCTGGAGACGAGGTTCTGTTCTAATGAGGAACTGCCAGGAAGTGAGGGCTGGAGAACCATGAGCCTCCAGTTCCCTCGTTCTCAGTTCTTCGCTTCCCCCTTCATATGCAGGGCAATTGCTTGTTCTCTACCTCGGGTGCCTTCTCTGTACAGAGAGATGCTAAAAATAAATACACTTTCTCCTTGTCACTCTGTTTATGAAACTGTCTTCCTTAAGGATTCTCATATCCATGGGGGTTTAAAAAATACATCCTCCAACAAGCCACCCGCCAAAAAGAAGCTGAAACGCTGTCTCCCACGTTAGGCTTCCACCCGTGCTGCTCTGAGCATGTAACACCCCCCAATGCAGACAGTAGGTCTAAGGGAAATAGATTTGCCAGCCCGAGAGCGGAATGCTCTGGTGAGAGTCAGCTCTTCGGCCTCCCAGCTGGGAGATGGTGGTCAAGTGAGTTGTTCTAAACTGGGGTTCCTGGAAATGAGGATAATATTGCCTAGAGGGTTCAATGAAACAATATTTAGAGCAATTAGCACAGTGTCAGAGATGTAGCAAGGGCCCACCCACTAAGCTCTGTAAATCCTAGCGACATTATTATCATCTCCAGGCCCTACAAATACAGCAGCTGTATGTAGTTCCACCTAACTCCTCGGTTGCCTTCCTCAGCGCCATAAACGACATTAACATATGCTCAGTTGTGTGATTTAGAAACAGTGACTTGGAGATGGCGTCCTAGCCTTGGATGAGAAATATTCTTTTGTTGGCTTACAATGTTTACTTCTTTCACTGGTTACTGCATGCTTGTAAAATTTCGAATGTCACAGAAATTGTGACGTGAATTGTGTGCCATCCCCCATAATTCTCTATACAAGATAAGCACTATTTGCCAAAAGACATTTCTCTGTTGCCTTATTTGCCAGTTTAGTGACTGTCTCCCTCCTGCACTAAAACCAAAGCTCCAAATGCACACAGATGATAACAGCTTTCCTCTCTTTGAATATCCAGCATCAAGCTTTGTAGGCTGGCATGTTGTAGGAATGTAGTTAGAGCATGTATAATAGAATAAAGTATGCCATTACTATTGATGTTAGGCGAAGGCTGTGGCACAGCTTGGGACAGGGCCACATGTGGTCAGGTTCATTGCAGCTGGTCAGAGCACATACACGGAGGGGTGCTGGTGAGGCCAACTCCAGAAGTCCTTCTATCCCAAAGAAACGGGGTCCCTGTGCCCTGGAGTTTGGGGTGCCAAAGCCTTAGGCAGCGACTAGGGATGGGGAGATGATACTCTGTTGATTTCCTAAGTGGTCCTTCTCACTAACCCTGACTTTTCTATGACCTAACATCCTCTCCTGATTGCCTCTAATATTGTGTCCAGATATCAGGGCTGCCTAGAGAATCAGGTGACCCCACCAGGTGGGGAATTGCTCCCACAGGAGCCTTCTCTGACCCTGGGGAAAACCCTGCACTGGCCAGGAGAGCTATAGTGAGCCCCTGGAGCTTTGTGGACAGTTGGCTTTATGCTTCCTGGGGGTGAGGAAAGGGGTAGTGCTCTCTCAGATGGCTCCCTGCAGACTCCACCTTGGCCAGTCCTTGGAGAATGGGGGAGACAGCGTCAAGGCAAAATCGTCGTGCCTTCTCTCAGTCTGAAGTTCCCGGGGGGACCCCTTGGGCTGGTGGCCATTAGGAGAAACAACATGGACCCATGGTGATGCTTCTCACTCTCGTTCCTCTTGTCCTTGTCAGAAGAGAAAGGACTCTGAGCCTCCCCTAACGAGGCTCGAATGCTAGGTCTCCTGCTTCTTCCCGTGGCTGTGGGCAAGATACCTGGCCTCCCAGAGCCCCATCTGTAAAGTGGGGACCTTTTAAAAAGTTGATTGAAGATTGAAATGTGGTGATGTGTGGAGAATGCGTCCCACAATGTTATCGGCAAGTAAAAGCTTTCTTGACCCAAGGGACGGGCACCACTGTGCCTGTGTGCTGACCGGGTTTAGGGTTGCTGGCTCCCTCCTTCTTGCCATCCTGTGGCAGCGCCATCGTGGGTCCTGTCCACAGACAGTGGGCCACCTCCCACCTGCTCTCCACCCACCCTCGGCTTGTTTGCTCTCCAGTGTTATTCCATCGGGGAGTTATACTTCCTCCACACTTGTTCACGCATTCATTCAACAAGTAGGGAAGCAGATAAGCTTTTAATGAATGGTCTCCCCCTTTCAGGGACATCAGATTTTCCACATCAGTCCTTGATTTTAACTTCATTATCTGTTGCACCTACGAGCTGCCAGCCCCGTCGACTCGGTAAACATTAGTTAGTGTTACTTTCTGTTATTATCATAACTAACGTGATCATCACCTCCCTCATCCTATGGACAGTGCTGCTATTGACAGAACCCCAAACTTGTCACTTGATCGACAGCAGCTCCCTACTTTAGCGATACTTCACAGATGTTTTATAAAACCAAAGTAGCCTTCTCAGGTCTATCAGATTCCTCCAATTAAGAGAGCCGTGCAGTGATCTGGGAATGGATTAGAAACTCCCCACTGGAGTGACGTGTCTCCGCTTCGGAAATTCCTCAGTGCCTCCTCATGTGAAGCTGAGTTATTCTTCTCTAATCACGGATCCAGGGAGACTCCAGATCTTAACCAAACGAAAAAGGGGAAGAAACGCTGGCTGGCAGGGAGCAGGAGGGAAGGCAGGGCGAGGGTGGGGGATCATTGTTCAGCTGCAGACGCTGGTGTTTGGGCTGGGAACCAGGGGGGCCAGTCTACTGGGTGTGATTGGAACAGCAGACACAGTGCAGTTCAGACAGGTGTTGGCAACACGGGCCCCGACCCCGTGGGCAGGATCATTAGGAGGGTCAGGTGGAGGCAGCTGTGACTTCTGGGAGGTCAGCCTCTCCACAAGAGCCCCCACCCAGCAGCCGAGAGGGCGTTGGGTGGGGAGAATGTCTGCATCTGTGCCTGCTTCACCCACATGCACAGATGTTGTGCCAGGCAGGGAAATGCAGTGTCTGGAGCAGGGGACACGCGTGGTATCAGAGCAACTTGAATTCAAACCCAACCTGGTCTCTTGCTAGAAAGGAAGGTTGGTGTTAATAAATTCTTTAATCTCTTTTGATTCAAATCTTTCCTTCTATTACAAAGAGTCCATACTTCTATCAACCTCAGAGGGCTATTATGGGAATGAATGTAATAAGGAATGCTGTGCCAGGACAAAGCGATTTTTATCATAAGCCCGTGCCAGGGGCGCCTACCCTCCAAAAGCCAATAGACAGAGATCCCACTTCCACGGCAACTCAGAGGGCATTAGGGGTCATGGAAGCTGAATTAGGGTAGGTCCACATGGAAAGAGCTGGGCACACCTCCCAGGCATCCAGGACGACCCTCTCAATCTGAGTGATGGAGTGTGGGGAGATTTACCTTCTTTGGCCCCAATTCGGGCCCCAATCAGAGTCGTTCAGGTGTGACCACAGCACAGGAGACCTCTGCTCACATCTGGGCTGGAGATGGAGCCTGAGAATTCACTTGGTGCTGGGTGTGAAGCAGATAAGGGCCATTAGAGCCGACTCAGCTGCTGAGATTGAATGGCTGATCTCATCTCCCCAGTGAAACCCAACCACATGCGTGAAAAATATTAGATTTTCAAATAAAGAAAAGACAAATCATGTTGAACAAACCAACTGCCGGCAGCCGACAGCTAATTGGCTTGTGTCTGTCAAAAAACATTGAGTTTAACGGGAATCAGGAAGCGTGGTCCAGAGCCTCACCTTCCGGGGTTGAAGGGACCTACGTAGGGTTCTTCGAACATGACACTCCATCTGCCACACCCACCACCACGCCAGGCCCATTTCTTTCTCCTGTTGGGAAGATGAAACATTTCATCAGTGGAAGGTGCAGTAGCAGGAGGGAGCTGGAATTTCTTTCGTCTTCAGCCAAATCTCAGACTGCCCCTGTGCCCCTGTAAGCCATGCATTCATTTGAGAAGCATTTATTTAGTGGCTTCTGGGTGCTGGGCCTCAAAGATGAAGGAATAGATACAGCTCCCTCAGCTCTGTCTTCACAGTCTAGTGTTGGAGGTGGAACTTCAAGCGACGTTATAACACAGGTGATACGATGGGGGTCTGTACTCGGTGAAACGGTGGCTCCAGGGAAGGCCTGGCTGTGTCTCTTTGGGGAAACCAGGAATCTTTAGCTGCCCCTTGGAGGGTGCACAGGCTCATTCTGATGGACTGGCCAGGGAGGACATTCCAGGGAGAGAGCAGAGCCTGTTCAAAGACACAGAGGTGGGTATGTAAGAACAGGAAAGCACACATTTTTCTTATTCAGGAAAGCACAAATCCTTCCCGGTTGCTAGAGCCTGAGATAGGTGTGTGTATGTGTTGTTGTTGGGTGGGTGGCAGCCACAAATGGTGCTGGACTAGGGTGGCGCACCCTGGGCCTGAAGCACCCACTGCCCAAGGCTAATAAGGAGTTTGGTTCTTTTTTCTGAAGGTGATAGTGAAGGATTTGAGCAAGGGAGTCACTCGGTCAGAATTGTATGGCGTGGCGGAGGGCAAAGGCTTGAGTCCGGGAAGCCAGGAAGCTGCCGCAATGGTGCATGTGAAAAATGGTGACCATAAGCCAGTCACACAAGTGCTGGAGGGAGTGGGGGAGGGGCATAGAGTTATTAGGGAGACAAGGTCGATGGACTGGGTAATTGATTGGATGTCCGGAGTGCTACGGAGAGGAAAGCATCGAGGGTGACGGACCCCAGACGTGGTGACATGGAAGGACGTGACATACCGTGCACATGATGGCATGATGTGTACTCCCCTCCAGCACAGCGCCAATCAGGGCATCCCTTTCCCCGTGACAGGTGTTTCCCAAAGTATGGTGGCCCATTGCTGGGCTACGAGGGCGTTTTAGGTAGTACACTGAAGAGCACAGTTTTAAAATAGTGCCTATTTATTTTTATGTGTATTAGCACAATTAGAAATAGCCCATCAAACCCATGGTTTCATGGCTATTATTGTGTAGGGCAAAATTTAAATTTCACAAAGCTAGTGAATTTCCATGAAAAATAAACTTTATAAAAACAATAAAGTGCTAAAGAAATGAAAGCTTGAGGGATATGGACTAAAGGGAAAAGGGCACATGTCTTTTCGTGGCACTTGCCTTTTCTTCCCATGCTTACCAACCACGTTAAACTACCCGCCAATCTGAAGAATGTATCTAATTTTAGCCAGTGGTTAACTTTGGCTATGACCTTTCCGCTTGTACCCCCAAATCTCACTTATGTTTCAGAATTCAGTTCAAAGACACTTAGGAAACATTCCCAAGCTAAGAAGTATAGATTCCCATCTCCGCTCCAACTGGCCATTGGTTTGTCCTGCTCAAAACTCCTATGGCAGATTTGTGAATTTTATCCTTTAGAGCAATTTTTACTTCAATTGTATATTCTCTGAAAGTGAACAGTAGGCTTTTTTAATATCTCGATGTTTAGGGATGTCCGAAAAGTTTGTGTAATAATTCCATAGGTCCATGTTCTCATTTCTCTTTTGTAGTAGTTATCTGTTGCTGTGTTGCAAATGATCCCCAAATTTAGATGCTTAAAAGACTAAACATTTATTAGCTCACAGTTTCTGTGGGTCAGGAATCGGGGGGGGCAGCTTAGGTGGGTGGTTCTGGTTCAGGGTGTGTCATGAGATCACAGTCAGGTTGTTGGCTGGGGCAGCAGTCAACTAAAGGCTCCTAATACACGTGTAAGCTCACTTATGTGATTGATGGAAAGCCTTAGTTTTTCACTGGTTGTTAGATGGAGACCTCAGCCTTTCTGTAGGCTGACTGAGTTTCTTTGCATTATGGAGCTGGCTTCCCCCAGAGTAAGAGCAAAAGAAAGATGAGACAGAGAGAGAGAGAGAGAGAGAGAGAGAGAGAGAGAGAGAGAGAGAGAGAGAGAGAGAAGAGGGAGGGAGGGAGGGAGGAAGAAAGGGAGGGGAGGGGAGGAAAGGATGGGAGGGGAGAAACAGTGTCTTTTATAACCTAAAGTTGGAAGTGACATACCATAACTTCTCTTGTATTCCACTGGTCACACAGACTGACCCTGGTGCAGTGTGGGAAGGGTCTACACAAGGATGTGAATAACAGAGTACAGGGCTCATTGGGAGTCATGTTGGAGGCTGGCTACCACACCTTCTCACAATATACTCTTTGAAGATAAGTCTTGGGTTGTGTCAATTTCATAGTGCCTAGCTTAGTTCTTGGCATATAGAAAGTTCTTAGTGAAGGTAAATGGATGGATGGATGGATGGATGGATGGATGGATGGATGGATGGATGGATGGATGGTCAGGTCAGACCAGTGGATAGACAGATGGATGATGAATGGATAGATGGATTGGTGGATGGGTGAGTGGGTGGATAGATGGATGGATCGATGGATGGATGGATGGAAGGATGGATGAAAATGACCTCCTTCTGATTACTTAAATCCCAAATGCTGGGCACTATGGTAAGCAACTATCTTCATGGTTTGGTCTTTGACTCAAGGAGTTTAAGGTCTGTAAGGGACCATCTAGTGCCCTCCTCCATTCTACAGATAAAATATCAGAGGCCAAGAGCGATGATATGAGTTGCTGAAGATCAAATAATTGCTCAGTAGCCAAACCAGGACTCGAGCCTGAGGTTCCTTTTTCAGTGTTTGTTTTCCATCGCCAACATG
Source organism: Rhinolophus hipposideros (assembly GCF_964194185.1). Taxonomy (NCBI): domain Eukaryota; kingdom Metazoa; phylum Chordata; class Mammalia; order Chiroptera; family Rhinolophidae; genus Rhinolophus; species Rhinolophus hipposideros. Next base: position 20,322,073 of record NC_138066.1, on the reverse strand, counting down.
GCAGGTATTGTGTATGCTCGCTCCAGCACGCCTACCCATGTCTGATCTACGAGGAGGCCTCGGATGGAGGTAGGGAGAAAACATGACTTGGTCAAGTCCAAGACCAGCTGGACTTCACTGACCCAGACACCCTCCCTGCTTTGTCCTTAACACTCGTCTCCTTCTGGTCAGTCTGTGCCTCCATCCTCTCACCCGCCTGCAAACCCTCATCATGTGACCTCACTGCAGACACGGGTATCCACCACCCTTCCTTCCCAGCATGCGCTGGCGTGCTTCGCTACTTCCGTGCAGACATCTGTCTCCAAATCCACTCCTTGTCAAGCTGGGACTTTCTTACGTGGATCTTTTCCTCTGTTGGTACACCCCTGTGGATGTACTATAAATGCTGACATTTCTCCAGAGCAGGATGTTTTTGGAAAAAAAAGTATTTTAGACGAATACCAGGCCAGGCCGCATGAAATGTCATGGTGACTTTCCAAAGAGCGCTGCCAGGAGTTAGGGTGAGTAAAAATAGCCACTGCTTGGTACGGATGTGAAGAGAGTAAAGATCACAGAGGCAAGAGTTTACTTGTTTTTAAAATAATTATTTCTAAGTGGTTCTAGGCCTGACAACTGCGTCAGCCCGGCAGGCAGGGACGCGGAAGGTCTGTGTGTGACACCAGAGGAAGAAGGCAGAAGAGGACAACAGATGGGGCGGTCGGGGGGATGGAGCCTCAGATCTCAGGCCCACAGAACACCCTGTAAAGCTTGCAAAATCTGTCTAAGATGGCTATCCTCGGTTTCTCCACGTGGAGTAGAGGAAGAGAGGGAGAAATGTACTTAGAGAATGATATACATATGCCTACATATAAAGAAGTGAGACAGAGATGAAAATATTGCTATTGTTCAATTAAGAAAAATATGAGGACCACGGACAGTTCCCAGTTTGCCCTAACTCTCCTCTTCTTGGCTGTGGCTCTGGGTTGGATATGTTTCTTTCCCACCCGAAAATGTTACAAGAGGCATCCTGGATGAGCCCATAATGTTGGAGTCAGATCGTTCTGGGAGCCAGCCCCGGGGCCATCGTTTGCCAGAAGTCTCATCCCGAGCAGGTTATTTCTCAAACTCAAATTGCCTTCATCTGCAAAACTGAGAGAATTCCTGTCCTCAAGCTTGCTGTGAGGATTCAGTGAACAAAGAAACGAGGCACTCACCAAGGTAGCTGCTACTTGGTAGGCAGTAAATAAATGTCTACATGAATAATGCTAGCAATGAGCTATCAACACGAAGGACCCCAGCTTCTCTTGGCTTTCATTTTTGGGAAGGAAAATCCTGTGTCTAGTTCGAGCTGATAACTTGAGTTAAAGGGGATTCTCTGTAGGTTATTTGTTATTCTCTGTAGGTTTGTTAATGTGAAAACAACTACATAATTTGGTACTTTCAGTTTGTGTTGACAGTATGGTTAGGTGTGTGGAGCCACCTTTTGGAAGGAAGGAAGGAAGGAAGGAAGGAAGGAAGGAAGGAAGGAAGGAAGGAAGGAAGGAAGGAAGGAAGGAAGGAAGGAAGGAAGGAAGGAAGGAAGGAAGGAAGGAAGGAAGGAAGGAAGGAAACAAGGAAGGAAACAAGGAAGGAAACATTTTCTGAACATTGGTTATTTGCCAGACCCTGTATTAAGTATTTTACCTGTTATTTTATTCATTTTTAAGACAATTCTGTGAAGGAAGAATTATACCACCCACCAATCATTTTAAATAAGTAAGGGACATAAAACATCAGAGAGGTAAAGACACTTGCCCAAAGGTACACAGCTTAATTGTTGTTTTTGACTCTAGACTGTTTGACAGAAAACTCATGTTCTCTACTGAAAAATGTTGCCACTATACAACTGTATGTGGCACCTGATAGAAAGGTTGAATCCAGCCACATTTTGCACTCAGCTTTCAGACTGCTCCTCTCTCTCTCTCTCTCTCTCTCTCTCTCTCTCTGCTTTTTTTTTTCTTAACTGTAATTAGTCTGTTTATTCCATGGAAAATCTCGACTGAATCCTAAGTCCCAGTCCTGACAGACGTTTCTGTATGCTTTCCTTTGCCCCCACTTCTCCATCTGGAAGACTTCCATTTCATCCTTCAGGTCTTAACTCAAATGTCAACTACTTCACAAAGCTCTTCCGTAATCCCTTCAGTGGGGGAGAGGTGCTGTCCTCCACGCTCCCATGGGCTTTGCACACACTCCCTTCAGTGAAAATTATTTTCTATTTTTCCTTTTATTTTAGACACCTAGCATGGTGCCAGGCACCGAATGGGAGCTAGAGGAGTATTTATTAAAGGAAAGGATGGAGGGAAATGCTTCAGAAACATCAATAAGCATGCTTCAGAAACGCTTCAGACACGTTATGGCAATGATGACAGTGATCGTAATGTCAACAACCAGCATTTATTGAGACCCACGATGGTCCAGGCTCTGTTCTAGATCCCTAACACGTATCATCCTCTCACTTAATGCTCCCAATACCCCTAGGTAAGCACGGTCAGCACCCTGATTTAATGGGTCCCATTCCTTATTTACAGTCACACAGCTAATTAGTAGATTTTTAGTAGAAGATTCACAAGATAAATCCAAAAGATTTAGAAGAAAGCTTTTAGTAGATGATCTAATTAGTAAAAGAAGGAGAAGAGGTTTGAACCCTAGCAGATTGGCGACGGAGCCCTCCAGGACCCGCATCTCACTGTGACACACTGGTCCCAGGGCACAGCTTTGCCAGGTGGCGATTGTGTGGCTGCAGGGGTTAGCTGTGTTAGCTTGCTAAGCTTCTGCTCCCTCCTCTGGACAAGGGAGCCAACCCCGCCTCCCCTGAGGGGTCCTGAAGAGGATGAGATGCTTGAAAGGGAGCAGCCCATACCGAGCATTCAACAAGCAGGAGTTCCCCGGCTCCTCCACCGTGGACTTCCCACACATGCTGCTCCGTGCGATTCCTCATCTATTTTGGGAAGAGGAATCTGCCTGAGAGATCTACAGCATTCCACTCGTTTATTTATCTAATAAATATTTATTGATGAGCTACTATGGGCCTGGCACTCTTTTGGGAGCTGGGGGTTAAGCTGGTAAAGCAGAGACAAAGTCCACCCTCTTGTAGCATTTACATTGTTATATTACTTACGTTACTGTTACAACTAGGAAACACACACATAATCAAGCTAAGACCCAAAGACTCTGAAACAAGACAATGTACAGGCATATCTCAGAGATCTTGTGGGTTCGATTCCAGGCCGCCAAATAAAGCGAGTTGTAATCTTTTAGCCAGTGGAGGGTCTTGCCTTCAATTTGTAAAACATGCAACATCTGTGAAGTGCAATAAGGCGAAATGCAATAAAATGGGATATGCCTGTAATGGGAGTGGCTGGAGTGAGGCTGCATTAGAGAGAGGGGAAGGGCTCTGAGACCCGTGGCATTTTCACTCAGGCCTGAATGAGAGAGGCTAGCTAGCTCGCCTTGGGAAAATCTGCGGGAAGCACATTCCTGGAAGAGGGAACAGCAAGGATAAAGACATAAGTATACGTGCTCCAAGGAAAGGAAGACGGCCAGCGTGGCTCATGAGGGGTAGTGGAAGCTCAAAGCTGGGATACCAGGCATGCAGGGTCTTGGAGACCCTGGAGCGGTCATAGATCTGATTCCCAGCATGGATAAAAGGTGATAATTAAGTGAAGGAGCAATTGAACTGAGCTTTACCGTCTGACTATTCAAACAGATATCCATTAAAAATCATCTTACCTGCCTTGTAAGAAACAAGAAGGCTATAGATGCAGCTATAACCTTAAAAATGTTTTTTACAGATATATAGAAATCAATCTCTCTACAGAAAAGTAGCAAGGTTGCTGATTTTTATGGGAAAGCTCTAAAATAAGGATGATTTCATTTCCCACAGGCTGTCACTAGATTCCATTCGAGACTTTACCAGCTTCAAAAAATACTGCACGAAAACAGTGCCAAACTCCTGTGGTTAAGGGTGACAAATACATCTTCTTGATAGGAGATTTTGACATTATACAGAGGAGTCCATCGCAAATTGCTTACGTTTATAAACACTGATGAAATGTAGTAGCAGTCTGGAGGAACTTTGCCATCCACTGTGTTCTGTGGTGGCCTAATGAGCTGATCATCCTCTTGGCTGCATTAATAGAGGTCTAGTATAGAAAACACAGGAGGTGATTTTTCCCTTCTCCTCTGCCTGGATCCAACCCTACTTAGACTCTTTCCAATATCTCACAAGTTGTTTAGTTTTTCTGACAAACTAAATTAAAGGTATTATGCTTTTATAGTTTTAACAAATGTTTTCAAAATTCCACTGAAATTTTCCTTTGGGGGGATTTTAAAGCAGATCAGAGGAACATTCTCCTTTCATTTCTTACTTTTTTATTTTTTATTTTTTTGGCCATACAGATATAAAAAACTTTATAGGAGAGACACATCATGTTTTGGCAATCAAATCACATAACAACGGCAACATTTCCAAACATCCATTTTTCCAAATGCTCTTTCCATAGCATGACTTTTTTTTTTTTTGAGACTCAATTGCTCTCTTATGTATTGTTAAAATGTCACCTCTCTCTTGAAGGAAGAGATTAAGTGTGCATTATGGTTTTTTTTCAGAAAATATCTGCTGGGTACTATACTCCTGACTGACATCGTCGTTACAGAAAAGGTCATCAAATTTGGAAAGCTTGTCTTTTAAAAAGGATAACCTGCAGCTTTGCTTTAAGTTTCTCCCCTGTTTTAAGTAATCCCTATGACATAACCAGAGAAACTCTGAGCTGCACGAGGTGTTAGGGCTACTTCCCTTCTTATTATAAAGCTTCCCGATGATGGACTGGTTTTTTTTAAGCTCCTGTTTTTATGAATGTAACCACATTGATGGCATCTGCAGCCTTTTGTTTATTGTTGGCTTCAATTTCTTAGTGCAGCCACTCGCCTATGAGTGAATCCATGGCTGAATTTCATACGGTATTCTCTCTCCAACCTTATCCCTGAATTCTGATTTATTGCCATCAAAGCAACCACTACATCCCAGGTTATCCTCCCACAGTTTCTCCTCTCCAAATATTACGTTTTATTGAAGAAGGAATTTATTATTGAGATTATCACTTTTCTGGTACATCATTTTTAGGAGCTTAAAAAAATAGCTCTTCATATGCTGGAATTGAATTAGTATGGAAACTGAGTACAAATAAAAAATTACTCTTGAAACTATTATTAAGGCCAACTCACAATAATTATTGAAGTTATTTTTTAAACTGAATTGAAACAACAAATCTAGTTGCAGACAAGTTTTACTCATCTGTACTTTCGTTCTAGTACATAGTAGGTCTCCCACCCTGCATACATATTTTCCTCATAGGTTATCAGTTCAGCTAATCGTAACTGGTCTCTCTTTTCTTTATTCTTTCTTTTTTTCTTTAAATTAAAGCTTATTGGGGTGACGATTGTTAGTAAAGTTACATAGATTTCAGGTGTACAATTCTGTATTACATCATCTATAAATCCCATTGTGTGTTCACCACCCAGAGTCAGTTCTCCTTCCATCACCATATATTAGACCCCATTTACCCTCTTCTAGAGCCCCGCTTTCCCCTCCCCACTTACCCTCTGGTCTCTCTTTTCTTAAAAGATAATGAATCAATTTATTGACATTTCAGGCACTAATGGAAAAAGTAGTAGGGTTATAGAATTCTTAAGATACATAAAATCATAACAATACATTCATCACATGGCATAACATAATCATAACAAACCTTTTCAAACGTTAGTGCCCATCCATGTCTCCTGGAGGGCTTCTTCTTTTTTTTTTTTATCGTGGTAACATACACGTAACATAAAATGTACCATCTAGCGATGTTTAAGTGCACAGTTCAGTGACATTAGGTACGTGCACCTGTTGTTTCACCATGACATTTATCCCTCTTCAGAACTTCTTCAACTTCCCAAACCGAAACTCTGTATCCATTAAACAATAACCCCTTAGACATCCTTTCTACAACCAACCAGCCGAGAACGAGATGTTGGGGCATATACTTGGCTCCATCCAGGGGGTTGCAGAGTTGGTTGAAAACAAGGAGAATTGAATACCCACCTATGGAGGAATCACAGTCCATGGCGGTGGAGTCCAGATGCTGGGTAGGACAGTGGCCTGAATTCCTAGAGGTGAGAAACTAGCTACGATCTCTGTACAGTCAGCCGTGGGCCTAACCGGGAGATTGCGAGTCTCTCTGATGGGCGACATTAGAATATATTTCCTCAAAAACTCTGTAAAGAAGACAAAAATAGAAATTCCCTTCTTGTATAGACATCAGTGTTGTATAGACATCAGCCCCTTGAACACTCCCAACCATCTTGTGAAGTAAGCAGAGCCAAATAGTGTCTGTCCTGGTTGGTAGGTGAGAAAAGTGAATGGCTTTTGCAGAGTCGTGTGGATTGCCAGCAGCAGAGGTGGAATTTAAACAGAGGAATTTAAATTCTAAGACCCAGGTGATTTGTACTGACTCCTTTGCATGGACTAGTGGGTGTATTTGTCAATGTTAGGTCAGGAAATAGATACCACTTTAGGTGTTTTAAATAGGAATGTATGTAATACAGGGACCTAGAGGCTTCTAGCACCCTTGCTGGCTGTGAGAAAGCGGTCAGGGACTATTGCTCTATTTCAGAAAATGTGGAAATGGAGAAGTCACAAGAAGCTACTACAGATCTCAGGGCCTGCAGAAGGATGTCCAACAGCCCTGGGGAAACCCCATCTCCTGTCTGCTGAAGATCACGCATGTGCCCACACTGCTGATGCTGGCGAATTGAACTCCCTTCTCTTCCTTCTCAAATATCTCATGCGACGGCCCTCTCCTTGGCAAGGCTCCCTGATCCCTGCTGGCAAGGGTGTCTGGGAAATGTAGTTTCCTGGCTTTCAGCTCCTGATGTTCAGGGATTGCTTAGAAAGGCAGGGATGATAATAGTAAGAGATAAGGACACGTAGCATGTGCAGTTCTTAGCCAGCATCCCTTCTGAAATGAAGAGAGTAAAAGTCAGTAACCTGGGTTGTAAACCCCAGCAACGGATTTCTGCCTCTTTCCTCCTCCCATACACTCCACGGGGGATCCATTTCCCTCCTGGAGACCTAGTGAGAAAGCCAGGAAGAATCCAGCGCCCTCCGAGAGGGGGAATCAATGAGGAAGTGAAGGGCGAATTCCATACTGAAGTGGATGAGCAGGTGAGAGGGGCAGAGGGGTGAGCAGAGACCTGAGCCAGCCCCAGCTGAGAGGCAAGGGACAGTGGCCAGTAGGAGCACAGGCTCTCGGTTGGGTTGACAAGAGTTTTCATTCGTGCCTCACTACTACTGGCTGCGTATGAGTTTCTTTAATTGCAAACGGAGTACAATGGTGTGTACCTTTTAGCGTCCTTGGGAGCACTTAGTATCTACTTAGCACACAACACAGTGTGCTCAGTACCCGTTCGGTGTTACTAGCATGAGCCCAGGGAGTCGGATTGGCCACCAAGGCATTCCCCATAGCGTGACAGAACTCACTGAGCATGGCGCTCTCTCCACTGCAGAACCTTACAGCTGGGACTGGAGACGGGTTTTAACCACGAGTGCTTAATCCTCATCGTGTTTGCTGTTACCATAGAGGCCTCCAAAACCACGTCTACACATTTTAAGAAAGGAAGACTGTATTAAAATTGTAATACTCGATATATACTGATAACAGAAGATGAATACAAGTCACGTTTGACTTCTGCAATGACAAGAGGTGCTCAAAGTCGTTCCCATCAGCATCCAGACACTTCTGATGACGGGGAACTACTGCTTGAGCAACGCTGACCAAAGGGTCCACTTGTTTTCTTTTTTTTTCTTTTTTGGCACCCCCGGTATTATCCTTACTATGATTATTTTACAGTGAAATAGCTTTGACAGTCACATGTGCTTTCCTTTTTCTTATTTTTTATAATTTTAGAACTACCCCGTGGCGTAAGGCAGCTATTCTCCGCATCGCGCAGACGAGGGGACCGCAACCCTGGGAAGTGAAATGACTAGTCCAGCTTCAGTTCTGTGTAGCAGCCCCAGCCTGGCTGCAGTTAGAACACTGTTTTAAACATGATGAGTCTCAAAGAGTCCCCAGCGAGCACCCCTGCCACCACTGCCCGTCAGCCACGGGACTATGTGTCATTGTCCTTGACTCGCAGTTCTGTCCTCAGACCCTCCTCCGCCTTCCCCTTTCCTCCTCCATTGTCTTTGGCCTGGAAGTTCCTGAATAAACCCGCCTTAGTACGTACCATGGTTGCCTTTATGATACAGTTAGCCACCTCTGTCCTGTTATCCCTGGACAAAGAATAAAGAAAACTTTATTCTATATTCTACCTCTGGAACATTAGCTAATGGTTTTGGTCTCTGTGTGACCGTAGACAAACTCCTCAACCTCTCTAGGCCTGGGTGAATAATACGATCCACGTAAGAGAAATGAAAAATATGTGACTATGTGGCAATGCCTGGCTTCGTGCCTGGCACACAGTAAGCACTGGGCAAACAGGGCCTTTTCCTTCCCTCTGCACTCGGGATGCTTCCCGAGTCTCCTTCTTCTTCATCCCTTGCTCCCTGGCAGTTTCAGTGCCGCCCTTCACCTTCAAGCTGCTGCCCTCAACATCCTTCAGCATTGCCGCCCCTGAAAAGAACTAAGATAAAATGACGCTGTTCTGGGAGCATGTAACCATTAACGTAGCCCTGACCTTTACAAATGGAAATCCAGGACGCAAAGTCCTAATTTCATCTTATGCCGATTGAAAGGTTAAGGTATTGACCCCGGGTCTTGTGTAAGCTAGGGACACAGAACCTGGAGTGACAGACTGCTCCTCATGGCAGAAGGAGATGCTTCTGGCCTGGGACCCCGCAGGGCTCTGTGGTCTTCCCCCACCTGTGTGCATACCCCCCTTCATCCCCCCACTCTTTGTCTGCCCCATGCATTTAATGAGGGTTTTCATCCTAGAGAGTGTAAGGTTTGAAGCCAGATGATTGGTGTTTCCATCTTAGCTCTGCCCGTTACTGCCTAGCTGTGTGTGGCTTTGAACAAGACTGTTCGGTTTCTTGGGTGGGCCTCAGTCTCCCCGTCTCAGTTTCTGCCATCGCGATCCTAATAAAATCAACTACATGAGCTCTCTGAATTCTTGGCTAAATAAACTTACCGATCGTGGTGATGGAGCATGGCTCTGGGAAGTCTGTTGTTAAAATCTGATTTGTGGGGAGGAGCTCATTGCTCAGAGAGAGGGCACACCTTGCCTGAGGGCACACAGCTAAGGAGTGGCAGAGCTACGGTGGACACAAACAACCTTTCTCATTCTACGGGCCCTCAAAGTCATCTATTGACTTATATTCAACAAATGCTTATATAAAGCTTACTACCTGCTAGACACACTCCTGGGTACTTTACAAATAGTAACTCATTCAATCAGGGTGCACTATGCGGTAGGTACTGTGCTATTGTTATCCCCATTTTAGAGATGCAGAAACTGAGACATAGGAAGTAAAGTGACTTGCCCAAGTCACAGGAGTAAGTGCAGGCAGTGTGGACACCTAGGGAGCCTGGCTCCAAGGTTCAAGCTTGTAAACACTAAGCCATGTCACATTCAGCTGTGGCGTTGTGGGTGTGGATGGCTTTTACACTGGAAGACACTGCTATCCTGCAGCTCTTAAAATCAGTCCCGACTCCTGTTCTCTGCATCGCGGTCCCCATCTTGGGTGTAGCTGGTCCCTGCACTCTCTCCCCGAAGTCCTTCCTCACTTGGAAGAAGAAGGCAGAAGCTGGATCTTTTGGACCCGGAGGAAACAGGGTTGATATGAGAAACTGGGGCAACTGTAATGCTTGCACAATATATAGACTCTGCGGCTGAGGCAATTGCAGCTGCAGTCAATGCTGATGGTTGGTGGTGACAGAGATTCCGCGGGGCCAAGACCTGCTAATGTATTTTGTCGCTTTGAAGAGTGCCTCCAATTGCATGCCCTGGTCAAGGGCCATGGATTAAAATGTGCTGCGGGGTACACTGCTAACCTCATAATCTCAGGTGATACAGGCTGGGGGATGTTCGAGCTGGAAGGGGATCTCTGAGAGCATGGTTTATGGCCCTCTACCCCCGCCAACCCCGGGAATCCTGGCTGCAGGGTCGGGGACATGACTTAGCCAAGATTATGCCCCAGGGAATGGTAACGTTCTAGGGCTATTAATTTACCAGGATAAAGAATTTGCAGCTCGGTTTCATTGTTATTTTTTTTTATTTTTTTATCTTTTTATGAGGCTTCTTGAAAAATAATTTTAAGATTTTTATTAATTGTAGCTAACATACAATATTATGTTAGTTTCAGGTGTACACCATGGTTATTGAACATTTACATGCCTAAGGAAGTGATCACCGTGATAAGTCCAGCAAACATCTGACACCGTACCACGCTGTCACAATATTATTGACTATATTTCTTATGCTGTATCTTACATCCCCATGACTTATTTGTTTTATACCTGGAAATTTGAACTTCTTTTTCCCCTTCACCTTTCCCCCTTTTTTTAAATTTTCAATTACAGTACATTCAATATTATATTAATTTCAGGTGTACAGCATAGTGGTTAGACCGTTATATAATTTAAGAAATGATCCCCCTGACTAGTCTAGTGCCCACCTGGCCCTACATGTAGTTATTACCATATCACTGGCTCTATTCCCTATGCTGTACTTTACATCCCCGTGACTATTTTGTAACTACCGTTTTGTACTTCTTAATCCTTTCACCTTTTTCACCCTGAACCCTAACCTCCTCCCATCTATCACCCCAATAAATCTAGTACCCATCTGACAGCATACACAGTTCTTACCATATTATTGATTATATTCCTTATGCTGGACCCTATATCCCTATGCCTACTATATAACAACCAATTTGTACTTCTTAATCCCTTCCACTAGCAAAATTCGCCCTAATCCCTCCCATCTAGCAACCATCAAAATATTCTCTGTATCTATGAGTTTCTTTTTGTTTTGTTTGTTTATTTTGTTCTTTAGATTCCAGATATAAGCAAAGTCACATCACATCTGTCTTATACTCCACTCAGCATAATTTCTTCCAGGTCCATCCATGCTGCTGCCAAGAACACATTCCCTTCCCTGGCCAAGCAATATTCTATTGTATATATGTATGTACCACCTCCTCTTTATCCATTTATGCATTGACAGAAACCCAGGCTGCCTCCCCAGCTTGGCCATTGTAAACAGTGCTGCAGTGAACATATGGACGCTCATGTCCCCTCGGAGTACTGTTTGGGTGTCTTCAGATAAACACCCTGAAATGGGATTACTGGGTCCTTCATTATCTCTTCGTATAGCCTTAGTTTTAAAGTCTATCTTGTCTGGCTTAAGTATTGCTACCCCAGCTTTGTTTGTTTGTTTGTTTGTTTGCTTTTTCATTTCCATTTTTATGAAATATCTTTTTTCCATCCCTTTACTTTCCATCTGAGTGTGCCGTTCAATCTGAAGTAATTCACTTGTAGGCAGCATATATAAGGGTCTTGTTTTCTTATCCATTCAGCCCATGTCTTTTGATTGGAGCATTTAATCCATTTACATTGAAAATAATTGTTGATAAATATGTAGCTATTGCCATTTTATTATTCATAATTTTGATTTTTTTTCCATCTTAAACAAATCTCTCTAACATTCCTGGTAATACTGGTTTGGTGATGATGAACTCCTTTCGCTCTTTCCTTTCTGGGAAACTCTTTATCTGTCCTTAAATTCTAAATGATAGCTTTGCTGGGTAGAGCAATTGTGGTTGTAGGTCCTTGCTTTTCATCACATTGAATATTTTGTGCCAGTCCCTTCTGGCCTGCAAAGTTTCTGTTGAGAAATCAGCTGACAATCTTATGAGCTCCCTTATAAATTACTATTTGCCTTTCTCTTGTTATTTTTAGGATTCTCTCTTTGCCTTTAACCTTTGCCATTCTAATTATAATATGTCTTGGAGTGGGCCTGTTTGGGTTCATCTTGTTTGGGACTCTCTGCGTTTCCTGGACTTGTATGTGTATTTTCCTTCAACAGGTTAGGAAAGTTTTCAGTCATTATTTCTTCAAATAGGTTCTCAATCCCTTCAGTTCTCTCTTCTCCTCCTGGTACCTCTATAATGTGAATGTAGTTATGCTTGATGTTTTCCCAGAGGTCTCTTAATCTATCCTCATTTTTTTTCTTTATTCGTTTTTGTTTTTGTTGCTCCAATTGGGTGTTTAATGCTACCTTGTCTTCCAAATCACTGATTCAATCCTCGGCTTCATCTAGTCTGCTGATGATTCCTTTTAGTGTATCCTTCATTTCAGTTACTGTATTCTTCACCTCCGAATGGTTCTCTTTTATGGTTTCTTTGTCCTTTTTTAATGCTTGCTATCTCTTGTTGAAGTTTTCACTCAGTTTCTTGAGTATCCTTATAACCATTGTTTTGAACTCTGTGTCTGGTAGGTTGCTTGCCTCCATTTCATTTACTTCTTTTTCTGGATTTTTCTCCTGTTCTTTAACTTGGGATGTATTTCTTTGTTTCCTCATTTTGGCTGTTTCTCTGTGTTTGTTTCTATGTATGAGGTACATCGGCTACGTCTCCCAGTCTTGGCTGGGTGGCCTTATGTAGGAGGTGCTCTATGGGGCCCTGACACAGTCTTCCTGGTCACCTGCTCTGGGTTTTCCAGGAGTGTCCCTTGTGTGGGTTGTTTGTTCCCTCCTGTTTTAATTGGGCCTTGATTGCTATTGGCAGGTCAGTGGGTGGGATTTGCCCTCAGGCTGATTGGCTGTGGGGTTTGGCCATGTCCACAGCTTACAAACTGCTGTACGGGAGGCTTACCTCACTGAGTGGGATTCACCCCAGTGGGCTCTGGTGCCTGTTAAGACCACCCTTTGTGTGTGCTGCTTGTGGACCTAATTGGGTGGTGCTCTGCTGTGGTCTGAAGCTAACTTCCAAGTATGTTTGTTCCGGGACCTCTTGGGCAGGGCTCCAGTACAGGCCCAGGTCACCCACTGCCTATGACTGAATTGGGAGTACCTTGTAGGAGCTACAAAGTGACCCGTCGTTGTTTGCTGACTTTGCTAACTCTGGAGGTGCATGGGAGAGGCCACACTGGGAACTAAGGATGTCTGCAACCAGTACTGGGCCTGGGGTAGCTCTGAAAAACGCCAAGACACCCTGAGGCCTCCTACCACCTGCCAGCTCCTTTAAGGTTCCGCCACTGAGAAAGCCTCATGAGGTATGCAAGTTGGGTGAGGCAGGGTCTCAGGGAGTCGCTAGAGTGGGAAGAGTTGTGGTCACCAGGTTAATGTAGATTCTGGTTTGGTTCCAGTGCTGATCTGAAGCTACTCAGCAAAAGTCTCAGCGCACACGGAGGCCAGTCGCTGCCCACTTGGGGTCTATGGGACTCATAGTTTTCCAAGAAGTATGGTATGGGTGGGACAAGTTGGCTGCTTTTCGAGAAAGTGCCTCAGGTGTCGGGCAAGTTGGATGGGGCAGGGCCCCAGTGAGTCAGCAGGACGGAGCTGGGGAGCTTACTAGACCAATCAGATTCAGATTTGGCCGTAAGTGTAGGGGGAGGGCTCAACACAAAAAGATGGCGCCAGCCTGCCGGCTGTTTGGGAAGAGGACCTCACACTGGGAAAATGCTGACTGTCCTCCAGTCCTCATCTCGCAGCCGCACACCTCAGCCTGCCTCCTGTGTGTCTCCAACACCCCCGAGTTACTGCCCCGCCGCGGGAGCCCAAGGTGAGTGCCTGGGAGTGAGAGAGTCTGTGTGGGCCGTTTAAGAGAACGCCTTGGTTTGCCGCTGCCTCTGTTTCACCTGGATGGTGGGAATCCCCACTGTTTTTCACAGCCAGGTGTTGTGGGGACTCCTCTTCTGGGCACCAGTACTCTGGGCTGGGGAGGCTGGTGTGGGGCTGGGGTCCGTCGCTCCTCTGCAGGGAACCTCTGTGGCCAAGACACCCCTCCTGGTTCTCAGCCGCCATACTGAGGTTTGTGGTTAGCCAGTTCTGCGTCTCTGCCTCTCCTGCTGATCTCAACGTGGCTTCTTGTTTATTTCTTTAGTTATAAAACTTCTGTTCAGCCAGACTTCAGATGGTTCTGCAGGTTGAATGTTCTATAATTTAGTTGTAAATTTAATGTGTTCATGGGAGGAGGTGACCACAGTGTTTATTCCGTTATCTTGGGTCTCCCTCCTGAATGTTGTTACTCATGATGTTGTCCCAGACGTCTCAAGCGATCCTTGTTTTTGGATTCTTTTTTTTCCTTTTTTCTCTTCTGTTTGGGTGTTTCCTACTACCTAGTCTTCCTAATCACTGGTTTGATCCTCTGCTTCATCTAGTCTGCTGGTAATTCCTTCTAGTGCATTCTTCATTTCAGTTATTGTATTCTTGACTTCTGACTGCTTCTTTTTTAATGTTTTCTATGTCCTTTTTTATGCTTGCTATCTCTTTGTTGAAGTTCTCACTAAGTTTCTTGAGCGTCCTTATAACCATTGTTTTGAACTTGGTCTGTGGTAGGTTGCTTGCCTCCATTTCGTTTAATTCTTTTTTTGGAGTTTTCGCGTGTTCTTTCATTTGGGATATGTTTCTTTGCTTTCCTCATTTTGTCTGCCTCTCTGTTTGTTTCTATGTATTCAGTAGATGTGCTATATCCCCCAGTCTTGGCCAGGTGGCCTTATGTAGTAGGTGCCCTGTGGGGCCCAGGGGCACAGTCTCCTTGGTCACCTGCACTGGATGCTTTAAGGTGCTCCCTTAAGTGGGTTGTGTGTACCGTCTTGTTATAGTTCAGTCTTGGTTACTATTGGCAGCTCAGTGGGTAGGATTGGCCCTCAGGCTGATTGGCTGTGGGGTTTTGCCCCACCTCTTACAGGCTGCTGTGCAGTGGGCTAACATGAGTGGGATTGGCTCCAGAGGGCTCTGGTGCCTGTTGAGGCCGCCTTTGGGTGAACCGCTTGTGGGGTCAATTGGGTGGTGCTCTGCTGTGGTCTGAAGCCAACCTCCAAGTATGTTGGTTCTGGGGTCTCTTAGGAGAGGCTCCAGTGCAGGCCCAGGTCACCCACTGCCTGTGACTGGCCAGGGACTACCTGGTAAGAGCTACAAAGTGCTCTGCAGTTGTTCACTGCCTGTGTTAATCCTGGATGCATGTGGGAGTGGCCACGCTGTGAACTGAGGATGGCTGTCTCCAGTACTGGGCCTGGGGTAGCTCCGCAAAAAGCCAGGACATTCCGAGGCCTGCTGCCACCTGCCAGCTCCTTAAGGTTCAGCCACTGAGAAAGCCTCATGCGGTATGTAAATTGGGTGAGGCAGGATGTCAGGGAATCACTAGTTTGGGAAGAGCTGTGGTCACCAGGTTAATATATACTCTGGTTTGGTGCCAGTGCTGAGCCTGGAGCTACTCAGCAAAAGTCTCAGAGCACACTGTGGCCAGGGACAGCCCACCTGAGTCCTGCATACTCCAATAGTTTTTCAAGAAAGTGCAATTCGGACAGGGCTGGCTGTTGTTGGAGAAAGTGCCTCAGGTCTTGGGTGAGTTTGGTAGGGCAGGGCTTCAATGAGTCAGCAGGGTGGAGCAGCAAAGCTCACGAGGCCAGTCAGATTCAGATTTGGTCATAAGCATAGGGGGAGGGCTCAACATAGGAAAGGTGGTTCCCACCTGCCACCTGCAAGGGAGTAGGATCCAGTGCAGGGAAAATGGCAACTGTCCTCTAGCCCTAGCTTTGAAGACACACACCTCAGGCTGCCTCTGTATGCCTCTGAAGCCCTCTTAGTCACTGTCCCTCTGTTGGACCTCAAGGTGAGTGCCTGGGAGTGAAAGAGTCTGTGCACAGGCCATTTAAGAGGATGTCTGGGTTTTTTGCGCCTTCCGTCCCAACCAGATGGTTGGAATCCCCACTGTTTTTCACAGCCAGATGGTATAGAGGCTTCTCTTCTGGGCACCAGTACTCTGGGCTGGGGAGGCTGGTGTGGGACTGGGATGTCTCCCTCCTCTAGGGGGAACCTCTATGGCAAGATGTCCCTCCCCGTTCTCAAGCTCCATACAGAGGATGGGGCCAGTCTGTTCTGTGTCTCCACCTCTTCTACCAGTCTTGACATGGCTACTTCTTTATGTCCGTAGTTATAAAACTTCTGTTCTGCCAGATTTCAATGGTTCTCCAGGTTGAATGTTCTATAATTTAGTTGTAATTTTAATGTGTTCATGGAGGAAGCAGGCACAGGGTTTATCTATTCTGCCCTCTTGGATCTCTCCTCATTGTTATTTTAAAGGTATTCTCCTTAGTCCCTGGAAATCTAAACGATGAAGGCTCAGATACATCTTTCTGTTGATTTGCAGAGGTGAGGATACATGTTAGCTGGTCAGTACATTTACTTCCCACTGTTTCTCCCCCTCAACCAAGACTCTCAGGAACTCAGTGAAATGAGGGGAGTTCAAGTTCTTTGTGATATTGGAACCAAGACTTTAGTAGCAGTGGGAGCTCCTTGAGTTAACCTCAGAAACTTACATTTTCAAGGGTTGATCATGCAAGTATCCTTGTTTTAGCTCCTTTCCATGTAAATACTTTGCTGTTTTTCTTCTGAAATTTTCCATTTAAGAAAGGTCTATTGAATCATACATTCAGCTGGGAGAAGCTTAGTAGATTTTTAAAAATAATAACACCTGGCTTGCGTGAAAAAGCAAGGAAATAAGTATCCTGGTGTACTGCTGATATAAATTCAAGTTGTCACAATCTTCACAGAAAAATTTGACAGTGCACATCAAAAGCTTTGAAATTCACTATATTATTAGGTGTACGATTCCCATAGCTAGAAATGGCCACAAAATTTCATATATAAGGTTGATTACTGCAGTATTATTCATGGTGGGAAGGCTGGCAAAATCCCAGATGTTCAAAGGAAGGAATTTTGATAAATAAATATGGTACATCCACATAACAGAAAGCAATCTTTAATAATAAGAAGAACACATATAGCTCTTACTATTTGCCCACTTAACTTGTAATTGGTACATTTAACATACACAACCCTCTGAGGCTGATACTATTATTATGCCCATTTTACTGATGACGAAATTGAGGCCCTGAAAATAAAAGTGCCTTGCCATAGTCCCTAGTAAATGGTGAACTTGAGGTATAAACCCAGGCTGTTTGGATCAACAGTCCGTACTATTTACCACCATGTTACATCGCCTCTGGAAGAATATCTAATGGTTTTGGTAAATGTGTGTATGTGTGTGGGTGTGTGTGTGTATATAAAAGGACTAAAAATCTATACACCAACACTAGATGGTAGGATTGCAAGCAATTTATACTTTCTTTGGTATGCTTTTCTGTGTTTTTAAAATTCACTTTGAGGGCACTATTACTTTTTTAATCAGAAAAGAGTAATGGATAAATGGATAAAAAAAAAGAAAAAAAAAGATCCAAGACGTGATGTAATCTAGCCCCTCACCTAATGCAGAAATCCATTTCTGTGCCATCTCCAACAAGCAATCACTCGCCTTTATTTGAACTGCTCTGTTTGACAAGGAGTTCCTGGGTCTGCTGTTGGCTCCGTCTAAGGAAGGAGGGAAAGGTGACCTTGGGGTTCTGTTCATGTGCTACAGCCTAGCTCATAGGGCACAGACCCAGTGCAGGGATTTGGGACAGAAGTTCAGAGATGCTGAGAGCATCCATGGGGAACACTACGGGGTACAGCTCCAGTTGAAAGTGACAACGTCCCCAGCACCCTGCATCGTGTTCTCTGTCTCATTTATTTCACAGCCTGCTAGTGAAATCGTGCATGCCAGAAACTGGTTTCTAGTGGACAATCAGGAGGAAACCCTCCCTTAAAGAATTCACCCTGAATGGAATAATATGCCATTTTTCAACTAGGAAATTGACAGAAATGAAAACCCAGTGCTGGTGAGAGTGTGCACCGTTCTCCTGGCCTGCTGAGGAGGGGGAAGTAAAGGGGTACAATTGGGGGAGGACAATTTGGGAATGTTGATCAAAAGCATACCCTCTGTTTCACCTACAAACCTCACTGCTGGGTGACTGCCCGATAATTAAGTGTGGGGATGTTCACTACAGTCATTCCTACGCTGGTTGTCGTAGAAAAAAATAAACAAGCAAGTAATATTGGAAACTGTCCCTCGTTTTGGGGCCATATTAAATCAGTTATAGTACTACCATTGCGATGGAATATTCTGAAGGCATTAGCGAGTACGAGCGGGATCTGCCGGTGGCATTGTGGGAATATCCTGCTGCTGTCTCAGTAAAGGGACAAAAAGCAAAGAACGGAGTCTTCAATAAAGAAGACTACACATCTAGTTTTTTTTCCCCTGAAGGAAAGTACAAGGGACTGTTCACATACTGTTGAAAATAGCCACAGTTTGAACAGAGGGACTGGGGGAGGCAGGAGAGAGAATCGTAGTTTCGTTTTGTGTCTATTTTGTTTGGATGCTTAGCTATGTATTACTCTTATTTTAAAAACAAAAGCAGGGGTTACGTGGGAAATTACAGTCCATTTTGTTTGTTGGGTTTCTACCTCTCTATACTAAAACAAAACACCCACACGCACACACACAACTAGTAACTGTCGGTTTTAGTTTTAAAAGTAACAGAGAATGCTCTCCCAAGCTCTCTCATAAACTCTATCCAGAGTCAAGTCTCACAGGGTCTGCCTGGGAGTCAATGAATGAACCTGAGTTAGGAACAGAAGAACAGACTGTGGTCTTACTCAGGGAGCCCGTGCATAGCAGTGCATTTGTCAGGATTGGCTGTGGTAGGCTGCCGTAACAAATAAATCCCAAATCTTTGTGGCTTGATGATGTAGAGGTTTAGTTTTTGTTCATGGTACAATTTAATGCAGGCTGTGCTCCTCACTTCTGGATGGAGACTCGGGTCACGGCTGCACCCACCTGTGGGTCCAGGACTCTTATGGTTTCAGGACTGCTTTGGTATCATATAAGTGGGCAAGTGGGGAAGGAAGGCAGTCTGCTTCCTCACCCACCTCAGCCTGAAAATGACACCTGTTGCTCCGTGCGCATTCTAACACCAGTCATAAGGCTAACCTCCCTGCAATGGAGGCTGGGAGCTGTAGAGAGGCCAAGGGCTGTTGGTGATTACCAGTACTCTGTTACAAGCAGCTGGCACCTCCCCATCTGGCAGGATGGATGGGGCATGAAAGGAAACCTTGTCCCAAACTCTCTTCCTCAGCACCTGGCCAGGACACCCAAAGAGCCTTCTCACATCTATCTCTCAAAGACCTTGTAGAGCATTGATTCACTGTTCGAGTTTTTCATTCCCTCCCTGTAATAGAACTACACATCCAAGCCCTTAGAGACCACACTGCTTCTCACCGGAGTAGCCACAGACTGTTTCTCCACATTGAGTTGGTGTTGGCCATGTCCCTTTCTTAGGCAATGGAATATTAGTGGCCACTCTGTGAGCAGAGGCTTTATGATTTAGCTTGGCTTCCTGCACTCCTGTGATCGGCCATGAGAAGATCATATTCCAGAAGGCCACTATCCCTTAGCCTGGGACCCAGAATAAGGATATACAGAGCAACCCTGAATCTGACCTGGGCTGGACCCCACCTTGGCCCAGGCTAGCCAGCCCAGGTCTGCTGAGCCTATAGACCAGTGTGTGTGAAAGTAAATGTTTGTTGCTGTAAGCCACTGAGATTTTAAGGTTTTTGTTACACAGAAAACTAACGTGCAGTGGCGTAGAACACTAATTTCAAAGGAAGCTTGGAACACACATTCAGGGTCCTGGGGCTGCTGAAGGCCATCTAGTGGATGTGCCATCTGGACCCCAGAGACAGATGGGGAAGTGTCTGTAGTCACAGAGCCCAGACCTCAGCCCAGGTTCGCAGAGCCCAAGCCAGTAGTGTTACTGACCAAACACCCACCAGCCAGCACAGAGCAGGGCTCTGAGGCCTAGAGGTGCAGGGCGGAGGGAAAGCGAAGGGGCCCAGGCAAAGGCTAGAGAGCTAGTCGGGCAGTGGAGCCTACCAGCAGGGGGCAGGGGACCGAGTGGCTTCCTCTCTCCTCCCTGATTATCTGAAGTCGGAGAATCTCCCACCAGTCTGTGGGTTTTCTGCTCAGCTACCACCCCAATTCCCAGAAATCCTTCTAATGGCAGCCAGATTCTTGGAGGCCTGCAGGCTCTCTGTGGGGCTACTCCGGGAACCATTTTTATGGTGTGTGCCCTCTACTTGCTTCCTGTTTTTTGGGTTTTTATACCTGTTATAGCAGAAAAACCTCCGGCCATGAGGGGAGAAAAGCCCAGGATAAGAGGCGAAGTGGGGAGAGACAATGCAGCATCTGCTTCTTTCCAGACCCAAGCTGTGTGTTCAAATATGTGCATAAGTGTGTGTGTGTGCACACACACACGCACACTCACTCACAGAGGCCAGCACACACACAGGCCCATGTGACTTTGCAGGGTCCCGAGGAGAAAAAGAGTCCCGGTGCATGATCTCCATCTGTCAGGTAAGGGCACCACAATCCAGCACAGCCAACAACCCATTGTGGGAGGAGGAAGGCATGGGCAGCTAGGAGGACTCTGGGCCTCATGAACTCTCCTCCTTTCCTGTTTCCTCTTCCCTCCTCAGCCTTCCCTGCCCTCCACTCTTCTCCTGCCTTTCCTTCTCTCCTCTTCCACCTACATTTCGCCTTCCCTTTCCTTTGCCCTCTTTTTTCCCTTCCTTCTTCTTCACCTGCCCCACAGATAAGGGGTGATCTTCTCTAGGATTACAGCGCTGAACAGACAGCTGTCTATGCTTTGTGGAGCATATATTCTAGAAGGGAACAGCAGATAATAACCAAACACAAAAATGAATCTACAATTCCAAGCTGTGATAAAGTCAGCTAAAAAAAAAAGGGGGGGGGGAATTCCAGGGGAAATCTAGTTTAGACTGGGGATGCAGGATGGTATCTTGGGGAGTATGCACTTAACCGGATGCTTGAAGGATAAATAGCCAGGGAAGAAACAAATGGGGATCAGGGATCGGGATGACGAGAATTCTGTGCAGAACTAGCATGTGGGAACATGTCCTTGGTGTGCTCGGGGAGCTGGCTGGGGCCCGGAATGACTGTGGGTGGAGTGACCGCGGCTCAGAGAGGAGGGGTGAGCTGTGCACAGTGGATTAGAGAGGCAGGCGGGGATCCTGTGGCTTATCCTAAGTGCAATGGGAAGCTGCCAGCATCTCGTAAGGAGAGGACTGACGTGATCCGGTTTTACACTGTAAAGAGATCAAGTTGGCAGCTCCAAGGAAAATGGATAGGAGGACTCCAAGAGGGGACTGAGAGGGAACACTTCAGAATTCCGTGTGGCAGTTCCGGTGGACAGTGAAGGGGGGCTGGTGGTTAAGCTCTACAACAGTGTCTGAGGAAATGGAGAGAAGTAAAATGAAGACATACTTTTGTGGATGTTTGTGAAGCGTTACAGATGTTCTCCTACCCCTGCACTGCCATTTCCCGGTGACCCTCCCAATTCAGGTAGCTACACGTGAGACACCTGCTGCTGGAATGGAATCGCCAGGGCGGAACTAGAGGATAATGATGTCACATCCTTGGTCTTTGGGTTAAAGAGCCAAGATCCAGATAAGTAATAGGAAGACTTGGAAGGAAACTAGGTCAAGGAGAGGGAAGACAGAAGCAAAGGAAGGAAGAAGGTACCTCTACCGGGGAGGGTCTCTGTGTCTGTTTATATACCCACGTCGTCAGCTAGGTGAGGGAAACTCAAAAATCCCCCCAAATTTGGGGGGCTCTTAGAGTAAAGGAGATCTGTCTCGGTTTCCAGATAGGGCTCAAAAAGTCAGCAGGGTCCCCATGTTTCCCAGCATGCATCAGACTGGTGCTGGGTCTCAGGGTCCCTAGGTGCTCCCAATCCTAGGAGGAAGGCAATTCCTGTGCATCTGAGGACCTAGAGTTGGAAGATACCAAAAATGCATGAGCCCCGAGACTGATTTGAACCCCACGACGTAGGGCCCACTGGAAGGAGCATTAGACTGGGAATAGGAGACTCAGCTTCAAATCCATGTCTCCCCCATGCTGGGCGATGATTCTAGGACACCACATGACTTTTCTGAACCTCAGTCTTACCCTCTGGAGATGGGGGTAGCAGTATGATCCTGACCGCCTCTTGGGGAGGATGGAGAATTAAAAGAAATAAGCATAGGGGAAAGCTATGGAATTCCTTGCTTGAGGGAGGTACTCTGTTTAGAGGGACAAAAGCTTCCATCATGCTGAACTCACTAATTCCATCTTTTGAGAGTTCTAGCAGCTTCCTTTTCTTGACCCAATTCTAGAAATCAGTGAAGGAAGTGGGAGGCAGAGGCCAGAGTTAGAGAAGCCACTCAGAGCCCACCTTGGCAGGAGGTGTACAGGGCGCTTCCTCCTTCCCCCACACCCTCAGGGTTGATTGATTCATGCTGCACAATTGGGGCAGGAGGTCGTGCCTAGGCAGAGAGCACCCAGAGAGCATTATAAGCTTTCCTCCACCCTTTGGGTCTTTGTTCCCGCTTTGTCACTTGGCTGAAAAGATTCTCGGGTTGCTCCATTCCCGTGTCCTCTGATCTGAATTAGTGCTCTGCTTGGCCAGCAGTGTCTTGATTTTTTGCAGGATGCTTGGCCGTTCCCACCGGCCAAATCAGTGCTGAGGTCCAGCCCGGGCTGGTCACGCCACTGGCCCAAGGGAGAGGTTTGCTGCTGTGACATTCCACACCTGCACTGCTCTCTGCCACTCAAGCTGGTGGGGAGGGAGGTACCACGATCCAAGGATGGGACTGGAAGGAAGTGTGAAGTGGGCAAGGTGGTCCTCAGACCCTCCAGGCTTTATGGTGGAGTGCTTTGCCCCCTTTAGAAGCAACTTGCCTCCTCTGGGCATATCCCCTCCATCTTGACAAGTACCTCGGGATTGGTCAGTTGCAGCATGGTGAACACAGCCATGGGCTTATTCATTCCTTCACTCATTCACTCACGTATTCATTTGGAGATGCTTTCTGAGTAATGTGCCAGGTACTAGGCTACATACTGGAGATAAAAAGGTGACTAAGATGCCATCCTTGTCTTCAAGGAATTCGCCATCTAGTGGGAGAAGCAGCACAGACCATGTTCATACTATAATAAGCATTATAGTAGAAGCAGTTCCAGGTTTAGGGGTGGGGGCCTCTTTAAGGACTTAGTCTGGAACTCAGTGGGGAGCGTGGGGATTTGCACAGTCCACGGATGGGCTTATCTGTCTTAGTATCACCGTGCATAGCCCCAAGATTTACATCTGAAAGGGCCCACGTAGACCTGCAGGGAGTGATTTGGAGGTTCTCCGGACTCTTAGAGTCTCCCGGACTCTAAGCCTCAGTGGTTCTAAGACAAGGTTGGTGTCAACTTGCCACATGTGAGAGCTGGGTTCTAAAACACGTTCAACAGAAGTGAAATAAATTAAAAACCGCTGCTCCCATTGTCCTCCTGGGGTCTCGAGAGCCATCTTGTATTCTCCCTTCTGTTGGCCACATGAGTTTCTGCCTCCAGTCTGGGCCCCTGGGTCCATTGCCCAATGGCGAATATTTCTGCCTCAGAACAGCGAGCTCACTGGTGGAGCTGAGGTGACTAATAATAGTGCCTGACAGCTCTTCATGGTTTTCCCTAAATGTTCCTTCCTGCCCCAAAAAAGAAATAAATAAAATAGTTTAATAAAAATATGGATTAAAGCAGAGATGGCGCGGAAAATCAATGGCGATCTCTCGGCTGGGATATTGTAGTATGTCGTGTGCCTGTGCCACTCACCAGGGGTGAGGGGAGTTGGTAAGGTCAGACACCTGCCTGAGACGCCAGTGAGGGGAGATGGGGAGAGGCGCACCCTGGGAAAGGGGTGCCTGAGACAGAAGTGGATGCCTGGGAAGCAGCCTGGGCAAAGATGGGGCACTAACCAGGGAGTGCTGTGTCCTAGGTTTGCCGGGGTCTAGAATCTCCTTGGCTAGTGTTAGTCATGAGCTGGTCTGTGTAACTGCTTCATTATAGGTAAATTAATGGCTCCCCATGCAAAGAAATAGTGTATATTGTCCTCCACTCCCAAACTATCACATTTAGTTAAAAACAAAACAAGTTGGTTTCCAAAACGTGGGATACCATCGTACAGCAAAAAACATGTTATTTACACAGGACTTTCTCTTCTGTTCATTCAAGTGGCCCCCCAAGCGCCTCTGATTGGGCTTGTCGTGCTCCTTATCTGTCCGTTTTGTTCCTGAATGCCTTGAAAGCAATTAAAAACTGCTGTCTTTAAAAGTTCTCTGTAGTTCAGACTTTACATAATTCCGACCAGGGACCTGTGCTCTCAGTCGTTTTTTGCATGTTGCGCGGGTTTCTCCGTGGACCCTGTGCAGGAGCCACTCAGGGAGAATGCTGCCGTCCTCAGAGATGAGACGGGTCTTCCCTCCTGGGCTGCCTCTGGAGCAGAGACCCATTGCTCCACGTGCAAATTGTAGGTGGGGCTCTTGTTGCGCCCACAGACAGAGAAGGTACCAGGTGCCCAATGTGAGATGATAAATATGGATTAGATCTGTGCAAGCTGCGGGGATAATGATGGGAACATACGGCTAAATCAGTCTCCAACGGTCAATGTCGGGGGTTTCTATCTCCACCTGAGTTCCTCGGGGCTTAAGGGTGTGTGTGTGTGGGGGGGGGGTGTTTAGGGCAGTTGTAGGAATAGAACAAACACTGCCTAGGAGACATGAGATGAGGCTTCTAGGCCAGGCTCTGCTTCCAACTAGATTTTTGGCTTTGGAAACATCACTATGCTCCTCTTGAGCCTTATTTTCCCATGCCATAGCATGAACAGGCTTGGGTTGGGGAGGAGGACCGGGGTGGGGTTTGCGGGAGGATTTTTTCTGCACTGGAGTCCCACCTGTGGAAAGTCTGACTTCAAAGGCCTGGAGTGGCGCTGGGTCTTTCTAGAAGGTCCCTAGTGAGTCTGATGTGGTTTCCCCGCAGGCCCTCTGGCCCCTCCCACCTCTCTCACTAAGCCTGCCTCCGGAAGCTTCCAGCCTGCACTGGCCCCAGCCGCCCTCAGGGTTGAAACTTACTCCTTTGCTGAGGATCCCAGTTTGCTCTGCCCCTTGGGTAGGATGCTCTGTCTTTTGGGCTGGAGGGTTGCTGTACTCTGTTGTCACACTGTACTCTAGCCCTGCCTTCCCCGACCCATTTATCACACTGGCAACATGCACGTGAACCTGAACTCTCCTTACACTCAAAGAGGATGGCAGGGCACTTCAGAGGAAATCCCAATGAGCCCCAAATGTGGGGCAAGGCTAATGTGACACCCAAGGGCTAGACGTGGGTCCCTGTGTCTAGGCTACAAACCCACATGGTCATTACTGTTCTCCACGCCCACCCACCACTTCCCTGTCTGCTCTCACTCTTCCCTTCTTGCTCCTTTCCACGGAACTGAGGAAGCTCCTATGGGAGGAAGCCTCATAATATGAAGCCTCATAATATGAATTTGGAGTCAGGCCAATCTGGATTCTAACCCTGACTGTGTCACTGAGTGCTCTTGCCACCTGTGGGGGGACCCTCCTGCTTGGCTCTGGGCACTGTCTACCTCTAGTCCACTCCTGTCGGACACCAGATCCTGCCTGCAGGGCCAGGCTTCCTTCCAGCCTGTGGCAGAGACGTCTTCATCCAGTGGGGTTTCTCTTCTACCTGGCCACAGAGCTAGACTGCATTTCTCATACACCCTGACAGGGGGGCCACGTGATGGAGTTCTGGCCAATGGAATGTGGGCAGAAGGATGTAGCCCACTGGGAAACCTGGCTGTCAAAGGCTCCCACGCGATCCTCTACTCCTTACAGTCTGTGTGCTGGATGTCCAGTGCAGGAGAACCCTGGAAGCCACCTGAGTTGGGCAGACCTTTACCAGCGTGGGTCCCTGAGCACTCCTCCATTCCCCCTACCCTCGGTAATGCTGACTGGGCTTTACGTAGCGTGGGGAGTAAACTTTTATTGGGCTACATCATTGAGATTGGGAGTTTACCTGTTACACAGCAGCTAATATTATTTAAACGAATATGGAACCCATGTAGCCAGACCAATTCTTTCTCCCAGAGTGAGGGTCTAAAATCCAGTCTGGTTTCTTATTGGACTCGACCTTAGCAAGTCATCAGGGCCACCTCTGGATGTAGGCATGTGAGTGGCATAGAAGCTGCACTTTTATATGCATTTCTCTTCGCTCTTGTCCATTTCTCCCTCCTTCTGCTCCTCGAGATGCTGGACCAGGACGGCCAAGTCCCCAACAAAGGAAGGGGGGCTGTCAGGCCAGGCCACAGAGAATCCCCTGCTCAGGGGCTATAACTGGCCCCATACAGGCACCCCCACAATAAACCGTGCCTTTGTGTTAGGGTCATGCTCCTTCTAAGCAGGGCGTACTCACACATGCTCCTGTCTTGGAGTCTCAGTCAGGCTCATAAGCCAGGGAAGGGAGGAGAGGGAGGCGACTGCAGCTCTGCCCTTCTCAGATGCCTGCTTCCTGGGATGCCCCAAGCAACCCGACAACCCCACCACCATTCCCACTGCTGCCACCTTGCTGAACTCAAGGCGCACAGGGACCAGGGGCTCTGTGGATGTCTGTTGCCATAACAACCAGTCACAGTAAATGATGACAAGCATGACTTCATTCCTGCTGAGAGGGCAGAGAAACGCAAGGCCCATGGAGGAAGATGGAGTTTCTGGAGGTGATGGAAAAATGTGGAGCCAGCAGAAGGGCTGGCCTGGGAACTTTGGGAACAGATTTCACACTCTGCCGTCAGGCTCCCTCTCTGCAGCACAGGGAGGTACTGGGAAAGGGTGCAGGCCTTTCTTTCACAGCTCTTGTGAGGTTCCCAGGGTGTGCTCTGGAGGAGAAAACACTGCGCTGAAAAGTTCGGGGTAGAAGTTACAGTGAGAGGAAGGGGTAACCTCCATTGGAAAGGTATTTCCTGAAAACGTCTAGTCCTAGAGCTGCGTCTATAGCCATGACTCCAAACGCAGCAGGTTCCTGCCCTGCCCACATGGAGGTGACACCAGTGGGGGCCTCCAGGGTGCCCTACCTGTGTGTGCAGCCACAGCCAGAAAATGGCAGTGACCACGTATGTCAGTAGGAATAAGAGCTAAAGAAAGAAAAATCAAGCAGGCTCAGTGAGCTAAGGAATGCCTGGGTAGAAGGAGAATTACCTATTTCAGATGAAAAGAACAGGGCAGGTAGTTTTTGAAAAGGTGACATTTGAACAGGGACCTTCTGGGAGTGAGAACTGAAGCCATGTGGCTACGTAGGGGAGAGCATCCCAGGCGGAGGGCCGGTTCATACAAAGGTCCTTAGACAGGAGAGGCCCATGGGGCTGAAGCACAGTGAACAAGGGCAGTGGGAAGTGGGAAGAGGTGGAATCAGAAGAGTCGTTTGGTGGGAGATGCCAGTCCTGGGGTGGGAGGGCCTTATGCTCTGAGTGAGTGGGGAGACTTTGTGGGGGGAGGGGGGTGTTCCCGCAGAAGAGAGACATTATCTGACTGATGTGTGAACAGTGTATCCCTGGCTGCTGCGCAAAGGTGAGAGGTCAGGGCAGCCAGGGTAAATGCAAGGAGAGGCAGGATACGGGGTGTAATGGTGGGGACCGGGCAGAGAAGGGAAGGTGACAGGAACTGCTTAGATGCTGGACATCCTTCAAAGAGAAGCGCATTGTGAGAGAAAGACACTGAAAGAGTTGCATGAAACTTTTTGGCTTGAGTAACTGGATAAAGGAGTAGAAAAGGGAGAGGAGCAGCGAGTCTGAACTGTCTTTTCTAGAAGAGTGACATAGTTCACCCAACCCACTGTGGAGGAGATATGAAGCCATCAGGGATCCAGAACCTTCCCCACCCAGAGCACGGCAAGGCCCGTTCCTTGGGCTCCAAGCGTCCTCCCCACAGAACACCCCTCTTCCCTTCTGCCCTGGTTGGTGATGCTGGGGGGAAGCAGCCGTGTTGGGAGTCCCCCTGGCCTGGGTTCCACCTTTCACTCCAGCACACCCCACCATGTGGCTTTGGCCAAATAGCTTTTTCTTCTCTGCCTGTTTCCTCACCCACGAGCTACTCCACACCAGCCAGCTGTCGTCCTGGGACATGACACTCAGCTCTAAGCCCCAGACTTTATGGCTTGCAGCACCCCCCCTCCCCCCAACAAGTCCCCCCATGATTCCGGAGAATCTGCCGAATTAGGAGGCTTCACACAGGCTCTGAAACAGGGCCAGTCCCCTGTCCATTCCAGCCTCCTCAGCGGTGCACGTCACCGGGCCCCCTTTATTTCTTTCTGGGCCGGCTGTGGACTGCGTACCCTTCAGCTGGGTACGGGGGTGGGGCTCCCAGGGAGTCTGCAGAATGGCCTTCCCCTTCCCTCCTTGTTGACTTTGTTTCCCGTGCCCCAAAGCAGCTCCGTCATTCACGACCACAGTGTCCTATAGTTCTGGACCTCATCTCACACACACTGGGGTTTCACTCACATTTTCAGGAAAAGAAAAAAATTATATTCAGAGCAAGTTGATACCATGATCTTACCAACCCATCCATACGTGTGTGAGGCAAACAGGGAGGGTATCGTTTCCCACTTTGCAGAAAGAATGCTGCCCCAGGCGTCAGTTTCTTCTTCTATGAATCAAGAGGATTCACCTAGACGGTCTCTATTGTCTCTTCAGCTCTGACTTCCTATGACTCTAATAGGCACACACACAGGAGAAATACCCTGTGCATACACGTGCGCACCTGTATGGACACACACACACTGGAGCAGATGGTGCATACCTCCATGCGCATGGCCGTTTGATAGTTGTGCGATGTGCACACATGCTCATACTGTCCAAATAAGGCTGTTTCTTTCCAGTAAAATGCATCTTTCGATACCTAAGGACAGCCTTAGCCTTCCTGACTAAGCACTCAAAGAGGGTTGAACTAGATCATTTCCCAAACTGCTGACATTTGGTTCTCCACGTTCTGACATTTCATCCTTCCTTGTCCGGGAGGCCCCAGGGCCTCTCACTGGCTTTGCACTAGCATTCATCAAACGCTGATATTTTAGCATCTGTAACAGGCTCTAAGCATGCAAGAAGTAATAAGGGACTTAAAGTCCGTGAGCCAGATGGGAAGTAAAAAAGGGAACAGACAACTGACGCCAAGTGGGAAATTGTCTGTTTGCGTCTTCTCCCCAGGCGGTTTTCTTTTACATCTCCTTTTGATGTCAGCCCTTGCGTCTTTATACACTGTTTATGCCCTGAAACGTGGTCTGCAGAGTCTATGCCGTTCCCCTGCATTCAAACTCATTGGGAACCTACTGGGTCCATAAGATAGAGAAGGAGGTTAAAGCTGTGTCCTTGACCCAGAAACTAGGGAGTAACTAGCAAACACTCCTTGTCAAAAACCAGCCTCCTGATGGAGGCCCTGTGGGTGGAGTCAGTGGAATGGTCTTAGCGTCAGGGTCACAGAGCTCGGAGGGTACAGCAATGAGCTAACAGGGGAAAAGAAGCCAGAGGTTCAGCATGAGCTACGAATGTAGAGATGATTCGATGAGCTATGTCCCCACCACCAGGGCAACAAACCGGATCAACAGGCTTTCTGGATAGAAGCTCCAATGGCCTGCCAAGAACTTGAAATTCCATTGATAGCCATCTCTCTTTCTTTGCGGTCTGTGAAGGCCTCTGTGGTCATGAAAATGGTCCCCAGGTGGAGTGGCACAGTTGGACACCATGGTTTCTTCTTCCTAACCCTTCAGCATGGATTCGTTCATCAATTTTTTTTTTTTAAGCCACACCACAGGATCTCTAGGCCTCAGAACCTAGGCTAGATATATTTGGATAGAGGAAAAGCTGTGGCAAACGAGTATTTTGAAAGTATTTTACATGTATTGAATTTTGAGGAAGAAAAGGAAAGAAGAAAAAATCAAGGAAAGAAAAACAGCATCCAAAAAGAGGCAAACCAAGAGACCAGGTCCTCAAACCATTCATTCCTGTCACATGCAGTGTGACCTGTTAGAGTGTGACTCTTCTCTGGGTTTCAGTGTCCTCACCCACAAAATGAAGGGTTGGGCAACAGGATTTCAAAAGGTACTTCCGATTCTGTCCAGTGTTAGAACCAACTTTGCCCCTGTCAGTATTGTAATCCCAGCAACAAGAGTTCTTTGCATTTATAGAGAACTTTCTAGTTTGTAAAATTTATTCACGCTCATTATCCCACTTGCGTCTTCCAGAAACCAAGCTTATGTCATGCATGTATGTGATAAGCCCATTTTATAAGCAGGGACATGTCACCTCCACAGGGGGCTAGGATGCATGCACCCAGCATATTGGTAGGTCCCACACTTGTTGACAGATTTACATTTATGAGCTGACACTCCTCAGAGATTCTAGGAGAAAGAGACTTGGAATCGACAGTATGTAAAAAGTCTCTCTGGTTGTCTGTGGTGGCATTTCTTCCAGACCCCCAACCCCATCATGTTTCTTTGCCTGCAGGATCCTCTCGACATTCTCTACCATTTGTGAGGTGTCCTTGGTGACAACCCAGAGGTGTTACCTGGTTTGTTGGGCACAAGCAACAGGTGTCCTCTGGGTTGAAGAGAATAAAGCTCTGAGACAATGGCACAGTCTGGCTTCTCTAGCAGCCTTGCCAGGAAGCCGTTGGCTGTGTGGATCTGATCCTTTCACCAGCAGTGAGATTATTCTTTCATTTGACAAATGTTGTAGAACTTCAGTTGTGACCAAGATGGAGGCCGAAGTCTTGGGTCTTTTGGAGAGCTCATACGTGAGCTGTATAAAGTTGTGTGAGTTGCTGAACCTTTCTGCGCTTTATCTCCCCATCTGCCAAATGGAGCCAGGGGCCCCTACCCTGACCCCATGCTGGGTTGTTGTGTAACTCCAGTGAGAGCAGAGGTAGGAGGCAGCTTTCAAGAGAGTATGCGGCTCTATTGGTAGGAAAGATGCCTGGTGCCGGTGAACCTGATATTGGCAGGGAGGAGGGTAGAGGAGAGGAGAAAGGAGGAGGAGGTAGAAGGAGAGGGGAGAGAGATGAAATAGAGGTAAAGGAAGGAGGGAAGAAGAAAAAGGAGGAGAAGGATGACAGGGAAGACGTCCAGGAGGAGAGGAATGGAGGAGGGCAAAGGAAGGAAAGGGATGGAAAAGGGAGAGCAGGGCTCTTTTAAATCTGCCTCCTGGGGGGCAAGGGTCCTAACCGCCTGATGAAGACACTGCAGGGTCTTTGTGTTACATACAACTATTCTGCCTGAGGCTGATGCTTTCATGAATGCAAGCCAGGAAGTTGGAGGTGGGCAGCGTAAAGAAATAGACAAGAAATCACTCCACTCCTGCCCCCCACCCCTGCCCTTCCCTTCAAAACAACCTATTTCAAAGTTGTTTGTTTTTTTCTATGCAGCTTCCAGAACTTAGAAAGAATTTGTACCTTCAATTAATCCCCCCCTTTAATTCTCTACCATCACTTTCCCGGAAGTTTAAATGAGAAACCCTGTTTTCCAACGGAGTATAGACCTGCACTCTGCAAACAAAATAAATCGTGTCGCAGTCATTTCTTGCCTCTGTGTTGATGGTTAGCGGGAGGAGGGGAGAAGTGAGAGAGAGAGGGAGGGGAGAACACTCTATACCACTGAAGGCATGTGAGCCTCAGGGTTGGCTACAGCAGGGAGCTCGGAGCTCCAAGATTTGGCGCTTGAGTCTAAATTTAGAACCGATTTGTAGACAAGTTGGAGGGAGTTCAGGGAAAAACCACCAAAACAATTAGAGAAATGCAGCTTAATTGGCCCAGCTTGGCTAAGCAACTGTGAAGCAGGGAGCATTCCAGTCTGTAGCCAGAGGAAACAGCATCAACACCAGTGAGGGGAAGGGTCTGTTTAGCTTGCAAACAGAAGGGGATCCAGAAAAGAAATGGGGCCCAGAGAAGGCAGGACACAGCTCAGCCAGGCCTGGCACTTCACAGGAAGACCTCTTGGGTTTTTCTGGCCACATGGCTAATTCTCATCCAGGGCCATTACTCCCCAAATATTGATGACAACAATGCATTCATTATTTAATGTCATCTTTAGAGCCGCCCTGCAAGGCAGGTGGTTTTATTCGACTTTTTTGCAGATGAAGAAACAGAAGCTCAGAGAGGCTACATAACTTGCCCCAAACCTCTCAGTAGTAAAATAAAGATTTAAACTCAGATCTGATTGGTTTTTAAGCTCAGGCTCATTTCTATGACCCAACATGCCCTCCTGGGAGCTGTGACAGGAAAGGAAGAGATAGGAATAGGAGCTCCTGCGGCCGAGGCCCCCAGAGCTCCTTCTCCAGCTGAAGGCTACCTAGGTGGGAAGCCCAGAGATGCCAAACTCACTAAGGCGTGGTCTGTGCTGTGCCTTCCTTAGAACAGCCTGGGCTCCTGTCCTCCAGCCCCTGTCTTCTGAAGACCCCCTCCTCTTCCCTATCTTGCTGACCTCTTTCTACTCGCTGGTCACCCTCTGAAGCCCCAGCTGGGGTAGAGCAGGAAGAGTACCGGACTTTCGGTTGGACAGATCTGCTTTTCCATTTTACCTTTAAAAAAAAAATTGCCTGGCCTTAGACAAGCTACTTAATTTCTCCATGCCTGAGCTTACTAACGGCTTACCAGAGATCATCAAAGTCTACCTTACAAGCTTGTTGTCGGAGCAAATGGGACACTGAATGTAAATGTGCTTTGTAAATTGCACAGTGCTGAATGGAAAAGGATGTGATTCGCAATGCGAATGTACATTGTATTCTAACTCACGGTAGCCAATGTTGACCACCTCTGGGTTTCTCTCATGTCAGGCTTCCCCCCAACACACCTATTTCTAAATCCACATGTGCCCTGGTATCAGATGGGGCTGGCCCAAAATTAGAGCGGACCCAGATCAAGCTCTGGAATCAGGTGAAGCCTAACGTTAAGACTGAGTCAGTCATCCGACTGGGCACATAGACATGACCTGCCTCAGCATGTGACAGAGCGCCCGCACTGCGACCACACAGCAGATGGCCAATGGAAGCCTGGAATCCAGAAACACACGGGACAGATAATGTAAACCTGGTAGGAAAAGTGTTCTCAGATCCAGCGTGATGTCTTGCATCTGAGGCGAAGCAGGAGCTTCCTGATGATGAGACGGAGCCCAGAGATGGGGTGTTGGGACTTGGCGGAGGTGGGGATGGGAACGGGAGTCGAAAATAACAGCTCCCGGTGCTTCCTGGCACCTAGAGCCATCTTCAGACTTGCCTGATCGTTGGGACATTCGCGCGCCCAGGAGATGGGCTTTTCTGAGGCTGTGGTTGTTGGAGTTCTGCAGATACTCTGAAGACTGGTAGCAGATGGAGCAGGCAGGGAGGTGCAGTGCAGAGAGCCCAGACTAGACGCAGGAATCCTGCGGGAGCCCGGCCGCACTATCTTGACCTTCTGAAAATTACTCCTTGCCTTTCAGTTCTCTCTTCTATCTACAAATTAGAGAAGAGCCGACACTTAGTGAGTGCCTACTGTGAGCCACGCTCAGGTCTAAGCACTTCACACGGCTGATTCTTCTACTCCTCAAAGGAGCCCTATGGGGGAGATGCCATGATTATTCATTATTATCGCCATTTCCCAGAGGCCCCGAGAGGACACCTGCCCAGGTGGCAAAGCTGAGTTCAAACCTAGGCTTGCTAGCTCTGGAACCCCACATTTAGCCACTACACTCTGCAGCCTTTTAAATACATCCTGAAAGAGACGGTTTCTGAGGTTCTTCACAAAATCACAGAAAAATCAGTGATGGGCCGGACCTTGAAGATAATATAACGTGGTGTGCTTGTTTTATCAATGAGGAGACCCAGAGACACAATCGAGTGCCCAGCAATGAGCAAACTTCCAGCACTAAAATGCAGTCACTGAATGATTCCAAACCATCGGAAAAAGGAACATTCATCTATCGGACAGATGTTCCACTGATCTCACAGCTGGGCCTGCACACACAATTGCACAGGCAGTGCATGTTTTCGATGTTATTCAAACCTCTCTCCATCTTTGTCTCAAGACCGCCAGATAGACTGGCCACAAAATCGACGTAGTGATGCTTGACTTTTGTCGTTCACAGATGCCTCTGGGAGCTTAGTGGAAGGCATGGATCATTTGGCAACAAGAAATGGACATGCACTTCCATTTGGGAAGGGGGATTATGAACCCTTTGAAGCTCTTTCATGAATCTCTTTTGGGGTGCATGAGCCACAAATTGTAAAACTCCTGCTCGAAGTAATGAGAAAGCCAGAGTGTAACCTGTGCTTCTCAAGTCTGTCCCCTGAGAGATTCTTCAAAATCTATTCTATGCTTTCCATCCTGCCCCTCTTCTTCCCTTTGGTCCCGAAGTGGAGTCCCTGCTCCCCGAGCC
Source organism: Rhinolophus hipposideros (assembly GCF_964194185.1). Classification (NCBI taxonomy): domain Eukaryota; kingdom Metazoa; phylum Chordata; class Mammalia; order Chiroptera; family Rhinolophidae; genus Rhinolophus; species Rhinolophus hipposideros. The sequence continues at coordinate 20,287,656 of NC_138066.1, read as the reverse complement.
GTCATTATCTACACCCATCCCACTGGAGTGGATGTTCCATGAGGATGGGGACCACCTCGGTGTCATGTGCCAGCGTGTCCCCTGTGCCCAGCACACTGCCCACCACATGTCCAAGGCTCATGGGCGGGTTGATCATCTATTTATTGTGTTGAAAAGAGAGAGAGGAGACAGCTTTCCACATTCACTCAAGGTATCCTGGCCCTTGATTTTTCCTTCCTGGGTATGGAGTCAGAGGCAGGTATGACAAACCTGGCTTAGCTCAGGTTCCCCAGGAACTGAATCTGAAATTCTGGGGATTCTGTGTGAGGGCTTAGAGAATGTGTGCTCTCAGACCCAATCTGTAATGGTGTGAAGGAGACAGGACAGAACGAAGGGAGAAACCAGGCAAAGCCGAATTGCAGGGATATGAATATGTGTGACTAGGGAAGGGACCAGGCCTTTGTACCCCTGTGTAGTCAAGGCATGACATTGGAGACATTTCCTGGTGAGGTGGCTCCCACCGGAGCCAGCAGAGAGCAATGCTCAGGAGAAAGGTGCAATTGTGAGCCTATAGGGAACCTTGAGCCGTGTTTATTATCAGAGGTTGAAAGTAGTTTAGGGACTCAGGGGGAATTTTACGGGTTGCACAATTCAGAATGTTATCATGTACCGTGTCAGATAGATTTCTGTGATTTCATTGACTATAGATAGAAACCAGCCAGGTAGCCAGTAAGTAAAAGACACCTTCCCCAAAACAAAGCAAAGGGACACCTTTTAGCAGGGAGGCAGTCACACGTAGAGCCCCGACCAGCAGTATGTAACTGGAACTGAGGTGTCAGGTAACAGACACCGAGACTGTGGACCCTTAGAAGAAACGTAACGACAGGCTGGCCATTGAAACCCTATGTTACAGGCTCCTGTACCCACACAGCGCCTAGCAATATGCCAACCACACAGTTGTTTCTCAGTAAATATGTTTTAGATGTTTGAAATCAAATAAACCAACCATTGGGGAATGAACTCTTTAAGGTAAGAGGCTGTTTCAGAATTTCTAGACAGACTCTCCCAGATAGATCTGTCAACACTCCAAGTGAGAAAAGCAGCATGGCTTCCTTGTATCTCTCAGGATGTGGTGGGTGAATTTGCACTCCTCTCTGCTGTTATCACAGATTTTGGTGTCGGGAGGAGTTGGGTTGCCATGTAGAGATATGGTGATTAAAGATGGCATACTTGGGTTTTGTTTCCATGCGCCTGGCTGACCTGGTTGTGAATGAAGGAAACTTCCCCAGCGAGTGGGGCACCGGAGCCGGGGGTTCCCTCAGGCCAGGGGAGAGCACGGGAAGCCCGCGAGTCTTCTAACAAATATCCATTAACGACAATAGCGACATCCATGACCACAACTGTTGGGACCACTACTTTGCAGGTTTTACTTATTCCTTGTTGTTCAAAACATCGCAGTGAGGTAGGCGGGGGAGTGGTTACAAACCTTTAAAGACCTACGATATTCTGGGCTGGGTGGAACTGGGGCAGGAGCTAGAAAAGTAGCATGTACCTTCCAGGGCATCACAGAGTCACACGTTGAGGGAAGCCAGGATTGACGGAGGTGGCTGTCATCACAGTGGGACACACAGAGTGGTTCTTGAGAGGAGGGTGACTGAAAGATTGTATTATGGGTCGCCCCTCAGAAGTGCACCCTCCCTCGGCATTAATCTGTAGAGTTTTTTGCTTCCTCCTGCTCGGTCATTCTCCGCCTTTCAAACTTCAATTCAAATAAAATTACCATACAATCCAGCAGTGCCACCCGGAAAGATTGAAACCAGGGACTCAAATAGATACCGGACACCAATGTCATCGCAGTGCCATTCACCAAAGGCTGGGACCCGGCCGGTGGGACCTGCCCACGTGTCGACCAACAGATGAATAAATAAACAAAATGGCATATATACATACAATGGAATATTATCTAGCCTTATAAAGAAACGAGGTAGTGGTCTATGCGACCACATGGCTAAGTCTAGAAGACATTGTGCTGGGTGAAATACAAGGACAACTATTATGTGATTCCACTTATATGAAGTACCGAGAGTAGGCAAATTCAGAGACAGAAAGTGAAGTAGAGGTTGTCAGGAGCTGGGGGGAAGAGAGGAAAGAGGACTTATTGTTTCATGGGTACAGAGTTTCTGTTTGGAATAAAAGGTTTCTGGAGATGGATAGTGGTGATCTTTGCATAGCATTGTAGATGAATTTAGTGTTTCTGAGCTGGGCACTTCAAAGGGTTAATGTGGTGACTTTATGTGTGTATTTTACTGTAATGAGAAGAGATTGGATGGATGAATGGATGGATGGATAGGAAAACAAAATGAGTCCAGGCCTCGTGGCTTTCCGAAAGCTTTTCTGGATCCAGCCTGACTGGAGCATCCTCTCTATGCCGAGGCACACTGATCTCTGATTATGAATACACTTGATTGTCTCCACACTAAGTTGTGAGTTCCTGCGGACCATGTCTTCCTCTACTTTATATCTCTGGCTCTAACCAAATGCCTGACATACTGTGACTATTTGATAATTCTGTTTGAAATTAATGACCTGACATACTCATATATGATATGTTTGAAATGCATATCATAGCTTTCCAATAAATGAAACAGATATCAACTACTATCACCATAGTGGTTGATCGGATCAACTCGGCTCAGGGTCTTTTTAAATGTATCTGATTGTCCTTTCCATCATCATTGTACATAGGTAACACAGCAAGTGGATTGATTGGAAAAAAAATGAACCTCAGATATGGAATAAATGATTGACAGTTTATTAATAGTTCTTAACACGCACTGTGACCCTTACTGAGGAAATTCTTCTCCCTCTCCCTCTTTTTAGCTTACCTCAGACTTCTCCATTCTGTCTTAGTGTGGACATCACCACCCCTGGGAAGCCTTCTGTACCAGCCAACATCTGCTCTCCCTGCCCTGAACTGCCACGAGCTGGCAATGTGTTGGCATTTCTCCTATCATTGCTCTTGTCACACAGTGTTATATATATACTTGTGGACTCTTTCTGTCTCCCCCACTGGACAGTGAACTCCCTGAGGACAGGGGCTGCTAAATTCTCAGCAAAATTCCTAGCATGTGGAGGTACTCAATAAATATGTATTGCAAGAGTGGCTCAAGGAAGGATGAGTGAATGAATGCAGGATCGTGGGCACGACACTTTGTCTGGCCTATTCTTTTAATCAGCTGAAACAGACGAGGAAGGTAAGGTCCAGAGGGAGAAAGCGCATTTTCCTAGGTGCATAGAAAATTAATAGACAAAGGGGAATACAATCCAGGCATCCTGGCTCATGGTCCTGAGCTCTTTCCATTATAACACTGCTTCCTGCTCCTCTAGAGGTCAATCCTCCTGCTGTCCAAGGTGATGGATGACCTCATACCTTTGGGATTAAGTCATAAACTCACTATGCATGGCCTTTTGAAAGTATCATCCATTTTGACAGAGCAATTCAATGTGAGAACAATGCATTAAACCAAAATGTCTTTTGTGTAACTCAGTTTAAAACGTTGGACTTGGCTCTTGGAGAATAGATGCTGGGGCATTTTATATTCCCTTTGGGTGTCCGTCAAATCCGTATCATGAGACCAGGCTGCCTCCTTAGGAAAATCTGGATCAGATGGAAGCTGAACGCTGTTGCCTGAAATTATGGTCAAGGCTGGTGGTTGGTGGGGAGAAAATGGTGGAGAGGGTCAAGGATGAAAGATCAGATCTACTTGAACGCTAGGAAAGGGAAGAAGGATAATAACATGCCCATCTATTTCTAACTCTGTCAAGGGGCAAGAGTGAACCAACTTCAGTCCTTAATCACAACCATCTGCAGTGTGAAGAAATGGAGTGGGGCTTCATTCGTACATGTTGGCGGGCAGTTACTAAAGGCAATGGTGTCCAACCTCAAGGCATGACTGGTCTGAGTCTGACATTGTGGTCCTCTTCCCCTTTGCCAATGATTGGTCTAGCAGTAAGCATGTGATCCAGTTCTAGCCAATAAAACACAAGGAGAAGTCTTTTGGGGAGAAGATTTTCTCCCGGGGAAGGAGAAAGCCAGTTTTTGCTCTCGTTATGCTCCTTCCTCTTTGGAGTTCTGATGTTCAGGTATATGATACTCATAGCTGAAGCAGCCATCTTGGAACCATGAGGGAAGGTGTCACAGGCACACAGAGGCCAGAATAGCAGGACCTTGAGTCCTTGATGACGTAATTGAGCCACTGCCCCTGAACTCTCTTGTTTCTGATTCCTTGGTAAGTGAAATACTAAATGTCCACATGGATTAAGCTATCCTTAGGTTTGTAGTTTAAGCCAAGAGTGAGAAAACTTTTTCTGTAAAGGGTCAGATAGTAAATATTTTCAGCTTTGTGGGCTACAGGGTCTGTCACAAGTATTTAGTGTCTCACTCTAAAATAGCCATCGACATCATGTCAACGATTAGGCTCTATTCTAGTAAAACTTGACCTACACAAACTGGCAGCTGGCCAGATGTGTCCCGTAGACCTTAGTTTGCCAACTCCTGGTTTGAGTTGTTGATATCTTCCTCTCACAAATATTTATTAAGAACCTTCTATGTTCCAGGCCCAGTTCTAGGTGCCGGGGATATAACAGGGCCCAAAACATACCAAGTGTCTGCCCTGTGACACTTATGCACCTGCTCAGGGAGACATGTAAAAAACAAACAAACAAACAAAACCATGTGAATAATACATGAAGACAATTGCAGATTGTGATACATACTGTGATGGAAGTCCAATGATGTGATAGAGAGTTTTGAGGTTGGGCAGAGTGTGGGCATGGGGAGGGACCCAGTTTAAATGGGTTGGTGAGAAGAGGCATTTCTAGGAAGATGACCTTTGCGACCTAAAGAATGAGAAGGAACTTGCTATACGGAGGAACAGGAAGGTCCTGGAACAAGCACCAGGAACTGAAAATGCAAACACACTCGAGGGCAGCACTAAGACTGGCCTATTCCAGAAGCCACAGGAGGCTGGGAAAGAATGGGCAAGGGAGAGAGAAGAAAGCAGGGGCCAGATTATGTGAAGCCGGGAAGGCCTGACCAGAAACACGGATGTGTGCCAAGAGCAGTGTAGGATTCTGCAGAGGGGAGTGGTAGAGTAATGATTTACACTTTAAAACAATCGACCTGACAGTTACATGGATTATGGGAAGGCGAGAGTAGAGCAGAGAGGTCTGTTGGGAAGCTGTCTGAACAGCCCCCAATTTCTTTTAAAGGGTATCTCAATTCACTCAAGATACGATGCCTTCCTCCGAAATGGTAGAGATAGGATGAGGGGAGAAAACCTGGGAACTTAGAAGCGCCAGAAAGAAAATTCCAGAAAGATAGACTGGCTTCTCTATGAAGATATTCAGAAAGCCACAATCAAATAAGGCTCTGAGACAGGGTTGCCTGGCAGGATAAACTAAGAGTTGCTGTTGACCTCTTTACCCCTGGGCAGATCAGAGGGCAGTTTGCACACTTGCTGGGTCCTCCTGAGAGTGGGAAGGGAGACACTGCCTGGAGGTGGCTGGCTGCTCACAGCTGCAGCCTGTCTGGGGCAGGGCTTCGGTGAAGCACGCACTCGTATCTCTGCCAAATGCAGGTTGTAACATCCCACCTGGTTGCTGTCACTAAAAAGTCGGGAAACTATCTGTTCACTGGTTCCTACTGTATTAGTCACATTCCATCAAGCATTACACAGGGTTCCACGTTGATGCCACCCCTTGTGCCTTTCTTGCCAGCTCTGTGGTGATCTCCACACCTGTGCAGGTGTCCGTGAGGAGGGCCCTTCTCTCCCTGCCTGCCTGAGGGGATCTCAGAAATGGTGTTTCTCCTTCTCTGGACAGGGAGGAAATAGTGCAGCTGATATTCACCATTTTCTACTCAGTGATTTTGTTCTGGGCTTGGTTTAGCTGAATGATTTCCCAATCAGATGTGAATCCTGTCACATTACTGACGTCAAAATACTAACAAGCAAGCACATGGAACCAAGAGCTGAGGTCCTCATCCTGAAGCAACAGGGAAAGGCAGCTGAGGTCCCGGGGTCGGAGTCCCTGGGACTGGATCGAAGCCCAGGGGGGGTTACAAAGGGGCACCTAGATGAAAACAAGTCAGTGGTGGCCAGCCTGGCTCCTGCTCTGGTTCAAGGCTAAATGCCCATTAACCAAGACTGGAACATTCAATACTTATCTCAGGCTTGGGCCACTTTGGGCAAATCACTTCCCCTCTCCTCTTTCCCCAGCCAAGTGGACTGGCTAGTTGATCAGAAAGGGGTTGACCTCTAGGCTGGAGGGAGGAGAGATGCTGTGCATGTCAGCTGATGGGCTCAGGACTTGTCTCTGGCTACCTCATATGCCCCCCTCTCTCTGCCCCTGCCTCCTCCAGTCCTTTCCCTCCCTTCTCCATTGTCTCGTGCACCCCTGTACCTCTGTCCCATCTTTGCCTTAGGCCGTCGGTGTCTGTGTCTTGGGTCCTTCTGACCGGGCAGTTCCTATTAGTATTCGCTCCCGACTCAGCACCTTTAGGCTCTCCGAATCCTTCTCTTGTGAACTGTCTTCATAAGCAGCCCAGTCAGGAGGGGTCACTCAGATGTCCAGGCCCCAATGCCTGTCCCTCTACAAGCCACTTACCCCAACCCAAGGGCAGCTCAGATGGATAATCTGTCAGTCACAGTTGACTGTTCTCAGCTCGCAGCCCTGGCCCACTGGTCCAGGTACCTCACCTGCCTCACCTGTGCCAGGTCAAAGGCCACCTCCCTCAGAGGAGCCTGGGGGATGGGGGGCGACAGTGCTGCATCACAAGAGGCAGCCGGGATCCTGGTGTAGGCTGACCAGCCCCTCCCAGTTTGCCTGGGGTGTTCCCAGTTTTAAAACGAAAAGTTCCAGTTCCTGAGTCCTGGGTAAACCAGGATGGTTGGCCATCCTACGAGAGAACTGTCCTTAGGATATAAGACCCAGCTTCGGCCCCAGCTCTGCTCCGTACCACCCGTGTACCACAGGCGACACACACTTCCGTCTCTATGAACTGAGGACTGGAATCCCTTCCCTGCCTCCCTCGCAGGGCTGTTCTAATTTCCACATCAGATAATGGATGTGAAAGTGCTTAACGAACACTAAAGCACTGGACAGATGTAAAAGGGATTTTATTACCCAGTGTTTATGACCTGGAGGCCAGAGTATTAGCAATTTCAATTAATCAAATAAATGGAAAAATAAATTGGTTTTATGGAAACCGATTCCCGCACCTTGCCAAGGGTTCAGGGCTGGGGCAAGGGAAGGGAAGGCATCTAAGGAACTCACAGCTCCGGCTGGACCAAACCCAGCAGAGGCTCACCCCAGTCCACCCTCAGCTCCAGGAACCCGAAACACGCCTGCCTGGGACCTGCAAGCCCCAGGGCGACGTCTCAGCAAGATCCTTTCTCTGCCACGGAGAAATCAAAGGCAGTTGCCTCTCCATTGGCCATGCTGTGCTTAAATGAAACTGGCAAGTGTCAGCCAAGCATCATTAACATGATTTACATGGGATTTCACAAGCTGCTGGAGTGCTTATCCTTGAACACGGTGTGTGTTCTGTACTTTGGGCTTCACGATAGTCCAGACATGTTCAGGAAATAGCATCTGAAGACCCGACTCGGGAGGAGGCTGAAACCGAAACATGCTCTAAGACAGTCCTTTCCCCCCTCGGAAGTTTCTAAAGAGAGACTGTCCCTGGACACTAATGCAAAGTGCCAGCCTAAGCAGGAAAGACACTGTCCTGGAGTTTGAGTCCTGACGCTTAGAGCTGAATATGGGCACAGCTATGATGAGCTGGCTCCCTTCTTCCATATAGGAAGGAAGGTCGTGGTTGGGACATAAAAGTTAAACTCACTTTGACAGACAGATAGCCAGGTGCCCCCTCAGAAGGAATTTCTCTACTACGTGGGGAGACAGATAGAGCAGTGGCCCTTACACAAACAGTTATAATCTAGGGCTGTCAAGTGCACAGGAAGAAACCAGGCCATTTATGCCAAAATGGACTTCGGCAGGGGAAGTGAGAATCTCATCAATAATTTGGGAGCAAGGTTTGCTGGGGACAATTTGCAATGCAGATTATCTGTGCCTGCATAATTAAGAATACATTGTATCTAGTTCTGCTTTATGGGTTTATGGAATTGGGGCACGGTGAGTCCAATAAAGAAAAACAACCACAACAAAACTAATAGCCTCTCCTCCCCCCAGCTCCACTAATCAGTGAAACCATCGGAAAAAGAAACTTTGTCTGGTGTGAGTCAAGCGACTGCTGGCCTGGGCCTTTTCAGTTAGCCTTGCGGAAGTCACTGGTGTCCCCATGCTTGTTCCATCTGGGGAGTGGTGTGACAGCCCTCACTCCACCCCTCTCCTTGTAATATTGTCTGCTGGTGAATTTCGCTTTGGAGATCCAGCAGCAGGCAGAGGTCAGGGAATTGCCTAGATTAAAATAACAGTGTCCAATATTCTTTAAAGTGATAAAAGTTTTAAAATTGGAGCATGTTCTTAATGTTTGCCTCTTTATAGACGAGAAAAACAAGGCTTAGAGTGTCTATGAGGGGGTGGGAGGTGGAGACAGATCAAGCATATTTTTAGAAAAACAAAGATTAAATTCAGAGGAGTCTGACTCTGTGAAATAATACCAAATATTTATTGACCATTTACAACAGACAATCTGTTGTTCTAAGAGTGCGCTATATATGTCCTTATTTAATCCTTGTGTCAACCATATGAGGTAGTTACTATTGTTATTATTTGGCAGGTGGGAAAACCAAGAGCGGTTAAGTAATTTGCCCAAGGTCACACAGCTAGCAGACTGAGCTGAGATGAGACCTCGAGCTCCAGACAGCATGCTTTTAAGCACTAACTTCTCAGCCATCCTGCATTTTGGTTGAGCACATTCCAAAACCTGCAGCTTAGTGGAAAGTTAATGATTTATAGGCTGAGCCTGGATCCTTTGCTCATTACAAAAAAAAATGTATTCATTGATTTATTCATCTGCAAATCTTCATTGAGCATCTGCTCTATACCAGGTTCTGGCGGCTCCTAAGTCAGACCCAGTTACTGCCTTCCGGGAGCTCACAATCCATAATGACTGTCCCCTAAGTGGCAGTCTTCTATTTTGTAAACAGTGTGAGTTTTCTGTTGTAACAAATTACCACAAACTTGGTGACTTAGGACTATACCTACTCGTTAGCTCACAGGTCTGTAGATCAGAAGCCCAAGTGGCCGTGGCTGGGTTCTTTGTTTGGAGTCTCACAAGACTGAAATCGGTGTCAGCTGGCCTGGAAGCTCTGGGGAAATCCGCTTCCAGAACCACTCAGGTTGCTGCGGATAGGAGCTGTTATCCCCCCTGTTTTAGAGAGGAGAAAAGTAAAGCCCAGAGAAGTCCTAAACCTCCCTCAGGCTCACTCTGGTGGAACTGGTGAGATCCCAGCTCAAGTCCGTCAAACTCAAAAAGCAGGTGCCCTTTCCTTTCTCAGCCTGCTCTAGGGAGGGGACAGCGTTTCTGGGCAGCGAGTGAATAAACACCCCTGTCCCATGTCATCACGGCTAGTCCCCAGAACACAGGGATGCACCGAGTTCTTACTGAGTACTCACTCAATCCTCACAAGTACCCTGGGAAGTAGGGACCGTTATCATTCCCATTTTGCATTTGAAGAAACTGAGGCACCCTGAGATTAGGTAAGTCTCCCCAAGTCACAGAGCTGGTTAGAGAGAGCAGGATTCAAAGTGAGGCAGTCTGCCTCCAAAGCCTGTACTCTCTATGCCATCCTGCTTTTGCTGCTGGAAACTACGGAGGAATGAAAAAGAAAGATGCAGATCTTGTCCAGAAGGCAGTAACGGTGCCTGCTTTATACTGGTCACCGTGCTCTGGCCTCCATCTATCTGACCACATGTAAAACTTATATTTGCAGCAAACCAAGCATAGAGAGTAGATTGCCTGAGGCCACACAGCTGGTAAAGTGCTAGAATCAGAATTGGAACTCAGTTGTCTCTAAAGCCTGTGCTTTCCCATTCACCAAAGACACACAGAGGCCCAAGTGCAGGGGAGCAGAGAACATGGTCCAGTGGTGTCCCCGTGAGCTCCACCGTTTGAGGCAGAGTGAGAGCCTGAGAGCTGAAGGGTGCGGGGCTCAGCCAGGTCAGTCCAGTCTAGGTGGACTTCCAGGAAGAGGTGAGAGAGAAGCTGAATAAGCGAGGAGGTGAGATTGGAGCGATTTGCATAGTTGGAACCTGACTAGAGACTATGTCCAGTTTTTTATTTAAAAAAGTATTTGCATTGCGTGACTATAAATATATCATGGGCTCTGTTTCTAAATTGGCTTTTATTTCCATGTGTTCACAACGAATTGTTGGTGCGCTCTGCAGGCAGCCTCTCTGAGTCTGCGGAGCCATTAGCTGTGGCAGCCCCTGCTGTCTCTGCATGCCTGTGTACAGAGCCCCTCGCCGCCCTATTGCGTCAGTTGCCCTGATCCCTGTAGCCTATCCCTCTCCCCATGAGTCCAGAGCAGCCTGACTCCCTCGTTTCCAACACAGCTTCAGGGGAAAGGAAAGCAAGACAGGTGTGCCTTTAGAGCCCCATTCAGCCTCTGATCCCTGGAAGCCCCATTGGTTAAAATCTATCTTTGTGGAGTTCTTGCCGATAGCACTGCCCCGCTGCCAGGTGCTGCCCACAGATGAGAAACGGGGTGTGAAATGCTCTTGAGTGGACAAGCCGTAGGGCGTCTTGAGTATCTTTGCAAAGTGTCTCCATTGTACAAACTACAAGGTTCTTCCAGAGCTCCTTTCTCCATCTTTCAGTTAAGGAGAGTTGCCTATGGACAGAACTCTTTCCAAGTGTTATTGTTTGGCTCTAAAGGTAACGAAATACCGTTTCTTTATATCGTAAGCTACACTTCACAGGGCTTCCTAATCCAGACTCACTGGTCATCTATTTGTAGCATTATAATGACATTCTGTGGTATCTGTGGAGCTGCGTGTAAAGGACTTTACATGGATTTCTCATTGAAAAGCCCTGGGAATTTGGTGCTATTTGAAACTCCATCTTCAGATGAGGAAAAGAAGGCATGGAATGGGTCAACAATAAATCAGCCACAAGGTAGTGAGAAAGGCACGTCTTAACCTTAGCAGCCCTGGCTCCTGAATCTGTTCTCAGCCATACGGCACTGTTGGTAGAATGGGTTGGCACGTGGGTATCTGGGTCCACCCTCTTTCTTACACAAGGAAACCGACATGCCCTCATCAAAGAGTCAGCTAGTGACAGAGCCAGGATGAAAAACCAGGCCACTCTTCTCCTAGTGCTATATTTTTTCTATTCTCCTGAGGCAATGAGACAGACCTAAATCTGTACTACTAACTATATCCACTAACTATTGTCCACTAACTATTGTCTGAGTGTCCTTGGACAATTTGCTGGACTCAGTTTCCTTATCTGTGAAGTGGAGATATTAACACATACCTTGTAGATTTGAAGCGAGGATGGGAAAAGAGGTACCCAAACTAGCACTTTGGGCATATAAATAGACTTTCTTCCTTAGTTCTTTCTTCCTCTCACTAAGGAAAGGCTTTTGAAACAGAGAAGAACCAGATCTATTGACTAGCACGCAGTATCTTTGTGAATATATATGCAACCTGTATAACTGACAATAGATTAATATCCCTGAAAAATAAAGTTCCTATAAGTCAGTGGTTCTCCACTGAAGATGATTCGGCGATGCCTAGAGACATGCTTGTCGCAACTGGGAAGGGTGTGTGGGGGGGAGATTTTCTTCTGGCATCGCGTGAGAAGAGGCCAGGATGTTGGTAAGATTCTAAAAGTCACAGAATTGTCCCCCATAAGGAAGCATCCTTGGGCCCCCAATGTCAGTAGTGAGGGTCTTAAGAAACCCAGCTATAAATCCACATGGAAAAGATCAACAATTCGATAGGAAAATGGACAGAATACAGACAGATAAGATAAAGACTAGGAAACATAAATGGTCAATAAGCATGAAACTATGCCCTGCCCCACTGGTGTTGGGCGAATGCAAGTTAAAGCAAAATGAAGGCACCATTTCCACCCTCACATGGACAGGAATTCCAACGGGTGAGAGTGTATCACGTGCTGGTTGAATTGTACAGGAATGGGAACTCAGGCTAAGGCAGGTACAACCACTTCAGAGAGCAATTTGACGGTAAATTGTTAAACTGAAGATACACATAACCTAACCAAGCAATTCTACCCTAGAGAAATCCTCCTCCGAGTGCAGAGAGAAATATGAGCAAGAACGTTCACGACAGCACCCTAGTAGTGAAAGATTAGAAATGACCCAACAGTCCACCAAAGGCGGGTAGAAGATGAAATGAATAAAAACGTATCAACATGGTTAAATAGCAAACACTTGAGAAAAGAAAAAGTTACAATGGATCCCGATAGTATTTATGCTTCTATGAAGATCTAAAATTGGCAACCCAAACACTTGAGAAAGCTGGTGTTTACTGTCACACAAATTTAAAAGCATCAAATTTAGCCTGGGAATATCAGTTTCAGGATAATGGTTATCTCGGGGGAAGGTGGGAGTAACATCTAGGAGAGTCATAAAGGGTTTTTATTATATTTTTAATGTTTCGTTTCTTAAAATGTGGGATGGGTATTGGCTCTATTAACCTCTCTTTTATTTCTCTATATTTATAATACAAATAAAACAAAATGCCACAGAAAACAGCAGGGTCTTCCAAATGGTGCAGTGGCCCCATTTAACCCAGGTTAGAGCAGAGTATCTGAGAGAAGGTTTGTGAGGGGAAATCTGCTGCCCATCCACCTTCCTCTGCCTATCCTACAGAGGATAGGCATGGCTTATCCATGAAGACCTGGGCCGTGAAGCCCGTTTCTCACCTTCATGATGTGTCTTAGGATTCCTCTGAAGATTGCTATCTGTTTGGTTTTGGAAGTTCTCAGTTGCAGACTCTGAGAGCAGACTCTCACTGGAAGAAGTTCATTCCATAGTCACCTTTAAAATCTGACAGGCAGATGTTGGTGACAGTCCCTGGGGCCAGTGACGACAGGTAGGGTGGGCCCACTGTGGAGCACAGGCAGTGCAGATGGCAGAAAGCAGGAGGGAAGGAAAGGGCAGTATTCCTGAAGATGGCAGCTGTGTGCTTTGAGCTAGGCCAGTTCCTGGAAAGCATGGCGCAGCACCAACCACTCCTATGGGGGTCTCTGTAAGTGTGGTCTTGGGTTTCACTTGGGGGTGCTCCTTGGTACTGTTCCCTCACAAGGACTCAGCCTCAGCTCGTGTGAACAGCTGAATCTGGTGCAATAAGAGCTGATCTACAGATAAGCCTAAAATTCTGGGTCCTGCCGTCACTTGGATCGGAAGTCAGGAGGTCCCCACCCTCGGGTTTAGAACTCTTCTCCTCATGGCCAGAGGTTGGGAGGTGGTAAGGGCAGTGAACTCACTGGGTGCCCCATTCCTGTCCATGCTTGGGGGCACTATGGGTGTGGAGGATGCAGGCAGGATTCTGACGACACCTAGAGCTCTGCCACGACACTGCCTGACGCGGCAGCACACGCCGCCGAGCTGGTAGCTGTAGACCTCGCTGCTCACCCTCTGGGGCCCTGGCTGGCAGTAGGACACACAGAGACCTCTCCCCTCAGAGGACTGTCTCTTTGTTCAGAAAGCCAGGAGTCTGTCAGGTTGATCATGTAGACCTATCTCTGAGGCCTTCTGGGCAGGGAGCCAATAGGGGTAAGTGACTCCATACAAGGTCTTAGATGAGGAAGACATACTCAACAAAAGTGGCAAGTGGCTGCTCGCCAAAACCCTACTCCTGTATGTGAGTAGCAAAACCGTCCATCTCTTGGCTGGTGTAACATTAACACATTGCTCAACATGGTCAATTGGCTAGAGGACACTCTGAGCACTGAATTTTATAGCTTCGGGGAAGGAACAGAGCACAGTCTCCCTTCCCTGCCAGAGAAAAGACCAGACACGTAATGTCTCTTGTAACCCGGAACTTGGCCTCAGTGAACTGCCCCATCTGAATGAACACCTGGGACGTCTTGAGGGATTGCTGGTAAACCCCTTGGGGAGAGGTCGTAGTGGTGGTGGGGTGTTTACTTTTTATTTTGCATGTTCACCCAGCCTACGTTTGAACGGCTGAGATGAATTTATTTGAAGGAATTTGAATGAAACAGACAACATCCTCTTAACTTTCCAGATGTTCAAATTTTGTCTTGCCAAAGAAATTATGCACTACCAAGTACCAGAACTCTCTCTGGACACATAGAAGACTCTTAGAAACATTTATAAAGTTGGCATCAAGAGGAACTTTGCAACCTTCATAACATTTCACATTATGTATAATAAATGAATGAATTATCCTCAAATAACAGATGTTTATGGGCATCTTCTACCAACAGGAGCTGGGAGAGGGGCCATGAATGGGTTTTAGGCCTGATCACAGTCCTCAGGGAGCTTTCACTCATTCAAAAATATTTATGCAGCACCTACTACGTGAAAAATATGCCTCTCGGTGCTGATTATTTGTCAGTGGAAAAACAAAGTCCCTACATGAAGGTCTCGTTTTTGGTGGAAGAGACACACATGCACAAAACAAAATAAAAAACAAGTGGTGTAGTTTAGATGGTGATAACTACTGTGATAAATGTCCAATAGGGTATACACAGCAGGTGGTGGGGGCCCAAACATAGTCTTTGCCTTCCTACACCATATACTCTAGTTGGGATTAGCATAAGGGAAGATACTCTAACTGACCCAGCTAGAGGGATGACCCTGAGATAGTAGCCTAAGGTGTCATATACCATCTCCAAAAGTGGTGACCTCCAGCTTAATCTGGAACAGTGTACTGCCCAGGGGAGATCAGTCTGGTGGGTAGGACAGGGTAGATGGGATGCATGGATTGAAACACCTGGCCCCAATATTTTAGAGCTCCTCCCATCAAGAAGTGAAATCTCTTTTCCACACCCTTTGAATCTGGGCTGGCCTTATGACTTGCTTCGGCCAATAGAATGTGGTGGAAAAGATACTAGGTGAAGTTCCTGAGCCAAGGTTTCAAGCGGTCATGCAGCTTCTGTTTTGATTCTCCTAGAACCTTGAGACGGCTGCATTTTGAAGAAACCTAGTTGGGCCTCTTCCAGGAGGAGAGACTAAATAGGAAAAGAGAGAGGCCGCGTAGAGGATGAGAGGCCATTCCAGTCACCCCAGCTGGGGCCCCAGACACCTGGGTAGAACCATCCAGGATGTCCCTACCCTGATTATAGTAACCTGAATGTAGCTCGGCAAGACCAGTGGGAGAACCACCCAGCCAACCCACAGAATCATGAGAAACACGAAACTTTTAAACTGGTTCTGCCATCATAGATAACACCGATGGTAACACTCAAAGACGTACACACAGCAGAGGCTTGGTTCTCTGGACCAGTTACTTCACAGACAGTGCTCATCAGACTGGGGCTAAGAGACACGGGTTCAATTCCCAAAAGAGTGACAGAGGTGTCAAGGCCGAGCAGGCTTCTGGGTTAGTCGCACCCTGTACTCTCCTTATATATACGGGTGGTCTGAGCATGCAGGCTGCAGTCAGAGCCTTGCAGGTGCCCAGGACTCAGGCCCGGAACAGGAGGCCCAAGACTTGAAGGGCCAAGATTCATTCCTGACCCCTCTCTCTCTCTCAGTACTGATGGGCGTAGGGCTAGGTGGGACAGAGTCAAAGGAATTAGTCTTCAGTGGCCCTGAACACAGGGAGGTCTCTCAGGAGAAAGACCACATTTAGAAAAAGACCTATACAAAGACAGACACAAGAGTCAAGTACCCAAAGGGCGGGCCAGATACTGAGAGCTTTAGGAGTTGGGCAAAGGGTTGGATCACCCAGGAGACAATCAGTAAGTGTGAGAGTAAGCAGCCAGTCTCATGAGAGGGTGAAGGTTCAAATGAATCAAGAGTTGGACTGCAACAAACAAGATGTGGATAGAAGTGATGGGGAGGGCACGAAGGAAGGGAGACAATGGTGGGAGAAAAGGAGAGAAGCCAAGATTCAGCTTGTTAGGGGAAGGTGAGTGGATCCAATTGGCTAAGGGAGGGCTCTTGTAGATAGGATCAGGAAATAAAGGAAAATTGTGAATGCTAAGATAAGCAACTTTGCTTGTAGGTTGTGACACATGAGAGCCACTCAGGGTTTTTGAAGGGATGGTTTTTAAATGGATGGATGGATGGATGGATGGATGGATGGATGGATGGATGGATGGATGGATGAATGTGCATCAATTGGGACAGATAAAGATATGAATGAGTGGATGAAAGAATTAATAGAAGGATGGATGGATGGATGGATGGATGAATACATAGCATGAAGATACACAAATATGCACTTTAAAGGTAAAGATTTGAATGGGTGTATGAATGAATGAATGCATTGGGTAGATGGATGAATAGATGAATATGTGGCAGAAGAAAGAGCCTGAGGAAGTCAATTAAGTCTTCCGGGGAGCAGCTTTGACATTTACATCCATCATTGCTGCCGCTCTCCACTGCCCCACTGCCTGGGGCCCCTCCCATCACTCCAGTACTGCAGGCTCACCTGAGTGCTGGTGAAATGGTTTAGGAGAGTGTGTCATAAGGGTGACAGAAGCTCATCAATCAGAGCCAGGCTTCAGCTCTTCTGGGAGCAGATCACAACAGCATGGGATGAAGGCTGCAAGAGTGGGGACTCAGACATGTCATTCTGCTACCTGCCTCGCAGGTCCCACCTCCAGAGTTCTGACAAAAGCGTCTCCCTACCACCTTGCCTCCTTGTCACAGCTTGAGCACAGTGCCAGGCACTTAGTAGATGTTCAATAAAAGTTTAATAAGTTGAAATGAAATCTCCTGACGTTCCCTGGATGGGACAAAGAAACAGGCTGTGTATAACTGACACCATCCCCACCATCCCGTCCTTGTGAAATCCCTTGTTAGAGAGAAAGACAGAGTGAGTTGAACAGTCCCTAACCTGACCTTCAAAGGAAGGCATAAATCAGACCTCATCAGCTTTCAGGGAAATAAATTCTATGAAATGAGCCTGCCACCTGCCTCTCGTGATATAAATCAAGCTTCCATTGGCTCTCTTATGCCTGGAGGCTGAAGTCCACATTCCAGAGCAAAATGTGTACAGTCCCCCACAAGATGACCTCGAGCTTTTCAAATACCCATAGGGTCATTCATTTATTGAATGCTAACTATGTACAAGAGAATATATCCGACTTTGGGACCCCAAGATGAATGAGATACATTCCCTGCCCTCAAGGAGAATACTAATCTGTCGGGAGAGATAGGTACCCTGTTTCCCCGAAAATAAGACCTAGCCGGGCAATCAGCTGTAATGCATCTTTTAGAGCAAAAATTAATATAAGATCCGGTCTTATTTTACTATAAGACCGGGTGTGATATGATGTGATATGACATAATACCAGGTCTTATATTAATTTTTGCTCCAAAAAACGCATTAGAGCTGATTGTCCAGCTAGGTCTTATTTTCGGGGAAACAGAGTATTGTACATGTTCTATGCATTTCATGTATATCTAAAGCTACATATGATAGCACAATAACTAAAAAGGTAGGCACATCCACCTGGCCGAGGTAACACAGAGGATGAAGGGGCGAGTGATGAAGTCTTCTTGAGACACAAGGAAGGTGTCATTTCATATTTAAGATTATTCTGGAAGGTTAAGTGGAAGTTTCCAAGTCTGAAAAGAAGGCCAGGACTCTGGAGGCACAGGGAACGGTCAGTTACAAGTTATAGAAGTTGATGTGAAATAGGAAATTTAATATCTGGAGACCTACCCTGTCCATGCAGAGGTTGGTTGCGCAAGTCCAGCGAGGATATTTGCAAATGCTTTATAAGCTGCACAGTGTTAGGCAAATGCAAGAGCTTAGTGTAGGTGGTGCGCAGCATCTGAGTGGTGATTGATTGGCCAATTTGGCACAACCCAGTGGGAACACACCAGAGCACCTCCCTGAACCAAGACTTGCTAATAGAGAGCCTACCAAACTGAGTCTCTAATTTGAGGGCTCCCCTGGAACCCATTTGGTTTGGTTTGACTTTGAAAGGACTGATGAACAAGATACCTAAGGGGGAGGTCAGACAGACTCAGAATTAAAGGGTGATGGTCACTCTGAGCTCTGTACCATTTCACCTCTGCCCATTTTTTTAACCATTGCTCTGACCTCCTTCTCCACTCCAGCCTCAGTGCTTTCTCTCCCACCAGCCTTACTCCTCCCCGCAGGGCTTTTGTCTTTGTCCTTTGCTCTGCCAGAACCACTCTTCCCCCAGACCTTCACATGCTCACTCTCTCACCACACCCAGACTCTCCTCCGAGATACCTTCCCAGATGGCCCTCGGGAAGGAGCCACCCAGCCCCACCCAGCCGCATCACTCTCTCCGTATCCAACTTGTTTTCAGAGTAATAATGTAATGCACGTGGTAAACACTACATAGTGCTTGAATGAATGTATGCAAGAGAAATACCAGGGAAAGAGTAAACCTGTCTGATGGGGTAAACATGTCGAGTTCTGGAAGATGAATGTGATCAGACTAGGTGAACAAAGAGCGAACACATTCCAAGCACAGAGAATAGCACAAACCAGGGCACAAAGACCTAGAAGAACCTGGCATGTCTATGGGAGTGGAGGCAATTCAGTTAGAAGGCTCCTGGGTGCCTAGGAGAGAGCAGTGGGACGCGAGGCAAGGCAGATCACGGAAGGCCCTATGCGTCGTGCCAGGGAGTGGATCCCTCGCTGCAAGAAGACATCTTAAATCATGGGAAATTATTGCCAAGGATGGTGAAGGAATCCTGAAAATAGGGGTCACTGAGCCTAGAGCTGAAAGAGCTTTGGGATTCAAGGTGGCTCACAAAGGCTCGCAAACCTTCCTATCACTGCACTGCTCTCACATAACATGTAATGTAACATGACCCGGCTGCCCACACCCCCTCCCAGGGCTGTTTATCTCTCTCCTGCAACTGACTGAAGACTTTGTTCTGTGTCTTTAGTTCAAATTCCTCAGACAAAAAAGAAATTTGATTGACTCATGTTTTCTCTGTGAAGAGAGGCCATGCTTTCTAAGCCAGCTGGCAGCCAGGATGCTTATCTCTTGAGTCCGATGTTCCTGCCTGATTCAATCAGTTGTAGCCATGAAAGAAGTTCACATCACATGAACGTGGCTGCTTGGCCCTCCCTGCCCCCAGCAGGGACCGTGGTGGAGACAGCGCAGTTCCTTGAGTAGGAGAAGAAGGACCCACCACCCCTGAGCTTGTCTAGTACTCCATACATGACCAGAAAACCCAAGTAATCCTAAAATTAAAAAGCAAAATAGTAATCGTCTCAATTCTTCCACGTGTCTGTTGAACTGGGCCGAGTCCCCAGGGACTCTCTGCTTCAAGTTCCCCTCTAGTGTAACTGGCGAGGCTCCTGGCAGAGTGGCAGAGACTCACAGGAAGGGGAGTGCTGAGTAAGGAAGGTCTCAGTGAGGACCCCCACAGGTACCAGGGGGAGGGCACGTTGTCCCCAGTTAGGAAGGACGGCTGAGACAGAGCGAGCCCGGCTGGCATTGGCATGAACAGTAAGGACCTTTAGACGTACACCTAACAGGAAGCCCAGAGTTGAGCTGGGCCCCAGGGTTGTGACAATCAGTACTCACCACTCCACCAAGCGCCCAGCTCTATCCTCTCTCTGTTCAGGAATCAGCAACCCTCGGTGCTGGTTTCATCTCCAGGCTGGTAGCAAGATGTCTGCAGCAGTCCTGTGTTTCACACATGGGCAGGACAATGTCCCGAGGAAGAAGAAGACCCCCTCTCCCTGTGACTCGTAGTAGAGAGGAAAGATTTTTCCAGAAGCTTCCCAAAAGACTCTGTCTCAGCAATCATTGGCCAGAATTGGGTCACATGACCCTTCCCATTGCCAAGGGGAAGGAAATTGCCCTTAGATCAGTCTAGAGGTGGAGGCCATCTTCCTCTGAAATGGGTGGCTCTGTTGGGGAGGGAGGGATGTCGGAACAGGTTCCAGGTTTTCTTAGGAAGGTAGATGGGACATGCGTGGATGTTGAGAAGGCAACCTAAGAGTGTCCACTCTGCCTCTAAGAATCATTCCAGAGAACAACAGAGACAAAGGCACAAGACAAATATGGCACAGGGAGTAAAGAGGTAGTGTCCTGTACAAAGAAGGGGACAGATGTGGGACCAGAAGCTCTGGTTTCAAGTCCTGGCTTTGCCACCCACTGCTGCCTTGCCCTGCATCCCGCCACGCTCTCTTCTGAGTTGCCTCTGCGCCCAGACACGTGCCAGGTTCTTCTGCATCTTTCTGCCTTGGTGTATGCTATTCTCTCTGCTTGGAATGGCCTCTTCCCTACTCTTATGTCCTCACTGAATCTCAGTTTGCTCACCTGTAGAATGGGCACTCAAATATCTGCTCTGATTCCTATCATCTTCTCAAAACCCAACAAGACAGTGGAGGCAGAAGAGGTTCCAAGCCTGAGGACGGTGCCGGCTCATATGAGGATGTTGGTTATAATTAATGACAGAGAGAGAGACAGAGAGAGACAGAGAGAGAGAGAGAGAGAGAGAGAGACAGAGAGAGAGACAGAGAGAGAGACAGAGAGAGAGACAGAGAGAGAGCGCCTGCCTGCAGAGTCACAGTCAAGGGCAGGCCAGGGACAGGCTGGAGGTGGCTTGTTGGCACCTCAAGGTGTGAATGGCAGGCTTTGGTCCTCAGGGGCATAAAAGTGCCCTTCTCCACCCTTAAATATTCCCATTTGTAGAAAGACACCAAATAATGATGACAATTCATTCAGGAGACCCCAACAGAATTTTGTACTTTTTGTGACTTTCCATGAAACCCAGGGACTGTGCTATTACCACTAGCAGAGATATTTCTCTGTGCAATTGAAGGCTGAGTCCCCTTAAATCAGCATTCTAGAACCGTCTTGGAGGTGGTAGGAAAGCCAACGGGACCCAGAGCCGTCACAAACCGACCCATGGATTAATGAGGCAAGGCAGACCTTCGTAATCAAGATTTTAGTTTTTCAATTTTGAGGCTTTCCTCAAAAATTGCAGTTAATTGGATTGCTGACTTCGGTGATAGGGACGCAGCTTTCAGAGGAGAGCAAACGGCGGGCAGAGACGAGGCAGCGTGACTCCCTGTCTCGGAACCCTGTGCCTTTATCCAGTGCATCTCAGCTCAGTGTGACAGCGCAGTGCTCTCATGCCCGGGTCTGCCCAGCCTCACCTCTTCAGGGAGCTGGAACTGCATTGCTCCCCAAAGTAAAGCATGGCCTTCAGACCTCATACTCCTGATTTGGACCTTAGCCGTCTAATCTCCTGAACAAGATGACAGTATCAGGGTTAGGACTGCTGGGCTGCAGCCACACACAGGATTTGGCTCTCCAAATGACAACAGTGGAAGAAAGCCGTGGATTCTTGCTGGCAAACGCACCCAAGAGCCCAGGCAGATGGCTAGGATGGGGGAGCCTGCGTCCAGTGCCCCCCCCCCATCGCGTTTGCCGCTTGTGGCCTTGGACAGGTCACTTTCCTCCCTAGGCTTCCCCATGTTTCAGGTGATGGAGTTCCACGGGTGGTCTCTGCGATCCTTTCCAGCTCAGCCCCTCACTGGTTCTCTGATTGGGAGCTGTGGCTGTGGGATCGGGTCAGGACACAGGCTTTTTTCACTCTGCCTGTAGCATTCTGAGGGTGTGGGTGGAATCACTCAGGAGCAGACCCAGGGTCATGCAGCTCTTGAAGACAGGAGCAGGGAAAGGTCAAAATGGGCTTTCTGCAGTTAGTGAAACATGCCCTGGGGATGTTTTGGGGGTGGAAGACAGGCTGGGGGGAAAGCTCTATAATGCATTTTTGTAGCTGCCTCAAATGCAAGACTCAGAAGGAGGCAGGCTGGGGACTGTGGAAGCCTGGACGTAATTCCCACTTCTCATGCACAGTCATCCTGTGAGCAGACTCTTCTGTCTAGGCTTCAGTTTCATCTACCATAAAATGAGAAAAATAATATCTACGTCAAAGAGCTATTGGGTGGATTAGATTAGACAACGAAGTAAAATGCCTGATAGAGGGCCAATAACTGAGCCAATGTCATTTCCCTTATCCTGTGCTAGCTGAAGCACCACTATTTTCTAGCTTCTTAGAAGGCAGAGAAACTCATCATTTTAAGTAGCCAGATAGTTTAAGCTTTGGAAGGAAGCTTCCCCGGTGTGAGGGGCAGCTGGCTGTGGAATTGTCGTTCCATTTGGCTCCAGAGTTACCATTCCCTTGAGCTGTCTCCCTGTAACAGCTCTCCCTAGAGCCTGCTGGCCTGAGCCTGGTCTCAGACCAACCCTATACCGCCCCTTCAAAGCAGCAGGGAGGTTGATTAAATCCTAAGGGAGGGCAGAGAATGAACAAAGAGGGTGACAGATTCAGTTACTCCTCTGCTTTCAGCGGGGGGTCCTTAGGCAGCCACCCGTCCCAACCCTTTGCCTGATACCCCACCTCCTAGCTCCTGGATTGACTCCAAATAGATGGGACCACCTCACAAAGTCACTGCCTCATGATATTTCAATCACCTGGTGGCCAATTAGAGAGACCCGTTCATATAGGATCCCCGCTCCAGGCTCACAGACGTCAGCTCTCATCTGAGAAGCTCCTCTTCCCCAAGCAGTGGGTGTCAGGAATGATGTCCCCTTTCAGGAAGGACCCACTCTGACCCACAGGGTGTGTCTTGCCTTCTCCTGGTGGTGGCCTTCCGGGACAGTAGCATTTCAGTTTCTATGCTAATGCAGGAATGACATCAGCCATGTTGGACACTGGTCCTTCTGTCTGCTTTCTTCCAGGAGGGGGACACAGGGCTGATGATTAGGCATGGGGAGGGCAGCTTGAGAGAAGATGAGAACTTTCTGGAACTCTGTCTACCTGTGGAGTCATGGAACAAGCCTTCCTAACTAAGCCCCTACTATGTGCTAGGTCTGCTCTGAGCATCGGAAAGTGACAGATAAATAAGCTATAATCAAGAAGCTCCCGTCTATTGGGGAACAAAGCACATAAGGAAAAATGGCTCTCTGGGGGGCGGGGGAAGGGCTGTAAGAGCAGGTCAGATTTGGGAGTGCAGAGGCAGAATTGAAGGGCATTTGGCCCAGGCAAGTTGGAGAGGGTTTTACAAAGGGAGTGACCTTTGAGCTGAGTCACAGAGAATGATTTTGACTCTCCTGGGAATAACAGCTGCCCCTCTTTCATTCCTGGGGGGAAAAACTCCTTTAATCACCCTGGGTTAGAGCAGCTGCCCTGAGATAAATCCCGAGGAGTCTGGCAAACAAGGAACAAACTACTAAAAGGAGCCCCAGGAATGCGAATTTCCAAACCCGAATCCCAGATTTCATGATCTTTCTGCGGGGAGGCTTGTGTGCACAGCCCCGGGTAGGGCCATGTCAGTAATGGAACCAAGACCTGCATCTATTTTTAAGACTATCTGCTCTTCTGGGAACAGTCCTGAGGGAAACGGGCCATTGATTGCTAGGAAACCAGCAATCCTGCTGGGTTTCTCTTCCCTGCCACGTTCACACATGTTTTGTTTTCGTTTTTTTTCTGTTTTTTTCCCCCCCAGGCTCCTGCCTGCTCTCCTCTCAACACACACAGGCACACTCCCCGGCATATGTTCCAGCTCACATCCCGTGTCTTCCTGAATACAAACACCAGTGTGTAAAAGACAATAGACGATGTCCTGCACACTGCCGTACTCCAAATGATACAGGCAGTGAAAGCAGAGCCCCCGGGTTTCTACATTTTGTTTCTGTTTAGCCTTCTGGTTTCCATGCTGGTCGTTAAAGCAGACTGTCTGCCGTGCTGAGGACCCCTAGCAAATGACAAGGGGGCTTGCCTTGCCACAGGTGGGAAAGAATTTTATAAATGCCACCTTGCACAGTAAGGAACTAAGCTTCGTGAGCACCTTCAAGTGTTATCAGGTCTACGTTAGACCAAAGGCTCTGTAATTGGTCTTTATTATTTTTTATTTTTTATTTTATTTTTTATTTTTATTGTTTATTTGTTTAAAAATTATTAGTTTCAGGTGTACAAGACAAGGTAATACTTAGACGTTCATCATTTATATCCCTCACACTGTGAACCCCCCTCCCCCCATCCACTATCCCTCCGACCTCACACCGAGCCATCACATTATATATATAAAATTATAGTTGGCATTCATTAATGTTTAGCTTCTGGTGTACAATGCCATGATCAGGCATCCACAGTATCCCTGAGGTGGTCTCCCAAATAGGACGCATGTCCATCGGATACCCAACAAAATCTTTACAACATTATTGAATAAGTTCCCCAAATTAATTTTCAAAAAACCCTGAGGTATAATTGGTCTTTAAAATCCAAGTGAGACCAGCCGAGCACACATGCACGTGCATGGGCATATGCTTGGTCTTTCAAGAACCCCTGGTGCAGCCAGAATTTGGTCTTTGACCATGAGACACACACACACACATACATACATACATACGTACATAAATTCTCATGTTCATAATCAAGGGTAGGGAAATGGAAAGGATTCTTATCAGTGAATGAGTGGACCCGGCCTTCCCATTTCTGAAATGACGCCAATGCAATCATTCTGAGACTCCCTCTTGTCTGTCTCACTGCATTCAATACCAGGAAGCAGAAAGGGCTGACCCCTGAATACTTAGATTGTCCACCAATGTGCCACCTACCGCCTACACAAGCAGCATACCAGGGAGACAGTCTGGTGTTTGGGAAGGACTGGGGGCATTAGACAAACCTGAGTCCAAATCACAATTCTGCTGTTATATGAGCTCTGTGACTTCCAACCGATATTTCCACTTATCTAAGCCTCAGTTTCTTCACTTCTAAAATAGAAATATAGGACCTACATTATAGGATATTTATGAAGACAATACGAGCTAACTCAAAACTCCGAGCAGTGTGCCCTCCTTCAAAGGGTGCTCAGTGAATGTGAATCTTTCTTCATTTCTTTTGTGCGGCTTAGGGAGCAACCAAGAAGCCTCTCTCATCCTTCTATCACTTCCAGTTTCTTTCACCTTGGGAGTACTTGCTGGTGGACAGTTAAAACTACGTCTGGGCAAACTTTTGATCCCCTTGGAGTTCTTCTTCCTAGAGTCTCAAGCCACAGACTCACGCCTCTCTTTTCTCTGAACTTCTATAAAATCTACCTTCCAAAAGGTCTTTGGGACACTTTTGCCCAAATCCTGTGTTTCCCTTCCCTAAATATCAGAAATGCGAATTTCCTGTATCTAAAATTGGCTGTAACATGTATTTAACCAACGCATGAATCCTTTGGAGCCTTGTGTGCTTCCAAAGTCGCAGTTCCCTTAGCCGCTTCCTTTACTGACTAAGAAAGCACTTGGTCTCCAAGGTGATTTCACTTTCTCAGATGTGGGGGAGAGGACTACAGCATTCCACAAACCATGTGCTTGCTATCGATGTGTCTGCTTTTCCTGCTTTTACGATTCTGGGGGAAAACTGGTTGAGGTTTTATTTTAGCAAATTGATGATTCCTTCTGCCCGCACACGTGTCCGTCTGTCTGTCTGTTTGTGAGCACAGCCACCTCAGGTCCAAGGACAGCTTTATTTGCCTTGCTTAGACAGGTCTATCCATCTTAAGAGTTTCATGCTGAGGAAATGGTTGAAGGTCTTCGGTAATTGAAAAATGGCAATTTAGTACTATGATCTTCAGTTGTCATATTTTCTGCACATGAAGTCATTGAGTCATTTGTAGTCAGCGTCTTGAATTGGAATTTTACTGAATAATGCACTATTCTGCATGCTATCTTATGCTTCCCCGCCTTTGCTGATGTTGTTCTCTCTGCCAAAAAAATGTCATTTCTCATTCATTCATTCATTTGCTCAAAAAATATGTATTACCTAGTTATCGTAGGGTAGGCGCCGAGCTGTGTGTTGGGAATTCACTGTTGGGCAAAAACAGATTCTATCCCTTCGATGGTATCTTAAGAGCAATAAGGAGACGTTGACCCCTGTTAGGGAGGGCACTGATGATGATTAGATGATTAGATG
Source organism: Rhinolophus hipposideros (assembly GCF_964194185.1). NCBI lineage: Eukaryota > Metazoa > Chordata > Mammalia > Chiroptera > Rhinolophidae > Rhinolophus > Rhinolophus hipposideros. The sequence continues at coordinate 20,261,569 of NC_138066.1, read as the reverse complement.
GGAAAGAACATGTTGGCTGCAGAATGGGCAATAGAGTGAAGGAGACAGGTGTGAACGTGGGCATTTCTGCTTTTGCCCGTGATAGGAAACCTGGCACTGGACTAACCCTCTGCTATACATAGCTATGTAACTGGACTGAATAGGTAAGCAGACTGCTTTCTGGCAGTGACAATGGGGAACAAAAGGAAATCATGAGGTGAGGTCTCATTTTCTCCGATTCTGCACCTGGGGATAATTTCCTAACTGTGATGTAGGAGGTGGAGCCCAAATAGAGCATAACACTCCCAGGGACCTGGGGAGAGAGGGGTAAGATTTTGGAACTGCTGAAATGACTGGCTCCTATGAAGTAGCCCATCACAGAGGAGGGGGTCCCCAAAACTCTGTGTGGCAGGAGGGATAGGCTGCACAGAGCTTACCAGGAGGGGCTGTAAAAAAGTTGAAAGTGGAACAGAAATGCTAGAGGTTGAAGAATTCTAGGAGGTGTTGGAGTTCTGGCCCAGCCAGAGTGTGGAGACCTATTAGCACCTGGAGATCCAGTGAAGACGTCGGACATCGTAGGAGTAAGAGCCATGTCCTGTAGCGGAAGTCAGCAAATAATGGCTCCTACAATAATCCATATATAATTACAATAATAATTTATAAGCATAGCCACCTATGTTTGTAAATAAAGTTGGAATGGAATGTATCCATGCCCGTTTGTTTACATTCAAGTTACCATGGCAGAGTTGATTATTTGGTGCAAAGATGATATGCCTATAAGCCTAAAATATTTACTATCTGGCCCTTAAGAAAAGGTTTTCTGACCGTGGTCCTAGAGGAAGGACTCCTCTAGACCCGTGTTAATAAAACCTAAAAATCAGCCTCAGCAACATCCACAGGGGATTTTGAAATTTAAGTCTCATGAAGTTAGAAGAGCTTAGAAACAGACATGAGAGCCAGAAAGACCTGAATTTGATTTTCAAGCCTGCCTCTTACTGAGAATCTGAGCAATGGAAATAATAAGAGATATCTTGGAGAGTCTTGGAGAGTATCAGCACAAGAATGAATTTAAAACCCTCAGACGCTACTTGTCATGTAATAATAGGCTCCTTCCCTTTCATTCATGGTCATCGGGGGCTCTGCTAGTGCATTTCAAATGTGTTTCACTCTCCAAAGTCCCCTTGACAGTACTTATCCATGAGGCAAGGTCTGAAGTATCATTGAGCCTTGCTTCCCATCAGCTGAGTCCCTGACCAGCTTCAGGCATTGAATCCTCCCTGGTCGGGGGGATCTTAGGTACCTTCTGATGGTGTTTCCTGTGTTCATCCAGGTTACTCATTCCTTCCTTTTAGACCCTCCCTCTGCGGTCCATCAACTCCTTCCACATGAAACACAAAAGAGAGAGGATCTGCGTGGAAATGATCCCAGCTACAGACACTAGAAGGGTTTGGTCTATTGGTTAATGATCTTTGAATTGGCAACCCCAGGCCATTTCCCATCTTTACATATGCTCTTCCTACTTGTTAGAATGCCATCTCCCCTAAGCCTATCTTATCTATAAGGTGGACATCCATTCATTTATAATAGCCCAGGCTTCCACAGTCACCCCTTTTGATTGATCCCCACCCACCACACACACACACACACACACACACATGCAGACGTGCACACGCACACAATAGTCATGCTAATTACGGTTTCCCTGAGTCCCGTTAAACTCTAAACACACTTAAGATGGAAACTCTCTGTCGTGTAGAATCAAACTCAACCAAATAATACTGCCTCCAGCTAGAGCCGCTTTCCAAACAGAACTATCCACCCATAGGAAACTCTTCAAGGCAGCTTGCAGCCTCAGCCTCCAATTTGTGAAAGGCTTCCTCAGGCGCTGTCTCAACGGGTCTTCATAGCCATTCTATGTAATTCTCCCTCTACTCTTTCCCGCTTGTCAGCGCTGCCACCCAATTTATCTATTACTGGGTAGCTCTCGTGCTTCTGAGTGCTTTACATTGTGCTTGAAAAGAGACTTCAATTTCAGGAAAAAATGAAAGTGGGACTCGGCTTCACTCCTACCGGCTTCATTCAGAACAACAAAAAGACCCCTTTAGTGGGTCTCTCTACTTTACAAGGTGCTTCTTACTCATTTTATCCTCACAAGTACGTTTGAGACACGACGCGAAGTTATTTGATCTCTCTTAGCCTCGCTTTCTCTATCACCAAAATAGGAAAAATAATAATAATAATAATAATATCTACTACTTCATAATGTTGTGAGAGTTAATTGGGTTGATACGCAAAGCACGTAGTATCATGCCTGGAAAGAACTCAATAAATGTTAGCTGGCGTTAAAAGGGTCTTTCTCCCAAAACAGTCTCCTTTATCAGGGGTGAAGATGTTAAGAGCCCAGAGCAGTTTCTCCTACGTCCTTTTGCGAGTCTTGCGTGATAGGCTTACCCCTCACTAAGGTGTGACCTTGTTGTCCTGGCGCCTCTGAAGGCTCTGAGGCAGGAAACCTTTCATTGGTTATTATTACGTATTATTCTATAGCTCCAAATCAGCCACATACTCAGTTACCACCTGCTCTAGGCCAGGTTCTTGCTGTCTGCACTCATCTCCCCAGAGGAGACTTCCTGCCCTTTAGGTCACATGGAATGCCTCTACTTTATCAATGTGGTGTTCCTCTGACAGCTCCAATTCCACCATGACCTCTGTTACTCCAGGGTAGGTACGGGGTGGCCAGAGCTCGAGGACTCCCTTTCTCCCAAACAGCCCCAAGCCCCAAAGAATAGGTGACTTCAGTGTCCCTGTTGGTTAGCACCCCTCTTCTGGAGACACTGTCCAGTGGGCCAGGACACAGGCTGTGGAGGCAGAAGACACACCTGGCAAATGCCTCCCCCCTCCCAGCTCTCAGGCAGTCCCACGGAGCCCAGTGGCACTTCCCTTGGGGGGCATTACTACAGTCAATAGCCATGCCAGCCTTACCAATGGGACACATGCTATGACATTCTACTGGCCATCTAGCGGCCAGGTTTGTCAAGCCTTTACTAGGTGACTTTTCACACGTCACTGCCATAAAACTGTTACCGAAGAAAAATGAACAAATCACACTGGTTGGTCTTTGGCTGAATAATGTTCTCAGGATCTACGATCAAAAAGAGAGGACTAGGACTCGATCTGCGGGGGTATAAGTAGACCAGGTGCTGCTCATCTTGTCTCACTTCCGCTTCCAGCAGTCTTTGAGACAGTGCAATCCTTCCTTTCCCAGATGGAGAAACCGCAGCTCAGGGGGCTGGTAAAAGAGTGCTCGAGCTGGGCCTGGCCCCCGGGGCCATTGGGCATTAAACCCGTGCTGTCGCTCTTACAGCCTGCTACCTCCCATTTCACAGGGTCGTGGAAGAAAATCAGTGCAATTCACCAACGTGAGTTGGCGAAAGGTCACTGAGGGGAGATGTTGCTGACCCCATGTCCTTGACCCTGACCCCAGCAAGTGTCCACTGATCTCTAAGCTCCCCTTCACAGCCGGCCCAGCCCTGCTCAGCCTTGCAGGAGTCAAATCTTCTCAATACTGTGTAATAATAGGCTTTGGAAATTGGGTTGCAAGGAAAACCATCTCTCATTTCCTCTGGTAAGAGAAAAGCTATTCAGCAGAGGTCCTTTCCCTTTCAGGGCCCCTCCAGATTTGTTAACTCTCTGAAAACACTGCTTAGAAAATGACACTTGAAGCGAGGCACTTGATGCCCCAGGAAGCGATGGGTGATGGGATTTTAATGTGGTCACGCTGTGAGCCCATCCTGGCTATCTGCAAAACCTTGTGCTTAGAACCTCAATTATCCGGTCTCTCGGTCTTCCTCCGTCACCCACGGCACATCTCATTTCTCAGATCGGCCTCGGGCTCCTTTATGATAACCTTCATTTTCTGTGCGCAGCTTGATGGCTGCAGAGGCAGCTGGTGGTGGGAGGAGTGTGGGAAGGAGACGAGCAAATAGCTGTCTTCTCTGTGGCTGAGGTTGGAGCGACCAAGAGCATGGCCCCTGCTGAGTCAGGAAAGCCACCATGACGCCTCCCTGTAAGGACAATGTCTGTCTTTTACATCAAAGTGGTCCTGATGGCCATGAGGTCTCAGACCAAGACTGTAAATCTCCTCCATGGAGTTCTGAAAGAGGCACCATTGAGTTTGGGGGTGGGGGGTTGGGGGTAATCTGGAGATGCCAGGAGAGGAGGTCTGTAATCTAATTGTTCTCAAGGAGAAGAGCATCTTCCAGATTGGAAGACCACGCTCTGTGTGTCTGATTAGAAAGTGGACCAAGGCCCTGGAGAAGAGAATTATAGTAGTTCATTGACTGGTCATTGAAGGAACCAATGACCTCAGGTTTAATTTCACAAAGGCAGCAGCTTTCTCTTTTTGAGCATGTCGGCTCAGCAGGTGTCGGTCCCTTCCTCCCCAGCGCCCTGGCACTGCCTTGGCTGAGGCCCTTTTCATCTCTCCCAGAACCAGTGAGGCTTCACAGCATCCTGACCTCTGGCCGCAGCCTCTGCCAGGCCTTCACCCCACAGCTGCCATCGGGATCTTTCTAGAATGCAAGCCTGACTGTGATCGTCTCCTGCTCAAAAATATTCCTTAGATGGCATTTTTATAAAGCTAGAATAGCATACATATTCATCAAAAAGTGCTGGAAAGACATACGACCAAATGTTAACAGCAATTATTTTGTGCAGTGGGTTTACATGCGATTGTTTTTCCTTTGCACTTTCTTGGTATTCAAGTTTTCTGCACCGGGCTTAAGATAAATAGTGTTTATTTTTCTACATATAAAAATATCATCTAGAATAAAATAAAAGAAATCCTCCTGCCCAGAATAAAGCCTGAATTCCTCAGCCTTGCGTTAAGCTCATACAGAGCTTCAACCTATCTTTGGATAGTCTTATTGCGCTGCAGTTCACAGGCCAGCCACACAGAGGCTTCACGCAGGCTGTTCCCTGCCTAAAAGGCATCCCCTCCCCTTCCCACCCCCACCATTTACTTCCCACACCTGCATCCTCACCATAGCTTGTCTGCTTATCGAACTCCTAGTCATTCTTTGAGGCCCACTTCAAATTTACCTCTGGACACCTGAATCCCCTTACTCAGAAGTTATTGCTCCTTTCACTCTGGGCTCGTAGCACTTGCTAATATTCACCCCTTACCTCATCTCCACTATGTTATGAGGGAAGCGGTTTCTCCCATCTCTAGATGAGGAAACCAACACCCAATAGGAGACATAGCCAGGACTCAACCAAGCTGTCTGGCTCTAGATTCTTAGCTCTTTAACGACGACAAAAAGAGAGAGCTTTAAAACAGGTGCTACCCACTTCGTAAGTTATACAAATGTCTCATCACTGTTATACACCTGAAACTAATATACTATTGTATAGCAACTGTAATTAAAATTAAAACAATTATTAAAAAAAGAAAAACAACAGTTGCTACCTATCCCGTGTGGTGAGTAAGAAGCATCTCAGTGAGTGTGGTACCCATGAGGGTCCCTTAGCATCACTGCAGTGGTCTACCAGGATGAGTCCTGCTGCGTCCATGTCAGGCGTCAGCCCTCACCTCCCACAGCATCCTTTGCCGGTCATCCGTTTCCCAGCACACCCCACCAGTATCCACATGCTTGCTGATAGCAATGTGTCAATCCACACCCGAAAAGGCCATGTTGCTTTAAAAGTTTACTTTAGAAAAATACCTTTCAATCCTTCCAGTATTTGGACTTGTAAATAAACTATTTCTATGGTATATGCACAAAGTAGGCAAAATGTTTCCCTGAAAATAAGACCTAGCCGGACCCTCAGCTCTAATGCGTCTTTTGGAGCAAACATTAATATAAGACCCAGTATAGCATATATTATATCATATCATATTATATTATAAAGACCTGGTCTTATGTTAAAAATAAGACCGGGTCTTATATTAATGTTTGCTCCAAAAGACGCATTAGAGCTGATGGTCCGGTTAGGTCTGATTTTCAGGGAAACACGGTGTTAGCTGGGGCTCTGGCCCCAAATGACTACGCAGGACTCCACAGAGCTGGATTGGGCCACATGGAGGGCCTGGCTTATCCCAGCCTCCGTTTGTGTCTCTGAAATTTGAATTACCACTCTCCTGAGATGAGGAGCTGCACAGAGAGATTTTAAAAAGCTGGAAACACAGAGCAAACGAAAGCATTTGGCCAAACGCTGGGGATGAAGCTGGTCCAGGCCTCTGGCTCCAGGCTGGCTCAGTGTGTCCAGGGTTAGCACCCGGGAGAAGAAGAAAGTCCACGTGGAGCAAGGAAGTGGTGGATCCCATTCTCATCCAACTTGCTGGTGTGGAGGAGGAAGGTGTGATCACACACCATGGAGGTGGGGGTGGGTGGCTGGAGCATTACGGCAGAGGATTACCACCTCCTCTGGGCAGAGATTTCAAGCCTGCTTTATCATCCACTGCATTTCACAAGTTTCTCTACAGGAGGGAAAGCCAGAATTCTAGACGCATGACCCAGGGAAGTACTATTGTAGCGCCGAGGATCTAGATTCTTCCTTTTCAAAGCAAGAGTGCCCACCTGACAGCCACAGGCAGCACCTGTTGGCCACGATGCAGGCTACTTTGCCGAGTGAAACCTGAAGGGGGAGTCTCGGTCTTGCTAGACTGCCATGATGCAGGGTGATGAAGCAAGTAACGGGATTAAGGGAGCAGATGAGTTTTCAAGTGGTGACCCCCATGATTATAGCTTTGAAAAGAGGAAGTAGGCAGGAGTCATGGTTCTAATCGCAGATGCTTTAAAACTCGGGAATTGCAGGTCTGGGTGGACGCCAATCCACAAATACTTCCTGAAAAACCATCCGGCGTAAGGCTTTGCTGAGGGCCCGTGAGGAGGTACAAAAAGGGGTTAAGACACCTGCCGTCTTCCGCAGCCTTTGTGTCTCTCTTGGTTCTGTATACATTCCAAGCATTCTGAAATGTTGGAACTGGATGGACCCTCCAAGAGCTTCATTTTCTCCTCCCTCATTTCCATGCAGTCAGTCATGGAGTATTTACGGAATACCTGCTACGTTTCAGGCAGTGTCCTAAGTCCTGGAACTGCAGTGCGCCAAGGAGACAGATCAGTTCCAGCCTCCATAGCATGGGCAGTCGACAGATAAATACCTAAGTGAACAAATACATACCTAAGATAATCCCACAGTGTGGCATCTGTGAATAAAATAAAGTAGAATGTCGTGGAGAATACAGGGGATGACGCTAGAGTGGGTGGTCAGGATAGGCCTCCAAGGAGTCGTTTGGACTGAGATGTGAATGATGGGAAGAAGCCTCCGAAAATGATTCAGGGAAAGATTTCAGGCTGAGAGAGTGACAAGTGCAAAGGTCCTTGATTTGCTTAAAGTACAGCACGAAATTCAACATGGCTAGTGAGGAATGGGCAGGGTAGGGAATCTTGGGAACATAACAAGAGCCCGACCATAACTTACCAGATAGCAGGGATCTGGGGTTTATGTAAGGGTAAGGGGAGCCGCGAGCAGCTTTAACTGGGGAGATAGACATAGTGAATTGAGAGCAGAGCCAGAGAGGAGGCCCAGGCCTGGAGACTCCCAGTCTAGTGCCCTCCCTCCCATAGTTCATGCCCATTGCGCAGTGACACGCTCACTGGCTCCCTCTGACTTCCACTCCAGTTTTCTAGAATTGCAGAGTGATGGGCTTTGTCCTTCCTTCTAACTAAATGCTGAGCCAAATGAATGGGGAAATGCGCGCCTGCACAGAGCAATGTCTCTTTCTGAGCATATCTTTATCCCTTAAAGGGGGACGAAATGTGATAATTGGTAACCAATTAATGTGCATTTCAACAAACTATATTTTAATTATTCTGTCATAGGTTGTCTGCCTGTGAAATATTCCACGTTAATTAAGTCCTTTTAATAATCCAATGAAAGCGCCTGTTTTCCTTGATGTTCTGGTTAGAAGGAAGGCAATGGCAGGCTTACGGCTCGTGTAATTTGAGTTAATGGTATGAATCCTGCTTTGAGCTTTCATATGCTTATTGAACTACTGTGATCTCTTAATACTTGCTAGACTTTTTCTACATAATTACCACACAATCGCCCTGTTATGTCTGAGAGACTGCATTCTGACAAGACAGGGCTCGAGGAACTCGGCTGGGGAAATACTTGACCCGTGGCTTGTTCCTGGCTGTGATCCCTGACCAGGTAGACTGCGCTCCCCCTGCCGTCTGTCATTCCTCACTCCGCACCATCTTTCTCCAATTGGCCAGTGTGGCTTGGATTTTAGGCATCGAGCACTTATTCGGTCCAAGGAGCTGTGCTGGGGACTGAGGAATCGGGTATACAGTAGATGAGTGCCTGCTCGCATTTTCTGTCAAATACTGCAAGGAGGCAGGGGTTTCCCAAACACAGGAGGTGGGTGGGCATAAGCTTTCCAGGGCAGCAACCGGGACCAATTAAATAGGACCAAAGGGATGAGCTGTGCCAGCTAGGAAGAGGCCAGAAGCCTTTATCCCCAAGTCCAGTGGGTAGGAGAGAAGTCTAGGTTTCTGCAAGACGGAGTGACTGTCCGTCTGTTAGTCTCCAGGGAGCAGGAGGGCTTGTAGGAGATGGGACTCTCTGTCTCTGGGCAACGATACAGTTGTGATCAGATAAGATAGTAGGGAGGGTGTGGGGGATTCCAAAGCTGCATGTCGACCAGGGAGAGAGACAGGTAGCCGCCAGACAATGGGTCTGGCTGCTGGCTCCAGGATGAATCGGAAAAGTGCTTTTAAGAATAGATTAACCTGCCTCAGTCTACGTAGACTCACCAACCTTTATAAGCTCTCAAACACAATGAAAGTTTATTTCTTGCTCATTTAATAGGCACAGGTGGGTGTTGCTGATGGACAGGGCTGCTCTGCCCAACCTCCAAGGTCACTGAGATACCCAGACTCTTTCCATGTTTCAGCTTTGCCATCTTCTAGGACAGTGCGTCTCAAAGTGGCATCACTGTGGTAACAGCATCAGCGTCTCACCTACCTTGTTAGAAATGCCCCCTGCACAGGCTCTTCTCTGGGCCTTTTGGATCAGAAATGCTGGGCATGAGGGCCAACAATCTGTGTTTTAACAAGCTGTCCGGGGGTTCTGATGCATGCACACATCGGAGAACCACTGGGCTACGGCCTCTTTGCCATCTGCATCCAGCCAGCAAACGCAAAAAGGAGAGCAGAGGGAAGGCACCTGAAGATTAAAAGCCTTGACCCCACGGGGCACACATCCGTCTCACCAGCCCAGCTTCAGGAAGAAATCGTCACACGGCCATGTTTAGCTGTAAGAAAGGCTGAAAATGCAGGCCCATGCTGGCTCTCATCTTTCCTGCTCTAAGTACTTCATATGGAAGGGAAGAAAGGGATTTTTCCTGCCACAGAACATGAACCAGGGACCTGAGGAGAAAAGGAGCTGGGTAGAACTGTCATAGCTCTGAGAACTTGGGAAAGCACAAAACACGTTTCCCAGTATCCCCTCTGCTGGAGAACGGGCTTCTCTAAGGTTCCCGGAGGCTCGCATTGGCTCAGAACCATCAGGAAACTGAAGTCAGAGAGATCACATAATTTGCCCAAGGTCACAGGTACAGTAAGTGACAGAGCTGCAGCCAGACCCAGGATTGCTTGGTGCCAAGTTCTAGGTCTGATTTATTACACTCAGTTGCCTCCAAAATGCCAGCACTCTCAGACCATGTAATTGGATTCAGTTCTTGAAATAAGCCTGTGTAGCCCTCCTGTATCCATTTACAGCATAAGATAGTACAATCGAAGGTACAAGCAGGTATTGAGAAAGCATAAAGGAAGAAGGATTTTGATCAAAGAACACAAAGAACATTCCATAGAGGATGTGGCAATTAAGAATGAATGGGGAGATGTATGCATGTATTAGTGTGTGTATGTCTATTGATGTGTGCATATGTATAGATACATACATTGTACGTGTGTGTATGCACATATGTATTAACCCATTATAGGCAATTTATAAAGAAGAGAAAACTTGACCCATAAATGCACCATGCTTGTATGACCAAATGAGCATTATGCTTCCCTTCTATGTAGTCTTCGGTAGGAGCAGGAAGAGAAAGATTTTTAAGGAAAATCATATGCAGGATCCCAGAGCCCGCAATGCCAGGTCATGTTCGGAGAATGCCAATCAGATGTGCCTGGAGTGGGATATGAAGAAGATAATACTGGAACAATAAATACACAGGGCCCAGAATGTAGGAGAAAAGGAATGTCGGGCTGAGGAGTTTATACTTTATTCTGTAAATAATGGGGGTCCAGGGAAAAGTTTTGAGAAGGAAAGTGACACGTTCCGATTTGTGTAGTAGAAAGATCACTGTGGGGGGAATGAATGGAATTGACTGAAGGAGAAGCAATTGCTAGAAGGCAAGTAGATAAGTGAGGAGGTTTTTGCAGTAGCTTAAAGGAGACTGAATAGGACATTGAATGAAAATGATAGGAGTGGGTAAGAAAGGGAGAATCATTGTGACCGGATGTGGTTGGGCAGGAAGAAGGCGTCGAAGATGGAGCAGATGTTTCTGTTGTCTGTGGGAAGGATTTGGGGGGACCTTAAAAATAAAGCACGACAGAAACTCAAATTTTGGGCTATATTTTATCAATTCTCAGAGGCACAATTTTTTTTTTCAATTTTCACATCCCTAAAATCGAGCAGTGTCCCACACATGAAGGCTTCTTTCAATCACTGGCAAGCAGTACGCCATAAAAAAGTCATCCCAGCCTATGCATGCGTGTGCGTGGTACCACGTCAGGGTCTGTCCGTTGCTTGACATGTAGAACCAACAAGCACTCAGGGCAGGAGAAATGACACATTTCCTTTGTAAAAATGAATGAAATGGAAAGCCATAGAGGCTTATGTTTCCTATTTGTCCATTGAGCAGGGTCATCTTGAAGGCATCAAACATGTATTTGCCAAAAAACTTTGTGCTGAATTTAAACAGAAGCGGCTTAACTTCCGAGATGCATAATTCAGCTGGGTGGAGGGGAAGAAACATGAGTATCATCAAATAAGAACGTTCCCAGCATGGAGATTTGCTTGAAAGAAAATCCCGGAGACAATAACAGGGCACTCTTTTTTCAAACGCTGTGTCATCGATGGGTGGAGGGCACAGAGGGAAATCTTGAGTGGAAAAACATGGGTGCTGAAGACTTAGAGTCCAAAAAAGATTCAGAAGATTCTAATGGTCAATATGTTCTAGGAATACCCTAACCTTTGGTTTTTGTTGTGTTTTTTTGTTTGTTTGTTTTTGGGTTTTTTTCATTTTTGGTATGTATAAGAGTGATAGGCCGACTATTTTAATAAGTACAAAATATTTTCCTATGCAACTATTGTGCCATAGTTGGTGAGGTGTTTTTTTTTTTCTTAGCAGTGCATAAAATAATGATGTATCTTAAAATTGATGGCATCTTATATTCCGTGAAATGTGGCATTCATCATTCTCAACCTTGCAACTAAGAGCAGCTCTGATGACGTAGATGTTAAGCCTAAAATGTTTCAATGTCACTGAAAAAAATCTTTCATGCAATGCTGGTGAGAATTTGAAAAGATACAGAAAGTTTGGAAAACAGTTTGGTAGGTTCTTATAAAGTCAAGCATACGCTTAACCTGAGACTCAGGAATTTTCACTCATGGGTATTTACCCAAGAAAAAAATGCAATGAACATATGTTCATGCAAAGACTTGTGCACAAATGTTTATAACAGCTTTATTCATCATAGCCACAAACTGGAAACCACCCAAATATCCATCAACTGGGGAGTTAAAAAGAAATTGTGGCATATTCATACAGTGGACTACTGTTCAGCAATAAAAAAGAACAAACTCATGATGCGACAATAGGAATGAATCCCAAACGCATTATGACAAATGAAATCAGATACAAAAGACAATAGACTATATGATTCCATTGATATGTCATTTTAGAAAAGGCAAAACTAGGCACACCAAATAAAGCAGTGTTCCCCAGGGGTTGGGGTTAGACGGAGCAAGCAGATTGCCTGTGAAGAGCTAAGAGGGGACTTCTGGGGTCAGGGCAGTGTTCTGTAGTTTGATTATATGGTGGTTATACAACTGTATACATTTGTCCAAACTCACTGAACTGTCTGCTTAAAAAGTGTAAATTTTATTGTATGTAAATTACACCTCAATAAACCTGATTTTTTTTTTTTTTATGTGGCTGAAAGATTGAAAAAGACCTGAGTAAATGCCAACTCTTCCTCTTGCTAGCTGTGTGGCCTGGGCAGCATAGTTAACCTCTCTGAACCGACCCCAAGTCCTCCATACACAGAAGCCTACGGCATAGGGCTTTGCTGTGAGAATTATGTGAGAGAATACGTGTAAAGTACTTGGAGAACGTGACAAAGAGTAAATGCTCAGTAATGGAAGCTCACATGCTAGTAGGGACCACAGGCAGTTTCATTACCGAGGAATTAATCAGTTGTTGGAATGACAGAATTGTATAGGCCAATCAATTGTTTGTGGCTGAAACCATCATTCTGATGAAAACAATGTTGAAAGCAAGGCTCCGGGGAGACGCAGCCTGAACCATTTACAGTCTGTGCACTCAAGCCTTCACTACCTCTGCTCACACTATCCATCTCACCCCAAGAAACTTTCCAGACTGGGAGAGAGAGCGGGGTGAAAGTTATTTTGAGCAGGAGCCCCAGAGACGCCTGGGATGCTGGGCACGGCCCCTAGCACATGTATCGAGGATGGTTTGAATTGACTTTTGCTTCCCACGAATTTGGAAACATCTACACACAGCAACCTGAATGAAGTATTTTGTATACAACAGGGATTGAGTTAAGCAGGTTGCATTCATTGGTCCCACGCCGTCTTTGCAAGAACCCTACGAGGTAGAAACTAGGATGATTCCCATAAAACTGATGAGAAAACAGACTCAGAGACACAAAGGGACTTGTCCAAGGTCACAGCTAGTTAGGGGTAGGGCTTGGAATCAAACCCAGAGACCTTGTCCAGTGGGTCTTAACCATACACTAGGCCAAGTGAAGGACCCGGGAATCCAGTGCAAGGGTGAAATGTCCGGGTGCGGAGTACCTGGGGATCATACCTGGACATGGAGCACCTGGGTATGGGATACTGACGAAAGGCCTGTTGGGGAGCAGTACTTACATTAGAATCCCTGCCAGTGGAGTCAACTTTTTGAAAAAGATGGGGGAGGCGGAGAGACCCAGGCAAATCTTAAATCCTAGAGGTAGATCGTTACTTCCAATGTCTACCAATGTGGCAGTTGGATAAACCCCATTTTAAGTGTCCACTTGTCAATCGTAAGGTGGTGAACCAATGCTGTTGCTTCCCTCAGCATCAAAGACACACAAGAATATATTGATTGTTTCCTAAGACAAATAACAAAACATCCAGTCAGATGGGTTTTGCAAACCACACATTATAAGATTGAGGAGCCTGGGAGAGCATAACGATGGATTCTAGTTTTAAGAGGATGAAATAAACATCTCAATCTAAGACATCAAGACCATGCAGGAGGAGGCACGTAAGGGATTGTGTATTATTGCAACGATGATGTAAAATGTATGAGGAACACACGTAAATGAAGCGGTAACTCTGCACTCAGTTGATAGAAGGACTGAACTAAATGTGTTCAATTAACAAACATTTGCTCAACAGGGCCCATCTGCTGATCCCTGTGCTGGTGGTTCCAGTGGATGAGACTGAGCCCCTGCCCTCAAAGAATTCACCTCCACCCCTCCACCCAGGAAAGTGCTCTTGCAGATCTGTGTCAGGCCCAAGAACCCAAAGGAGGGACCACCTCCATGTGATGACAATGAAAATGGATTCCCCTTACCCTTCTGATAAATGGCACGGTCTTCACCATGGTTGACGAGCCCGCCTTGCCGTGGGCCCTGGTAGATACAGCTAACCTCTTCTCCCCTTGCTGTTCTCCTCTTCAATCTCTACACCACCTTCAGTCCTTTGAGCAGTGCTGTGATAGGTTGGATTATGTGTCCCCAAAAGATATTAAAGCCCTAACCTCCAGGATTATGAATATGACCTTGTTTGGAAATAGGGTCTTTACAGATAGAAGTCAAATGAAAATGATGCATTAAGGTGGGTCTTAATCCAATATGACTCTGTCCTTATGAAAAGGGAGGACACACAGAGGGAAGATGATGTGAGGACACGGGGGAAAATGCCATCTATAAGTCAAGAATGCCTGAGGCTCCCAGAAACCAATCAGAGGGCTTGGAACACATACTCCTACAGAGCCTGCAGAAGGAGCTGATCCTGCTGACATTTTGATTTTGGACTTCCAGCCTCCAGAGCTGGGAGACAACAAATGTCTGTTATTGAAGCCATCCAGTCAGTGAGTCTTTGTTATAGCACCCGCAGGAACCTAATACAAGGCCTGAGCTCTTTCAGGCCTGGGCCCTCACGTATGCTCTTCCCTCTGCCTGGAACACTCTTCTGTGCACTCCCCTTCTCCTAGCTAACTCCTCCCCAGACTGAACGGCACCTCCTTGAGTGAAGGCCTAGTCACACACATCCCCAAAGCACCACACAAGTCTCATGTTATGCCATACACTCCCTCCTGTCATTCCCTGGTACATTCTGTCTCCCCATCTAGACAGTGAGCTCCTTCAGGACGCAGCACTCAGTAAATACCTGCTCTAGTCAAGTGTGTTGAGCTGGGTTTCCTCTGAGAATCACGTAAGTGGGGGATTGTGAATGTGCTTTGCAAGCCGTAAAGCCGTGGGCACACGGACTGGCTTTTTATTATTTGTGTTTTAACCAAGACTCTATTGGTTAGGCAGTGATTCCCCACTGTTACACTTCTGCAAGGCACTGCATATTAAAGTTGTCTGTTTTCTTAGCAGACAGGAAAAAGAATTTGCATTTGGGCCTTAAGATGTTTGTGTTTGGAGTTGCCCTGCTGGTGTGTCAGCCTTTCTGCCTTCCACTTTGGAATCAAGCAGGAGAACCCTGAAGGGACCCGGGAGGAGTAAGCTATTAGCATGGAAGGTGCTGGAACCATTCTAGGGAAAGGAGAGCTGGAGCCAATGGCAGGAGAAGCCTCGCCTGGCCCCAGGGAAAGTCCAGAAGGCCTCTCCATCTGGCTGTCCATTTAGAAACCTGACCTCTTTGCAAGCAATATGCATTCAGAGCCCATTAAAATGCAAGGCACCTGCTGGGCGTCTGCGGAGGAATCTGCTAGTCAGAAATGAACCGCTTGGGGGGCAGTGCAGGCTCCATTTTCAGGTGACAGGAGTGTGTACTACAGTAACCAATAATCACCTCTCCTCAGACTCGCTGAAGGCCCCGGAGCTCATCAGAGCTGGTCATTTCCCCTTTCTGCGCCTCAGTCTTACGTGCAGATGGGGGCAGTACTCTTTTCTGTGTCCACCCCACAGGCTTTTATTTTTTGGGGGGGTGTTGTGAGTAAAAACCTGAATGGGGCTTTGTAAGCTAAAAGGCACTTTATAGGTTTAAGGGATTGTTTGTTTTGTTTCTGACAAATATTCGTGAGGAGGCACGAATGCCACAGCCCTAGTTTCACCTCTGCCAGAGCCTCCCAGGTCCTCCCCGTGGTCATGTCTCTATGGAGATATTGATGCCTCCTGCCCTCTTCTCAGGGTCCATACTAACTCTGCCTCATGAGTGGTGTGATGAACCCCATACACCCATGGATTTCATCCGTAAGTCCCTTCCAGCTTTGATACCCTACAGTTCTTGGTTCTAGGGTCCAACTAAAGAGGACAAAAAAAGGAGTGATTATTCACAGGGAAGGAAGTCATACAAGGGTATGGAAATTAGGAGTTACTGAGCTTTAAGTGGACATTTACCACACGCCAAGAATTGTGCTAGAAGCTTTCATATATCTGTTCCTTTTGTGGTCACACCCGCCACGGAAGGAGAGCATTAACCTTCTCTGCAGGGGAAACCAATGGTCAGAATGGTTAAGTAACTTCCCCAAAGTCACACAGCTAGAAAGTTATAGACAGGAATTGGTTCTCTCGGATGTGCTAACAAAGGGGCCTTAGGTAAATCTATCCAAGTTCTATCCAATTGTCTCTCCTAGGCCCCCTTGTTCTGGCCCTTCACTGATGGATGTTGACCTGAGACCCCATTCTCCCTATTCTTCCAGGTGCCCTTTAGAATTCTCTGCTCGGTCTGGATTCTTCCCTTAGTTCCCGCTTTGCTCTGTGCTCCTTGGGTGTAGTCAGCCCACTCAGTTCTTTTTTAACAGTTCTCCTGCCAGCCTTGTCTCCTGTTTAACAATCAGCTCTCTGGAAGGAGAGAACCCCGGTTTATAGAATTTGCTGATTCCCACTGTGAGCTGCCTCAAGTTCCCAACAAGATGCCAAGCAGCTTGCCACATTCCTGACAATTTCACAGTAGGCTCTCATCAGCTGGTATGAGCCAGCGCCAGCACACCCCTGCTTATGTTTTTAAGGTAGAGCCTCCAGGTCTTGTAGATAGTTAAGATATGGGCGGCAAAGGAAAGACAGAATTCCAGGATGTTTACCAGTCTATCTAATGGTACCTGTTGGTGGCATTTCCTGAGGTGGGAAGACTGAGGAAAGCAGTCAGGTTTGGAAGGAGCTCAGAATCACGAATGTCACTCCAATATACCATATTTTGCCATGTATCAGGCGCTCCCATGTATAATACACGCCCACGTTTTTGGCCCAAACTTTCAGGGGGAAAAAATCTTTCATTTTAATTTTTTAATTCAAATTTTATTTGTTTATATTTAGGTACTTGTTTTTTTGTATGGTAAAGGAATTTTAACATTTATTTATTTATTATTACCCTTAACTCATAAGCATAAATAAAAGAATTAAAAACATGTATGTAGCTATGGAATTAGTACTACCTATGTATAATGCGCACCCTCACAAATCTGGGAAAAAAGTGCACATTATACATAGCAAAACATGGTACTCTCCAGGCTTAACAGGGAGACATAATATCGCCATGTTTTTCCTCTTGGGTTTGGGAATAAGGAGAAAATTTTCTATACTTCTCATAAATCTAAGCAATCATAAGACGGTCTATAAATGTAGCAATTATAAGCAGGCATATCTTTGTGTCAAAACTCTTTTTGTCTCCGTATTATTTAAGGTAATGCTATTTGCTCTAACAACTCCTAAAAGCTCAATGACTAAATTCAATTTAAGTTTGTGTCTTTCTTATGCAAAATGCAATTGACAGCATGTGAGAGGCTGAAATAAGGGTGGGAACTCTCTTCCACAAAGTCATTCAGTGATCTACGATAGACTGTCTTCCATCTTCAACCCAGAGCTTCTGAAGTCAGTCTAGGGATTAAGATACACTGGCAGGAAGAGAAAACAAAACAGGACAAGTCACACAGCATTGTAACCACTTCTACCAAGAAGTAACGTCTTTATTTCTGCCATAACTGTTGCTAAGGACTGGTCATTATGGTTGCATATCCTACAGGAGAGCTGAGAACTGCCGTTCTCGGTCAGGCAAGCACTTTTCAGCAACAGTTTCACAATTCAGAAGGGAGCACAAATCCTTAGTGTACAGTCACTTATCTCTGCCTCAGTTCCCCAGCCCAGCTCTCTCTTGGACAAGTTACTTAATTACTCTGAGTCTTACTTCCCTCAATCCTAGTATTTCTCTCATAGGGCTTTTGTACAGCTGAAAGGCAATAATGCTTGCGAAGCACGGGGCTGTTTTGGATCACCTAGTCCCACCCTCTTATTTTCCAGACAAGCTTATCTCACATCAATGTACATTCCCTCCCTCAACCCAAAGCTCTCATCCACAATCCAGATAATGAGGCCAAATTATAAAAGCACTTTGAAAGAACTTTACACCTGAGAGGTGCCCGTTGGGGGACTGCACTGGCTTTGGAGCCAAGGGACCTGAATTCTAGTCATCGATCTAACAGCAATGTATTGGTTCTTTGGGCAAGTTGTTGGAATCCCCGAGGGCTCCCTTCCCTCCTTTGTAGACGGCGGTAATAATACATATCTAAGCTTGTTGGGAGGCTGAAGTCAGACATCGTATGCACAAGAGCTCACGTATGAGCCCTTTCATGTCAATGTCTGGCTTATTCACAGCGTCAGAAAATACTTTGAAGGCTGCTTAGGATGGAGAGGGATGAGACACATCCCTGCCCGGGCCCACCCCAACAACAGATTTGCCTCATTTTAAAAATGATCTGTTTGGTAATCAGCACATACGGCTGCTGCCCCAAGAGCAGAGGGTTCTTGTCGGCAAGAAGTCAAAGCTGTTCATTTTCCAAGACTTCTCCCTCTCGTCTTGCTTCTGCATGCTCAAGGTTGTCCGGGGTCCCGAGCAATCAGAAATGATTTGTGTCAAAGAGCGCATTACAGGCATCATTTGTCATCTCTGGTTCATGTTTGAATTTGAAGAATGATGCTGGGGAGCGATGCGAAGGGTTGTTATGATGAGTAGCAAAATCGTTATGTTAACCTTCTCGGGACTTAGCTCTGGGGTTCAATTTTGACATGGTAGGATGGATTGGGAAAGTATTAATAATCAGAAGACCTCATATCTGAATGACGATTTTTTTCTCATTATATAAAAAAGAAAAAGACTCATCATGGTACAGGGCAGCCCAGAATAACCTAGGTGGAGATGCTGACTTAGCTTCTTGTTCACAGAGAGGAGCATTGAGATGCAGAGAGGTTTTGTACATTCATGGTCACAAAGCTAACCTTCCTGTTGATTAGATAGCACCTTCTCTTTGTGAAAGCTGGCACACAGGGTGAGTATATGGACCTAGAAATTTAGACCCCAAGTTCTAGGCCCAGCTCAGTCTCTAACTGTCTCCGTAACTTCAGGCAAAACATTCCACTTCTCTATACGTTTGTCCACCTCCCTGAAAGAAGAATCAATGATTCCCCAGATCTCCTACAGCCCTAACATTTTGCGGTTCTGTGCAAGTCACAGAACATGCTTTTTATCCCTGTTTGGCAGATGGGAAAACTGGAAATCCAGATATCCGGAGAAGTTTCTCAGAGTGGCTTTAGATCTGAATCTTGTGACCTAAGGAGATTTTCTTTAATGGAGATGGGAGGAGGACACTCCAAACAGAGAGCATGACCAAAGGCAAGAATCAGAGAGGGCCAACCTAGGCTGCTCGTGTATGTGATTGTGGCTATATTATAGGATATGAGAGAAGAGAAGATGAAGGGCAGTTCAGATCAGATCATGGAGACCCTGAATGTCAAGTTCAAGGACATACTATTTGTAAGCCAATGGTTCTCAGCCAGGGCTTCCCAGTGGACACTGGACAGTCTTTGGACACATTTTTGGTTGTCCCTGCTGAGAAGGATACTGCTCAACACCAACATTGCACAGGATAGCTTCAAACACAGAAGAGTGGTCCAGCCCAAAATGTCACTAGCCTGGAGGCTGAGAAACTCTGCTCTAGGCAGAGAGATGTTTTCTGCTCACCTCTATGGAGCTGTATCTTATGGGCAGGAGGCAAGACAAGGCAAAGGGCTGCCACCATCATCCAGGGCAATGAGGGTCTGAACTGGGACAGGATAAAGGGGACCAACATCAGTAACATGGAAGTGATGGAAATGACAGAATGTCGTTTGCCCCATCCCTTGCCAGAGCACCTTCAGGCTACAAGCCACGTTTTTATAGCACCTTCTTCTTTTCTCTTTCGTATTCATTTGCTCTGCTGTCCCAAGAGCCAGAGAATGACAGGAGACTCAGGACTGCATTTCACCTCTAACATCCTTCACTTGCCTATCCATCACCGTCTCACTTTTGATCAGACCCAGTCAGTCACAGAAAGAGAGAGACGCTCAGGAGCTGGCACATGAAGGCATTCCCGGCACTTCCTGCAATTTTGATTTTATGATGATTTGTGTCGTTATTCCCTTACTGTCACTTTCTACCGCAGGATTTTGCATTCTGTGAGCAGGGACCATGTGGACCATCATTGTCTTTGCTGTATTCCCAGAGCCCAGAGTAGTACCTGAGATGTAGCAGGCACTAGGGAAAATTGCTGAATGAATAAATGTGTCCCTTGGCCTCATGGGACAGGTTGGTTGAGAATCACACGCTTGCTGGAGGGAAGCAGTAGACGTCCCAGCTTGGTGGACTCAACTCACCCAAACGCACCTGGGGTAAAGGATAGGCAGAGTGTGGCTCAGGCTTCCCCTACCTTGTTATCCCTCAACCCCTTCCTCACACGCCCCCCCACCCCGCACCCCCCAGGATCCCTTTCACAGTAATATCTTTTCCGCCCCCCCCAGTGGCCCTTGCTCTCACCGGGAACACTGAGGGTGAGGCTGAGGGGAGGGCAAAGGGCTGGTCGTGCTTGCTCCATTTGTGGGACAGTCAGGGAGAGAAATGCCTCACCGCCTTGAACACATGAGAAACTTGAGAGAGGTGACTCACATCGCCAGGTCACAAGGGGGAAAATATCTGGGCTTGGAGGGAAAGCAAAAGATGGAGGAAAGACGAACCTCCGTCAATGGCAGTATGAGACACCCTTGGCCATGTGAGCAGATTGGAGGTGCGTGAACATGTGTATGTACTGCCCAACGTACAAAGGGCAAGTCCTTAGCCACTGGGTTCCCGGCAATTTGCAGGATTTTGAGCAGTGACTCCAGGGACATACCAGCCCCACAGCTCCAGGAATGAGGCCAACCTAATTCTCAGAGAGCTGAGTGGCCATCTGGCCTGAACCCCCAGATGGTGAGAGCTGAGCGCCTCTGCAAGGTCAGACGTCTCTCTAGAGGCAGAGAGAAGACTGAAACTCACGTGTTTGACTCGTAAGTGCTCTTTCTGCCAGGCTTCTGTCTGCTCGCCATGTGGGGTTGGCATAGAGCAAGTAGCTCAGATCTGCTGGACGCCCACCCACTGCCCCTGCCCAGCTTTATATACCCCAGAAGTACGCAAAACAAAGCCTCCTCATTCTCCGTGGCACCTGGTCCTGCCTGGATTTCAGTTGTCCATGTCCTAGGCTGTCCTGAAATGTTTGTCTGAAAGGGCCAGTAGGCCATTGCTGTTAATACACACCCCTTCTAGGGACCAAGGTTCAGTGCAGACAGGCAGTGCTTCAAATCCTGTGAAGTTCTCGCTGTGTGCCTTGGGGTTATATGACTTAGTGTCTTCAAGCCTCTGTGTATCTATAGCTAAAAATGGGAAGATAGGACTTGACTCAGAGTTCTTGTCTAATTCAATGAAGCAAAATGGAACAATGTACAAAACAAGCACTTGATAGACCTAACACAGAGTAAGGACTCAGAAACCTTTTGTCTACTGAGGGAGTGCATGCATTAACAACTGTACTTCTAGAAAGCTAGGAGAGGTCCTCTCCAATGTCTTCCTATCTGCTGGGTTGGTCCTGGGGTACTGGGGAGGCTAGCCCTTCTCTGCCTCCCTAGGCAGGACCGTGAGCTGTTTTGCAATATTTCAGTTCCAATCCACTCTCCCCTGGGCCTGGTTAGTAACACGGGCTTCCTGAGAAAAGCACTTACTGTGTGCCCGGAGGCCTGCACTCCCCTCTGAGCTCCTGCCCAGAGCTGTACACTCACCTGTGTTCACGCCAATTAAATGGTTTCATTAAAAGGCCTGGCAGCACCTGTGGGCCGCTCCAGGGTAATCACCTTAGGAGGGCATCCCTGCCATCTGCCAACGCTCCCCCTCACCTGCCACAGAGTCTGACAGAAGGGAACCAACCCTCATTTCGTTTCCATCCAGACAATGCTAGGAACAAAGGAAGTCCAGAAATGATCCCAAAGTCCACTGTATTTTTCCAGAAGCTCACAGTCTCATTAGGTCTTCAGAGCACTAAGTTTTGTGCATTGAAATTGACCTAACACACAGAATATTCCATGACACATGTGTTCGTTGTTTACCACTCCTGGACACAGAAAGGAACCCCTTCCTTCTTCTTTATAGTCAGGTTCTCCCCAAGGGCCAAGAACTTAGATGGCTAGGGACTCAGAAACCACAGGCTCCCTGACCTCCCAGCTTCTCTATTCACCAGCTAAGGAACCCTTTACTTCACATTTATGTAATATATATTTCCCAGACCTACTTTGTGCGAGGCCCAGGGATGTGAGCTGAATGACACCCAGTCAATACATATGACCCAGTGGTGTGAAAGACATAAAAATAGCTGATTAAAATGCAACACTCTGAAGGCTGGACGAGATGGATTGGTATGGGTACGGGGCCAGAGGAGCTCCAAGGCTCCCTCTGTCTGCCTTGGGGAGCCTTAAGGAAAGAATAATAGCTTGCATTTATGAAGCGCTTACTGCATGCACACACTCTTCCAAATGCTTTGCTTGACTAATTTCACCTAATCCTCATTTAAAGGGGAAAGGAACTGGCCTCTATTGAGAAATGAGTGCGTGCTGGGAGCTGTGTGGGCACTTTGCAGAAATGACACCATCGCCTTCTCCTGCTAGTCCTGCCATAGAGACAGCGTTATTCTCATGTTAGATAGAGTAAAACAGCCTCAGACAAATGAGGTAACTGGCCTCAATACTGGCCTCAGAATAGAACCCAGAACAATCCGTTTATCTAAACCATTGCTTCCCCAGCTTTGATGTGCGTCTGATTGACCGGGGAACCTTGTAGATTCTACTTTAGTGGGTCTGGGGTGGGGTCTGAGATTCTAACAATCTCCCAGGTGATGGCGATGGTGATATTACTGGGCTGTGGAACATACTTGGAAAAGAAAATGGGTCCATAGCACCCTGGGGACCCATGGATCAGCCCTACATGCACCTGGGGAGCTTTTAAAATGCATCAGTGTTTGGGTCTCACCCCTTGGAGATTCTTATTTGACTTGTGTGGGTCTCTGGAATTCCTATGTTTTAAAAGCTCCCCAGATGATTCTACTGGGCAGTGTGGGTTGAAAACAACTGCTGTGCTTTTTACTGCCTTCTTTAAACCAAATCTTAAAAGTCCAGCCCAATCCCAGAATCCCTGCACGTTCACTCCTCCGGTGGGCAGCCATCGGCCAGTTCAGCCCAGCCGTACAGTCAGAATCTTTTGTCCAGACTCTATGGATTATTCGTTCCTCCTAGATTGCCCCCCAGGTTGTGGAGTTTCCCTGCAGTGCCGCTCCTCCAATATTTAATCCCAGAGATTTGGAACCTGCCTCTGTCCTTTCTCACCATCCCCTGGGCAGCAGGAGGAAGAGACTTCCCCAGGGCTATCGATTCCCCAGTAGCTCACAAGGTAGCAATTTCTTCCTTAATTAAGACCTTCACGATGAGCCAATGGTATCGGACCAACTCATCAGCTCTCTGAAAGTGAAGGAGGGAGGCAGGAACCAAGGGGGCGACTCAACAACGGTCTCTCATACATCAGGAGCAACAACCTGGCCAGATGTGGGTGGGAGAGAGGCGTGGGGAAGAGGCACAGCTAGCCTTGTCTTTCTGTCTTGTTTTTCCCTGTCTGGAGTCAGATGCGGGATGACACATTCGAAAGGCAATCTTTACGCAAACATTATTCTTCCCCCATGGCCAGTGCCCCTCACCACTCACCATTATCTGTCATCAGAGACAAGACAACAGAAGATAATAGGAGTTTCCAATCCATGCCTTTTCTTCCTTCTTTCCTCTGGGGAAATTACGCTGAACATCTTTTTTATTGACTTATTTATAAGTGTAGAAAATGAATTGCTGAAAGGTCTGTGTTGGAGCCACCTAGATGCTATGAGGGTCACCGATGTTCCCTTCGTGGGCGGTAGCTGTGGCTGGAGGGAAGATCCAGGGGCCCCGGGGGGGGGGGTGTTAATTAAATAGATCAGCCTGCCTCTCCCCATCAGAAACCCAGGTGGTGGCCCAAAGCCTTGTCCGATTTGAACCAGCATTGGCACAGCGAGCCCCACGGGCTGCTCCCTGCCTCTCTGTCCTACGTGATGGTAACGGGAAAGGACACACACGTGGCGTCCCCCAGGTCTGGGTTCTGATAGCGCCTGCCGTCTTCCAGTGCTAGCACCTTACGGGCACGGGCTGGCTCTGCCCCTTTCTCACCTTGGGTGCATCGCTGCCCTGTTTGAACCCTGGTCCCTGGTCTGTGGACTATAATATTGTTCCCCTCCTGGGAGGACCTCGGCATGACGTGAAAGGAGCACCTGCAGCGCCGTAGGGCCTCCGGGAATGTCTGTTCCTGCAGGAAAATATCACAGCAGGAAGAGTCCACCCAATCCAGTCCTTTCTCTGGCTGTGGGGAGTCCAAGGCCTAGGAAGGGCAATGAGTTTCCCCTGGTCACGCAGTGGCGGGGTTAAGGGGACAGCTCCCCGACTCCCCATCGAGATCTTTCCCCCTGTCCACAAAGCCTCCCTTTGCGCTGATTGATGGGTGCACTGGTCCCTAAAAGGAGTGTGCGTGTCTAACTCTGGCGGCTACAGAGATGAGGCGCGCCTGAGGGAGTGTTCTTTAAAAAGCTGTTCCTGCTAAAGGCCTGTGGTTCACAGGATACCCCCTAAGTCAAAGGTTGTTCCTTGTGGTTTGGTTGTTGCAAATACTATTTCTGTAAAGTGGGAGCCCTGACACCCCCTGCCTGGTCCGTTTCCACCCACTTGAGCGCTCTCTCCTGCACCCTGGCCCTGGCTTCCAATCCAAGGTGTATTGGGCTTCTAGTCTGGGAACCGAACCAGAGCCAGAGTCACTTTGGTTTTGGTTACCACAGAAAGTCCAATTTGGAGCTTCAGTTCTTTTGTAGTGTCTTAGCTCTTAGATGGGTTCAGAGCCCTGCTTCTGGCCTTCCTCAGAGACTCAAGTGAGAAACTCTTGTTTCTTGGACAGCCTAGCCCACAGCCCAGGGCTCCTCCTTCCTTCCTGTACAAGGCAGCCTCTACATTCTCCAGAGATTCGATCCCTGAGGGGTGCAGGAATGGAGGCCGCCCAGCCCTCTTGCAGAGGAGGAGGGTGGGGGCTTCCCTCCAGAAAACCCTGGGCCAGCCCAGCATCACTCCTGACAGAGTCAGAGGCAAATTGTCTAGCTGGAAAACGAAGATAATCGGTCTCAATTATGCACAAGGTCAGCCAATTAGGGCCCAGCGTGAGAAACCTGCCTGTGTTTTGATGAGGAAACACATGTGTCCACTATGATGGAGGCGCGCAAACGCTTCCAGCATGGACAGCAGAACTGACCTTCCCAGCAGACACGGCCACAGAACTAACCACAGTGGGGAAGTCAGGGATCCGTGGTGAGGAGAGGGGTGGGCACACCTGAGTCACTTGCAGACGCTGGGCAAGCAGGACCCAGCGGCTGTGTGCCCAGCAGTGCCTCAGCTATGGAGCCATCGTAGCTCCCATCACACCCTCACACAGTAGGGCAGACCTGGCCTCGATCAGAGGACAGCCTGGCCCCTGTTTTTATTGAATGCCTGCACTGTGTTTGACAAAGGATTGGTCTAGAATATGCTAGAGAAACAAGTGGAGAGAAAGCCCCAAATGAGAAGTGGTCGAACCTGAACCTGTCAGCCTCATTCATCCCCAGGGGATTTGGAAGTGATCAAGTCAGGGCAAAAAAGAAGTGAAGGATTGGGAGGAGGGGCTGCCTCCTGGGGTGGGTGGTCGGTGAGAACCATCCTCTCTGCAGAGGCATAAAGTGGAGTGGAGTCCTGCCGCAGCTTGGGTCAGAGTGAGGGACAGGGAAGCTGGGTGCTTGACCTCTGGGGCCTTGGTTGCAAGGAGAAAGTAACCTGGGAGATCTGACCCACTAGGAATTCTAAGCCAGGCTATTGCCCCCAAATAGGCTGCTTTGGACACCCCCGTCCCGCTCTACTATTGTTATTGTTGCTGCTGGCCAGAGCCATCCTATCAATCAAGACACGGGTCCTGTCATGTTAGGGCTCACAGTTTCCTCAGGCCTGAGGGTCTCAAATTTCTGCATTATCATATTTGTGTTCTAGTGAAGCTTCACAGAACTACCGTCTTCCAGGGAAGGACGGGCGATCTGTATGACCTGTGAAGTATAGGAAACCTTGATGTGGGGCAGTAAGACGCTCACTGGTGGGCCGAGAACGTATCACCTAATGCAGGACAGGCAGAAAGTGCTGTAATAGCTCCGAGGCAGAAGCAGACACTGATGAGTGGGATCTGGGAAGGCCTCCTGGAGGAGGTGAAACTTGAGCTGGGATCTGAAGGAGAGATAGGTCACCATCGACCTCCACACGCTGAACACCGGATCAGATAAAGTTGAGTAAGAAAAGTGAAACCACTAGGTGATAGAAATAGCAAGGGATTTGGTAGAGATTTGACTTTCCTCTCTGGCGGGAGCTGGTCCGTCACTCTGCAAAGCTATGGTCTTTGCATCGGATGCAGGATCTCAATGTGTGTGTGAAGGCAGGAGGTGGGGAAGGGAAGTTGGAGTTAAAGGGAGGGAGAGGGAGAAGCCGAGACCACCTACGAGGCCAAGCTGGAATTCCAGCCGGATGGGCTAAGAATAGCCCATGACAGATTTTGTTGCTTTGACCTTGATGGTGTGGGTTCCTGAAGAAACCAGGGCCCTTTGGCACAGAGCTGAACTCACACACCTGGCCAGGAATCAGGGCAGCTGGGGAACGTTCTGGGGCATGGTGGAGCAGTGGCAGGACAGCCCACCTACCAGGTGAGCAGCAGCTAGGCCACAAGGTGAGTGAGCTACAACGTGGCGGCTGCTTCCCTTCCACTCTCCAGATTCCCCACGAGAAGCTCTCTGGTGGTTGTCCCAACCGGACATGCACAGGGGAGAGAGTGCTGGGAAATACAGTGCAGCCTAGTGAAGGTGTGAGAGCGGCCCCAGGCTGTCCCTATCTGCACATCACCGAGAGTCACGGTACCACTCAGAGAGGGAAAGCTGCCCCAAGTAGAGGGAAGGGCGAGAATGAGGGCGTGGAGGCAGGAATACCACGGGTGTGGGGTGTGGGGAGAGCAGAGGAGATGGCACGCGAGGCTGCCTTCCAGGAGTCACACAGGCCCTGCCTGTCACGTGCCCTGGAACCACATTTCCAAAGGAGCGGCTGGATCCCTGTGCACTGTCTCCACTCTCAGCTGAATTCACTAATGACTGAGGTGAAAACATGGAGGAGGCAGCTGATTGGATGGAGGTGGAGGGACTGTAACTCAGGACCTTATTCTTGTGAGCAGCAGCGTGACCCGGGGCAGCCGATCGGCCACCCCAGCCAGCACGTCAACACCGCCCTTCTGGATAACCGTTAGGACGTTGCCTGGTTGTTTGAGCTCCGTGACAAGTCCTGAGCGCTGATGCCTTCCTCAGCAAAGGGTGCATACCATGCTTTACCCCTTCATCCAGAATACAGAGAAACAATAGCAAGAAGAGGCCACTTGTTCTGGTTTGCATAAATTCATATTCCTATCATACCTATGGGGGGAGAACGCCTGTCACCCTGGATCAAACAGATCAGGCTTCTGCTCTGAGTACCACCATTTGCTGGCTGTGTGACCTTGGGCAAGTCACTAAATCTCTCTGAGCCTTCATTTCCTCATCTGTGAAATGGGAATTGTGTTGGGAGGATTGGAAGGGGATCACCTATAAAGTGCCTGTGTATGCGCAGCAACTATCTGTTTCAATGCAATTCCCAAGATGGGGCAGAGTTGTTGGATGAAGGGATCGCTGAGTGCCGGGCAGACCTCAGAGGCTGAGCCTTGGAGCATCAGAGGGATCCTTGAGCCCAGCCAATGGACCCGAGGCCACAGAGGCACCGCCTGCTGAGGTGGCATTGACCCTGGGCTATGCACAGTCAGCCCGGGCAGCTAACAGTGTGATGAGCTCCAAGCTGAGAGCAGCCGGGAGCGTCTGAGGCTGAATCCGTATGAGGATTTGGTTTACGGAGACAAGAAGACTCAGGGGTCACTGAACAGTTGATTTAGAGCAAGAAGGATTCGATAAATCTCCTGAGACTATCCGTGGGTGAGAATTACACGGAGACAATTCGTGGCATTCCTGTAGGAACTTCGCCACTCTCTGAGCTGTTCAGAGGCGCCAGCCGGGGCGGCGGTGAGCCCTCCGGAGCAGAGCAGTGACCAGACGACTGCTTGGCAGAGTAACACAGAGGGGCTTCTCAAGCCCGGGAGACAGAGCACAGAACGGCATGGCTTTGAGATGTCTTACAACAAGGGGAAAGTGTAATTCCATGATTCGGTGTGCATGTGGGAAGGGACCCTGCTAGGAGCGAAGCCCTGTGCCAGCGTTGTGTACACACCCTGCTACTTTAAATCTCTAAACAACACTCTGCAGGAGATTTATTATCCCCGTATCAGAAATAAAGAAACGAAGGCTCAGGGAGGCCACGTATGTGCCCAAGGTCACAGAGGCAGCAAGTCCAGAGCTGGAGGTTGACCTCTCAGCCACCCTCAAAACTCCTCTTTTTCCTCAAGAGAAAAAGCACCTGCAAAGAGCAGACGCAGGCCCGGCTCCAAAGATGGGTGTCCTGATACTTGATGTGTGGATCCCGCCCCTCTCTGCTACCTGGTTTGATCCTTGGCATCTACACTGAAGGTGGCCCTCCCCTGGGCAAGAAATGACACTTGGATTTGTGTGGCACTTCCTGAGTTCCAAAGCACGACGCGCTGGGCTACAGTCTTGTTTGGGGCCAACGAGAAGTCCTGTTTCACGGATGAAAAAAGTGATGCTCTCCATGAAAGAAACGAATAGTTACTGAGTCCTGTGATGGATACCTGACTACATCATGTCACTTATTACCCAAGACAACTCTGGGAGCTGGCAGTTATTGTTCCTATTTTCCAGATGAGGAAACAGAGGGTCAGAGAAGTTCGGTGTGTTGTTCAAAGTCAAAGACTCGTAAGGGGCAGGATGCCAACCAGGGGCAGAACCACTGCCAAACGGGTGGCTCCTCAAAGACCCCATAGAGCCTCTCCACCCATGGGCCTCCCTACCGATGGGCCTCCCCCCTCGGGACACCCCTTTTGGGGAAGCCCTGGTTTCTGCGGGAAATAATCCAGTTACCCACTAGGAGTCAGTGTCACAGTAACAGGACCTAGAATGGAGAACACAGGAAATAGACTGGAGAGTTAGAGGCCTAGAAGAGAGGCCTCAAGCAGGGGTCCCGAGCAGAGAGCATGAGCCTTCCTAGCAGGGACCACTTGACAGAAAGGAGCCTCTATGAGACAGAAGGCTCGGTGGCTCGGGTCACCATTTTGCCGTCACTGACCCTGCTTAACAGGTTGTTCACCTGTGCCAGCCTCCAGGCCCCAGCCCAGCCAGCCTTTTTCACCCAGCGCTCCCCTTCCTTCTTCTCCCCTTCCTGCGGGTCAGGCAGTGGCCTCCCAGCAGAGGGCCCCCTCGCCCCAGCTTCACCACACAGCTCAATACCAGCAGGCATCTCTCCCCACAAGAGCCAGCGGACGGGGAAAGGGTTCTGCCTGCTCTGCCAACCCAGAGCGACAGCCTGGGCACCTTCTTGTCAGGCATCTTCAGAGGCCACGTGGCAGAGCTCTGAGGAGCTGGAATAAGATTGAGGTTTTGTGAGGTGTAGTGAGGAGGTAGGGAGGGTAGGTGATGACACTGGGGGCAGAAAAGCTGTGCTCCAGTCCCAGTTGTGCCAGCCATAGATTGTGTGATGTGAGCAGTTCCTGCTCTTCCCAGACACAAGTTTTTCCACCCCTATGGTGGGGAGACTGTACTAGAAGATTCTCCAAGACCCCCTGTAGCTCTGATAGTCCGGTCCGACATCCTAGCCCACTTCTACCACCATCTTTGCATGCTCTCACGGCAATCCTGACCTGGTGGGTGCCCCCTGCGTGTTCCGCTTGGAGGGGCTGACTCGTTAATTGTATGGCTTCTTCAGTCTCCAGGACGCTGGCGGTCAGGTGGGGCCATTGTTCCCATAGCCACAATAGAACCGGGCCTTCTCTGGCCCTGCAGTCACCATGGCTACTGCACTTCTTGTGGACCACACTCAGGGATGAGTATTGTCAACGAGTCTGGTTCCAGGGGGCAGGGCTCATTAGCCGGTGGCTTTCCTGACTTCCCATCTCCTCACACAGGGCTCGAGGACTCATTCAGTTCCACCTAATTTCTGTGTTTTAAAAAATATTCCTTAGCAGACTGAGATATTGGGCTCTCACTACGTCCCAGAGGCCTTTATTCTCTAAGGCCCACCCAGGAGGCAAAGTGTTGTATGGACTCAGCCAGACCTGGGTCCCCACACCTAATCTGCCACTTCGCTCTGTGATGAAAAGACCTAGTGGGAGAATGAGTGGGGGCTGAATGATACCTCGAGTCCCTCATCTGTGCAATGCCTGCCTGCTTGGTAGTGTCTTGCCCACGGTAAGCATGTAAGTGCCAGCTGCCTGGATGACGTCATCATCATCCTCCAGACTTCTGGCTGACATAAGCCAGTGTGCTGACATCAGTACCTTCTCTTTGATTCTCTCCCACTTCTAGGAGAGACTACTTCGGCTTTTCCAAAATAGACCGCCATCATTCCAGGACCCACACACCCAAAAGGGTGAGGCGAGAATCCTCCATCTTCTTGGTTCCACAGGCGTAACCCCAGGGCCTGAATATAAATTCTAAAATGCCCCGTTGTAATTTCTCCCTGGGGCATGGGCAGCCAGCCTCCTGGAAACAGAACTCCCTGCTGCCTCAGAACTCCAAAATAAAAATACAGGTGAGCCTCCAAAGGCACACGTATGTGAAGCAAATGAAGCTCAAGCTTCTGGGCCCCTCACTTGTTCCTGTACCTTTCAGGGACCTGAGAGGGGCCCTGTCCCTTTATCCTCTATGTGGGGATTAGCCAGAATATGGACTCATTGCTTCCCTCTAGTGGCCACTGACCAAACTGTCACTCCAGGAGGGTAGGTTGACTCCTTGCATACTGAACAGAATTGGCACACAAAATAATAAAACTGCCCAGGTAATCTGAAAACCACTGGAGGTGTCACTTCCTGAGAAGCTGCTACAGCATGGTGTATCTATGACTTACACCATGGCAGAAGAGAGTCCATTCTCCTGGTCCAGACACCAAGAGGAAACCAGGAGTGATTTGAAAGCTAACCCACTCTCCCCAACTTTCTGTCCTGTACCCTTGTTCATTCCTCTTTGCTTGAGCAGGGTTTCTTTTCTGTGAAACAGCCATGCTCATGAACATGGCACGATTACCGTGTGATTACAGTACCTTTTATTAATGACCTTCCCCCAAATCCATCAGCACTGGAGAGGCCATAAGAAGCCAGATTTCCTTTCGCAAAGGTGCTCAGCAGTCAAGCTTGTAATCAGCACTTGGGTGGTAACAGTCTCCAGGAATAACAATAATTAATACATGAATGTTGAACACCATTTGTTTCTCTGATTCCCCAGCAGAGCTGAACAGTAATGAAAGTTGTTTTCTCTCTGAAGCATAAAAATGTTCTCATGTCACCTGGTGTGTTCACAGGTGTACTGATTGATGGTGGCCTAGAATGTCACAACAACCAAGCCACAGGCTTTGCTCTTCAACCAAGTGGAGTTTCTTGCTCACTCTGGGTTACCATAACCCAGGTGGGTGGCCTGAGGTGAGGTAATATTTGACAGATGGGATTCCCGCCTGGAGAACCAAACAGGCAAGACCCCTGACTGGGCTGTCAGACTCTGGTCTTCCCCCTGCTTATGGAAATTGCTAACTCCAGGCCTTTCTAAGCCACATGGCTGTGATCCAGCTATTCATGCACCTCACTCATGATGGAGCAGCTTTTGTGTGCTTTTTTTTCTGTCGGTGAGCCTGAGACCCACTTGTGTGCTTATTAACGTGGAAGTTTCTGGGTTCCTGGTTCAGATCCTGTGGACTTGGAAGGTGGCTTAGAAATCTGCATTTTAATAGGCATCCCAGGTGGTTCTGATGTCGGTGTCTGCAGAGCCCACTTAGAGATATTAGAGAAATATGGTCACAGCTCATGAAGGGTCAAAGGGAAAAAGTTTCACAAGGGCTAAGGGTCTGTAACTGTGCTTGGAAGTGTCAGTGGGAGAAGAGGGAGAGAGAAGGGGCCAATCAGGAGCCTTCCAGTCTCTTCCTTCACTTCCTCTGGAGTAATTATGTTTCTATTTGTTCAGGAGAGAGGCCAAGAGCAAGCCCCTGGGGCCTCCAGACAGCAGTTCAAGCCACTTACAAGCTGTGTGACTTTGGGCACGTTACTTCACATCTCTGTTGTTCAACTTCCACATCTGTGAAATAGGATGATGATTTAAAAAATAACAGCTAACTCACGGGGCCACCATGGGCATTCAGTGAGTTAATGCGTACAAAGCATTTACAAACAGTATTCAGAATATACTGAGAGCATGGTAGCTGTTCTAATATTGTCTATTTTATATTGTAATGAGGCAGTAATTACTGTATTCGCCTCATTGGCTATAAAATGTAATGTGGAAAATGAAGGTGCCACTATATTAAAAAATAGTCTAAAAGTAGTGTATTAGTTCAATTAACTCACTTTATAGGAGGGGAAACTAAGGCCCCAGGAAAGAACAAATGCTGGAGGTCACGTGGTAGGTGAAAAGCAGAAATAGAACCAACCCAGATCTGAAAGAGCTTGGAGTCATTCCTCTCCAGAGGTTGCACATCCTGCTGCCTAACCTTGGGGAACAGCTCCCGTTGACTTCATGCTGGCCTCGCCTCCTCTCTCGCCTTCTGTCATGTGCGTCTTAGGGGCAGGAACGGGGAGGTCTCCATCAACTCACCCTCCTCCCTTTCAGAGCCTGTGTGGGCAGCATTCTGCAGTCTCTCCTCTACCCCCACTCCCATTGTCTTGAAATGTTGTGGCCATAAAAAAATAAATAAATAAAAGTAAATAACACTATTAATTGGAATGGTTTTTTTTTCTTTTGTTTTTTAATTTTATTGGGGAATATTGGGGAACAGTGTGTTTCTCCAGAGCTCATCAGCTCCAAGTCATTGTCCTTCAATCTAGTTGTGGAGGGCGCGGCTCAGCTCCAAGTCTAGTCGCCATTTTCAATCTTTAGTTGCAGGGGACGCAGCCCACCATTCTATGCGGGAATTGAACCAGCAACCTTGCTGTTGAGAGCTCGTGCTCTAACCAACTGAGCCATTCTGCCACCCCAGGAAAGTTTGTTTCTTTGGTGTTGAGTTGTATGAGTTTTTTGTAGATTTTGGATATTAACTCCTTATCAGATGTATCATTGGTGACTATCTTCTCCCATTCAGCAGGATATCTTTTTGTTTTGTTGACTGTTTCCTTTGTTGTGCAAAAACTTTTTGGTTTGATGTTTGTCCCATTTGTTTATTTTTTTCTTTTGTTTTCCTTGCCAGGAAGATATAGCAGTAAAAATATTACAAGGGATAATGTCTGATAGTTTACCCCCTTTATTTTCTTCTCGGAGTTTTATGGTTTCGGCTGTTATATTTAAGTCTTTAATCCATTTTAAGTCTATTCTTATATATGGCATAAGAAGGTGGTCCAGTGTTTTTTTTTTTCATGTATCTGTCCAGTTTTCCCAGCACCATTTATTGAATAGTCTTGCTTCCTTTGTCATAGATTCAATTACCGTATAGCCATGGGTTTATTTCTGGGCTCTCTATTCTGTTCCGTTGGTCTATGTGTCTGTTTTTATGCAAATACCATGCTGTTTTGATCACAATGGCCTTATAGTATAGTTTGATATCTGGTAGCATGATACCTCCAGCTTTGTTCTTCTTTCTCAGGATTACTGCGGCTGCCTGGGGTCTTTTATGGTGCCATGTAAAATTTAGGATTATTTGTTCTAGTTCTGTGAAAAATGCCTTTGGTATTTTGATAGGGATTGCATTGAATTTATAGATTGCTTTGAGTAGCACAAACATTTAACTATATTAATTCTTCCTATCCCTGAGCATGCTATGTTCTTCCATTCATTTGTATCTTTTCTAATTTCTCTCTTCAATGTCTTATAATTTTCTTAGTACAGGTCTTTTACTTTCTTGGTTAAATTTATTCCTACATATATTTTTTATGTAATTGTAAACGGGACTGTTTTCTTAATTTCTCTTTCTGATAGCTTGTTATTGGTGTATAAAAATGAAACCAATTTTTGAATATTAATTTTGTATCCTCCTTCTTTACTAAATTCATTTATCAGTTCTAATAGTTTTTTTGGTAGAATCTTTGGGCTTCTCTATATATATATAGTATCATGTCATCTGCAGATAATGACAGTTTTACTTCTTCCTTTCCAATTTGGATGCCTTTTATTTCTTTTTCTTGTCTGATTGCTGTGGCTAGGGTTTCCGGTATTATGTTGAATATAAGTGGTGAAAGTGGACCTGAGTAGACATTTCTCCAAAGAGGACATACAGATGGGCAATAGACATATGTAAAGATGCTCAATGTCACTAATCATTAGAGAAATGCAAATTAAAACCACAATAAGATACCACCTCACACCTGTCAGGATCACCATCATCAATAAATCAACAAACAACAAGTGTTGGTGAGGATGTGGAGAAAAGGGAACGCTTGTACACTGCTGGTGAGATTACAAATTGGTACAGCCACTATGGAAAACAGTAGGCAGGTTATCAAAAAATTTTAAAAAATAGAGCTACCTTATGACCCAGCAATTCCACTCCTGGGTATTTATCCATAGAAATCCAAACCACTAATTAGAAAAGATCTATGCACCCCTGTGTTTACTGCAGTGCTATTCACAATAGCCAAGATAGGGAAACAACTGAAATGTCCATCAATAGACGATTGGATAAAGAAATTGTGGTACATATATACAATGGAATATTACTCAGCCATAAAAGGAATGAAATCTTACCATTTGTGACACCATGGATGGACCTAGAGAGTATTATGCTGAGTGAAATAAGTCAGACAGAGAAAGACAGGTGGCATAGGATCTCACTTATATGTGTAATTTAAAGAACAAAATAAATTAACAAACAAAACAGAAACAGCCCCATAGATACAGAGAACAAACTAATGGTTACTAGATGGGAGGGGGTTGCGGGTAGCAGGGTGAGAAAGGTAAAAGCACTAAGAAGTATAAATTGATCATTACAAAAGAATCACGGTCCAGTACAGTACCGTGGCCTATGAGCAAGTGAGGAATATAGTCAATAATATTGTAGACACTGTGTATAGTGCCGGGTGGGTACCAGACTAATTGGGGGGATCCCTTCATAAATTATATAAATGTCTAACCACTGGACTGTACACCTGAAATTAATATGAATAATATTGAATGTCAACTATCATTTTAAAAAGTCAGGGATATAAAGTACAGCATAGGGAATATACTCAATAATGTTCTAAGAACTATGTACAGTGTCAGCTGGGTAATAGACTTGTGGGGTTACCACTTTGTGAGGTATATAAATGTCTTATCATTATGTTGTCATGTACAACTAAAAACTAATACTAACTAACTAACTAAATAAATAAATAAATGACTATTCACACTCTGGAGATTGAAACTTCTGGTTTATTCCTGAATTTCAATCTGCAAGTTTTCTACAGAGTTCAGGCATTGTTGAGAGTTTGGGACTGAACCAGGGGAGCATTATTCTATTAGCCCTTCTCCAAAAAGATCAAAAAGAGCCCACGACAAATTTTACAATGAAATCGCACTGTTTCCCGCACATAGGAACAGTCAGTATATGTTTGTAGTTCAATATGATGACGATAAAATTCCAGGACAGGAACAGGATGCCCTGTCTGGAATTTCACTCTAGTTTTCTGCTTGGGGTCCGTGGCAATGACCCCCCAAAATGACCTGCAATGATCTCTCCTTTTTATGTTGTCCCACCCACATTGCATCAGGGCTGTTCTGTGTGGCCTGTGAGGAAGGGACATTATGTAATTAAAAAACTGGCTTCTGGCTTGGTTGGTCTGTCACGTGCTTCTGTCCTTTGTCCCTTGGGTTCATGGCTCTTGGGAAGGCCGTGTTATGAGCAGCCTTGGGGAGAGCCTGCTGTAGTAGCTACTGAAGCTTCCTACCAACAGCCACATGAGGAGCTTCAGGCAGATTCTCCAGCCCCAGTCAGTCTTCAAATACTGCCGCCCTGGCCAACTTCCTGACTGCAACCTCATGAGAGACCCTGAGCTGAACCATCCAGCTCAGCTGCTGCCAATTCCTGACCCACAGAGACCTTGTGCAGTCATAAATGTTTGTAGTTTAAAGATGCTAAGTTGTGGGATAATCTGCTCCACAGCCAAAGATAACTAATATAGGGGCTGTGAGACCTTCAGAGACAAGAGCAGAGAGACAATATCTAGAAGGAAGGAGGGGCTTCATTACCAATCAAGGAGACTGTAAAGAGGGCATAAGATGTCCCTAGGTCTCCTTTCATCATTATATATTTGATCCCCTTTACCCTCATCTCCCACCCCCCACTCCTCTTACCCTCTGGTAACCACTAAACTATTGTCTGTGTCTATGAGTTTTTGTTTCTTTGTCTTGTTCCTTTGTTGTATTCAGTTTTATAACCCACATATCAGTGGAATCATATGGTTCTTGACTTTTTCTGTCTGACTTATTTCACTTAGCAGAATAATCTCAAGATCCATGTTGTCGCAAGTGATATGTAAATGATGTATTACAGAATTGTACACCTGAAACCTATATAACTTTACTAACCATTGTCACTCCAATAAACTTTAATTTAAAAAAATATATATGCCCCTAGGTCCTTGTGGCACTGATACATTGTCACGTGGGATGGCTTTGACAAAGGATCCAAAGATGAGCTGCCCTAGGATTTGGATTCTGCCCTAGGGCTGGCAGCCCATTGTCTATTGAGAGCAGCAGGCAGACGGGTAAACAGGAAATCAAACACAGAGTAATAAGAGAGACGCACGGAACCTGGTCAGACACAGTGTCCCAGAGAGGGTGACTCCTGGTAATTAACCCAGGTACCTCGGAGCAGACAAAAATGGGTGAAGCTTCATCCCTGACTCCAGGGAGCCCACATCTAACACCAGGTGGACCTGGTGGTGCTATTTCAAAGTCCCAGGGCCCGGAGACCACTCCAGACCAACTGAATCAGGATCTCTGGGTAGGGCTTATGTATCAGCATTTCAGAAAGGGTTTCTAGGAGATTCTAATGTGTAGTCAGGTTGAGAACTACTAGTCTAACTGAAGAAACAACCACAGCAACACACACACACACACACACACACACATTCACACTCACACTCACACTCACACTCACACCCGCGCTAGGATGAATAACTTTGGTAATTTCCAAGTGAAGATATAGTTGGAAGTGCTGGGCACGTGTAGAGAAGACAGACACTGCTGAGGCTGCAGAGGTCTCAGGGGCGTCTCCCAGCACAGCTCTGACCTCCACCCAGGTGGCCCCAGCTGGACACAGCGCTCTGAATTCAGACTGGGAGCAGAGGTCAGGACGAGATCAGCAAGCGAGTTTCCGAGGGGGAGTGTGGGGCTGTTTAAACTTCACAGTTGGTCCTGGGAGCTGTGGGCAGGGCTATGTCGGCAGCAGAGGCCCCCAGAGCCGGGGCTGTAGAGTATGGCAAGGCCTGAAACGAGAGGTTTCATTGAAAATAGCGGTAGATGGGAAAACAGAACTTTATAGGCAATGGACCCTCTGCGAACTCTGTACATTCCTTATCTTAAGTTATTCCCACTGAAACATGTAGATATTCTTATCTCCATTTTATAGGTGAGGAAAGAGGAGGGAAGAGGTCAAAGTTAAACCTGTAGGCCTGAAAATGCCCATGGGCTATGGAGTAAAGTTGGTGCCAGAACTATGCTTCATTGACAACCAGGCTGTGAAAGTCCATGGCTGCCTTGGGGTCCGCAGCTGAAGCCTTAAAGATAACCTGCAGCCCTGAGAGGAAGGCCCAGAACCAGCCAAGGCTGCTCAGCAGAGACCGGGCAGGGCTGGGTGCGTGGGAAGCTGGGGAGGTCTGGGACAGCATGTGTTCCTCTCTCCCATCCCTGCCCCCACCCAAGCTGTGGGAACAGCTACAGAGCAGTTTCTCTGCCCTGTTTGCTTCCCTCTTTCCCCGCCCCCCACCCCCCACCAAATGCCAATGGGGCAGCCGTAATCCCTTGATTCATTTGTTCATGCATGCGTTCACTCCTTTAGTCAGTAAGTACTCACTGGCACCAATGGCATGCTGCACACACATCCTCTAACCCAGTAGAAGAGAAAGCATGACACCTCAGGTGGTGGTGCTGGGAGTGGGCACTGAGGTTGAAGGAAGTGAGAAAGTCTGGGAGCCAGAACCAAGGACTTGCTCCCTGGGACAGCCAAGAGTAAGACTCCAAGGGGGTGAATGGCTTCGCCACGGCCATAGTCACAACGCCGAGTTCGTGAGAGTCAGGAATCCGGAAGGGAGAGGAGCTGCGAGGCAGGGAAGAGGAGGGAGCAGCCCACAGGGGAAGAGGAAGGCAAGCCGGCCTTTCTGAGACCACATGACCTTTTTTGGCTTTAAAATCCCAGTTCCCAGCAGCAAGGTCATAAAACTCCTTAAATGATCTATTGTAATGATATGGAAGTCCATTCCAAAAATGACCCATAAGTCTTCGTCATTGGGTAAATAAATGCCCTAGAAAGATCAATATGGGCATGACAAAGCTCCAAGACGGAGGCTGGGAAAGGCTCAGCCTGCAAGAGTCAATGTATCCTGCCAGTCTCCTGTCCCAAAACAGGGCTTTCCCTCTAACATCCTCCTTCTCTGCCGGCTCCTAATTCCTTCCACACTCCCCCATACTTCTCCGTTTTCTCCGTTAGGAACAGGAGGAGTGGGATGAGGATGAGGGAGATGTGGAGAGAAGATGGGAGAGGGAGGGAGGAGAGAATCAGAAAGACAAGATGGATGAACCTGTGTTCTTGCCGGTTTTCATTCCAGCTTCATTTGGGCCTTGCCATGCCATGCACTGGCTTTGTGATTAAGTCTAAGCGCCTTGAAACTCAGGGCCTCAATTCCCTCATTTGAAAATTCTGAGTGGTAGCAGGCGTGGGGAAATGTCGAGATTGGACTAGAGTAGTACAGCATGAAGCAAAGG
Organism: Rhinolophus hipposideros; assembly: GCF_964194185.1. Lineage (NCBI taxonomy): Eukaryota > Metazoa > Chordata > Mammalia > Chiroptera > Rhinolophidae > Rhinolophus > Rhinolophus hipposideros. Next base: position 20,222,595 of record NC_138066.1, on the reverse strand, counting down.
TTCGGGAGCCAGAGAAATCTCTGTTTGTATCCAGTGCCCAGCTGTATAACCTGAGAAGATTGCTCACAGCCTTTTAAGACTCAATTTCCACCTCTGCCAAATGGGGATGATGTCTGCCCATGGGGTGCATGAGGTCCCATTTGTCCAGCACCCAGGAGAGTGTTTGGCACAGTGGGTGCGCATAGTAATTGATCTCGTGATGTGAGGTGGTCCCCTTCCTACACCCGTGATGGTCTCTAAGACTTCCCCCTGAGGAGGGGCTGGAAGGGGAACAGCCTTCCTTGGAGGAAAGGAGTGATGGCCACAGACATTCTCATGGGCAAAGGGCTCATCCCTCAAGGGCAGGCATCTTCCAAAAAGCCACAGACAGAACATGACTTCTAGCTCCAGAAAGGGAGGGGCTATGTGGGCAGATGCCTCCTAGGGTTGGAAAAGCAGGGGAGCTAACATAGAGTCAGAGAGGAAGGCAGTCCTGCGGGTCATAGCCTGGAAAGCAGGCCAGAGAAAAGACACTGAACTGGAGACATCATGGGGTTCTGCTTTCCACCATCTTTCTCTTGCTTCCTCCTCCCCTAAAGCAGTGGAGGTAGAACCAAAATATCCAACTTAGTGGGCGCCAGCCAGAAGTTGGTGCCAACTCCCTTTTGTTCTGTCTCTAGGCAGCAATATTGGCGGGTATTTCATTTTAGAAATCATTTTTAAAACTTACCAAAAAAAAAAACACTTAACAATTTTGAAATTAAGAAATACTTTCTAAATAATCCTTGGCTCAAAGAGGAAATAAATACATAAATTATATATTGTCTAGAAAGTAACAAAGCAAGCACTCCATTTCAAAGCTTATGGGACATAGCTAAAGCTGTGCTCAGAGGACATTTTATAGCCTTCAATTATTTTTTGTTAGCTTTTATTATTTTTTGTGAAAAGCTGAAAATAACTGCACTAAATATTCAACCACAGAAGTTAGATAAAGAACCATAAAATAAATGAAAAACAATACAGGAGGTGGGACTTAATGAAAATAAAAGCTAAAATTAATGCCATAGAAAACAACAAAAGTATGCTACTTTCACTCTGAACAGTTTTACCTCTTCCCACAGCAGTCCCACACTGCCAGCACCCTCTTTACTTACACCCGCTTCCAAGACTCTCATGTTAAAGTTTAGGTAAAAATTGATATCAATGAGATGCATTCCATTTCTTCACAGAATTGACTAGTAAGACTGTGATATAATTCAATGAACACTAGACTTGACAAAGGAATACCTGGTTCTGGAGTCAAGCCCATCACTGTCACCTTGGCCAGGTTACTTGCCTTACCTGGCCATCAGGTTTCCCACCTGTACAGGTAGAGACTGGGGCTGCTTGCTGGCACTGATAGTTGTCAACTACATTCCATTCATGGCCAAAGCTCTTCAGAAGAAGGAGATTACCCTCCAGTGGGTAAATGCCCGTGGACTTTGTTTGAATGGTGGGTAGTGGTGAGTTATGGTAGCTGTTCCAGCAGGCTGTATCATGGAAGTTGACCTGACAGGTTGGAAGCGTAAAGCTAGACACTGAAGGCAGCCTGGGGCATCTTAGAGTGCCAGCCTGGGCTTGACAGAGCAGGGAGTGTAGCCATGAGAGGAACTTGGGCTCTCTTCAAAATCCTGGTGGATTCCCCGTAAGTCTTCTTGGACTCATCTGTCTTTTTTTTCCTTTTACTTTCATAAACACTTGTTTATCTTAAACTTTTAACTCTCCAGGCCCAGTCCCAGGTAGGAACAGTGATAATAAATGGAAAGAGGTGTTCTAATCCTCAGTCTTAAGGTTCTCAGATCAGGGCAACTGGTCAGGGGTCAGGCTGTCCGCAGCTGAGACCAGCTAACCTTGGAATCTGAGATGCTCTCGAGTCCAAATAATGATGCCAATTCCTAGAACCACTACCTCTGAAGGTGACTTTTCAAGGAGCGTGCCCTGCCTAAAAGGGCCTTCTCCTCTCTCAGCCCAGAAAGTGACTAGAAGGTTTTACCCCGATGTGGGTCAGGCGGAGCCCCTGGAGCCCCTGCTAAGCTTGTCCACGGGGCCTTCTGACCACTGAGACTGGGGTTGCTCCAGCTCTGTGAGTCGCTGCCTGGAAGCCCCAGCTCAGTTCTTTTAGTGAGTGTGAGCTTTGCAGGACGGTGGCTTCTCCATGCTCACTGTATACAGAAGGCCTAAATCCTACAGATGCATATTGGCCTTGTTAGAGATTTGGGACTTTACCCTGAACTCTATCGGAAGTCCTGAAAAGGTTGTAAAGAGAGGCATGCTATGCTCAGATTTGGATTTTCCAAAGACCACTCTGGAGTGTGGAATGGGACTCATTGGAGCGTAGTAGTGTGGATTAGGGGAGACCAAGCTGGGAGGCTATGCAGGTGTCCTGGCAAGAGACAGTGGTGGCTTGGACTTGGCTGTTTGCAGTGAGACTAGAAAGAAGTGACACGTTCTGGAAATGGCATGTGTGCGTGGTGTGGAGTCACTATGACTTGGTATGTAACGGGCTAGGAAGTGTGAGGGATAGGGAGAATCAAGATGATTCCCACCTTCTGGCTGGGGTGACTGGGAGATGCCATTTATTAAAATGAGGGGCAATGGTAAAGGACTAGGACAGAGGGAGGGAAGAGGCCATGGGTTTAGTTAGGACAAGCTAAGTTTGACGTGGCAACTGTTGACCCAAAGAGCCGTCCAAGAAGAACTTGGACACACGTGTCTGAAGCTCAAGAGAGAAGGCTGAGCAGGAGATAGAAATAAAAGCAGCTTTTAGTAAAGGAAACGTCCACTCTTTGAGAGTCATTGCTTGCAGTTTTGGCTTCCCTTTACTCTGCTTTTTTTTTTTTTTTTTTTTTTTTTTTTTTTTTTTTTACGGGGATTCAACTTTCCAGGTGTGGCCAATGAACCAAAGAACTGGGGTGACGAGCACAGAATCTTGGAGGGACAGGCCTGCAAGGACTTTGTTGTGGAGTGGATGGGTGGGGCCCTTGCTGGGGAAAGGCCCACAGCACTTAGGGGAGTGCGACAGCATCTCCAAGAGGGTGCAAGAGTTTGGAAAGGCGTGGCCACCATGCTAATATAAATGTATATGTGACAAGTGAAAGTAATTTCTATGTGTTATGATACAGTTGTCTACACAAACAGGCTCTGTGGCCTGATCAGGGGAGGGTCCATGCCCCCAAGAGGGGCTGGATGTCAGCCTATGGGAACAGATTGGCATGTCTGTGTCTGTGGAAGGGAATGCGGGTTAATGGGCCGTTATCCAAGGGTTACCCACGCGGGTACTTCCAAAGGCCAGTGACATAAATGAATCCGGGAGCTGTGTGGTAACGGTGGGACGGGCAGTGAACGCCGGTCCAAAGAGAGCAGTCCCTGCCCACTTCCACATGTGCCTCCAGTATGAATGGGACCCAGTGTGTCTAGGCCTTCTGTGTTTTCGAGAGGACTTAGGCATCCAGAATGGGATGTGAAACCTCCCAGTTCTTAAATGTTGGCTCGCTAACAAGATGGAGGACAATTAGAAACATAGACTTGTCCGGGAACCAAATAAATCTCATCCACCAGTCAGCGTTATCCCACAGCTCACCAGTTAGAGATCTCTGTTCTGGTCCAAGCTACCTGACATACAGCTGCCAAACCTGAGGTTCAGAGGCAGGACTTGGAAAGCCCGCAGTCACACAGTGAGTTATGGGTAAAGTCCAGCCTCGAATGCAGACTTTCCAGTATTCTCTTTACGACACTAGAGCTGCTCCCTCCTGCAGGAGGTCTGTTACAAGAGAAAATATCTGAATCTTTCCATAGCCTCATTATAACACCACTGACTCTTAAACCAAAATTTCCCAAACCCCTCGTTGTGCACAGAAGGAGACTGAAGCCCAGAAATAAAAACAAGATGGACTGGCAAGGCTGGGAGCAGAACCCAGGATTCCAGAAGCCAGGTCTGGCCTTGTTTTCAGCAGTTCCTTAGGTCCTCAAAGCTCTCCCTGGGTGAGAGCTATATTCAGCTCGCAGTGAATTGTTGAAATATTCTGTTCCTAAGCATATTCTACAATCCAAATTATAGTCCCGAGGACCTGCCCTCCAGGACACATCACCTTAAATCCTTTCTCTGTGGGGGTCTGACTCACCAGCCTGGCTCATCACCTCTCTCCACTGATGAATGATAAACACGACGGCAGCAGGCATGGAGCCCCGCCAGCCACTTCTGATTTGTCTGCTAATTGGAGCCGGGGCGAGGCTGGCATGATGCCATCAGTCTGTGAGCGAGCAGGGTGGGAGGGGAAGAGCAGAGCACTTCGGGTTCAGGAGAGCAAGCTCAGGTGCCCTTAGGAGCTGGTTGACCTGAGGAAGAGGTCGTGTAAGTTCTCTAAGCTCCATTTTTCTCGTTTGTGAAGTGGGAATCATCACGCCTGCCCTAGAGTCCAATGTCCATTGTCAGAAAGGAGATGAGAGCCGAAGGCAGACCGCTTCTGATGCCCTTGGGGTTCAAGTCTGAAGCCCGTTCAGGCAAGTGTGACGTGGCGCCAAGAGCCAGACCCTGCGTGACCTCCTCCCTTGTCTTGATAAGAACCGCTGCCATTTATGGAACAGTCACTCTGCAGCAGGCATCAGGCACCTTGCTAAGCTCTTTACATTCATTAACTCACATATTGTTCCCAACATTCCTCTAAGAGAGGTACTAGTATCTCTAACTTGACCAAAAAAACCCAAAACAAACAAAGAATCAGCAGCAGCAGCTCAGGTTGCTTAACCCGAAGGCCCCACTAGTGAGTGAGAATTAAAATTTGGGTCAACTGTAATTCCAGAGATGGTGGTCTCACCTGCTCCATCATCCCATCTCCACGAATGGTCTAGACCCCGTCTAACGTCCTGTGAATCCTTCTCACACAAGTCACACACTTTCTTGTCTTCACCTCTTTACTTAATTGTTTCTCCTACTTGGAAAATACTGCTACGCAGACTCTTATTTCAAGCCTCGATTTCCAATCCCACCTCGCTGGGACCGCCCACCATGCAGGCAGGCCCCTTTGCTCTCGCTCCTCTTGGCTCCATGGGCTGCTGTGGGCTGGCCTGAGATAATACCTATCACACCAGGCAACACTCCTTACTGCGCTCCTGCCTCAGCTGGCAATGCCAATAGGTCGCCATTCGTGCACTTTCCCAGCTCCTATTACAGGACTGATTATCTCAAACATTGGAAACTACTCGAGGAATCTTGTTTTACTCCTCTTTATGTCTCTGGCTAAAGCTTAGTAAATGCTCTATAAATGTTGTAGTGGGGGGAGAAAGGAGGAAGGAAAGGAGGGACATGGAAGAGACGGGGAAGGAAGGGAAGAAAGGAGAAGGGAGGGAGCAGGTGGTGGGAGGGAGGGAGGAATCTATTTATGAATGCATGTCTTTAGAGAATGGTGTGAGGCAGGGATCAGCACGATGGCTTTCTAGTTTGGGGCCATATCCTGACCATGGCCTTTTATTGTGCAACCCCACGCTAAGAATGAGTTTTACATTTTTTAAGGTTGCAAACCGTTTTGACAAAGAATATGTGACAGAGACCATAGGCATCCCAAAGTCTAAAATATTTACTCTCTGTGCTTTTACAGAAAAAGTTTATCGACCCCTGGCGTTCACATGACCTCATGGACATGTGAACAAAATGAACGGTGACCAAAAGAGGGTGTTCATTCTTCAACGGGAATGAACTTCGGAATCTAGGTAGGAAATTAGAAAATATCAACCTCGGAAATTTAAACATGAGATGCTATCAGTCACCTCCTCAGAATGCAAACAATCAGTGCAATGATTCATCGGGGTGCTGCTAAGACTGCTGGCTGTGGCCATCGCAATCTCTCAGCAGAGGGCCTCTGGGGCCTCACAGGAAAGCATACATTTCAAAAGCCGTTAATAGAAGATAAACTGAAATCTTGGAAGCCACCACCTGTCTGTCACAAGGCAGTGTTGTAAAGACAGGGTTTCTAGGGACTGATGAAAACACTAAGGAAGGCGGGTAAACGGAGAATGAATATTCAGAGTGAGATTCCAGCCCGGGAGGGCAGGGCCGTCCTGAGCAGCTGGCCCAAGTGTTCCAGTCCTCTTGGCCAGCTGTGCCAATGAGGACTTCAGGAGGAGTGCTTGCTAGGTCTGGCTGTTCAGATCTTGTGTCCTCCCTTGCCCTAATTCCCTAAAGGGGCATTTGATGACAATCGGATTCGTACAGGGATGATTATGTCCTGTCCGGCTGTACATTTTCTCAGCATAACAACCAAGATAACTGCATGTATGCTATTGACTGAGTACCAGCCGCATGCCGGGCACTGGGTGAGGTGTTTTTATTTACATTATCTCAGAGTTGGGTATCATTATCTCCATGTTATATATATATTAAAAAAGCAAAAACAAAAACAAAAACTGAGGCTCAGAGAGATCAATGAACTTACCCAAAGGCACATTGCTATAAGGTAGCAGAAACAATAACCCCTGGTTTAGTGGTTCCAAAGCCTGATTCTTTTCATAGTCACACACACACACACACACACCCACACACACACACACAAATGCCGTTTTTGTCCAGTTTCAGCTCTATCTTATACTTCTAGACCCCAATATCCTGGGACCCTGCTCTAAGCCCGGACTGCATGGCTACAAACCTTAATATTCATTTTCATTTCATCAAAAACCTGTTGGGCACATGTTATGTGACGAGATCAGCAAAGTTCACTCCCTTTTTCAAGGTGCTTGCAATCTAGTGAGGTAGGCAGACCAATAAACTGATAAAATTCAGGGCAACGAACTGATGTCATGATTATAGCCGCTGTTGGCCTTGTGTAGGTCAGGCTTTGGACCTCAAGCCCCAAGACGGCTTCCCTGAGGAGGCGGCCCCAGGTAGAAAAAGGTCACTGATGAAGGGGAGGACGGGTAGTGGGCAAGCCAGCCAGAAGGAGCAGAATGGCCTAAGGGGGGGGGAGGGCTTGCAAGATTTAATGAAATGCATTGGGGGTGGAGGGGCTGAGGTTGAATCTGAGGAAGTAGCTGGAACCAGACCATGGAGGGTGTTTGCAACACGCTGAGAAGTTTGTACTTCATGGTAATGACAATGGGGAACCATTTGTGGGTTTAAGGAGGAAGTCATCTGGCCGGATTTGTAAGTCTGAAAGGTCCTATAGCGTCATGAGGGGGATAGACTGAGAATGCAAAGAGATCAGTTAGTAACACAAACGGTAATGTTTAAACTGGAGAAAACGGAAAGTCGTGGGAAGAAGCCTACCTGCGGATAGTCAGACGGCAGAACCAGTGGGTGTAGGGGGTTGGCTGGACGTGATGGAGAGCTGATGAGGGGAGAGCCGTGCAAGTTAACACGCTGACTAGTCCGTCACAGCACACCTTGCCCCCCAGAGCACTGGATTTTGCCTCTACTCTCCCAGGCACTGAGTGCGTCTCAGTGTGAGTTCCCTGACCTCTGGTGTCGCATCTTCCTAGGACTACGGCTGAATGTCCCACCCTCCGTATTGAACCGCCTTGCAAGCTGTCACCATACCCAAATTTACCGACTCATGTTAAATGTCCCCTCTTAAAACTCCTTGCCACATCCTGTTTCAGCCCTGAGCCGGGTCCATCTCCTAACCCCCATCCTTCCCAGTCCTGCTTTCTTCCCCTTCTCCACGGAGCTAAGGCAGATCTTGCAGCCACAATCACCCATCCCAGCTCTGGCACAGCCAACCCCACCCTCTGCCTCTGCCCCACACCACCACACAAAGCTGGGAAAGAAGCCTCGCTCAAACACTCTTGACAGCTAAGAACAATGGACCTGAACCACCAAGATGAAATTTAACAGAGATATGTCAAATTCTACATACGGAGCCCAGAAATCAATCATCAGGACACCTGGGGAGAGCTGATTTGCACTCATGATAAAGCAAACATCTAGGGGAATGGCTGATTAGCTGGCCAGGAGCTAAGCAGTCCCCAAGACTGTGAGGCAGCAGCTGCAGAAAAGGACAAACACAATTTAAGACGGTAGAGTGTCCAGGTGAAAAAAGGGGGCTCTGACAGCCAGGGTTCTTCTAGACTCCAGCTAAAGTGTAGTGCTTAGACATGGGCACAAGCATGTCCAGAAAAGGAGCAAAAATGGGATGGTGACTATCTAGAAACAAGTTCTGGAAACAAATAGGGAGAAGGGATAGAAGGTGGCTCTCAGAACCTGGTGCTCAGTTAATGCTAACTCCTGCCATTATTGTTTTCTCTTTCCCCATTTGCCCAGTTTCTAGGGGAGTTTTCTGAGGCTGAGGGTCTACCTCTTGGAAAACACAAATATCTCCACCCTAGCTCCCCCTGCTTCTCCTTACTGCCCCGCCCCCATTTCCCCATGGGGCTGGGACATGGGAGCTAGTGCGGGGTGTCTACAATGGGGTCCTTTTATCTCAAGTTCACTGAGCTGAGGGAGGTGGGGTCTGTGTCCCCCAGGTGACTGGTGTCGTTTCTCATCGGATCCTGCAACATGGCTCTGGTAGGGTCCGGAGGGTTGAAACCTGTGTTTCACAGGTGAAGAACCTGTGGCTCAGGAGAGGACTGGAGTTTTCTAAGGTCACTGAGTTCATTGGCAACAAAGCTGGGATTAGAACTGCTGTCAGTCCAGTGCTCTTTCTAAACTGCCTTCTGGTCTCTTTCCTCCTACCCTCACCACTCACTGACTTCTCACGGGTTTTAGTTTTTATTTTTCAAGGCAGGATGTATAGGCTTTGCGAGCCAGCTACAGAGCACGCCAGATCAAGAGAAGCCTGGACCCAAAGGCTCTGTCTGTCTTCAACAGAGTTGCCTTTGTTACGGGAATGAAGTGAGCCTACATCTTGGCCAAGTGTCCTGGGGGTCCCTGGTTCCCAGGAAGAAACCTTGATTCACACCCTCATTGCGGCCCACAGAAGGAGCTAGGACCCACTTGAGACCAGCATAAGCGGAATGCCTTCCCCAACTCCCTCGTGGGGCATCACTGCTTTGAGTTGCAGAAGCAACAGCCCTAGGCCAGGTATTAAAATAGAGGAGGCAACATTTGGCCTTTAATGACCTCCCTTCTTTTTTGATCGCAAATTTTCACTTCAAGAACCCAGCAATTTTACTGTCACCATCATCACCATTTTCTCATCCTCAGCCCCCTCCCAAGTACACAGCACACGAGAGGGTTTGTACTTCATATACCACTTGCACACCCACTGTCTCTCTTGGCCTTTGCAATTGTCCTGTGCGGTTGCCCATGGAGACGCTGATACCCAGGGAGCCTGCAGGTCTGGCTGACTCACAGGTATTATTGGTTTTGCTTCCTCAGGAAAGCGGTATTTCTTAAATGTGCCTTCCCTGAGTTGTAAAGTAGGTTCATGACAGAACTGCAGTGTCCCATTTTTGTCGTGCTAGGATGAGATACTCACCGTAGAGCTCCAAAGAAACAAGAAGAGGGATGTGTGGAACCTGGAACACAAGCAGATCGAAGGTCGATCCAGGCTGACTCGATGAGAATAGCCAGAGAAATAAAGTCATAGAAGCAAATACAGTAATAATTGAGGTGAACTCATTTTAAAGGTGTCAGCACGGAGACCCAGAGAAGAAGGGCTCTTCCTACAAGGGTGTAGAGCTGTTCAGGGTCATGGCAGGGATTATAACTTGGATCTCGGGGTTGCCACTGTTCCATGAGCCTGGACTCTGGCCCACTCCAGCCGTGGACACGGAGTGTTCGGGAATCTGTTGGCTATAATCCACCATTCCCCTGGAAGTGATAAAGTCCTGGCTAGTTGCCTTTGTCCTCTGTCTGGAGCTGGAAAACCACCGTTGCTCCCACTTAGCTAACCGCTCTGCTAAAACTTCGGTTTACCACGCTGCATATGTAGGTATACCCTTCCCGGAGGTCCACAGAGAAAGTGGGGTGCCTGGGAGGTGTCTGTGTCCCCCCAGGTGCCTGGTGACCAGGGCAAAGGAGGAACTTAATGCTCCTGCTGCTTTTCTGGGGTGACCCTCTCCCCTATTCTTGCCACCTGGTTTCTCAGGAACTAGGCCCTGTGTCTCTGTTTTACTACATTCATTATGTAGAATATCAGATCCACATAATGCTGCCTCCCTGACCCTGAGATTCAGTCCTGTCTTACCCATCCCCTTTGGATGCCCCTGCCCCCCTACCGCTAGATCTTGACGTAGCCTGGAACGCACTGAATTGGCCGCACCTCCGTTGGGATTTCATTTTTGGGATCAGCCTCCACCCTAAGGACTCCTGGCCTTCTCCACATTCTCCAGTCAGTTGCAAACAGGCAAAGTCATCGGTCAAGAAACACTTGGGCCCGGCTTCGCCTCGCCGATGCTTTTGTCACTGGCCTCAGCGCCTCCTCCCCACTCCCCGCTCCTGCCTGCCCGTCTGCCCCACCTCCCCTGCCCAGAGCCAAAACCACACAGACCAACTCAAAGTCCAGCCCTTAACACAGAGATTCTCAGGAACTCATTCTTTAGGATGGCCTTTCTCCAAAAAGGGAAGTGGACGATTTCTTGGTCAGATGAATTTGGAAAACATTGGGTTAGATAGAAGTTCAACGGGGCTATCTTACTGCAGGATTTCAATGTGCTCTCCGGGTAGACTATTGAATCCACTGTTTCTGACACACATTTGACTATCCCAACATTGACTGATGTTCTCTAGAGATACATTTTAGGAAATGTTTAATTCCTGCCTGGACACCAACACGGACAAGTTTTGACACGGCCCCTTATTTGCTGTGTGGCTTCAGGCAAGTCACTTTCCCTCTCTGGGCCGCAATTCCTTCATCTGTGTCTTCTGGCATGTTTGCCTCTGGGTGCTCGGGCAGCGGGGATGCTAGAGCTTGAGAATACCACAGAGCTAACAAGACCCCAGCACCATGGGTGGCTTGTGTGTCTGGCTGGGATGCTTTCTAATGTTGAAAGCTGCGTTCATTTAGCTGAGCTCATGCAGCCATGAACAGCACTCAGAATCCCCAGGGACTGCCAGGTGGAGGGAATTCCAGTGCGGATGCAGGTGCCACCAGCAGCCCATGCAGACCAGGTGGCCTTGCAGAAGCACTGCGGTATCAGAGACTGTGTCCCCTCCGAGATACCGCATGGTCTCTGCGGTGCCACAGTGACACTGACATGACTAAGTCAGGGCAGATGTGGTACTGCCAGAAAGAGTTGTGGGGGGAAGTCATCAAACACCTTCACACACCACGTTCACACAGCGGGGGCCAGTCGGATTTTGACGCGTCTTCCAACGCTGAGCTTCTGGGATTCCGTTGAGTTCTTTCTGTGGGCGATATACTGTGCTAGACACTCAGGAGGGAAGAAAGAGGGAGAAAACACAGCCCCGACCTTAATGGGGTGTGGTTTCTCTCAAAGGATGTTCGATGGCATAACGGTCACCTAGATACTCTGGAATAAAGGTGTTTTAGCATCAGATACATTTCAGACATGGTGCACACATGTCCCCTACTCCTGGGATTCTCAACCTACAGCAACAGGAGTCCTGCAGGAAACCTGCCTACCACTCACTGGCTTTGGAGCCAAAAGCCCTGGGTTTAAGCCCTGAATCTAACACAGGCATGACATGACTGTCAATACGAAACTCCAGTCTTCCATGCCTCAATTTCCTCGTCTGAAAGATGGGGTGATTCTATCAGTACCCTAACTCACTGGAAGTGCTTCATAGACTGAAAGGCACTCGGCACACATCATCCTTTATCTCCCTCAGTATTATACCGCTGACTCAATGAGAACTCTAGGGAACCTCCCTTGGATGTCAGCAACCCGCTGTGATCACTCCCTTATTCCATGATAATCGCTTATCATGGTTCCCTCTATTCAGAGCTTGTGGGAGTCTCCTGTGAGGAAGTGAGATTATACTTGGCCTTAGACTTTTTTTTTTCTGACACTGTGTGACCTTGGGCAAGTGAGTTAACCTCTCTGAGCCTCCTTTCCTTTGTCTGCAAAAGGGAGTTGATGACCCTTCCTGCCAGGGCTGTTGTGAGGCTCTGTAGAATGTGGTTTGTGAAGTGTGTTATAGGTCCTGCCCTCTTTCTTCACTCCCTCAGGCCCCCTTTCTTCATTCTCTCAGCCCAGAGGCGGGATGAGCTGCTCAGGAGAAGGAAAGCAGAGAATATTTTAGATGAGAACCAGACCTCTCAGTGGACTTTTGCTATTTCAGGGCACTGTGTGAAAAGTCTGTTTTCACTGATTCATTTGCCAGGCCTGTCCTTAGAGGTCCTTCGAACTTTCCCTCAGGGCCCTTCCCCTGGCCTTCTAGTCTGGTAAATATGAGAAAAACAAGTTGCATCAAGAATTGCCAAGTATTTGTACATCCCATGGTGACCCTACAATGGAATAAGATAAAGGGGGCTGCTCATTGGTGATCGCCCTTTGAGCCCTTTCTCCAAGGACCCATGTGGGGGTCCGTGGGAGTAAGGGCCTTCCTGACCAAGAGAAGAGCCAGGAGGCTTTGCCCCAGAGCGAGACAGCATCTTACGGAAGGTTGGGGGAAGTACTTCATCCATTCATTCAGTGTGTATGGACCATCCACAGCGGGCCCGGGGGAGTGCTGGGGGTGGAGACATACTGGTGGAGATGCAGGCATGGCCCTACTCTCGGGAAGCTTGCAGTCTACCAGGAGACACAACAGCGAAACACTCTACGTCCTGATCCGTGCCTACCCTCCACCCGAAACCCATGCACTGGAATCTTCTTAGGCGGCGAGGGCATTTGAATTTTCAGCTGATGATTGGGAATCATTAGTCATGTCAAGTCTCTGAGGTACAGCATGTCAGCTATTTGTTAGTTGTGGACTAAGCACCACTGCACACCAGGCTTCGGGGTAAGAAAGGAAATAAGACATGGTTCCTATCCTCAAGAGTTCACTGAGGGACACAGACTGCAGCGTGAGGGGGGCTCTGACTAAGGTAAGCACAGGTTCCATGGAATCACACAGAACAGGCACCCATCCCTGCCTTGTGGGGAGGAGGGAAAAAGCGTCTTGGAGAAATTGGCTCTGAGCAGACCTTTTCCATGCTTTTCGCTTCACATCTACTTCCAGAAGTCTGTTCCAAGCCATCATCCTCTCTCTCCTAGACTGTGTCCATAGCTTCCTGTTCTCCCACCTTCACTACCTTTTGGTCTAGTCCCCCTAAAGCTGCCAGCGCTGCCTTTGCAAAGCCAATCAGCTGGAGTCCGTCACTCGCTCAAAGTTCTCCAGAACTTGACCAGAGCTTGGAGGAAAAGACCATGATATTCACGTTTTCTGGGGCCGGTCTGCCTCCATGGTTCCATTTACAGTCTCATTCTTGCCTGGCCTCTGCCCTCAACTAATCACATTTGGCCCCTTACATATATCCTCCTTCTTTAAGATATTTTTCACATGCTGTTCTTTGTTTCTGGAATGTTCTTTCCTCCCTTCCAGTCCAGTGAATTCATCCTTAGAACTCTGCCGCATGTCAGTCTCTTAGGAATGGCTTTGCACTCTGACCCCCTAAATGGTCAAGATCGCCTTGCCCTCCCCTCCCCACTCCCATGGCCCCCTGTGTGTCCCCATCACAGCCCTCACTACAGTGGGTGAGAATGCACTGGGTCCTAAGTGGTGTGCCACCATTTCTCTCAGCTCTGTGAGTACAAGGACCAGGTCTAGCCCCAGGGCCCAGCAGAGTACCTGGCACCTAGGAAATGCTCTGGACATATTTACTGAAGGGACAAAAGAGCGCTGGAGCACTGCTACCCCCCTTTCCCCCACCCCAGGTTTCCTAAAGACAATAGGAAACAGGGACACAAGACCAATGTGCGTTCCCAGAGAACTATAATTCTTCCTGCGGTGAGACAGACTGATTTAGTCTAGTGACTGGGAAAAATCTAGACCCTAGATTTGGGACATTTTTTCTTCTTGCTTTCCCCCCGCCCCCCGGAATGAGAAGGCTTCTGTGGCCAGAATTAGGACCCAGGATACATGTGGTCAGGGCTGCTCTAAGATAAGGCAGCAATCTGGGGTCCACCTGGGTACCCACTAGAATCTACAGCCAGGTTTTAAAAGTTTGGACAGGGCTGGAACAAGGGGGAGGCAAGCAGGGAGCCTGGTGCACAAAATTTAAGGAGGCGCTCACTCTCGGGTGCAGGCCCTGCACTTGCGCAGCCCTGAGAGCGGACGCCGCCTTACCTGTCACACCCTGACTCCTTGCTAGCCTCTGCCTAGTGCCAGCCCCTTCTAGAGACCACAGCCTCATCCTCTACGTCTGTATGTAATTCAGTCCTTATTTCCAGGTGATTCTGAGGCACAGTCAGGCTCCAGAGCCACAGAGCTAGAAATCTCCTGGGAGGAAGGGTGGGAACTCCTGCGCACAGCAGGTCAGAGGCCACCCCCCCCCCCCCCCCCCCCCCCCCGCTGCTGTCAGGAAGATTTCTGTGAGTGATCAGGGGCATGGTCCAGACACGGGACATCATCCGTTTTCTGTCTTCACATCTAACCTGCAGAGCTGAGGTGAGCTCCTAATGAGCTAAAGGGGGAAAATTTCAATCGAAAGAAGACGGTTCAGAAGGCTCAAAAGTGGGTATTATGGGCTGCCTGCCACTACTACAGGCTTCACGGGTCTAAGTTTTTGAGGAGAGTGTGTCCCAGGCCAGCGGCAAGCCCCACCCCCACTGCTCTTACCTGAGGACGATCTGGCTTCCAGGGCAGCGCCTCCCCCACCCGCAGGACTGGAGTGGCATTGCCGCTGCTTCTCAGGCCCTGAAGTTTTCTTCAATGGTGTCAACCGCTATTCTTTGTGCACTCCTGCTGGCCACAACGTGGACGTAACCAGCGCACCCAGTTTCACTGACACACCACACTACCCGTGTGAGGGAAGTCTTACCTTCCTTTTGCAGAGGAGGGAAATAAGGCTCAGATATAAAGTGACTCACCCGAAGCCCCACAGCCTGCAGGGGCCCTGGGATTACGGGGCCTGACTCCAAACACTGTGGCAGGTTCCCATACACGAAGGAGCGGTTAACCATTAGTAGACCCTCATCAGAAGTCACTGTGTCTCCAGGGATCCAAGGAAACCTGAGCTTTAAAAAAAGGGGGGACCAAGGTGCTCCTACAGGTCCTGGAACTGAGCAGGCCCTGAAAAGGCTGGCGTTGGCATTTCTCAGGTCGCAGAAACCTTTGGCTAGGCCCCTCTATCCGGTGCTGGCTGGAGAAAGACAGCAGGTATCTGGTGAGTCAGAGGGATGCTGGATAAGAAATCAGAAAGCGAGTTCCTGGCCCCAGCTGCCCACTGCCTAGCCATGGGACCTGGGCAAACCTTTCCCTCCAGAGTCTGTTTCCCACGCTATAAAACCTATAAAAGGGAGAGGTCACCTAAGAGAAAATTGAATCAGGTAGCCTTGATTATAGTAATTTCTACAGTGGGTCATAGAAGAGTCATAGGTGGGGTGTATTTGGGTCCATGCTGTTGGTGCCAATCAGATGGGCAAACCCTGATCCTAGAGCCACTGGTCCTCCCTGAGTTTAGTGGACTCTGAATACATCAGGACTGGAGCATTTCTCTAGCTAAGACCTGCCCTCCACCCTAGGGAGGAAGGCTGGCGAGCTCCCAGCTGGTGAGGGGCACAGACATATGGGTTCTCCTCAGGGACATAGCTAAATAGGAGTTTCCCAAAGCACCACATCTGGTAAAATGTGAGGAAAGGACCATAAAAGAGAGGTGAAAGTAGAAGAAGAAGGAGTTGGTGAGGAAAGCGGACAGACCAAAGGGAGCAAGAGAGAATGAAAGAAAGGAAAAGAAAGATAGAGAAGAAATGCTATGGGGGCTGCTGAGGGTCCAAAAGTATCAATGATCAAGTCAGTTTCCTGGTTGTGACACTGCACTAAGGTTACCTATCGTGTTTCCCCAAAAATCAGACGTAGCTGGACCATCACTTCTAATGCGTCTTTTGGAGCAAAAATGAATGTAAGACCCGGTCTTATTTTACTGTAATGTAAGAACCAGGTCTTTATAATATAACATAACATAACATAACATAACATAACATAACATAACATAACATAACATAACATAGCATAACATAATATAATACCGGGTCTTGTGTTCATTTTTGCTCCAAAAGACACATTAGAGCTGATTGTCTAGCTAGGTCTTATTTTCAGGGAAGTACGGTATGCAAGATGGGGAGATACACTGGGGGAAACTGAGGAAAGGGTATACCGAGTCTTTCCATAGTATTTCCTATACCTGTATATGAATCTGCAATTATCTCAAAATAGAATGTGTAAAATAAAATGTATCAGGTACTCACATCTGCAGATGTATGACAAGAGGGACAAGAAGTCCAAAGGTTGTGTCACCTTTTAAGAAGGTACAACCTAGTGCAAACCAAGGGTGGAAATGAAGCCCGACATGTGCCCTGGGGGCCGGAGAAACCAGAACTGGCCTATGCTTGCTCTACCCAGTGACTGCTCATGTTCCCCAAAATGCTTTCGGTGTATTTATGCCTCTAAAGGGTTAAAGAAATCAGTAGCTACTAAATTAGTCACTCATTTTGTATTTCTATAACTGCTGATTTGGAAAGCTGGGTCCACCTTAGCTTTGATATAAAAGACATAACGTGCTAGAGAGAATGTATCTGTGTGTGACTGGAAACCTGCCGCTCAGAGGGAAGGCCGATAGTGAAGGGACCCTGGACCCACATCTATCGAGGCCACATAAGTGGGGAGAGAAGCAAACGCATCAAGCAGTTATTTGGGCAGCTCTCCCACATTCTACAAACTCCCGTGAAGGAACGGACAGTTGTAGCAAAGGAGCCTAGGGTCATCTACTGTCGGGTGTGTAAAATGTCGGGTGTGTAAAATGGGTCACATGCAATACAGACTGGCATGGGAGGCCCTCCAGCCCCACCCCCTCCTCAGCACCAACATTAGAAGCAAACCCAAGTGCAAGGCCACGCTTCCCAGAATCCTTCCACTGGGTTGCACCAGACTCCAATTAGGGCCAAGTTTTTGGCCAAGGTTTTGAATGGGACAAAGAGAGGAAATGTATGTTCACTTAACAAGGGGAGTATGACCTTGGTTGGGCGAGAGGAAAGGGAAAAGAGATTGAACATCTGCTTTCCTGAGTGTCTGTGTGGGAAAGAGAATGTCAAACTGAAAGGCAATCCTTCCCAAGAAAGGACTGAGGAAGACCTCTTGCTGAGCTCCTCCATGCTATAGGCTCACTTCCTCTTCGAACCCTCCCAACATCTCTAAGACAGGACTCACAATCCCATTTGACAGATGAAGAAAATAAGACGAAATAACTCAGTGAATGGCCCAAACTAGTAAGCAGCAGCAGCGGGACCCAACTCATAGGACTTTACTTAATCTCCTCATCTGTAACATGGGGCAATAACAGCACTTGCCCCATGGACCAGCCATGAAGATTAAACACGTTCCTGGACGTAAAGCACTTCGAATCCGCTGCATAGTGTGCGTGCTTAATACACTGGCTGTGTTATGATTACATTAGCTACGGCAACTTCTGGTAAGACCCTATTTGGGCAAGGGACCTACAACGAAGGGCAAACAAAAAGTGTTAAAAGGAACTGGAAATATTTAGGCTGAAAGGAAAAGATTACAGGGAGACAGGACCCTAATACTTAAAAACGCAAAACCTGCTATGAAAAAGACATTCAGAGTTGCTCAGCACTTCCCGGAAGGCAAAATTAGGGCCAATAGAAAAAAATGAAGGGGATGAGATTTAAGCTCCTCATAAAGGAGACATTTCTAATGAATAAATTCCCTAAAAATGAGCTTATGTTCCCATTTACCATTTCCTTGTAAGCAGAGCAGGGTGAACGTAAGCAGAGAAGCTCTTGGGGGAATGCAGCATCAGACGGGGACGCTCTAGCCTCCAGTTTCAGGCCAGGCTGCCAAGAGAGGAACTTGTCCATCAGTCACTTGGGGGGGTGACATCTGTTGGCCAGTGGCTCCAAACAACTGGGGCCTGGCCTTCAAGAATGATCTGGCTTCCTCTAGGGTCCAAATTACTATGTTGGATCAGCTCGATGAAAGTAATTGCATATGTTCTTAATGCCACAATTAAAAAGAAAAAAACTCATTGGCAAGCAGGATTCAGCAAAAATCCATTTTTAGAGTTTTTCTTTTTTTATTAGCCACTCTCCCATAGAAATAGTGTACGCATGCGATAAATCAGAAGCCAATGTGTGGAAAGTTTCTAAGGAGCCTGAGGATGGAGAAAACGTGGAGATGAATCGCAGGCAGAGACAACAGCGAGGCTATCGGCTGAGACGTGTAAATCCTCTTGACAAGCAGCCCTGGGGTCTGGGTGCCCAGATTCGTGTCGGACGCGTGAGGAGAAATCCATTGATGGATAGCTGCCTTTCCCGTGAGCAGTGTGGGTATTCCAGCCTGAGCCCCTCTTTGAAATTCACTCAGAGATCTATTCTGGGTGCTTGATGCCTTTGGGGATTGTGGGAATTGTAAATGAGAGATGAGCGAGATGAGAGGAAGAAGTATTGTGTCAGGGGTTGGCAGAGGAGGGCTGGAGGAATGGCAGTAGAGGAAGAAGAATGAGGGGGTGCATGGCAGGTCTGGGGAAGTGCTAAAGAACAGCCTCCAGGGAACTAAACAGGAGGGTTCAATTGAACGGAAATTCAAAGAGATTCTGCATCTAACTGGGGCTATCAGTGGGTAAAGGGTCAGGAAAGTCAATTTCTAAAACGGGGTCAAAACAAACAAACACAACAGGAACCGGATTTTGACCAGCTCTGGCGATAAGGTCAGATGATTTGACCTAAGAACCCATGTGGGGATGTTTCCTAAGGAAATCATTCAGCAGAAGCTCAAATACCTTTCTTGCAGATGATGCGGGCTAGCAACTATATCTGACCGCTGGGGAAGTGCTAAGTTATAAATCACAAGCTACCCGGTGGACTGTCATACCGCCATTAATTATTATAGCCAGCAAGACTGTCCAATAACATAGGTACCTTTTTATAATTCTCCAAGTCAAGGATTGGCAAATTTTTTTTCTGTTTAGAGCCAGCTAGTCAATATTGTTTGCTTCGCAGGCCATGGAGTCTTTCTTGCAACTACCCAACTCTGCCTTGTAGTGTGCAAGCAGCCACAGATAGTGTGTAAAGAAATGAGTGTGACTGTGTTCCAAAAAACTTTATTGACAAAAACAGGTGGTGAGCCGGGTTTGACCCAAAAGCTGTTTTCCATGACAAAAGCAATCCATGAAGTTACATGTTCATTATGTTTATAACTCTGTAAAATATGGATTTGAATGGTCCAGAAGGAAATATGCAAACCTAGAATGGGTAGTTGAGTGAGGGTGGTAGAATAAGAATGGGTTCTCTTTCTTATTTGGGGGTGAAGCAGCCTCTGAGAGGCCCACAGGTCCACCAGGGAGCTCTTCAGGCTGGGTGCATCTCCGCAGGCCCTGTGACTAGCAGGACATTCCTTGGCTGTCACCTTGTGGGGACAGGTATCACACCCCCGCCCCCGCATCCTGACCCTTCAGATTAATCCCCAGCAGAGACAGATGAATCCTCCTTGGAATCAGAGCCATGAAAGTGACTCATTCACTCTTTCCCTCAAGCAACTTCTTCTGACCCCATCCAAACCATGGGCCAGGCTCTGGACCAGGCTGCAGGAAATACGAGCAGAGATGGTTTAATGTGATGAGTAAATTCCTGGATGCTAAAGTCAGACTGCCTGGCTTCAAAGCTGACTTTCCCACAATAGCTGTGTGACTCTCGAGGTGCTTCACCTTTCTGTACCTCGATGGTATCTATGGTAAAATGGGTGTCATACAATGTACAGTAAATATGAGCAAAGCCATCAGAACACTACCTGGCATGTGCGAGTACTAGCTAGGTGTCAGTTATCATCTTTATTATATCCTGGATCAGGGTGAGGGATGGTGATGACGAGAGAGGTTCCTCGGGTCAGTGGATAGGTAGGTAGTCTGGGTCAGTGGGAGCTACAGCAGGTTAGGAAGGGAGAGAGGAGCTCTGGGCTGATAGGGACAGCATTACAGCAGTGAGCCAGGGACAGAGCAGCAGCAAAGAGGAGACAGGAGGGGAAGTCATGCCTGGCCCTGCAGACTGGACAGAGCAAGGCCTCTCTGGAGTATGACCTTGGAAGGCCCAAGTCGAGTCACCTCAGCCATTTATTAGCAGCCACAAATTAGTAGATTCTCTCAGAACGGGGCCCTCACTATCTGTGAAGCTCTGAGTCAGGCATTTTTGTTGAATATTTTATTTAAACTCCAAAATATCCCCCAAGTTCCTGATTCTGTTGTCCCTGTCTATCTCCCAGAGGACATTTAAAGCCTAGTCCTTGAAATGATAAGGACCCTTGAAAGGCAGCAAGACAGAGAGCATTGGGGAGACTGGATTCCACAGCACTGAGGTTGGGCGGCGGGTTGGGGGTCTCAGATATCTTTCTGACTCTAAAGAAAGATAAAATGACCTAAAATAAAGGATTGTGTAAATATCCCATAATTTTAATATTTAAGTTGAGGTCCTTGAAGAATATTGGATACAGAGGACATTAGCTATACATTACAGAACACCAAGTTACAGAACAGGACACTAAGTGGGAGCTTAACTGTGTTGCTCAGCCTCATTCTGTCCTTCTCACCCCTAGCCCGGGAGGCAGTGCCCTTGAATTCTAACCTTAATTCTTTTTTTTTTAAATTTATTTATTGGGGTGACAATTGTTAATGAAATTACATAATTTCAGGTGTACAATTCTGTATCTAGCCTTAATTCTTACCAGCTGCTGGCTTGACCCTCGGAGACCATTCACAATAGTGTTCCTTGTACGTTTTATTCAGGATTTTCACAACCATTACCTTTCCAAGGCCCTCATCCACTCAGGGCCAGTTAGAAAGAGTCTGACGAACTCCTCCACTCTTGCAAGTTGACCGTCTTAACCTTTTAGAACTGTGACTATTGGACCTAAGATCCAATCAGAGCCCCGGTGGCTGGTCCAAACGGAGATGTACTGTACACACTCTATTTCAAAGACTTAATACAAAAAAAAAAAAAAAGTAAAATGTTTCCTATTGATGATGATTGAAACGATAATATTTTGGGGTTGAATAACGGGGTTGAATAACGTATCTTGTTAAAATTAATTCCACCTGCTTTTAGTCCTTTTGCTGAAACTACTAGGGAATTTTAAATGACCTGCATGGCTTGTGTTATATTTCTACCCGCCAGCATTGCTATCAGCGGAATGCATTTCAATGGGGGAAATTCCTTGGCCCAGAAGACGTCTGTAAATGGGGGCTTCTCCCTGATTATGGCTCTTGGGCTGGCTGTCTTGCATGAGGCTGTATGTTCTGGATACGAATTATGCTAGTGGATGAGATTGCTCCAGCTATCTCGGTGCCATATTGTTGCTGTCACAAATTGTCACAAACTTAATGGCTTAAAACAACATGGAGGTATTCTCATACAGTTCTGGAGGTTAAACTTCTGACATCAGATTCTCTGGCTCATGGCAAGATGTTGGCAGGGCTGGTTCTTTCCGGAAGCTCTGAGACGAGAATCTGATTCTTTGCCCTTTTCGGCTTCTAGTCTCTGCCTGTATTCTTTGGCTTGTGCCCTCTTCCTCCATTTTCAAACCCCACTACTGCACTCTCTAGTTTGGTCATCTTATCACCTTTCCCTCCCTTATCTCCTGCCTTCCTCTTATGAGCACACCTGTGATTACATCAGGCCCACCTGGATAAACCAAGCTACATTCCCATTTCAAAATTCTTAATTTCATTGCGCTTGCAAAGCTCCTTTTGTCATATAAAGCAATGTTCACAGATTCCGGGGATTAGGATGTGGCATCTCAGGGGCCATTATTTAGCCTAGTGCAACTGCCTATTTCATTCCAGCCTCCAATTCATAAATCATAAGATGGGCCACGAATAGCCACCAAACCATAGCACCAGGAGTCGTAGCGCTGGACAGGGAAATGAAAGGAGATCCTGTCTGCCTCTTGACGTCAGGACAGTAAAATCCTTTAATCCCAGTCTTCACACAGATGAGGCCACCGAGGCCCAGAGAGGTTTAGTGACTCGGCTGAGCTCACCCAGCTAGGAAGAGCCCACTCTGGAGGGAAGCCTCAGTGCCCTGCCGGCATAGAACCCCACTGGGTCAGGCGAGGCAGCTCTGCCCCGCTCCCTTCTCTGCAAACACAGCAATACCCTGTGACCTTGTCTGACCTTGTGCTCTTACAGATCATCTTCAGGTTGATGGCCCTCCAGCTCCTTTGGAAGCAGCCCAGATGTGTGCCTGTATCAGGGGACCCATACTGACACGATGCCGGCAAAGCTGCAATTAAAGGGCCAGCTAAAAAGTGGCTCAAAGCAGATGGTGGGCCTGATGGAGCCCACACCGTGCTCGCAATGTGCCAGGCCCGGTGATGCTGGTTTTATTAATCAGGGGCGGAAGGAAGCAACTCGGGCTCGAGGCAGCGGGAGGCCGTGAGAATCTGTGTGGCACAGGCACACGGGAGGCCCCGCTCAGTAGTAGATTTTCTTCTCTGACAGGTCTTCCTTCAGCGTAAGGACTTCCCACCCGCTTCCGCCTCTTTGCGTCCCTCCACTGTCTCCCACCTCATTCGTCTCTGTCCTTCCCAGTCACTTATTTTTAGTCATGTCGGCAGATGAGCCACCGTTCACTGGGAAAGCGGAGTCAAAGAAAGGAAAGCATTTCATCCTCGGGAGGTTTTATTGTGGTGGGTTCCCACGCTCCATTCACTCTCCATTCTCACCGCCAGGCCCATCTGGAACATGGGGGTTCGAGGGGAGGCCACGACCAGGCAGCCCTAAAAGAGCATGTGGGTCTCAGATCTGGACGTCAGCCACCGTCAGCTGGTCAGGGGACAGGATGCTTCTCTGTAAAGTAGGGACGGGGAGTGGTGGGGAAGTGTGAAAACAGGACAGAGAGCAAGGACCACCGCCAGGGGGAGGAGTCGCAGGACGTAGGATCGAGTCATAGCTCCACTATCTATCATTGTGTGACCTTGGAAAGGTCACTGTAACTCCCTCTCAGTCTTCTTTTCTGTGGAATGGAGGTAATAGTGGATATTCCCACCTCACGGGGCTATTGAGTGAATCAGATGAGAAAATGGACATGAACGTACTTTGCAAACTGCGCAGTACATCTCAAGAATAAGGAATATTACTCAGAGTCGGCACAAGATTGGGAATGCAAAACCGCTCCAATTCAAGATTAGGTCTGCCCAGAGGATGGTCTGAAACGCTTAGGGTCGAGGTAGGGTTGTGGTCCTGAAACCAAGTAAGCTGCCGGGAGAAAGTGACAGAGGGTCAAAGAAGCAGAAGGCACAGCATGGGCAAAGGGCTGGAGGCCTCCAGTAGACAGCGTCGATGGTACCCACGTTGAGGCTTCGGAACCAACCTGGCATGGCCTGGCAGGCTGAGTCTGACAGCCACATGGAAGGAAACTGGACGTCATCCAGAGGACGCAGAGCCACTGTGAGGGCTCAAGGGGAGTGCCGTGATCCCATTTGCATCAGAGAGAGATCTGGCTTGTGGGGGCACAGAGTGGCTGAGGGAAGGGAAAGGCTGAGGTGGGGAGACCAGAGCCGTGGAGGGTTGAGAGAGAGTGTGGTCACAGAAGTCAGGAGAAGAGAGTGTTTCAAAGAACAGAGAGGGCGTAGGGTCAACCACTGCCAAGAGGACCGGTGATCTGAGACATGAAAAGTGTGTATTGTGCGTGGCAAAAACGGAGTTATCAGCGGGAGAGCAATTTCCTTGAGAGGTGAAGCCAAGGGATAAGGGACTAAAAAGTGAGTGGGAGGAGCTGGAGTGGTGACAAGTCGCTCAAGTGTGTGCTGGGTAGCGGAGAAGAGACACAGAGCTGTAGCCAGAGGGAGAGGTTTGCCAGGACAAGAGCCGTTAGGTATGGTTTCGTTCTGGTTTGGTTTTAAATGGTGCCCTAGCCTTGAACGGGTGTAAATGCTGGAGCGATGAATTAATAAGGAGACGGAGATTGAAGGCAAAGAAGAGAGAAATCATTCAACAACTATTTCTCAGACCCCTGTTATGTGCCCAGGACTGTTTTAGGCAAGGGGACACAGCAAGGACAAAGGTTTATGAGCTCGTGCTTCCTGTGAATGGGTACTCCATGGAGCAGCTTCCTCAGGAAGGGAGAAAACTTTGGGATTTGGAGACCACGTCAAGGATCATCTATGGACAGAAAGAAGGGCAGAAAAGAGCAGAAATACAGGTTACTGAGTAGGTACTGTGCCAGGAGGATGGGAGGAAGTTCTTGTCTGATGGCTTTTACTTTTGCTTTGAAGCAGGAAACAGGTCATCTGTTGAGACTTGGGTGGGAGGACAGGAAGGAGAAGAATAGGGGAGAGGAATGAAGATTTGAAATAATCCCTATGAGGAATGGGTGAGCGCGGACGAATGGGATGGCCAGGGAAGCCCAGAACAGGCAGCTTCCAAAGCCTTGGGGGCATCGGAAGTCATGAATCCACAAAGGGACATGTGTGCAGCTCTGGCCCTCCGTAGTCCTGGCATAAGGGGCAGTACACAGAGTTCGATTGATGCACAGTTGGAATGTTGCAGAACAAGCACCGGGAGGTGAAGACATGGACGAAGCAAGGTTGATGGCTGATGGGTTGGGTTAGTTCAGGGCAGAGAAGAGGAATGAAAAATTGGATGATAGAAGATGGTGGAGAAGTCAAGAGCTGGGGGTTCTGAAGAGGTCAAAGAGCAAAGGAGAATCAAGTGAAGGAGCAGGAGGCGAGAAAGAAAGGAGGCTGGCATGGCAGAGAAGGGGGCATGGGTGTAAGCGTCTGTGGGCAGCGCTTTTCCTGGTGATGGCCAGGGCTAAGTACGGCCTTGGGAATGGCGACCTGAAGTGGGGGTGGAGGCAAGTCTTTGGAGTTGAGGGTTTCTACAGTCCTTCAGGAGGGTGACTGCGTTTGCCGTGGACAAGCTAGACTGAATTAGATGCCTAAACTCTCCATACAACATGACCAGGAGGCACTCATGGGAAGGAAGAAGTGGTCAGTGGTCACGCCTTCCTACTGCCCGTAGGAAAAGCCCAGCTCCTCGCCTGGTCTTAAAAGACATGACCTACATCCAGTCTCCCTTTCCAATCTCATCCCTTGCTTTCTTGCTTCCCTGTTAGTATGCTCCACTGCCTCATGGCCCTTTTCAGTTCCAAGTTTATAAAGCCCCTTACTCCTTCAGGCTCCACACATTCTGCTCCTCTACAGGCTGTGCAGATAGACACACACATACATGCCCACATATAGACACACATATACACACACACATACATACACACATGCATACATACGTACACACAGACATACATACACACCATGTGATCCAGCAATTCTGCTTCTGAGTACATATATACTGCAGAACATTTTTTAAACGTGAGCTCAAGAATTTTTTTTATTGTGGCATTCTTGATAATAGCAAAAGATGGAAACGTTTAAATATTCATGAATAGGAAAATGGATAAATAATTTGTGATATATTCCTACAATGGAATATAATGTAGTCACTGAAATTAATGAAGTAGATTTACATATGTCACCATGGCTCAAATCATAAAGTTGATTATAAATGTGACAATGGTGCTGCTGATTCATGCTTAAGGTCCCTGGGACTGATAATAGGAGATGCCATGCCACACGTCCTCCGGTTAGGTCCTTATAAGAACAGCGTCGGTGGAACCAGCAGAGTGTCCTGGGCCATATACTGAAGCATGCAGGTGTGGAGTCTAAAATCAAAGCTCCCAGGATTAGGTGATATTTGGAGATGGATTCATGCTTTTCTTTATTTTGTGAACAGAGCCGTCAAATAATAGCCTCTCCTCTCATTGAGAGGTGGTGTCTATGTAAGTCTAGAAAGTTTGATAAAAATCATCATAATGCTAGACATGGAAAAGGGAACGAAACTGCACGAGAATTGGTAGTGTTTATGGGCAGCTACTGGAGATGGTTCGATGGTCACATGCGAAAGCAGGAAACCTGCCCGCTGAGAGGGTGAAGGCTGCAGGAAGAGCAGCCACCTTTCCCCTTCTTTCTAAGGTAGCCTTCCCTGCAAAGGCGGTTATGGGGAGGCGACTGTAAGGTGAGGAGCTGCAAGGAGACTTGGAAGTTCCTGTAAGTTTTGGTGCTTATGAAAGCTCTGGGAAAGCCACTATTTTTAAGTCAAGTATGGACCAGACATCACTACGTGATGCTCAACATTCGAGGGGAGCCATCTGCCAGTCGAGTCTCTTAAGACGGTGTCCAATCAACAAAGCCCAAACGACAAAACACCCACATCATGTCGAGTGCAAAATGCAGGTTATCAAAGGATATCGATCACATGGTAATTACATACATTTTTAAAGCAGAGATACCAGGCAAACGTGTACAAACATGGATGGGTAGGATGCCCACTGACTCCAAAATAGTGTTACAAGAGGGAAAGGCATATAATAGGTGCTTCCACTGTGTCAGCGATGTTTTATTTCTTGTTTTAAAAAGATCTGAAGCAAATATGGCAAAATGTCAACCTCGAAATACAGGTGATGGGTATGTGGGTATCTGATTTTTATTCTCTATACCTTTCTGAATGTTTAAGTAGGTCATGATTTCTTAAGGTCAGCTAAGAGTTAGCTGGGCGAAGAAGAGGGACAAGAACTTCTCAGGTTGGGGTCTCGGTAGAGGTGAGAAAGGCAGGTTCAAAGGCCCAGCAGGAGAGGGTACTGGGCATTCAGGGAAAGGGAAACTTCTTAGTATTGATGGAGGTGGGAGAACAAAGGGAGGGGAGACAGGTGTAATAGGAAGTGATCCTGGAGAGGCAAGAAAGGGCCAGATTATGCAGGGCTTTGCCGGCCATGCCAAAGAATATGAACTTCACCTTGAATGAAGTAGGGGGCCACTGAAAGATCTCAAGCTGGAAAGTGAGACCGATGAGTGTGTTAAAGAGACCATTGCTGTGCCACAAGGGCACAGATGGAAGGCAGAGGAATCAACTGCCCACCCACCCCTTCCCGCCCTGTGAATTTGGGGATGAGGTGGAATGGAATGAAAGGAATAGTGGGAATGAATCGATTCCTTCTAGGGTTCCCTAGAAGCTTCTTCTAGAAGTTCCCTAGCTCAATATTCTTACAGTAACCATTCTAGGTCACACCCCCTTGTAATCAGCCGTGTTGGTCATCTCGTGCTTGCCCCTCCAGAACCAGTCTCCACCCGTCTCAGCCTCGCTCTCAGCCTTGCCCTCTGCGCTGGCAGGCTCACCACTGTGGACCAAATCAGTGAGCTTGTTGGCCTTGAGCTGATCATATCAGCTAATGGAGAGCAGATGACAAGCCCATGGGGCAGGCGCCCTCCTTGGGAGGTTCCTTTGGGTTGTCTGTGTCCCTTGACAAAAGGTCACTGCTCCTCTCAGGATGGCCTGTTGTGCACAAATGTCACCTGTTGGGTTCCAGGATCCATTCCCTTCCTTCCCCATTGGCCTTGGAGTTGGTGACAGCCATGCTGCTGGTGGCTACATCCGGTCCTTTATCATTAGTTCCTTTGTAAATAAACCTTCCTTGAGTTATCTTAACCTGAGTGTGCCATTTGTTTCTGGTTGGGACCCTGTCTGATGCAACGCAACTGTCCTTCATCCACCTCTGACCTTCTCAAGGGCAGGGAAGAGGTCTGATTATTTTTTGTATGCAGCTCCGTGGCTAGGACCTGGCCCATTTTTGGTGACCAACACACAGGTCATGAGTGAGTAAGAAAATGGTATTCATGAATGAGTGGATGAAGGGGGAATAGTCCTTAGCTTGGGATTGGGCATGTACAAGTCTTGGGCTCTTTGCACAAAGAAAAAGTTGATTACAGGAGAAAGGAAAAATATGCAAGGAAAAGAAACTTAACATTTTGGGAGCTCAGGAAGCTTGGCAGGAATGGTGTGAGGTTCTCCATTTATTCCTTGTTTCGTGCCCAAAACAGCATAGCGTTTGTCTCATAGGCAGAAACCGGAAGTTCGGAGAGGTTAAGCAACATGCCCTGCAGTGTCCTGTGTTCTTTCCACTTCTCTGTGTCATGGGGAAAATCTGATCTACTGCCTAATTGAGCCACCAGTGCTTCATTAAGTGTCCAGAAGCCCCACGTGGCGCTCATCCCTGCCTGCTCTACCCCCCAGGTCCCCATCTCCAGAGGCTTTCACTTCCTGGCTCAGGGGGTGCCTTGTCTGGGCTCATTCATGGCAGGGTACCTGGGGTCTGATTTCCATTCGTTCTGCATCCTTCATCTCAGGCATACACGTCACTGGCCTTATTACTGTGGTGGGTTGACGGTATGTTTATCCACCGGTGCTTTTCAAACCAATTAGGTGGAATTAGTGCTTGGATGAAGGCTCCTGAAACCAGCATTTTGGCCCGGAGAAAGAACCAAATGGATGGATATTATGCCAGAGTCTCACATGCCAGTCCATGCCCCGGGGCCGCCCTGCTGAAATCAGATCCTACCTGCTCAAGAAAGTAGCCTCCTTTTCTCTATAGCCTGATCAGAGCCAGCAGGGACCAAAAAAAAAACAGGGCAGCAGGAAGGTGCTTACTGATTATTTCATGCCCATGAGCCAGACTCTGTGCTTCAGACTGGCTTTTTTATTCTTCACTGCAGCCCTACAAGGAAGGTATCAGTATTCCCATTCTACAGTTGAGAAAACTGAGGCTCAGAAAAGTATAGTAACTAGGCCAAGGTCACCCAAGATTAGAACCCAGGACTGCTGGACTCCAGAGCCCCAGGCTGCCTACAGCTTATCTACCCCCTCACCAAACCCATCTTTTGTCATTTAGCAGCTGACCTCCACATCTCACCTGCTTACTGGTCCCTCTGAACCCCACATTTCCCTGTTTCTTTCCTTCTCCAGGCAATCCTTCATGCCATTTGCACCTCCAGCCCTAAGCAAATGGGGAGCAATCATTTCCTTACAAAAGTGGCTCGCCCCAGACAGCCTGTCGGGAACACCCATGTTTACTGCCACCCCTTTGGGTTAAGACAGATATTCAAGGATTCAATGAAGGGGCAAGAATCTGGCAAGGTCAAAAGTAGATGGGCTTTGGTGCTCAGACAAACCTGGTTTCTACTCCAAGTCCTTTCATTTAATGACTGTCTAAACGTGCAAAACTCATCTCTCTGCAGGTGCATTCTCCCTCCCCCCCCCCCCCAGAAAACAGTGCTGTACTACGTGCTTTCCAGATTTGTTTTAAAGGTGAAAAAGGTGACTTATGCCAAGTGCCCAGTTGCACTGCATGTTCAACAAGTAATACCAGTTACTAGGCACTGGTTTAAATTTGTGGGTTCAAATTCCAGCACTGTAAGACCTTGAGCAAGTTACGTAATCTCTCCAAACCATCCCCTACGCGTCTGTAAAATGGGGAAATACTATCGCTTGCTTCGTAGGCTAGTTGGGAGGATTTCATTACACTAGATAATGCATATAAATTATGTAACACAAAGCTTAGCATAAAGTATTCAAAGGGCATTTGTTGTTACTATAATTACTATTATCAAAATCTTTATTGTGGTTATCTAAGAGCTGTGATACATTTGCATTCTCTTAATTACCATATGTTTCTTGTGTTATGTTCAGATATTGTTATCCTCCGGAAGCCTGACCACTCCTGTGAGAAAAGGCAGTATTTCTTTCCACAAAGCTCCCTTGTTTCCTGAACCCACCAATGAACACTTCTTTGTCTGTAGGTCCACGGTAGGGGGCACCTCGCTAATAACACGTGCTAGGGTTGGTCTCACGCTGTGGTGTATGTCTCTTCCACCAAGCGCTTTGAGGACAGGTGACCCAACCTAATTTATCTCTTCATTTCCAGCCTCTTATCTATACTGTTCCCAGCACACAAAGAACTTGATTAAAAAAAAGAAGAAGAAGAAGCAAAGGGAGAGAACATTTTAAAAAGAAAAAAAAAACCGCCGGTATAATTTAATTGAAATGCACGTGGATGTTGCTTCTGACAGGCAACTCCAGTGAGATGAAGACTTTTCCTTAGGGCCGGGGGTGGGGAACCAGCCAAGAGCCACGGAATTAACGAGAACCCACAATGCAAAGCCTATTTTGCTGAGTTTCTAAAAGGCAGGTGTCATCTGTCAACAGCTAACTCTTTCAAATGACCAAATCCCAGGGTCGGCCTGCTAGCGCAACAACCCTGCTCGGGTAATTTAGCCTAACACAAAAAGGGCTTTGAAGAGGTCCCTCGCAATAATGGTCACAAATTGCTCCCATGAACACTATTTTTCAAAAATGAAGCTGATCAAAAACATGTAAAGAACAAACGTGACCCGAAATCATTGCACCAATCTTTCCAGAGTGAGTGCCGGAAAGAAGGTATGCAGCAGGCACTCAGCCCTCAGAGATTCTCTGCGCCAACCAGTCTGGAGCAACCAAACCGTCTCTTTGCTGAGCTTCCGGGGTGGAGGGGGGGGTGGCCATAAAGGGATCCAGAACACATTCCTGAAATCCCTGGGCAGGGAGGGAGATAGAAGATCCAGGAGAGTGCTGCAGATCAGGCGTTTAAGCAGGAACATAAGAACTGGAGAAGCAGGGGCCAGAGGGGAACTAGAGGCAGGGAAGGCAACGTACGGAAACCACAGGTGGGTGCTATGAATCCCTCTGGGGTGTCCTTATTTCACCTGTAGAGGCAGGTGTTGGGTGTATGTGGCTTCTTAAAGGTCCAGGATGGAGAAGCATGCATTTGCTTTCAAAAGCATTTCCTGATTAAGGGGATCCCTTAACTCTGGGTCCCGTCATCCCAGTGAGAACCAAAGGGCCAGGTGATGGTTTCGAGTATGGTTCACCGACCTGCGGCACCAGCTGCATGTGGGAAATGCAGACGCTCAGGCCTCAGTCCAGACCCCCTGAAGTAGAATCATTGAGAAAAGGGTCCAGGAATCTGTATTGTAACGAGATCTCCAGGAGATGTTTAAACACACTAAAGCTTGAGACTGGTTTGGGGCATTGTTTCTTAACCAAAGATACTCATCAGACTCACTGGGGGGGAATGAGGGCTTCTTCACTCTGCAAACAGAGGCCCACACCCGGGGCTCCTGAAACAGGGGTCTGAAAGGGACCTGGTCGTTTGCAAATCACTTGTATGATCCCTGGGTGCTTCCGATGTAACTCTCTCTTAGGAAGTGTTAGTGTAGAGCCTTAGGCGCTGGTATAAGACCCAAACCTGTGGTTGAGGGTCTCTCGGCTGGCTTCTGTGAGTATCAATTACAGCTCTGCTCCATGGTCTAGGTCAGACACCAGCTGCTCCGTGACTCCCTTCCTGAATCTCCCTGGGCAAAATGAATCGTTCCTGGCCCTGAGTCCCTGCGGCCACTCCATACGCATGCTCCCTTTCAGCTCTTATTCCATTCTGCCTTGCATTATAGCTGGTCGCGCATGTGTCCCCCTGACTAGATGTTAGCTGCCTGCCTTGGCTTTCCAAGCCCAAGAATTTGGGCATCTGTTTTCCCGCAACTCTTAGCGCAGTGCCTGGCACACTGCAGATACCTAATCCCTTAGCTGTTGCATTAAAAATATTGAAAAATCCAAATTCTTCATTCTCTATCCTCAAAGTTAAGTAGACGACATGGAGCTTACCATGCTTTCTTCCTTCAAAGGAAGCAAGGGCTTCCTTGTGTGCGTGTGTTTATGGTGTCGGGTCAAATGATTCACCTAACTTTGCAAGGAAGGATGAAGTGTGACACACTCCTGCTGTCGTTCTTCCTGTACCCCCATATCCTCTGCCTGCAGCTCTGGGGGTGACTGGAAACTCAGAGGGTAAGGCTGGGAAGAACCCCATGATGGTCTGTGTGCAGACGCCCGTGAGCTGGGGGATGGGCAGGGCCTTAGACCCAGCTGCACAGGCCAGGACGGCAGCTCTGCCTGCTGCCGCAGCTTCTCAGGGTCTGTGCCCCTTGGCCTGGCCTGGCTCCCTGCCCTGAACCCCAGCCCGCCTGGTCTAGGCTCACACTGTGCCTCGTCTACCCCAGTCTGTGGTGCCTGAGCCGGACCCTGCTTCCTGCACTGCAGTCTAGTCTCTGGCTGGAGTCTGGCTCTATGCCACCGAGGCCATCCACAGGGCACCTGCCTCTGAACGTCACCCCTGCCGAGAGCTTCCTTCTGCCAGGCCCTGCCCTCCACGCAGGCCCTCCTGGGTTAGCGATGCCAGAGGCGGCCAGCCAACTTTTCACACGCATGGAGGAACCAACAGTGATTGTTGGTTGCCTCCCTTCTCGGGGGAGGGGGGGGGGGACCCAGGCCTCCCACTGGGCTCTCCGCCCCTCCCCCCCTCCTTCCCTTATTTACTCACCACCTTGTTGCTTAAGCCCAGCATGCCTCCCCCTCCAGTCTGCAGTGCCCACATTCTAGCAGACTCCTGATCCTGCTATGCCGTGCTTTGAGGGGACATCGAGTGGCACTCACTCTCTCAGCTCAGGCCGTGGATGGGCAATCAGAAAACGTGGACTTGAGACCTACCTTTGATTCTGACGGGCTGCGTGACCTTAAAAAAGTGGGCTTTTTTTTGGAGCCTTAGTGTTTTTAACTGTTCAGATGAGAATGTATCTACCCATACATGATGTACATTAGAATGTGTTGTGAGGATTAAATGAGGAGATACATAATTACAAAGCACCCTAGAAAATGTGTTATGGGATTTTATTATTATTAACATTATTGTTCGGAAGCAGAGAGAAAAGATGACGTTTCTGTTTCGCAAACCCTGTTTCAGAAGTGTGTAATATGGCTGAAGTGTTTTCAAATAAAAAAATTAAAAAAAAAGAACCCAAACCAATTTTTTTACGCTTAAAAAAGCTAGCTTCAGTACCCGGAAAATTAATCTATGTTGGGATCCTTTTCCCTGGGTAAGTTAGTTGTTATATGTTTTGCCATCTGGGATTCAGAAGGGAGAACAGTAGATGGTCCTGCCTTTCCAACCACCACCATCCTCTCTCTCTTCAACTGCGTTTCAGTCACTGATTTTTTTCATTCATTTACCCAATAACATTCTGGAAGCTCAGACTCTACCCTGCACAAGACCTGCCCAGCGCTCTCGTCCAGTCTAGTCTCCCCACCTTTTGGGATATTTGACCTACTCCAGGATAATTCATGCTTTTCTCACCTTTTAAGAACTCTGGGAGGATGTCCCTCATGTTACCTCTTCTCCATCTGTTTTATCACTTTGATCATCTTTTCCAAATTCACCCTTATTTTTAAACATTTTAAGCCTAGAATCTCAATACCCTAATTCTCAAGAAATTCTTTCGTAAGTCTGACAGCATCCTCTCCAGCTTCAGCCTGAGGATACTTTTTTTGGCTGGTCCTTACAGTCTTTAAGGTTTGACTCTAACAGCAACAGAAAGAATACCCTGGTGTAGAACCTTCCTTCACATCCCCACATAAGTCAGGCATAGCAGAAGGGGACAGCCAGACTAGAGTCAGGAGGCCAGGTTCTGGCCCTGGCTCGGCCACCGTTTTCCGTGTGGCTAGGCATTCATCTTTCCTCTCCTCTCCTCTCCTCTCCTCTCCTCTCCTCTCCTCTCCTCTCCTCTCCTCTCCTCTCCTCTCCTCTCCTCTCCTCTCCTCTCCCCTCCCCTCCCCTCCCCTCCCCTCCCTTCCCCTCTCCTCTCCTCTCCTCTCCTCTCTGTCCTAGATCATTCATATTTCAAGTGAGAGGTCAAACCTTTCCAGCTCTGGAACTTACAAGCTTACTTATCATTAAAGCCCACCCTCAAAGATGCCCTCACGTATTACCTTTCCAGAAGTGTCTTAAGAATTTACATGTTCAGCGCAAGAAATAATTTTCCTGTTGAACAATTATGAAAATTTAGCATGTCGGGGAAAGCACAGTAAACCGGCCTGGTGTATTATTGCTCTAACAAGGCCTGGTGCTCCTATTAAAACTAGGCAGGGGAGGCTGAGAGCCGCATGAAATATGGCCCACTTGTTTTCTTAACAGCCTGCTTCCCGAAGTTATCCAGGACCTGTCAGCCCCAAGTGGAGCTCTGCATAAAGAACAGGGCAATTTCCTGTCTCTTATCCTGGTGTCTCATGCCCCAGACATTATTTTAATGGAATTCCATTGTATCTTTGTATTCAAATGGGCTTGAAGGCAAACAAAACATTTAAAGGGAGAAGTTTCTACCTAAGCAGAAAAAGTGACTCATTGGTACTTGTGAACTGTGGGAAGTCCTGAGTCAGGGAATCTGGTGATTCAGGGGGTCTAGAGATACAACCTTGAGCTTTGTCGAAATGCTTGACCGCTAGGGGGTTTATCTGAAGGCTCAGTGTGATGGTCCAGGTAATGAGCCCAGTAGGAGAGTGAATTTTTAAGCACTTACCTGCTAATGCTATAAAAACATTATTTAAAAGAAAAAAGAAAGGAAGAAAAGGCATGGGTGAGTCATTGAGGAGTGTGGAATCAACAGTGAGGTCTTTGATTTGAAATTTCCTATTTGAATATCTTCTCCAAATGTCAGTAAGAAGTCGCCTCTCGAATGGATTCAAATACTGTGTTATCCAGATCCCTGCCCCACGACCCCAGGGGGGTCTGGGGCTAGAGAGTCACCTTATAGGGTCTGGCCAGAAATGAGAACTGCCTCACTTACGACACTAGAAGCCACTGAGCAAGCAGAATCAAGAACTACCAGCAAGTAAGGCCCTGTCTGAAACTCAAAGGATGCAGAGAGGAAAGGCTGGTCTCCCTGTTTGGAAAGCAAGCTTCAGCACCAGGAATCTTGGGACTGGGAAAATGAGTATCAACTGGAAATGGGGCATTTGGAGGCACACCCTGGTATGTGGCATGCGAAGGCCGGGGATGGAAGGCCAGATGTATCCAGAATTTCAGAACAGGGCTGCTTTGTGATTGGATGTTCAGATGCCTTTCAGAAGGACCTGTATGTAACCAGTGTGTCAACCGTTCTTTCTGAGGATGCCTTCATCCATTCATCTTATAAACCTTGCCCACGTGTCAGGTGTTATGCTGGTCCCTAGAGACAAGAAGATGCTTGATTCACCTTGAAGGAGAGTGAGACCAAACTCTGATCATTCGGTATGAGCAATGGTATCATAGAGACACGCATCATAGCTGGAAGAACATGAGAGAGAGGCTGACTGAGATGAGGGCTCCAGGCCATCCTGGTCTCCAGGATAAAAGTCCTAGGAGAGCAGGTAACTAAGAGTCTATCATTGCTTCCACAAAGGATTTCCCACAAATCCTGCAATTGTCTCGTTTTTTGGTCTGTAAGCACTAGATCTCCTAAAGACAGATCTCATGGAGTAGAGAACCCTGTGGAGACTCTAACCTACCTGCCCGATTGCCTATAGATAGGCAAGAGAGAGAAAGGCACCTGACTGCCTTCTAGTTCACTGTCTGAGAGCAAATGGGAAATACTGGCGGATAGTGAAGTCATCTCTTTGCCCGTGGCTTTCTTCGTTTGCCAACATTTAGCCTGAAGAGTAGTTTTGGGAGGTAGTCTTGGTCTTATGGCTCGGTAGAAGAAGAAAGAATGACCCTGATGTGTTAGGATGGTTCTATAGCTCTCTATAAAGCATGCCAGAAACTCCCTCTGGGAGGTGATGACAGCAGGGCACTCCTCTTTCATAGTAATAATAACAGGAATCCATCTTTGAATTGCAGAAGTTCAAGATGATCTAGAAATGACCGAGAGCAATGGCAGGCCCAAGGGGAAGAGGGGTCAGGGAGTAGGTGGGAGGCAGAGGCAGTGTGAATCACAGGCGGAGAAGCATAGTGAGGCACCTGTCACCTGCCCCACCCCTTTAAACCACCCCACCTCCAAGCACCCAGCACAGTACAGGTGTGGTAGAAGGACTAGTAGGGAACACTGGCTGTACATGCCAGGGGTGCTCACGGTGGCTACAGCTCCGTACGCTCACCTAAATTCATTCCCAGATCCTCCCGGAGCAGCAAAGCACGGGGACCACCAACTATTTATAGATCGCACTTACTAAAGGGGAAGGGATATTTAAACATCTGATCACGCTGAATTTCTTGTGCAGAGTTGAGCCAGTGAATGGTTGGTTATTATGTAAAGGTGCCGGTTAAGCTGCCCTTATAAAGGGGTGCCCCCAGACAGTGGCTGCAGTGGGAGGTCCAGGGCTGGTGGGTGACTCCCCTCCCTAGAGCCATCCAGAAACCCCATTTCCTTCTATCTTATGGCTGTGTCATCCACTAGGGCATTATCCCTATGGTCGGAGGAAGATCACTTCCAACTTATCTACAGCCCTATGCCAGGAGAGGGGGAGAGAGGAAGCAGAGGGCAAGGTACCTTTTATTTTATTTTTTTTAATTTATTGGGGTGACAATTGTTAGTAAATTTACATAGATTTCAGGTGTACAATTCTGTATTACGTCATCTATGAATCCCATTGTGTGTTCACTACCCAGAGTCAGTTCTCCTTCCATCACCATGTATTTGACCCCCTTTACCCTCATCACCCACCCCCCACCCCCCTTACCCTCTGGTAACCACTAAATTATTGTCTGTGTCTATGAGTTTTTCTTTCTCATTTGTTTGTCTTGTTCTTTTGTTGTTTTTGGTTTATATACCACATATCAGTGAAATCATAGGGTTCTCTGCTTTTTCTGACTTATTTCACTGAGCATTATACTCTCAAGATCCATCCATGTTGTCACAAATGCTCCTATATCATCTTTCCTTAACGCCAAATAGTATTCCATTGTGTATATGTACCACAACTTCTTTATCCATTCATCTATCGAAGGACATTTTAGTTGTTTCCATGTCTTGGCCACCGTAAACAAAGCTGCAATGAACATTGGAGTACACGTGTCTTTATGGAGAAATGTTTTCAGATTTTTTGGGTAGATACCCAGGAGAGCGATTGCTGGGTCATATGGTAATTCTATTCATAATTTCTTGAGGAACCTCCACACTGCCTTCCATAGCGGCTGCAGCAAGGTACCTTTTAAAACCAAACTGTTACACATGTCTCTTCCATTCCTATCCTACTGAATAGAATTTAGTCTCACACTACACCAAGATGTAGAGTCTTGGTGGTCCTTTGGCCATTGTGCCCAGCTAAAACCTGGTAGGTTCTAGTACCAGAAGGAAGAAGGAGAGGGCAGACCCTGAGAAATGAGTGGTATTTACCACAGCGATTCTCAGCTGTTAATCCCAATGGCTACCTTTTCTAGAAAGCCTTTTCTGAGTCCCAAAGCCTGGCCCTTCTTCGGTGCTCCTACAACACCCTGCGGTTAACGCCCTTAAAAAGCTTTCTTAAATGGACTGAAATACTCTGTGTGTCTCTCTTCCACTACAGTATGAGCTCTAAGGGCAAAAAACCAAAAACGTATTTTTTTGTCTCTATGTCCTCAGTGCCTTACACAGTGGCACGTGCCGGTGTTCAATAGCGTTGGTGCACGAATGGGTAGATGAATACATTAGTCAACTGAGGAGTGAATGGAACTAGGGTATAACTGGAACAGTCAGGGATCAGAAGGCTTTCTTATGTGACTTTTAGAAAAGTTACCCTCTGCTGAATAATCATATGTATGTGTTTATTCACACAGGTAAGCCAGTGACTGCTTGGTATGGGTGGGACAGGTAAGCTGCACATGGCTGGGGGATGGGATACCTCCACGCACAGGCACGCAAGCACGTACCCGCACATCCTTCTCATGTGTTTGACAATAGATTCTAGAGGATGATGAGCATTTGGAAAACCTGGGTATCAGTCAACCCGCAGAGGTATGACGCTATGGACAATTTCCCCACTGCTTGCCAACCTTTGCCCTTTTCCACTACTCTCTTAGTGTCACTGATCATGCCAGGCAGAAGCCGTCTCATCCTTTTCTCTGCATAAAGGGTGGGTCCTAGCAAGGAGAGCTTGGGCAGCACCAAGAAGCAGCACCCGGGGGACTATCAAAGTGTGGGAACACTGAGTTGTGAGAATCTGGAAAGTTCCCCGACTGGGGAATTGGGAGAGTGGTTATTTATATGGTGAAGATTGTGCCTGGAGACTGGAATTGCCAGAGGATAGAGAGGAACAATGAGGACACAGTCCATCACTCCCCACTCCTCCCAGGACCTGGGTAAAACCAGCGTGTCGCAAACTAAACCAGATTTCAACATGTGGATCTAAACCTGGGGGAGTGTTAATTGTTCATTTCCACCCATGGCAATCCCCCCGAGTGCTTCCTCAGGCTATAAAACTTGCATCTGGGACTTTTCAGGAAAAGCAAGCACTGAAGGGCAAGTGGGAGTGGGTTGGTTACATTCTGAGGTAGCGCTGTAGAAATGTATGTTACAGAAACCAGAGTGTCAGACTTGGAGGAGATAAGATGACTTAAGAATGCAACAGACAATGTGGGCAAAGGAGATGGAATTGCGAAAAGCTGAGAAATCTTTGGGTGATGAAATTGGCTAGATGGTTGATAGTTCCCAGTGGGAAGAATCATTGGCTCTGTTTGTGGAAATTGTAGAGTCATAGAATACTAGAGTTGTGGAAGATACGAGAACTCTGATGTCAGATTAAATCATGGCTCTGCCACTCACTGATTCTGTGACCTTAGTTAAATTACTTAACTTCTGTGTGCCTCAGTTTCCTCATCTGTAAATAGAATCAATAATAGTATGCACCCCACTGGGTCTTAGCAAGGAGAGCTTGGGTAGCAGAGTAATTTGGAGGTTTAAACAAGTCATAACATGTAAGTTAGTGTCTAGCACAGATTTTCTGTAAACATTAGCTCTTACAGAATCTGCTACGTTGAAACAGAAAGGAATAGGATTGGTTGATGAGACCAAATAAAGGATCTTTGGCCATTGGTTTTGGTCATTTTTATGGTTCACAAGACTATCTACTCCACAAGTCACCTTTGCAACTAAGTGGACAACTGGCCCAAAGTGAAATAGAATAATTGACCAACATAATTGAAGAATCCAAAAGTGGTTCTGGCTTCACATGTGGTTTCTTCTAGAGATTCACATTGTCATCAGGGAGCCAGCCCTGATCATCTCCAAGCCGTCCTCCTTTGCGTGCCAGTGTCATCCTCAGTTTGCCCCTTGTCAAGGAAGCCGAAGGGTTGCACTAATTCCAACCTCATGGCCTCAGAGACCCCATCCAGGAGAAGGAGCAGGGCCCCTCTTCTGCCAGCTCCTGGACAGGAGAACGGTGGATCACTACCCCCATTGCCCATTGGTGCCTTGTTTTTGTTTTTGTTTTTGTTTTTGTTTTTTTTATTAATTTATTTATTCATTAGTTTCAGGTGTACAAAACAAGGTAATACTTAGACGTTCATCATTTATATCCCTCATACTGTGAACCCCCCTCCCCCCATCCACTATCCCTCCGACCTCACACTGAACCATCACATTATATATATAAAATTATAGTTGGCATTCATTAATGTTTAGCTTCTGGTGTACAATGCCATGATCAGGTATCCACAGTATCCCTGAGGTGGTCTCCCAAATAGGACGCATGTCCATCGGATACCCAACAAAATCTTTACAACATTATAGAATACCTTCCCCAAATTAATTTTCAAAAAAACCCTGAGGCCATCTTGTGGTTACCAGCTGCTTCCAAATCCCTTCACCTTTCCCCTTATCCCCAACCCCCTCCCACACACCCATCTAACCACTCTCGGTTTTTTCTCTGCGTCCCCAAAACTGTCTCTGATTAGTTCATTCACATAGTCTTTTCTTTAGATTCCATATATAAGTGAGATCATATGGTACTTGTCTTTCTCTTTCTGACTTATTTCACTTAACATAATGTTCTCTAGATCCATCCATGTTGCTGCAAATGATAAGATTTCTTTCTTCTTTATGGCTGCGTAATACTCCATTGTATAAATGTACCACAGCTTCTTAATCCAGTCATCTACCGATGGGCATTTCGGTTGTTTCCATATCTTGGCTATTGTGTAAAGTGCTGCAATAAACATAGGAGTGCATACAGATTTTTGAATTGGAGTTTTGGAATTCTCCGGGTAGATGCCTAGGAGTGGAATTACTGGATCATAGGGTAGTTCCATTTTCAGATTCCTGAGATACCTCCATACTGTTTTCCATAGTGGCTGCACTAATCTGCAGTCCCACCAACAGTGCACTAGCGTTCCCTTTTCTCCACATCCGCGCCAGCATTTGTTGTTTGTTGATTTATTGATAATAGCCATTTTGACTGGAGTGAAGTGGTATCTCATTGTGTTTTTTATTTGCATTTCTCTGATGGTTAGTGAGGTTGAGCATTTCTTCATATGTCTTCTTGCCTTCTGTATGTCCTTTTTAGAGAAATGTCTCCCCAAGTCCTCTGCCCATTTTTTAATTGGGTTGTTTGTTTTTTTGGAGTTGAGTTGAGTAAGTTTTTTATAGATTTGTGATCAATGTCCCAAATGTGTCACATGCCCAGGGATAGGACATAACGATGACTCAAGTCAATCCAAGCTCACCCCTAGAGTTGAGAGTGGGGTCAATACCCATGGCTAATGATAGGGGGAGGTGGTTCCCCCAAAGCAAATCTGGACATCGTGGACAAAATAAAGTGGGAAATAGATATGTTGGAGGCAAGCAAAACTAATTTTTTTTAAGTCTACTAGCATGTGTAAGCTGTTAGCAGGGTTCTCAACCACAGAAATCTGAGTAACACGCTGGAATACAGTGAAGAGCCTGGGATTTTTTGTTTTTAATCACTTCACAGTCCCCAAAAGATTTATGGGTCATGAAGAATTTAACCACAAACCAACGATTAAATGGACGTGGTACCACCTAATAGCCTTAACCACTCTAAGGAAGAGAAGCTTCATTCACCAAAAGATAGTCATTTCCCCGCTGTCAGCCCCCACGGTGGTCTCAGCCCAGGCTGGAAAGGGCAAAGGGTCAAGGGAATCTGCCTGGAGGGACAAAGCTGGCTGGCTACCTGCTGACCCCGAGACCAGCGGGGACAGTGACCTTAGCCCCACAGGCACAGCCAGCCCTGCCTGACACTCTTCTCCTGCACTGATGGACAGACTCTCCGGCCCCCACAAGACAGCTTATTATGTAGAAATACAGATTCACCACCACTCACTTCCTGCAATGTGGATGTTGCTTGGGGCCAATCTCCTTTTATCTCTGCCTGGATGCTTTCAGCTTCTCGCCCCTGCTCTAGCAATGAGCCTCTCAGTATGCACATCTCCTCACATTTCCCTTCGGAAAATAACACTAAGACAAAGGAAGGAAGCATATTTAGCGCTAATGTTGTGCAGAGTTTCATTTTTCTGTTTGAATCTATTGCTGTTTAATGAGCTAAATAGCCACTGGATGAATTAGAGACACTGATCCCGTGTGCATCTCCTGGGAAGCGGCCTCCCCGTGGCAAGATGAGCCTCAGACACAGCTCCTGGAGCCACACAGCCTGCCAGATACTGAACGAGAACCCAGCCTGATGGGGATGTGGACAGGCGAGGAATCCCTCATGGCTGGCCCTGTGGCCAGCTGTTCAAAGAGACTAGCAGGGGCAAAACTGTGTCTTGATCAAAAGACTTGAATAACGTTAGGGAACCGGGGGTCAAAAAAACCCAAAAACAAAAACAGAAAAACAAATGACAAAACAGCTAAGGTAAAGAGGTCACTAAAATTGGCAAGTTATTTCAGTTGTTTAATCAGAAGAGGCTTTGTCTTTCTCCATTGACAACATGAAGGCTGACCAGTGATGAGGCCATCGGCCCTGCTAGTATTATCAGCTCCAGGAAGGCTCTGTGGGACAGAGCGCCCGTGCAGCCCCTGAGTGCTTCTAGTTCTCCGTTTTATCAGGAAAGGAAAGCTCTGAAGTTGCTGTGTTCTTAAACTTCTTCACCAAAGGAGCCATTTGGAATTAAACCATTTTAGACCAGAAGGATCATGGAACTAATATTATTCAATCCCTTCATGTAAGGAGAAGGATTTCAAGTCTCGGATAGAGAAAGCCACTTGGCCAATCCGTAGTTGCTCCGTGATCGATAGTGATGATGCTATTTTGGGAGTGCGTGTTTCGTACCAGGCACTGTTCTAAGTGCTTTGTAGATATTAATCTGTTCCCAACAAGCCCATTTTGTAGAGGAGGAGACTGAGGCTTAAGAGTGTTAACTGACATGCCCAAAGTCGTGTAGCCAAAAAGTGATAGCGATGGGATTCAAACACGGGGCCAGGTTCGACTGCAGAGCCCCTTACGGTTTCAGCCTTTCAATAAAACCCGATTCTCCTGGCTCGCGGGTCACACATGTGAAAAAGCTCCAACAATCAAAATGGAAAAATATCTTTCCTTGTGGATCCTGGAATAATCTACTTAAGCTGACAAAATAAGGCAAGTAACAGGAGGGTGCCTCACTTTTGCGCTGTACCTCACAAGCTCAGCCTCCAAAGACGCCCCGGCAACACTCACTTCTACTGTACTCAGAACCCTCCCTCCTTCCACACCACCCCGCGTCTTGCTGTCCAGCCACACCAGAATTTTGAGGCATCTTTGCATTGACCAGGCCATGCCCCCTATCTAGAATCCCCTTCTACACCATCCCCTGCAAAGGATCTACTTATCTTTTAAGACCCAACCCCAAAGACGCCTCAGCTAGGAAGACGTCAGCAATCACCCCGGTCAGAATCGTGACGTTCCCATCACCTCCCCCGTCACACATTGTCCTCTATCATGGCATTCATGTGACTCTTTCCTCCATGAGAATTGGTCATGGAAGGGCAGTGCCTACTGGTAGGGTGCAAAGTCTTTGACACCAAGTGGACTTGAGTTTGAGATGCAACCCTGCTCCCTCGGGGCTGGGTGGTACTGGGCAAATGACTAACTGTCTGAGCTTCCTTTTCTTCACTTGTAAGAGATAAAATGACTTACCTCCAAAGGGTTCTTATGAGAGTTTAATGAGATAGTTTACGCAAAGCTCTCAGCCAGTATCTGTCTTATTATAAGCCCTTCTTCCACCTTAGCTATTACTGTTGTTGCGGTGTTGCCGTCGCCATCCACATCATTATTATCGTCGTAGACATATTACCAACAATAGCTCTATAGATGATAAGCTCCTGGAGGTCCGGTCTGGTTCGTCTTCAGGCCTGACCTTTAGGAAGGGCTTCATAAATAGATGTAGAATTGGATTACTGAAGCAGCTGTTCAATTTGCGATTTATTGCTTTGGCTCTGGGGATAAATGGTTTTGAAGTCCTTCGCCTAGGTGCTTGCCACTCAGTTAGGTTTTGCCACTGTGGTTAGTATTTCTCCCTGCAGAATATACTCTCCATAAACATATGCTGTATGTATATTCACTGAATGCTCAATTGACAAACTTCTCAAAGTTCAGAGGATGCTCAGGATGTGTACCACTTACTTTTTCTTTAAAAGGGCTAAGGGCTAAATGTATAAGGGAAAAGAAAGTAGCAGTAGGGGTGGCCGGTTGGCTCAGTTGGTTAGAGCGTGGTGCTGATAACACCAAGGTGGCCGGTTCGATCCCCTCATGGGACACTGTGAGCTGTGCCCTCCTGAGAGAGAGGGAGGGAGGGAGGGAAGGAGGGAAGAAAGGAGGGAGGGAAGGAAAGAAAGAAGGAAGGAAGGAAGGAAGGAAGGAAGGAAGGAAGGAAGGAAGGAAGGAAGGAAGGAAGGAAGGAAGGAAGGAAGGAAAGAAAGAAAGCAGTATCGATTGAACACTTAAAAATGGGTAACGTTTACTGAGCGCTTACTTCATGCCAGGCCCTGTGCTAAGTATTTCACCACTTTTCGTCAAGACCCATTTGTTAGGTAGGCACTCCTTTTCTCCACATTGCAGTTCAGTAAATGGAAACTTAAGGAGATTAATGAACTCACCAAGGATTACAGCAACTTCTCAGGAAGCCCAGGATTTGCCCCCATCCCCTGCTGACTTCAAAAGTATCCAGCTCTGGGCTAAGCAGTTTACACCCTTTGCCACATTGAGTACTCTCTTCAAGAATGACAGTGATTGACTGGCATCCCCACTTTACAGATGAGGAAACTCGGGCTTATCTAGATGATCGAGCTGGACTTTGAAAGGAGGGTTGTCTGACTCTATCTAAAGCCCTCTTCTTTTTTCTATGATACTCCAGGGTCTGGAAATAGACGCCTGGTGTTTAGAGTGATGCTCACTCCATCTCTCTTTCCATCTCCATACATACTGTCCATATTCTAGCAACCATTACCTCCAAGGACCTGGCAGACGCCCCACCCACCACACAGCTAAGAGAGAAGGAATCATCCCAGATAGACACATCTCCACACAATAAAGACCCGGTGTTGAAAAGAACTGCCATCAGAAAGATATATCAGAAGTTACCACCCAGTGACGGGTGCAACCTTGAATTATCACTGAAGGATGAGCTCC
The DNA here is from genome assembly GCF_964194185.1 of Rhinolophus hipposideros. Classification (NCBI taxonomy): domain Eukaryota; kingdom Metazoa; phylum Chordata; class Mammalia; order Chiroptera; family Rhinolophidae; genus Rhinolophus; species Rhinolophus hipposideros. Next base: position 20,178,217 of record NC_138066.1, on the reverse strand, counting down.
AAAGGTTGTCATTATGAACAGACTTTGCAAGCTGGGAATAGACTGAAAGGGGCGGGGATAGTGCATGATGGGAAATAGCAGCATCTTAGGGGCTAGAAGCGGGGAGGGAAGATGGGGTTAAGGGGTCTTGGGGCATGATGTGTTTTACAGGCCCCAGGAAAACAGTAAAGTTGGGGCAGGGGGAGGGAACAGAACGTTAATGAAAGCCAGAGACCCTGGGGATGAAAGTGCCGCCAACCTCAGCAAAGCCTGGGAAATCAGTCTGCAAAATGAAAGAGGCAGAGAAGAGCACCAAAAATAACCTTGAAGGTAATGGATGAGGCAGAGGAGAAAAATCAATTCAAGGAAAACATATTAAGCGCAGAAAAACTAAATGAGAGCTGAGGGCTGAGGGGAGTGGAGATGGTGAGAGCAGTGGACTGGGCGCCTGAAGGCTGGGTTCCTAGTCCAGCCCCACCTCCTCTAACAAGGTCTGCGACTCTGGGCCAGGCGCCTCACCTCTCTGAGCTGCTGCTGGCTCCTCCTAAAAATGACACAGTTGGACCACATGGCCTGCAAAGACCCCTGCAATTCTGACAGTCTGTGATAAAGGACTGTGCAAAAGCTTAGCTTCATGTCGACAGCCCTAAGCACTTAGATGAAAGGGAGCCCGTCTCGTCAGTCCTCCAGATATTTCCAAATATCTGGGTGTTTGTGAAGTGGAAATAAAACCTCACTGGCTTGAGTTTCACTGTTCCTTAGCCTTTTGGAGGGATCATGAAACCGATGACGAGGGAAACTCACAGGAGGAAATTAGGAACCATCGAGGAAGCTGTATGAAAGGGACGCTCATGACATTTAAACATTAGCACCACATACACACACACACACCCCCATCCACACACACACACGTTAATTATGAGTATGTGATAGGATGGGGGTATTAAACTAACCTTCTTGTGGTCATCGTTTTGCAATATACGCACATATCAAATTATCACTTTGTACACCTTAAACGTATATGTTTTATGTCAATAATAGTTCAATAAAGCTGGGGGGAAATGAAACAATGAAAGGAGGCCCAGTGCCTGTCCTGTAAGACAATAAAAGCCCTGCCCACAAAGAGGAGTGAGGTGTCAGAAGGACCCTCTGGGACCTCTCACACACAGGACCGATATGTGTCACAATATTGATTTATGGCCAAAGAGTTTTAAAGAATAAAAGACTTCCCGAATTGTCAAGAAAATAACCTAGAACCTGCAAACAAAGCAATCAAGAAAGCTGACACAGCAGAAGGATGTGTTGGGTGCCTGCAACGGGTTTCCCATCTGTTTTTACGCTTACATCTAAAATGCCACTGTATTCCCACCAATGGGGCGACCTCGGGCGCAGGGGCTTTGCCTCACAACTGTTTCTGAGCCACTTCTCCGAGCAACCTTCAGTTCTGCGCTAGGCAACTCCTCACTGAGCCGCAGATCACCTCACAGAACCAGGACTGCAGACAGTGAACACCAGCCCAGCCACTTTGCCCCTCCCTTTGCCTTCCCCTCCCCCACCACCACCATGTAAGACTGGCTGGCTGTGTCAGGCTTTGCAGAGGTTGTGAACAGCTAAAAGAGATGTCATGACAGAGGGGGTAACATTTAAGACGATACATGTCAGCATATATTTACATGCAGCTCAAATTTGGTATTCCAGCTTTTTATTTCACAGCAGATTAAAATCTACTCACTGGAAGAGATGCATTAATTTATTCACGTATTTATTCATCCAACAAATATTTGCTGAGGGCCTACTATGTAACTGACGCTGAATAGGTTCTGAGGATACAGCAGTGACTAACGCCACCAAAGTCCCCACCATCACAGACTTATAGGGGAGACCGGTAGTCAACGAATGTGTACACAAATTACTCTGATTATCATTATGAAAAGCGCTAAGAAGGAAAAATGTAGAGTGCTGTAGGGGTCTTCCCATGTGTGCTCTTTTCACTAGGTTCAAAGCTGGCTTTCAAAGGATTCGTTCATTCGACAACTATTTATGGCACAGCTAGTCCATTTTGGGTATGTGCAAGGTACTGGGCTGAAAAGACGTAGTCACTACCTGTATTAGTATTCTATAGCTGCCGTCACAAAAGTACCACAAACTTGGTGGCTTAAAACATTTATTATCTCACAGTTACGGAGGCCAGAAGTTTGAAATCCTTTTCCAGGAGTCAGCAGGGCCACACTTCCTCCAGCGGCATTCCTTGTCTCTTCCAGCGTCTGGAAGCTGCCAGCATTCCTTGGCTTATGGCCACATCACTCCAATTGCTTCCTCTGTCCTCACATTGCCTGTCCTCTGTGTGTCTAATCTACCTCTGGTTTTCTCATATACAGATACTTAGGATAATATTTAGGGCTCGCAGGGATAATCCAGGATTATCTCCGTATCTCAAGATCCTTAATTTACCCATATCTGCAAAACTTTATCATGTAAGGTAACATTCACGAGGTTCAAGAATTAGGACATGATATCTTTGGGGCCACCATTTCAGCTCAATACACTGCCCTCAAGCATTCACAGTCTAAGAGGGGAGACAGCAACACAGATGAGCAATTATAATATAATGGATCACACGCTATAATGCAGGTACATTATGGGAAAAAGAGGACTTCGGGAGGGCTTCCCAAAGGAAGCAACATTTGAGCTGAGATATGAAGAATGAGTGGAAATGAGCAAGATAGACCGGTGGGATGGGGTCAAATCAGGGAATCAAATCAGACCTTCTCAGGCTCAGTGAATGACATGCACAGAGTTCTCCTTACACAGTGACTACATGTTTGATTACAGTGAAATGATGAATTATTTGAGAGAAGAGCTAGGGAAAAGAGCACCGCAGAACAAAAGTAAAATGGCTTCTCACCTCTGAAAGTTGATGAAAAATGGGGATGAGCCGAGCAAGGGCAATGCAGTTCATTTTATGTACATATGAGTAGTTATCTACTTCAATCTTCATTTCTGTCCTTCAGTTTTATAAGATGCCTCAGTGACCCCTCAGTCCTCTCCAGTGTTTCAAAATGGTGTCCACTGCGGTCCCTACATCTCTGCTCATCTCTTGCCCAGGAATTAGGCAGCTGTAGTGATGCACGTCAGCAAAGGTGAGGGACAGGCAAGGAATCCTCACTCTGCAGGACAGCACAGGAGACATTAAGAGCAAATATACACTTACTTTTCCAACCAGGTCCCCACATCCTGGTCCTTTTCCCTCCATGCTGAGTTGAACTGGAAAAGACCGCCTTCACCCACTCCGGGAAAGCCTCTTCCCACCAGAGCCAGTTCTCAGCAGCCAGCTTCCTGTTGTCTACTCCTTGGTCCCCATGTGGTCCACTCAACTTTCCAAAGTCCAAGGCAACACGATGCACATCCCCAAATCTATTCCAGAAAGGGGAAGTAAAAGAAGACAGACCAGGACTCAATTCCAAGAACTCTTCTAACCTGTCTCCTAGACCATCACCCCTGCATCCTCCCAACCAGCGGTCCCAAGTCTCCATCCTCAAACTTGTGGTTCTTAGAGAGGGCACTTGATGGATGGAGCAGGAGTGGGGTGGGACCAACCACATCCCTCCTTGCTGCAGGCCAAGGCACAGTTCCACACCTCCAGAGTTCTTGATTTCTGTAGTGGCCCCTCCTCATCCTCTGAATGGCTTTGCTACCCACTTGGATTGCTCTTTGAGGAGGCTGTGGGGTGTTGTGGGGGGGTGAAGGGGAAGAAAGGGGAAGACAGGTAGGATTAGAGGAGGAAAATACCACATTTAGGCTTTCTGCTTGACATTTTTAAGATAACTGCCCTCATCTTCTCGAAGCTTAGCAGGGCGCAGATAAAAAAAAACAAAAAAAAAAACACACATACACACACACACACACACACACACACACACACACACACACAAACCAAACAAACGAAAAAAAACCCTGCAAGACACTTGGTGTCATTGACAGCTGTTATTTCTCGGCAGCATTTTTGTCTTTTCTAAAACTTTTCTCTCCCCCAGCCCCTCCTTCGACCACAGAAGAGATCATACTTGTTCATGACCCTAACCACAGGTGATTTGTTCACTGAGGGTCACCTGACCAGAATTAAGCCCATCAGAGTCCTTCCAAGGAAGTTTGACTTTGAGAAGAGAAAGTCTGTCCAGGTAGCAAAAACTAAAGACAAGTTAACTCAGGAGCCACAGCCTGATTAGAAAAAGAAAACAAAAGTCCTTTGGCAGTGAAAAGTAATAATAAAGATGATGCAGAGAGAAGTGGGAGGCAAGAAGCAGAGAAAGGGAAATGCCTGGTGTCTCCACTTCAACTCCTGATTCTAGTTTATTCTTGGCAGGCATCTCAGTTCTTCAATTCTACAAGCTACCTCAGTTATCCCTTAAATAACTGCTCTCAACCTCTTTTTTCCCCTCTCTCTTGAAGCTCCCAGAATCAGTGTCTGTTATTTTCAACCAAAAGGGAGCTAGTTCATCTGACCTCGTGTTCATAGGCCCAGCTCTGAACCATCCTGCCTGGCCCATTCACAACTGCCTCTGCTGTCCTCTCCCTTCATGAGCTTCACTCCTTTCTCTGTCCTCCCTTCTATGGAGTCCCTCTAATTACAAGATCTGACCACTCAGTCGGGTCTCTAACCACTTACTCGTAATTCCAATGTTTTGACTTCATTTCTGGTAGTACTTTGACAGATAGTTATACCAATAAACACATCCTCCTTTGACAGAACCCTTTGACTTCTCTTGGTTAAGAGCGTCCCTAGACGGGCTATCTGGGACACATCTGCCACCGGGGACAGACTCTGATGCCTTGTCTTCAGACAGCGGCATCATCAGGCTCTCAGAAGCCCTCCTCCGCCCTGTGATTGGAGGCCAAGCACATGTCATCAGCACCTCCCTGGATCCTGTGCATTCACACGCCAGGACCTGAACTCACAGGGCCAGGCAGAGAGGGAGCAGAGGTCACAGCTCATTCTGTAGCTAGTTCAGCTGTGGACCCCGAGGTGCGGGAGACGATGAAGCCTCTGTCCCTGAACCTGGAGAGTGCTACATCCATCATTGAGAAGGCCTGCCAGGAAATTACAGGTGACCTCAGCATTGCAGCAGTCGGGAATCCACACTGAGAGTTCTCATCTTAACTGGCCAGAGACTTTCTCTCTTATTTGGTCAACTGCCTAAAGATGCATGTTTCCTTGCTATAGCCACAGAGGCTAGGAATTCCAGTCTCTGAGTTAGTTATTAATAAACTCTCATCCACATTTCAGTTTTATGTCAACCATTGAATTATGCGGGCGATGGTAGTAAGGTTTACCAAGCTCAGATTCTACAAGGGAAAAGAAATAATTCATAAGGTTAAGCCTCAAATGATCATCCTCTCCAGCAGGGATGTCCTTGGTAAGAAAAGTGGCCCTCAAACCACTCCTTTGCTGCTGACCAGCAGGTCTATTACACCGGGGGTGGGGAGTTTGTTTTTTTAGAGTTCTCTCATTCCATCTTTTTCTGCTCTGTGACAGAAATGGTCTCCTGCTCCCCCTTCAAATCAAGGGAAACTACCTAAGAAAACGCTACATCACAGACTTCACATGAAAGGTACATAGGTAGCATTCAATCCACAAGAAGAATGGATCCAACAGGGGATTTAGAAGGTCCACGTGGGTGTTCTATAAATGTAAAAATGAGCAGGAGTATGTATGGTGCTGCATGGCTCACAAGACATTTTCTCATACAGTACTTTGTTTGAACAACGACCCCACATGATAGACTCGGCCATCTGATTCCCTTTTACAGTGGATTTGTGCCAATGGCTTACTCTGGGGGTCCCTGCTAACAGGTAGCAGGGCCCAGACTTGACCCCCTCTGTTCTCACTATATATATGGTGCTCTATCCACATTAGCATGCCGCAAGCTTGATCCCGTATCTTCTCATTGTATATGTGATACTCTATCCACACATCAAGGGGTTTAGCTCCTCTCGTTGTAATTTAAATAAGGATTGGCAAACTTTTTCTGTAAAGGGCCAGATAGTAAATATGTTAGGCCTGTAGGCCATACAGTCTTTGTCGTAACTACTCAACTCCATCCATATAGCACAAAAGCAGCCATAAACCATATGGAAACAAATGAGTGTGGCCAAGTACCAATAAAACTTCATTTACAAAAATAGACGATGAGCTGGATTTGGCCTGGATGCTTTAATTGACCAACCCCTGGTTTAAAGTATTAGGGTCAAATCTTTACATGAAAGTTAGACCTGGACTAGAGGTCGCAACTCCAGACCCCCTAGCTGATGCCGACCGCAGTCAGGGCATTTTCTCTTCCCAAGGGCACATGACCCCCTTCCATCCTATCTTCCTCATGGCACGGCCAGTGCATTTCCATCCCCACCCTAACACCTGCCCACTCCCCAGAGCACTGGAAGTTCAAACCATGTGCCTGGGAGGAAACACTCATGGAAACAGTGGCTGTTATGTTGGTGGCATGAAAGGGTGGTAAGGTAGGTTTTTAATATTTTTAAATTCCATATTGTCCTATGGACCATGCAGTCAGTTCTTGCCTCTACCTCTGTGTCCCCGTTTCCCACCTCCTCCCTATCTCCATCACCTCTTGGTCTCCCACCGTTTCTCGGTTTCTCCAGTGCCCCAACTCACACCTTTCCTGGCACCATTTCTAGTCCTGCCTTTTTCAAGTAGAGCTTCTACCCCTTGGCTTCCAGATACCCAACAGCACCTTTACAACAAGGAGAAGCCACGCTGACAGGTCACATACCCAGCATTTTAAAAAAGATGAAGGCGACTTCCAGCTATAGAGGAATGAAGAAGCTGACAAATCCTCCATGAGAAGGAAAAAAAAAATGCTATAAAACCAGAGACAGTGGTCAAAAACAACCATTTCAAAGCTCTGGAAATTGACCAAGGGCAAACAAGAAATCAAGAATTGTTTATTTGTGAGAAACTTCGGAGCTTCCGGTAAGAACAGCAACTGTCCAGGGCATTCTTGCTGGCTAAGAAAACCATCAGCTTCACTGCCAGAGGGGGCTGACTTGATTAAGAGTGGAACGCAAAGTCTGTGCCAGCCGTGAAGGGGGAACCTGTAGCTTTCCTGGCCTCAGGTTGAGATCCCAGGTGAGGTGAGCCACAGACCACAGGGCTAGTCAGATATGTAGCAGAGAGATCCTGGAAATGAGAGACTGCAGGAGGTGGGATAAGCCCTCCACACACCCATGACTGACCTGGCTGTTCAGACATACAGGGACCCAAGGTGTCCCGTGGAAAGTAAAAACCATGGCAGATTTGAAAACCACCTGAACTTTCAATGCCCTCCCCGACCCACACACAGATCCACCCACAAAGGGCAGAAGCCCTATTGGCTAGAGGTGCTGCACTACAAGCTCTGTCCAATCTTTGGCTCACAACTAAGTTTGGTAGAAATTGGGGCAGGCCTTAGGAAGCTAGCCCAAAAGATAAAAATTTTCAAGAAACAGCATAGACATAAGCAGCTACACAGAACAGAGGGACAACGTCTGCAGATTCAGTCCAGGCAAATGGGCACAGATTACCAAAACTGACCCAAGAACAGTAGAAAATCTGAATAGGCCTCTAATAAGCAAAAGAATTGAATTAATAATTTAAAATCCTCCCACCTTCTGCCACACACACAGAGTTCAGATCCAGATGACTTCTCTAATGATTTCTACCACATTTTAAAAGAAGAAACAATATACCAGTCTTCCAAAAACTGATTCAGGAAATAGAGGAGGAGGGAACACTTCCCAACTCATTAGAGAACACCAGTATCACCGTGATACCCAAGACAAAGACATCACAAGAGAGGAGACCTATAGGTCAATATCCCTTATAAACATAGATGCAAAATTTCTTATATATTAGCAAACCAAATTAATCAATATGTATACGAAGGATTATATACCATGATCAAGTGGGATTTGTCCTAGGAATGCAAGATTGGTTTAACATGTGAAAATCAGTTAACATAATATACCATATTAATAGAATACAGAGCAAAAACCACATAATCACAAAAGGTACAGAAAAAACATTGCTCAAAGTCCAGCATCCATTCATGATAAGTTATTGTTGTTTTTTTCCAACAAACTAAGAATAATAGGAAACTCCCTCAGTTGGATAAACGATATCTAGGAAAACCCTACAGTTTACATAATACTTAACGATGAAAAACTGAATGTTTCCCCCTGAAGATCAGGGAAAAGGCAAGGATGTCAACTCTTACTACTCCTATTCAATGTTGTATTGCAGGTTCTAATCGGTGCAGTAAGATAAGAAAAAGAAATTAATGGCACACGGATAGGAAAGGAAAAAGCAAAACTTTTTATTCTCGTGCAACCTGATCCTATATGTAGAAAAGTCTATGGAACCTATCAAAATCAAAACAAAATAAAACAAAAAAAAACTACTAGAATGAATGGACAAGTTTAACAAAGGTGCAAGATACAAGATCAATATTTCAAAATCAAGTATATATCTATATGCTAGCAATGAACAATCCAAAATTAAAATTAGGAAGATAATTTCACTTACAATGGCATCCAAGAGTAAACTATTTAAGAATAAATTTAACAAAAATAGTGCAAAACTTGATCCCTGAAAACTATAAAACAGTGCTGAGAAAATTTGAAGAGTATCTAAATAAATGGAGAACTAGTCCATGTTCATGGTTTGGAGGACTCAAATTGACCTATAAATTCAATTCAATCCCACTGAAAATCTTAAGAGGCTTTTTTTTTTTTTAAAGGAAACTGACAAAAAGATTATAAAATTTATATGGAAATTCAAAGGATCTAAAATAGCCAAAACTCTTTTGTAAAAGAACAAATTTGAAGGACATAAACTGTCCAACTTCAAAACTTACTATAAATCTACAGAAATCAAGAAAGTTGTGGTACTGGCATAAGAACAGACATATAAGTCGATGGAACAGAACTGAGAGTCCAGAAATAAACCCTTTCATTCATGGTCAATTAATTTTTGACAAAAATACCAAGTCAAGTCAGTGGGTAAAGAATAATCTTTTCAACCAATAGTATTGGGACTCACAGGATATCAATATACAAAAAACCAAACTTATACCATATATCATACCATACACAAAAATTAACTCAAAGTGGATCAAAAAACTGGATATAAAAGCCAAAACTATAAAACATTTTTATAGGAGAAAATCTTTCTGACTTTGTACTAGACAAAGACTCTGTGGATATGACACCAAAAGTATATCCATAAAATTTTTTAAAGATTGATAAATTAGACTTTGTCTGAGTAAAAAAAAAAAGTTCTTCAAAATGAACAGAGAAGCCACAGAGTAGGAGAGAATATTTGCAAATATAAATATTTGCACTTAATATAGAGGACTTATATTCAGAATGTGTAAGGAACTCTTATAACTCAATTATAAGAAGACACACAACCCATTTTTTAAATGGATAATATATTTGAATAGACATTTTACCAAAGAAATTACATGAATGATTAATAAGCACATGAAAAGATACTCCATGTCATTAGTCATTAGGGAAATGCAAATTGAAACTACAGTGAGATACCACCACACACCTACTAAAATGGTGTTAATATTCTAATTAATGGTATTAATATTCTAATAAAAGATTGATGGGACTTGGTGTTAGTGTGTGAAGAAACTGGAACCCTCATTCATTGCTGGTGGGAATGTAAAGTAGTACAGCCATTGTAGAAAATAGTTTGGCAATCCCTCTCAAGTTTAAACGTACAGTTACCACGTGACACAGCAATTCCTAGGTATCTCCCCAAGAGAAATGAAAAAACACGTCCACACAAACACTTGTATGCAAACATTTATAGCAGCATTACTCAGATTAGTCAAAATGTGGAAATAATCCAATTCTCCATAATTTTTTCTTTTCTAGTGAGTATCATTGTTGATTTAAAACCTTTCTAATTCCTTTTTTAAAAAACCTTTTGATTCCCTTCATCCAATTTCCCCACACCCACTCCCTTCCTCTGGCAACCACCAATCTGTTTTCTAAATCTAGGAGCCTGTTTTTGTTTTGTTCTGTTTCAGACTCTTCATATAAGAAAGATCACATAGTATTGTGTTTCTCTGTCTGACTTGCTTCACTCAGTGGAGTTCCCTTGAGGTTCACCCATGTTGTTGCAAATGGCAACATTTCAGCCTTTTTTTTTTTTTAAAGAGTTTATTGGGGAAGGGGAACAGGACTTTATTGGGGAACAGTGTGTACTTCCAAGACTTTTTCCAAGTCAAGTTGTTGACTTTCAATCTTAGTTGTGGAGGGTGCCGTTCAGCTTCAAGTTGTTGTCCTTTCAGTCTTAGTTGTGGAGGGCGCAGCTCAGCTCCAGGTCCAGTTGCTGTTATCTAGTTGCAGGGGGCGGAGCCCACCATCCCTTGCTGGAGTCGAGGAATTGAACTGGCAACCTTGTGGTTGAGAGTGCACTGGCCCATGTGGGAATCGAACCAGCAGCCTTTGGAGTTAGGAGCACGAAGCTCCAACTGCCTGAGCCACCGGTCGGCCCCTTCAGTCTTCAGTCTTTTTATGACTGAATAATATTTCTCTCTCTCTCCCTGTGTGTGTGTGTGTGTGTGTGTGTGTGTGTGTGTGTGTGTATCACATATTCATTATCCATTCATCCATCAATAGACACTTAGGTTGTGTCCATATTTTAGCTATGGAAATAGTGCTATAATTAACATAGAGGTGTATAATTTTTTTTTGAATTAGTGTTTTCGTTTTCTTCAGATGAATACCCCGAAGTGGAATTGCTGGATCATATACTAGTTCTATTTTCAGTTTTTTGGGGAATCTCCATATTGGCTGCACCAATATACATTCCCACCAACTGTGCACAAGGGTTCCCTTTCCTCCACATTCTTGCCAACACTTGTTGTTTCTTATCTTTTTTTCTTAATTTAAAAACAATTTTTGAAAAGATTTTTTATTACAAATATAGCCAACATACAATCTTATATTAGTTTTAGGGGTACACCATAGTTTTCAACATTTATTTACCTACAGAAGGGATCACCATGGTAAGTCCCGCACCCATCTGACACTGTACCATGCTATTGCAATATTATTGGCTGTATCCCCCATGCTGCACATTACATCCCCATGACTTATTTGTTTCATACCTGGAAATTTGGACCTCTTATTCTGCTTCATCTTTCCCCCCTTTTAAAATTGTTCAATTAAAGTTGACATTCAGTATTATTTTATATTAATTTCAGGTATATAGCATAGTGGTTATACATTTACATAATTTAAGAAGTGATCACCCTGGCTAGTCTAGTACCCACCTGGCACTATACATAGTTAATACCATATTATTGACTATATTCCCTATGCTTTACTTTATATCCCCATGACTAGTTTTTAACTACTGATTTGTACTTTTTAACCGCTTCAACTTTTTCACCCTGTCTCCAACCCCTCCCATCTATCACCCTAACAAATCTAGTACCCATCTGACACCATACATAGTTGTTACAATATTATTGACTATATTCCTTATGCTATACCCTACATCCCCATGACTCCTGTGTCACAACCAATTTGTACTTCTTAATCCCTTCCCCTTTTTTCACCCACACCACCAGCCCCCCTCCCATCTGGCAACCATCAAAATGTTCTTTGTATCTATGAGTTTCTTTTTGTTTTGCCTATTTTTTTCCTTAGATTCCGCATTAAGCAAAATCACATCACATCTGTCTTTCTCTGTCTGACACTCCACTCAGCACAATTCCCTCAAGGTCCATCCATGCTGCCACAGATGGCAAAAACCCATTCCCTTCCCTGGCTGAGAAATAGTCATATATATATATATATATATATATATATATATATATATATATATATATATATATTCACCTCCTCTTTATCCATTCATCCATCGGTGGACACCCAGGCAGCCTCCACATCTTGGTCATTGTAAACAGTGCTGCAGTGAACATGTGGGTGCGCATGTCCCCTTGAAGTAATTTGGGTTTCTTCAGATAAATATCCTTAAGTGGAATTACCAGGTCCTTCTTCTCTCTTGTTATAGCCTTTGTTTTAAAGTCTAGTTTGTCTGGTGTAGTATTGCTACCCACGCTTTTTTTGTTTGTTTGTTTCCATTTTCATGAAATATCTTTTTCCATTGCTTTGTGTTCCATCTGTGTGTGTCATTCAATCTGAAGTGATTCACTTGTAGGCAGCATATGTAAGGGTCTTGTTTTCCTATTCACTGAGCCCTCCTATGTCTTTTGAGTGGAGCGTTTAATCCATTTACATTGAACATAATTGTTGATACACATGTAGCTATTGCCATTTTATTATTCATAATTTTGATCTTTTTTTTTCCATCTTAAAGAAGTCCCTCTAACATATCTTGTAATACTGGTTTAGTGGTGATGAACTCCTTCAGCTTTTTTTTTGTCTGGGAAACTCTTTATCTGTCCTTTGATTCTAAATGATAGCTTTGCTGGGTAGAGTAATCTTGGTTATAGGTCCTTGCTTTTCATACATTGAATATTTTGTGCCAGTTCCTTCTGGCCTGCAAAGTTTCTGTTGAGAAATCAGTTGACAATCTTATGAGAGGTCCCTTCTAAGTTATTAATTGCCTTTCTCTTGCTGCGTTTAGGATTCTGTCTTTGTCTTTAACCTTTGCCATTCTAACTATAATGTGTCTAGGTTGGGCCTGTTTGGGTTCATCTTGTTGGGGCTCTCTATAGTTCCTGAACTTCTATGTCTATTTCTTTCACCAGGTTATATAAGTTTTCCGTCATTATTTCTTCAAATAGGTTTTCAATCCTTTGCTTTCCCTCTTCTCCTTCTGGTACCCCTATGATGTGAATGTTGTTATGCTTGATTTTGTTCCAGAGGTCTCTTAAATATCCTTTTTTTAAAAAATTCTTTTTGCTATTCTGATTGGGTGTTTTCTGCTACCTTGTCTTCCAAATCGCTGATCCAATCCTCTGCTTCATCTAGTCTGCTGGTGATTCCTTCTAGTGCATTCTTCATTTCCGTTACTGCATTCTTCATTTATGATTGGTTCTTTTTTATGGTTTCTATGTCTTTTCTTATGCTTGTTATCTCTTTTTTGAAGTTCTTACTAAGTTTCTTGAGCATCTTTAAAACTATTGTTTTGAACTTTGTCTCTGGTAGGTTGCTTACCTCCATTTTATTTAACTCTTTTTCTGTAGTTTTCTTCTGTTCTTTCATTTGGGATGTATTTTGTTTATTTGTTTGTTTCCTAATTTTGGCCACCTCTTTGTATTTGTTTGTATGTATTAGGCAGATCTGTTATGTCCCCCAGCCATGGCCAGGTGGCTTTATGTAGCAGGTGCCCTGTGGGGCCCACTGGCACAGTCTCCCTGGTCATCTGCACCAGTTACTCCAGGAGTGTCCCTTATGTAGATTGTGTGCCCTCCTGTTACAGTTGAGCCTTGATTGCTATTGGCAGGTCAGTGGTTGGGATTGACCCTCAGGCTGACAGGCCACATCCACAGCTTATGAGTGAGATTTGCCCCAGTGGGCTCTGGTGCCTGTTGAGCCACTTGTGGGACTAATTGGGCAGTGCTCTGCTCTGGTCTGAAGCCAACCTCCAAGTATGTTGGTTCTGGGGACTCTTAGGAGGGGCTTTGGTGCAGGCCCACATCACCCACTGCCTACAACTATTCGGGGACTACCTAGTAGGACTACAGAGCAATCCACGGTTGTTTGTTTGCTGCCTGTGCTAAACCTGGAGGCACGTGAGAGAGGCTACACTACCAACCGAGGATGTCTGCCACCAGGCCTCTGCAAAGAGCAAGACACTTGGAAGCCTGCTGCCACCTCCTGCCTCCCTTCGGGTTTAGCCACTGATAGAGCCTCGTGTGGTATGCAAATTGAGTGAGGCAGGATCTCAGGGAGTGACTAAAGTGGAAAGAATTGTGGTTACCAAGTTAATGTAAATTCTGGTTTGGTGCCAGTGCTGAGCCTGGAGCAACTCAGCAAAAGCCTTAGAGAATGCTAAGGCCAGTTGCTGCTCACCTGTGGCCTGCCGGACTCCCAATAATTTTACAAAAAAGAGTGCAACGTGGATGGGGCCAGCTGCTCAAGGAGAAAGTGCCTCCGGTGTGGGAGTTGGGTGGAGCAGATTCCCTGTGAGTCAGCAGAATGGAGCAGCAGAGCTCACCAGGCCAAACAGATTCAGATTTGGTCAGAGGGGGCGGGCTCAACACAGGAAAGATGGCGCCTGCCTGCAGGCTGCACGAAGGACAACTCCTCACCAGGAAAATGCCTACTGTCCTTCAGTCCTTTCCCGGAAGCCACACACCTCCGTCTGCCCCCACTCCGTATGTCTCCGAGGCCTTTCGAGTGACCGTCCCTCCGCTGGAATCCAAGGTGAGTGCCTGCAAGCGAGTGAGTCTGTGCGCAGTCTGTTTAAACGGATGTTTGGGTTTCCTGCAAATTTTCGGCCCACCCAAATGGTTTGAATCTGCACTGCTTCTCACCGCCAGATGTTGAGGGGGCATCTCTCTCTGGCATCAGTACTGGGGGAATCTCCGTGGCCGAGATATCCCTCCTAATTCTCAACCATCACATGGAGGCTTGAGGCTTGTTCTGCGTCTCTGCCCCTCCTACCAGTCTTGAGGTGGCTTCTTTATATTTTTAGTCATAGGGCTTCTGTGCAGCTAAACTTCAGATGGTTGTCCAGGTTGATTGTTGTGTAATTCGGTTGTAATTTTAATGTGTTTATGGAAGGATGCAGGCACAGTGTTTATCTACTCTGCCATCTTGGATCTGTTATGTCTTATCATTTTTATAATATCCATTCAAAGAGGTGTGAGTTGATATCTCATTATGGTTTTAATTTGCATCTCCCTGATGATTAATGAAGTTGAGAGTTTTTTCATGTACCTGTTGGCCATTTGTTTCCCTTTTTTAGAAAAACATCTATGCAGATCTTCTGCCCAGTTTTTCAATCAGAATGTTTGGGTTTTTTTGCTATTCAGTTGTATGAGTTCTTTGTATATTTTGGA